>NC_064644.1:228116982-228731149 GCF_023864345.2 Schistocerca serialis cubense | reverse complement strand
ATGAAAATGTCCAAAGCTAAAAATTTTCCTAGGCAGAGATCCAGGTTTGGATTCTAGTGAGGGGGGAAGGAGAACGGCGGCGGCTTTTTGCTTTCTACTCCCCCATCCTTCCTGCGCTCTCCACCCTCTCGTGCTTCGTCTCCCCAGATACATTTTGCTGTCTCTTCCACTTTAACTTAGGCAGGTACTTAGGATTGAATAATAGCAAGAACATGTACAAAATGTTTTAATATATGTAAGGGGCGATCAAAAAGTTTCTGTCTCAGGGCGTTGCTGTAGCGTATGTGCAACATAGCGCGACTCCGATGATGGTATATAATCACCGACATGTAGGCAAAGAATTAGTGTGGCATTCAAGTCTTTCCGAAGTGCATTCCGTAAATGCAGGAATGTGGCCTATGGTGACTTTATAACCAAGTGGTTCTTTTTTTGTCTGACGAAGGACAAACATCGGTAGACGACCATCAGAGAACGAAGGATCTGTATGGGGCAGCATGTCTGTTGAAATCCACCGTTGTGGGACGGTGTGCCAAGTCCCGTGTTGCTCACGATTCGGAGCAAGACACCTACCGAACTGGGAGGTCAGCTTCATCCATTAATGTAACGCAAATGAAGTGGGAAATATTCGAGCACCAGCCCTATGGTCCTAATGTCTCCCACTAGATTATCATGCCTTCCCTCCCTCAAAAAAAGTCCTTGAAGAGTCGATGATTCCTGTGGAACGAAGATGTGCAGCAGGCAGTTACGGTCTTCTTCACGCAGCAGCACATGGTATTTTACCAAACGGGGATCTTCAACCTGGTGCGTAAGTGGGATGATTGCCTCAGTGCTCACTGTGATTTTGCATGATTGGCGTATCGATTCTGGACTGTACGACCTTCTAACCGAAACTTTTTGATCGCCCTTTGTAATACTAACATTTTTACATTAGTCCTTAAAACATCGCTACGTCGTAACTTACAAGAACTATGATTTACACGGTATAAAATCACAGTGAGCATACACCAGCCATAATTGTGACCACAGGTCTAAATAATATAGCTATGTGAGCATTTTTTGATTTTTTCATGTTATTTTATTTTCCGAAATCGATATACCTCAAAATATAAACGCCTTCAGTAACATGTTTTTAACAGTGTGGGAGGGGGGGGGGGGGGGGGGCGTGATTTTATGGAACCGTACTTGAGTGTGATTGGAGTTTCTTGCGGCTGTATGGTCCGTGAATTAACTACGCAAGGACAACTGTGCCACTTTCGCGAACGCCTGCGAATACTCCGATAGGCAATTTGCAACACCTGCGAGCGTTGCAAGCAGCATTCGTCTACGGTATTTGCAACTTCTGTAAGTGTCCGTTTCGCTAATTTCATAGTGCAGGGCTCAGGCCCTCCTGCAAACAGTGCACATTACAGTTGATTACTCTATATTTGCCTTTTTGACGAGGCAACCAACACACACCTAATATTTGCAAGCGGGAAACAGAAACAGGCTGACCAGAACCTTGAGAAAAAGAAGTACTGAATAGAAATAAATGTACCTTTTCACTATTATGTTCGAATGTACTTATGCAGGAAAAACGGTGCTCATGGCTAAAATGTTAGACCCCAGAGTGTGTGCAACATGCGTAACCACAAGCAGAAAGATAGTATCGATTTTTCCTCTGCCATAAGGAATTCCTCATACACTTAAACTCATTGGGCGTGGGAAAAACGACTGCATGCCTCACTGTGCTCTCTATTATTCTTACGACCCTATACTAGATACACGATGCCGGCAGCAGAACTGGGATACAGTCTTTCCTGAATATCACTTCTCTAAATTTGGCCAACCATGTTTCGCTTGGGGAACCCCGCAGTTTAATCAGATTTCGCCATATAAATTCCACAACTCCCTTACTCTTTCATTTGGCCTGCAATGGCTTGTTATGATTTCAGCAGCGCGTCTTCGAATATCTGCAATGTTTTTACAATGTCTAATAAAGAGCGCCGGCCGAAGTGGCCGTGCGGTTCTAGGCGCTTCAGTCTGGAACCATGCGACCGCTACAGTCGCAGGTTCGAATCCTGCCTCGGCCATGGATGTGTGTCCTTAGGTTAGTTAGGTTTAAGTAGTTCTAAGTTCTAGAGGACTGAGGACCACAGCAGTTAAGTTCCATAGTGCTCAGAGCCATTTGAACCATAATAAAGAGCCTGGTCGCTGGAATTTTATTGTAGAACAAATCGAACTACATATGAATCTCGCAAGTGTGCTGCACATTCTCTGGCTCCTCGTAACAAGTCTCCATTACACTTCCCAATTAGTGATTTCATGGGGTCATCCCATTTCAATATCACATCGTAGTAGTATCATTGAATATTCAAATGTTGTGAAAAACTTTACCATACTCTATTACTTTACCATACTAGTGAGCCGTTTCACTTTTTTGCGGCCATTACCTTTCAGTATTCATATTTATAGATAGCTGTGACTCGGTGCATACGGTGGAAATACTGGTTCAAAAATGTTTCAAATGGCTCTGAGCACTATGGGACTCAACATCTTAGGTCGTAAGTCCCCTAGAACTTAGAACTACTTAAACCTAACTAACCTAAGGACATCACACACACCCATGCCCGAGGCAGGATTCGAACCTGCGACCGTAGCAGTCCCGCGGTTCCGGACTGCAGCGCCAGAACCGCACGGCCACCGCGGCCGCCTGGAAATACTGATTATATTTTCTCAGTACCACCCAGCGACAACAACGAACAATCTGAGTTCAGCTGTCCCTTTTCATCACCTCACGGTACAAAAAGCTAAATACCTTATGCCGAAGACCCCCTTATTGAAGATCTCTGACGATGTTTTCATGAAAGTAAAATCAATCTCCAAGCTTTAGAACATGTATCAAAGTAGCTCAGGAGACTCTTAAAGACCTAAAACAGTCTTCTAAGGGAAATATATAACAAAATTCTTTTACATTACAATATTGGTCTGATAGCATGTAACATCTTCACGAGCGTCAATAGCATATACTGTGCGGCGTGAAATGGGCAAAGAGTAGTCGTATCAGAATGTAATGTTCGTAATAAAAGTGAGATCGAAGAGATTCATATTACAAAATGCAGAATTAAAGAAAAGAGATTACGATTGACAGGAAATTGCTAAAGTGCTTACTCCACGTTTGAACTGTGAAAGTTTTACAAACAAATTCTTTTCCTTCCCTTTACTACGAATGGAGGAAAGGTGGCATAAGCTCGGGAATCAGCGAAACGCAAAGCTAGCACTTAGAACCAGTCTGTACTTTGTAACTCCCGGAAAGTAAGTGGTAGCGTTTCTTCAAGTGAAATTTCTCGTCGGTACGTAGCGCCCTGCTTTAAAATTTTGCCCTCAGTTGCAGTGAGCAGGCAGTGAGAAACACTTACCGACAAAATTTTTGAACACAGGTTGAGGAACGGTGTAGCTGCAATTTAGTGATATTTTCTTTACCGTCATGCGTTTTGCGCTTTCATAAAAATTTCAGATACCTAATTTTTCTTTTCCAGCACTGAATGGTTGTTTCATCTTCAATATCCCGTTTGTTAAACAACAGACACAGTTTTGCGTCGCGAGTATTACTAGTACTGTATCGAATGAAGGGTGTGTACCTATGATTTCAGTGCCATTCATATACAATAATGCTCCTTACCTTCTGTTAACATGCTTCGTTCATCGTTAGCTCCTGTCCTCATTCGTTCCCTCCGCCCGAATTGTTCTGTGAATGCTTGTTCAACCATACTGGCCCTTTTTCGCTACGGTGGACACGATGCTGAATTGTGTAGCTTTTGCGGGATAGAATCTCTAGCGTAAATATCCGCTCGATCTGTCTGTGCGATGTAGTTCTTTCTGCTAGTTTCTTCCATAAACAGTACAAGAAGAGCAGTGTTGATGTTTTGCAACAATTTCTACCTCTTTCTATCATCATTAATGTACTTTGTAGTGCATCAATCAGCCAGTGACGAAAAATACCTGGTTTCACTGTAGCTACATCTTTACGCAGCTTCCTAACAACTGTCGGTGGCTGCGCCGATTTTGGCGAACGCCTGCAAAGTGACGAGCAGGCAATTTGCAACATCTCCCGGTATTGCAGGCAACATCGTGCGCCAAACTTGGCGAAACCGGTAACCTTGAGGTTGTATGTCCAATTTCACGAATAAATTGACGTCTTTACAGCATTACCCACATACTAGAACACACTACAGGGATCACGAGAGGTGTGCCCAGTAGCGAGCTGCGCCACCGGCGTCAGAGTGAACCCATCTAGTGCACAGTAGTTCACAATCGCCATAAGGTATCGTGTTCTGATTGCGTTTACTATAGGAAGCTCAGAAAAAAATGTTCAAATGTGTGTGAAATCTTATGGGGCTTAACTGCTAAGGTCATCAGTCTCTAAGCTTACACACGACTTAACCTAAATTATCCTAAGGACAAACACACACACCCACATCCGAGGGAGGACTCGAACCTCCGCCGATACTACAGGAAGCAAGGTGTTTATTATGATTGTGAGGATTTTTATTACTGGTTAGCGATTGAGAGAAGAGTTACGCCATAATTATCAGTGTATTGAAGGATTTTTTAGAGTAAGATTTTAAGTGAAACGTAATGGTCTATTGCTGGATCGCCGGTTGTGCTAACGACAGCAGACAAGTAAGTAAGTTAAGTATTTCAAATATTTTCTAAAAATAATGAGACGAAATAAAAATGGATAAATGCTTGAAAACATAAAATTCATTTTCAGTTGAAAAACCTCGTGACTCTTCAATACATTTTACTGTTTCGGAATGTGAAACGGACTTTAAAAGTGAACTGTTGAATATTGCTTCGAAAGGCAAGTTGAAGACTGATGCTGTTCCAACTCTAAGACTTCAGTTCTCCGGTGCTGATTTAGGGTGTAGTAATGAGCTTAATAACGAGAGAAATATTCGGGCACAAAAACGAAGCTACCGTAAAGAAGTAGAAGGTATTTTACGGGTAAATATATTGCCAGCTAATGAAGTAATTACTACTAGAGAAAAGGTTAACTGTGAAAGAAGCACTGCTGCTAATGCGATCGAAGTCTTATCAGGTAGTACATAAAAGAATGACAAAGAATTTGATACTTTAGGTGCTGATACTTTGGGAGACACTGCAGATACGACTGTGGATCCGTCATCTTCTGAGAAACAAGACACTTATTATCTACAAGAAAGTGAATGCGACACCAAGGAAGTTGATGAGATTGATTCATATGTGGGTGAAATTTTTGGGAATTTCACCGAATACGAAGGGAAAAAGTTACAGAATTAAAGGAAAATGTTGAGCTCTTAGAGATGTTTGCAGGATATGTTGCTTATGAAGTTCAACGCAAACACCCCTAGTTACCACATTTGTATGGTAAACTAACCGATCACATAAATGTTTCAAGAAATGATTGTCTTCAGACAATTTAAAAAAGATATTTAATGTAGCCGTTTGACAGATTTATGAAATTCGCTTAGAAAATGTTAAGAGAATTTCACCAATTCCACGGCAATTTCATTGATCGTAACCCAATAGTTTTTGTAAGGTTAAAGGACAGTAGAAATGAGAAATGACAGGAACGGTGGACTTTGCTGTAACACGTTTCGTAGGGACTCGCACTTTCATCAGAATGAAAGCCATCAACAAGAAAAGAACACAAGAGAACTGAGAATTAACAAAGACGGAACTAAAAACTTTAAAAAGTTGTAACATAACTTTGCAGAATAGGAAAAAAAAAATCTATTAATACAGTTCAAAGAGTTTAAACTGACAGTATAGGTGGTTTCTCCATACTACAGGTCTACGTGACCTAAGCCTGGGTACGCCTCTTCCCCCGGAAAAAATGCAGTTTCCTCCGAGATGTTGAAAGAGGTTGATGTCTTTCAGAAGCTTTACAGTAGCATTTCATCGACACAGAAAAAATAGTCTAACTAATATAAAGCTTCATGATAATAATGATAATAATAATACACCAAAACATGGAAAATCTCGATTACAGTCGAACCCGTGTATGAGTAAATCATGTGTGCCCCGTGTGTGTATAAGCTTCAGTCTAGTGCGGTGTGGAGGGAGGGTTCATGGTGATATCAGAACTCATAGGCCGCCTGCGTGTGACCCCTACCGTGTATTATAGAATCCGTGGCATTACTCATACTTCTTCTTTACGGCATTTTACTAACAAAATAAGTTATCGAGAAGTTATATGTACATTTCTATCAAACTTAAGTAGAGCTCTTCGTGTTTGCATGAAGATCTTCATTTCAAATTCGACTTCTGATCAGATCTTGTATGGTATTCACAGACTCCAGCAACTACCAGGCTGAAATGCGAAGCGACATCAATACAAGTTCATGAATGACACAGCATACATGGTGGAGTTTACGTCACAGCGAGTCTAGAATCACAAACATAAAAAATATACACAAGATTACTTTATCGAAGAAAGGGAAAGAAAACTGAACACACATTAGGAGTGGGGACAATTAGTAGCTGGGACAATGAAGAAAAAAAAATAGAAGGGTGGTTTAGGATGAACTAGGAAAACGTACATTGTGTTCATAGATTTGGAAAAGGTTTTTGATAACGTGGAATGAAATAAAATATTTCCAATTCTCAGGCAGTGTTACATCAGCTACTGTGATAGAGGGATCAAAATTTTGAACGTTTCTCCAGTCAGTGGGTAGTTGGTGGCTGGAGACACAACATAGTTCTTACAGGTAGTCTGTGTTGGCCACCGATTGATTCGTGTATACGATTGGAGTTAACACCCTCAGTGTCAGTTAATGCCTGAAGATGGTGTACTGAAGCACCGAAACTAGTACCCGTTTAATAAATAATACCGAAAGGACGGCTGTAGGTGTTCCACTTTTATTAAATAAGTGATAGTGTGGCGTGAGTGAACTTTAAGGCACGACGCGCAATTTTTCTTTGAACTTAAAGCGCAGTATGATATACACTGATGAGCCAAAACATTACGACCATTCACTTAATAGCTTGTTTGTCCATCTTTGAAACGAAATATATCACTGATTCTGCGCGTCAGGGACTCGACAGTCTCTTGGCAGGTTTATGGAGGTGTATGGCATTAGATGTCTAGGCACAGGTCATGTAATTCGCGTAAATAACGGGCTGCTGACTTGTGCACTCGGTGATGGCAACTGATAGCAAACCATATAGGTTCCATAGAATTTATATCAGGCTAATCTGCTCACCGAGACATCAATGTACGTTTACTATAATCTCGTCAAACCTCTGTAGCACTGTTGTGGCTCCGAGACACGGACAATTATACCGCTGAAAGACGACATTGCCGTTGGGGAAGACATGAAGGGATGCAGGTGGTTTTCAGCTGTCAGCGTGTCCCATGCAAGCACAGAAAAATGTGTCTCATAGTATAATACTGCTCCCACAAGCCTGCGTTCGTTGCGCGCTGCTGGTTTCGAGCAGCCGTTTACCTCGATGACGGGGCTTGTGGAGACGATCCTTGTGAAGCAAAAATATGATTCATCCGAAGAGCCGACACGTCGGTCGAATCCTGATAGTACTGTGCCACTACAATCGCAACTGACGATGTCGTTAGGTCAACACATGAACAAATAGGGGCGATTTGCTGCAGAGCTCCATGTTCAACAATGTACACGATGAACGAAAAAATGGTTCAAATGGCTCTCAGCACTATGGGACTTAAATCTGAGGTCATCAGTCTTCTAGAACTTAGAACTACTTAAACCTAACCAACCTAAGGACATCACACTCATCAATGCCCGAGGCAGGATTCGATCCTGCGACCGTAGCAGCAGCGCGGTTCCGGACTGAAGTGCCTAGAACCACTCGGCCACCGCCGCCGACTACGATGAACGGCGTGCGTCGAAACGCTTGTGCGTGCACCAGCATTGTGTTCTTTCAGCAGAGATACCACAGATCGCCAGCTATCCTACTTCACGGAGCAGATAACCCACCGAACCCCACGTTCTGTGAAGAGTCGTATGCGTCCAACCATTTAGCTTCTACTGGTAGTTTCATTGTCCTTCTGCCTCTTTCCGTAGATGTTCACGACGGTAGTACATGAACATCCTACCAGCCTTACCGTTTTCGTGATACTCGTTCACGGACTCTGCGTAATAATAAGCTGCCCTTTGTCAAACTCGCTTATCTCAACGGATTACCCCATTTGCAGCCCACATCTTCGTTAGGGTGATCCCCCACCCGTGTCTGCTCCGGTTACATAATTTTGTTACAGCATCGCGTGCCCGCAAGGCCACAAGGCGGCGTCCAGAGCCGCCATGGCAGTGGTCATAATGTTTTGGCTTATCGGTGTAAATATGTAGACTGAAGCGACGAATGGCAATTTGTACTAAGTACTTTTGAATACATTATGGGAGTGACAGTGGTCAATGTGTTACAAATATTTACTATTAAAAACAGTTTTGATCACGATTTATTTATTCGACCGGTTTCGACCACTATTGTGGTCATCTTCAGACCATTGAGTAGGAACCTCTTTCTGCCTGAGAATCACTACTCAAGCATAAAGAGGTTCCTACTCAGTGGTCTGAAGATGACCACAGTAGTGGTCGAAACCGATCACCTTAATAAATAAATCGTGATCAAGACTGTTTTTAATAGTAAAAAAAAAAAAATTGTACTAAGGCCGGGATTCAAACCCAAATCTCCTGCTCTCCAGGCGGATTCGCTAACCACTAAGACACCGTGGCACAGTGAATTTGCACAACTGTACGGACTATCTTAGCACGCCTTCCTCCTCAGTCCAAACTTTCACTCACACCTCAGCTCACTTGGTATTCCTCTAAACTCAAAGAGCATTACATAGGCTCTACAAACAGTGTTGATACAAATTTTCATTCATCGCCCCAGTCTGCATATATACATAATAGGTGTTTGAATCTTGAAAATGACTCTGGACCCGTACAGTTTCATTTGATTAAACCTCCTGTTCCTGAGTTTCAGTCAGGACTCCCCATTTTAACCAACGCTGAGGTGCTACTGCAATGCAGTTTGGAGAGCCTCTGCAATGCTGTTTGAGCTTAGAGGGAATACTAAGTGGGCTGAGGCGTGATTGGTAATTTGGATTGAGGGGGAAGCGTGCTAGGATACTCTTTGCAGTTGTGCAAAGTCACTGTGATAGTGTGGCGTAGTGGCGTAGTGAGAAGCAGACCTGGGTTAAAATACTGGTCTTGGCACAAATTTTCATTGGCCACTCCAGTCTACATATATACATCATAAATGTCTGAGACTTGAAAAGGTATCTGGAATCGTATAGTTTCACTGTCTCCGCAACTGTGCAAAGCCACTGTGCCAGGGTGGCGTAATGGATAGTGCATCTGCCTAGTGATCAGGAGACTCCGGTTCGAATCCCGGTCTTGTTACAAATTTTCATTCGTTACTCTATATAGATGTTTGAGAATTGAAAATATCTCTGGAATCGTATGGTTTCGTTTGATTAAAACAATAAATTCAGTGTTCAGTCAAACTACATATAAATTCAGGAGACCTTTTCCATAACTTTCGGTGTATTGCAGTCATTAGCAGTGATAACAGCAGTTCAGTAGGGTATGTGTCACTTAGGCCCATTACTTCATTACGGTGATATGTGTACCTTGGGAGTAAGTCTGTACACTAGTGCTGTCCAGAAATAAAGCGTGGTAGCAAAGAAACGCGGCAGCCAAATATTCGGAACCAACTTTTAAATAACCAGTACAATCGTACCACTTACGGGTGTAAGGCGTCGTTGCCCATGTTTGCCACTGATATTTAATTTGTGCATTAAAGAGCTAATGAGGGGAGTAGTTAGTGTTTGTCCCAGACAGAAAGTCAGCGTGATTCGTTTTCATGGTGACGTACAGGTATCTGCCTAAAACTAGCAGAAATTGATTTGCGTGTTTAATGAAATGGGACACATGCTAGATAAAGGCTGTAATATGCACACAAACAAAAAGGAGAATGACGATGAGGTAAAGGTGCGTGATACAGGTGAACCTACTGGACGATTCCTGAAGCGGTGGGCCAAATTTGCTCTTTCGGAAGTAGAATAAATGGAAAAGAGAGCCGTCCGCTGTGTCCGAGCGGATCTAGGCGCTTCAGTCCTTAACCGCTCCACTGCTGCGGTTGCAGGTTCGAGTCCTGCCTCGGGCATGGATGTCTGTGATGTCCTTAGGATAGTTAAGTTTAAGTGGTTCAAGTCTACGGGACTGATGGCCTCAGATGTTAAGTCCCATAGTGCTCAGAGCCATTTGAACCGTTTGGAGAATAAAGATATAGTAGCAAGGCTCCGACTGTTTATATTGTGCTATTGAAATTTAAGTATATGTGCCACTGTCAAGAATCTACACTCAGATAAGAGGCAGGCATATGGAGAAAGCAAATAAACTGTTTATAATCTCAAATATAATAGCCATAGCTGTTAATACATTTACCCCACTGTGAGACAAAACGCTCAATGACTTCATGAAAATGTATACAGCTGTCTACGGATACACGATTGCAGCCAGGCATGCATCTCTTCGTCCGAAGCAAATCAATGGCCACTTAATATCTTTCTTCGGGATATCAAAAATATGGAATTCGCATGGAGAGAGATCGGCATTGTGTAGAGGATGTGTAAGGGCTTCCCACGAAACTTCTGCAGCGTAATAGGAACAACCTTGGAAACGTGTGGACGGCAACTTGTGTAGCAACGATTGTGCCACAATCATCTTCTGGAACGTTCAAAGTTCGACTCTCCTCACCAGGAAAAACGCAGCGTTCTCCGTCTTCCAGGACTAGGCTGACATATATATATCTACGATGTATACAAAGCACAGCTAAAAAATATTAAGTTGGTGGGGATATTGTTGCTTATCCATTAAAACGGCAAAAATATGTCCACTACTCCACCAGCAGTTCATCTCGCACGATTACTGTGCACATTGAGTTAAAAAGAATGGTATACAACGGTCGAGCAGCTGAAGGCAGTGCTAAGTGACGCTCTAGATGGAGTAAAGAGCGACTACTCTGGACAGTGGATGACTGGAAACGAGTTATTTGGAGTGCTGAATGACGCCATAACCTGTTGCAGTCCGATGGAAGGGTCTGGATTAGGCGAATGCATCATGAAGAACGTTACCAGCCACCATGTGTAGTGTCAGTGTTGCACTATGGAGTAGGCGGTGTAACGGTAAGGGGGAATTTTTCGTGATTAGGGTGTGGTTTCTTATTGCGCTTGAGAAAATGCAAAATACGGGAGGATATGAACACATTTCACGCAGCCGTGTACATCTAAATCTACGTGATTACTCTGCTACTCAAAATAAAGTGCCTGGCAGAGGTTTCAATGAACCACCTTCAAACTGTCTCTCTACCGTTCCACTCTCGAACGGCGAGCGGTAAAAACGAGTACTTAAATTTTTCTGTGCCAGCCCTGATTTCTCATATTTTATCGTGATGCTCATTTCTCCCTATGTAGGTGGGTACCAACACAATGCTCTCGCAATCGGAGGAGAACACTGGTGATTGAAATTTCGTGAGAAGATCCCGTCGCAACAAAAAATTCCTTTGTTTTAATTACTGCCACTCCAGTTCACGTATCATGTATGTAGCACTATCTCCCCTATTTCGCGATAATACAAAACGAGCCGCCCTTCTCTGAACTTTTTCGACGTCATCCGTCAGTCCCACCTGATGCGGATCCCACACCGCGCAGCAATACCCCAGAGTAGGGCGGAAAGGCGTGGTGTATGCAGTTTCTTTAACAGTCCTGTTGCACCTCCTAAGTGTTCTGCCAATGAATCGCAGTCTTTGGTTTGCTCTACCTACAACATTATCTATGTGATCGTTCCAACTTATTGTATTTGTAATTGTAATCCCTAAGTATTTAGTTTAAATTACACCCTTCAGATTTGTGTGACTTGTCGCGTAATCGAAATTTAGCGGATTTCTTTCAGTACTCATGTGAATAACTTCACACTTTTCTTTATTCAGCGTCAATTGCCACTCTTCGCACCATACAGATATCTTATCTAAATCATTTTGAAATTCGTTTTGGTCAGCTGATGACTTTACATGAGGTAAATGACAGAATCATCCGCAGAAAATCTAAGAGGGCTACTCAGATTGTCTGCTATGTCGTTAATACACGTAGGTCAGGGGCAAAAGAGGCCTATAACACTTCCCTGGGGAACGCCGGATATTACTTCTGTTTTACTCGATAACTTTCAGTCCATTACTAGAAACCGCGACCTTTCTGACAGGAAATCACGAATTCAGTGGCACAACTGAGGCGATATTCCACAGCCACGCAGTTTGGTTAGAAGACGTTTTTGAGGAACGATGTCGAAAGCCTTCTGGAAATCTAAAAATATGGAATCAATTTGACATCCTCTGTCGTTAGCACTCATTACTTCACAAGTATAAAGAGCTAGTTGTGTTTCACATGGACGATATTTTGTGAATTCGTGCTGACTATGCTTCAGTAAATCGTTTTCTTCGAGGTACTTCATAATGTTCGAACACAGCATATGTTCCAAAACCCTACTGCAAATCGACGTTAGTGATACGTGCCTGTAATTCAGCTGATTAATCCTACTTCCCTTTTTGGGTATTGGTGTGACTTGAGTAATTTGCTAGTCTTTAGGTACGGATCTTTCTGTGTGCTAAATATGGAACTACTGCATCAGCATACTCTGAAAGTAACCTGACTGGTATACAATCTGGATCGGAGGCCTTGCCTTTATTAAGTGGTTTAAGCTGCTTTGCTACACCGAGGATATCTACTTCTATGCTTCTCATCTTGGCAGTTGTTCTTAATTGGAATTCTGGAATATTTACTTCGTTTTCTTGGGTGCAGGAGCTTCAGAAAACCGTGTTTAACTCTGCATTGGTGGCACTGCGCACAGTACAGGAACGGTTCGGAGATAATTACTGTATCAGCATGTCAACGCTGATAAAGCAACATCAGTGAGGCAGTGATTTGTGAACAATAACGCTCCTTGCCCAGAGTCCCGTCATGTACCCAGTGGAACACCTCATGAATTGAACGTCGACGTAGCTCAAGATCCCAGCGTCCAACATCACTGCATTCTCTGGTTTCGGCTTTTGAGGAAAAATCGATCGCTATTCCTCCACAGGCATTCAGACATCACGCTGGAAGTATCTCCAGCAAAATTCAATCCATCTCGAAGGTGAAGCTTGGAAACATCCCACATTAATGTCCACTGATTGGTGTTATGATACTTTTGATTAGTAGTGCACGTTCATAGTCACCGTTATAGGAATGCCAAACTCAGTTGAAACATTCTTTTGTGAAACGACTGACGGTGAGGAGTAGCCACCGAACAGCGCGTGTAATTGGAAGGTCTGCTGATCCCCTCTGCGGCCGAGATGGCGTCCATTAGTCTTTCCAAACAAGACTACTTGTCATAACGCGTTCCTTCAGCTGCGGCCCACCCACGCGCTGCGGGAGGTCTGCGACCTTAGGGCGGCGGGAAGCAGGGCAAAGCGCTCCCGTCCGTCGCTCACGGCGGTGCGTAGCGTTTGCAGAGTAACAAGTCTACTCTCAGGACAGCTCCACAAAAACGGGTTTTGGCGCTGCATTATTCCTCTTAGACCGCAGATGCTCACGGTGATTGGTAAGTCACCCTGTATTACTTATTCAGTAAGATTATTTTGGGTATGTGATAGCGTCGTAGTACAGTAAAACTATAACCAAATAAAACAAAACAAACAAACACAACCCGATCAAGGTTGCTTGCAGTAGCAGCTCAAATATCAACTGTGTTACCATATTGTGATACAGTCACGCACCCAGAAGATTCTTAACAAAATTACTCCCTATTTTTAAATTGCTGTCAGTTTGTTATTAGGTAAAAATGCTACGCTGAAACTTAGTCATTATGTGTTGTAGACCTTTAGGTTTTGTTTGACGTAAGCCAAATTTCCGAAGATGACTCATAATTCTCTGCTTACAGAAGACATCGTTCATGACAGACAATTTGTTTGTAATTAAAAATATTTTAGAAAAACACAGAGAATTTAATATAGAAATCCGTATGGCGCTTATCGACCTTGAGAAAGCGTTTGACCGTCGCAGCCGTGATAGCTATGGAAGATCATGTCTGAATGTAGATATCATGTTCACCTAATAGAGATGATACATAAAAATACACTCAATATAACACACACAGGGAGGAATCATTTAAAAGAAATAATTATTAATGAAGGTATAAGACAAGGATTTGGATTATCACCTACCCTTTTTAAAATTTACATTTTATTCTCTCTACGTAAATGGAAATGTAAAGTAAACAAAGGAATTAAGATAGCGAATGACGAATACCTGTATGTGCTTCTGTTTGCAGATGATATCGTTATTACTGAAAACAATGAAAAATTGTGACTTAAAATTGTGACTACATATCTGCTCAGCACCGAATTTTCGTATCTGTGGGCTACTGGCGAGAATTTTGCTCCTTCTAACAAACGTAAATGTCATTGCTTTCCATTTCACTTAGAAAACTGTTCTGCTGCGATTTTGCTATTGTGTGTTATGTACCCGGCAAAAATGGCTCTGAAGTGGCCGTGCGGTTAAAGGCGCTGCAGTCTGGAACCGCAAGAGCGCTACGGTCGCAGGTTCGAATCGTGCCTCGGGCATGGATGTTTGTGATGTCCTTAGGTTAGTTAGGTTTAACTAGTTCTAAGTTCTAGGGGACTAATGACCTCAGCAGTTGAGTCCCATAGTGCTCAGAGCCATTTGAACCAAAAAATGGCTCTGAGCACTATGGGACTTAACTGCTGTGGTCATCAGTCCCCTAGAACTGAGAACTACTTAAACCTAACTAACCTAAGGGCATCATACACATCCATGCCCGAGTTAGGATTCGAACCTGCGACCGTAGCGGTCGCGCGGTTCCAGACTGCAGCGCCTGGAACCGCTCGGCCACTTCGGCCGGCTGTACCCGGCAATGCTTTACTGACATAAGCGAGTAGAACTAAAACTTTACTGACTAAAAGAAGTAGAACGAAAACAACAAAAAGAAGTTCTCAAGTCATATGTCTCTGCTTTAGAAAAACGACTGCCTTAGCTTGAATCCAGGTAATCAGTGTACAACATCAAAGTAGTTCAGGAAATGCTTAAGTCATTTTCCAGCACCATCAGTGGTGGAGGCAGTGTTGCGATGAAAGTGACGTTCAAAAACAAACGGAAACGATCTGTATTAGTGTCCAAACCATAATTTTCAGGGTTTCCGGACTGACTGGTGACAGTCCTAAAGGTTTTCCATTCGTAGGATTGGGGATGATAGTAGAAATTAATGACATGTAAAAGCATAGCTTTGGAAAACTTAGTTATTCCAAGTAGACTTGGTGCTAAATGTCTTTTTTTCGGTTCATCAGCCTTCCGGTTGTTTTGATGCGATCCGCCACGACTTCCTCTCCTGTGCAATTCTCTTCATCTCGGAGTAGCCTGTCCGCTAATCGCTGTCCACCTCTACAACACCTTATAGTACTATGGAAGTTATCCCCTGATGTCTTAATACAAGTCATATCATCGTGTCTTTTGTTTGGAAGTTAGTTTCCCTGCTGATTCTGTGGAGAATCTCCTCGTTCCTTACCTTATCTATCCATCAACTTTCCAACACCCTTCTTTCCCAGTTTTCCCCCAATCTATGACTCACTTCCATACAATGCTGTGCTCCAAACGTACACAGAAATTTCTTCCTCAAATTAAGGTCGAAGTTTGGTACTAGCAGATTTCGTTTCGCCAGGAAAGCGTTCTTTGTCTATACTATTCTGCTCTTTATGTCATCTTTGCTTCGTCCGTAATAGGTTACTTTACTTCTAAGGTAACACAATTCTTTCACTTCATCTACTTCGCCCTCATCAATTCTGATGTTAAGTTTAATTCTAATCTCATTTCTACCACTCCTCTTCACTTCCATCTTTCTCCATTTTACCCACAGTCCACATTCCTGTCAATTCAATAGATCCTATAATTCATTCTGATTTTCGTTGACGGTAGCAATGTTTCAGTGAAGGTTATTATTTATACACTTTCACCCTGAATTTTAATCCCACCCCAGAACCTTTCTTTTATTTCCCTCGTTGCTTCTTGGATGTAGAGACTGAACAGTAGGAGCGAATGACTGCATCCATTTTCGATCTGGACATTTAGCCTTTGATCTTCCATTCTTATTGTTTCCCTGGGTTATCGTACACATTGTGTATTACTCGTCTTTCCCTACAGCTTACACTCATTATCCGCAGAATTTCGAACACTTTGCACAATTTTAGATTGTCTAAAGCGCTTTCTAGGTCGACTTAATTCTTGCTTTCATTATCAACTGCAACTTCAGAACTGCCCCTCTGGTGTCTTTACCTTTCCTATAGCCAAACTGATCCTCATCTAACAGATCCTCTGCTTCCTTTTACATGCTTCTGTACACTATTCTTTTCGGTAACTTGGATGCATGAACTGTTAAGCTTATTTTTTGCGGTAGTTCTCGCTCTTATCTATACTTCGTGTCTTCGGAATTGTTATGACAACATTCCTCCTTGAGTCTGATGGTACTTCTCCACTCTCATAAATTCTACAAGCTAAACTGGATAGACGTTACGTCGTAACTTCCACCAATGATTTTAGAAACTCCGGAGGATTGTTATCTACGCCTTCCACCTTATATGATCGCAAGTCTTCCAAACCCCTATCAAACTCTGACTCTAATATGGGATCCTCTATATCTTCCAAATAGAGACTCATTTCTTCCTGTACCAAGTCATGAGACAGTTTCTCGCACTGGAAGAGGATTTCATTGCTCTCTTTCAACTTGTGCGCTCACTCCTCTGGGTTCGTTTGATGAATTCCACTGAAGGTTATTTTCACTTTTCTATATGCAGAAACAGTCCTTCGTTTTCTATTTCTTCACTTCTTTCTCGCAACCACTTCAATTTAAGTTACCCCCAATTATTTCATTTCTAAGTAACCAATATTGAGGTTTTCCTGTCTTCTCCTAGTCATTTTTATTCCTGTTTTTAATATTCATCGATGCTTCTGTTTCCTAATATTTCTTTACAGTTACCTTCCTTGATCTATATTTATATTTATGTTCAACTTCTGTGACTGCTCTTCTTAGAGATATCTGTTCATCTTCAACTACAGTATCAATTATTGCCGTATCTACAGCCATAAATATTTTGTAATGAAAACCATCATTCTTCAGCACATCAGCATCCCTCTACACTTCACGATGACTTTTCCTGAACGTTCTCTTAAGCTTCAGTCTACACTTCATAATTAAGAAATTGTGATTTGAGCCTATATCAGCTCTGGGTAGTCCTTACAACCCACTGCCTCGTTTTGGAATCTCTGTCTCACTACGATATAATCCAGCTGGAATATTTCCGTGTCGCCAGCTCTACTTCCTCCTCTTGTGATTTTTGAACAGTATGTCCGCTGTTAATAGCTGACGTTTACTGCAGAAAGAAGTCTCTCTCCTGTCAGATTCCTACGATGGAGCCCCTTAAGTATTTCTTCTATTTAGTCCTCTATAAGAGCATTCCAGTCTCCCATGATTGTTAGATTTTCATCTCCCATTACATAATTTTCTGATCCTTGTATAGTTCTCCATTAATTGTGTATCCAGGGTGTACAGGTCTCTAAGGCAGCTGTTTAATTCATAAGCTTTTCTGTCGTGAGTAGTCGATCAGCATTATTCTTATTTTAGGCTTAGCACATTGTAGCCACCAAGCTATGGTAGAATTGTACAAAAGGAATCGTTTTTTGCATTCCTTCCAAACATTAGTAAATGTCACGCGACATTCCTTATCTTGTATATGTGTAATGTTGAGTTTCCATAAGCCCCTCGCTCGGTAAGTCTCTTGTTTTTCTAAATTTATTGTGGTGATGTATGCGGCGTGGTCAGAAAACACAGTGGGCCAGATCTCAGACTGGAGTACGTGGTTCTTTTGGTTGGACGATACGTAAATCCGATCCAGCCTGCTTGCTGAGTGACTGGTAAAATATTGAAATCGGACTGTGCGCCACGGGTATGTTCCCAGGTGTCGGTTAACTGCAATTGGTGGACTGTTCTTTCCAGTTCTAAGGACTTGTCAAAATTCGGTGTCTTATCTACCGGACTAAGGACTGAATTAAAATGGCCGGCTAGGATTATATAATCTTGATGTCTATCGAATAGATGAACGATTTCACTTTTTAAAAAAATCCGCTCTAGCACGCCTGTTATTGTTGCCAGACGGTGCCTAAAAGTTGATGACGCAGACGTTATTAACGATCACTGCTGTTCCTCTACTGTTTGCAAGTTTTGCTATTTGTGTGACACGGATGACTTCTTTCGTGAGAATGGCGTTTCCCAGCTCTCCTCCGATACCAGGATTAGTTAAGGCGTTGTACCCCAGTATCTTTTCTAATTTAATATCTGTTGCTTCCTGTAACAGTAGTACATCAACGTCAGCTGCGTATAGAAAGTAAAATTGGAAATTTGTGGTAAGGTCTTATGGGACCAAAGTACTGAGGTCATCGGTCCCTAAGCCTACACACTACTTAATCGAACTTAAACTAACTAAGGACATCACACACACCCATGCCCGAAGCAGGACTCGAACCTCCGACGGGTGGAGCCGCACGGCCCGTGACAAGCTGCCTGAGACAGCGCGGCTACCCCTCGCGTCGTATAAAACGTCTTGCAGATGTTGTAAATGCAGGAAGGAGCGTATCTTATTAACTTTCAACGTCGCGATTTTGTAGGCTTGTGCTGCGTTCCTATTGTCTTATTCATTAGCAAAGTCAATACTCTTCAAATGATTCAAATGGCTCTGAGCACTATGGGACTTAACTTCTGAGGTCATCAGTCCCCTAGAACTTAGCACTACTTAAACCTAACTAACCTAAGGACATCACACACATCCATGCCCGAGGCAGGATTCGAACCTGCGACCGTAGCGGTCACGCGGTTTCAGACTGTAGCACCTAGAACCGCTCGGCCATCCTGGCCGGCCAATATTGTTCATGCGATGTGCTGTCGGACGTATATCCTTTTACACATGTATGTTGCGGCAATGTAGTATGCATCGTGTTTGGTTGATCCTGTTGGGCAGGAATCTGTTCCGTTCCTGCAGTTTCATTCAATTCTTCATCTTGGTTCATTTCGTCCGATTCATCGGCCCAGTGTTTGTGTTGATTAACTCTCGATGCGTCTGTTTCTGCATTTCTAGTCTCAGGGAGCACCTCCTCTACATCGAAATTGGCTATCAGCTTCAATCTTTCGTGTAACGAATGGTCCGTTGACATGGGGCATTGTGCACATGATTCGGCTTCCAATGGGTCTGACTCCTACATACTCAGAACCGGATTACTACGTTATTCTTCATATAGCTTGTTGCTAATCTGCTTTGCTTTTTCTCTCAAAGGCGGTGCCAGTTGTTCAGCGCCCTTGTGAGCTAGTCTGCTCTTTTTATGCTTCCATGCACGACTGCCTCTTGGGGAGGTTCCAGGGTGTTCCATAGCCTCTTGTGTTTCTTGCGCTCGGTCCTGTTCGCTGGTAAACGGTGGTCCGGTTTCCTTGTTGTTTTCTGGAGTCTGCTCCTTCTGAAGGACTACAATCGGTTCCGGGATTTGTTCTGTTTGGATGTATCGTCACTGTCGAGTCACTAACGTCCATTATCAATTCACTATCGTGAGCAGCGTCGTCATGAGTAGCGTCAGGAGCGTGACGCGTATGGAGTTGTCCAGTGGCTGCCGCAACATAAGATGGAGGCAACGTTGACATGGCTGGGGGTCTCACAGCTTCGCCCGCAGGTAGCCGGGCCACTCGGCGTTGTATACACTGCGCGCGGGCATGGCCTGTACCACCGCAAGACGCGCAGGTTCTTGGCTGCCCATCATATATTACTTTTTTTTTGTCATCAGTCTACTGACTGGTTTGATGCGGCCCGCCACGAATTCCTTTCCTGTGCTAATCTCTTCATCTCAGAGTAGCACTTGCAACCTACGTCCTCAATTATTTGCTTGACGTATTCCAATCTCTGTCTTCCTCTACAGTTTTGCCCTCTACAGCTCCCTCTAGTACCATGCAAGTCATTCCCTCATGTCTTAGCAGATGTCCTATCATCCTGTCCCTTCTCCTTATCAGTGTTTTCCACATATTCCTTTCCTCTCCGATTCTGCGTAGAACCTCCTCATTCCTTATCTTATCAGTCCACCTAATTTTCAACATTCGTCTACAGCACCACACCTCAAATGCTTCAATTTTCTTCTGTTCCGGTTTTCCCACAGTCCATGTTTCACTACCATACAATGCTGTACTCCAGACGTACATCCTCAGAAATTTTTTCCTCAAATTAAGGCCGGTATTTGATATTAGTAGACTTCTCTTGGCCAGAAATGCCTTTTTTGCCATAGCGAGTCTGCTTTTGATGTCCTCCTTGCTCCGTCCGTCATTGGTTATTTTACTGCCTAGGTAGCACAATTCCTTAACTTCATTGACTTCGTGACCATCAATCCTGATGTTAAGTTTCTCGCTGTTCTCATTTCTACTACTTGTCATTACCTTCGTCTTTCTCCGATTTACACTCAAACCATACTGTGTACTCATTAGACTGTTCATTCCGTTCAGCAGATCAATTAATTCTTCTTCACTTTCGCTCAGGATAGCAATGTCATCATCGAATTGTATCATTGATATCCTTTCACCTTGTATTTTAATTCCACTCCTGAACCTTTCTTTTATTTCCATCATTGCTTCCTCGATGTACAGATTGAAGAGTAGGGGCGAAAGACTACAGCCTTGTCTTACACCCTTCTTAATACGAGCACTTCGTTCTTGATCGTCCACTCTTATTATTCCCTCTTGGTTGTTGTACATATTGTATATGACCCGTCTCTCCCTATAGCTTACCCGTACTTTCTTCAGAATAACGAACAGCTTGCACCATTTTCTATTGTCGAACGCTTTTTCCAGGTCGACAAATCCTATGAAAGTGTCTTAATTTTTCTTTAGCCTTGCTTCCATTATTAGCCGTAAAGTCAGAATTGCCTCTCTCATCCCTTTACTTTTCCTAGAGCCAATCTGATCGTCACCTAGCGCATTCTCAATTTTCTTTTCCATTCTTCTGTATATTATTCTTGTAAGCAGCTTCGATGCATGAGCTGTTAAGCTCATTGTGCGATAATTTTCGCACTTGTCAGCTCTTGCCGTCTTCGGAATCGTGTGGATGATGCTTTTCCGAAAGTCAGATGGTATGTCGCCAGACTCATATATTCTACACACCAACGTGAATAGTCGTTTTGTTGCCACTTCCCCCAATGATTTTAGAAATTCTGATGGAATGTTATCTATCCCTTCTGCCTGATTTGACCGTAAGTCCTCCAAAGCTCTTTTAAATTCCGATTCTAATACTGGATCCTCTATCTCTTCTAAATCGACTCCTGTTTCTTCTTCTATCACATCAGACAAATCTTCACCCTCATAGAGGCTTTCAAGGTATTCTTTCCACCTATCTGCTCTCTCCTCTGCATTTAACAGTGGAATGCCCGTTGCACTCTTAATGTTACCACCGTTGCTTTTAATGTCACCAAAGGTTGTTTTGACTTTCCTGTATGCTGAGTCTGTCCTTCCGACAATCATATCTTTTTCGATGTCTTCACATTTTTCCTGCAGCCATTTCGTCTTAGCTTCCCTGCATTTCCTATTTATTTCATTCCTCGGCGACTTGTATTTCTGTATTCCTGATTTTCCCGGAACATGTTTGTACTTCCTCTTTTCATCAATCAACTGAAGTATTTCTTCTGTTACCCATGGTTTCTTCGCAGCTACCTTCTTTGTACCTATGTTTTCCATCCCAACTTCTGTGATGGCCCTTTTTAGAGATGTCCATTCCTCTTCAACTGTACTGCCTACTGCGCTATTCCTTATTGCTGTATCTATAGCGTTAGAGAACTTCAAACGTATCTCGTCATTCCTTAGTACTTCGGTATCCCACTTCTTTGCGTATTGATTCTTCCTGACTAATGTCTTGAACTTCAGCCTACTCTTCATCACTACTATATTGTGATCTGAGTCTATATCTGCTCCTGGGTACGCCTTACAATCCAGTATCTGATTTCGGAATCTCTGTCTGACCATGATGTAATCTAATTGAAATCTTCCCGTATCTCCCGGCCTTTTCCAAGTATACCTCCTCCTCTTGTGATTCTTGAACAGGGTATTCGTTGTTACTAGCTGAAACTTGTTACAGAACTCAATTAGTCTTTCTCCTCTTTCATTCCTTGTCCCAAGCCCATATTCTCCTGTAACCTTTTCTTCTACTCATTCCCCTACAACTGCATTCCAATCGCCCATGACTATTAGATTTTCGTCCCCCTTTACATACTGCATTACCCTTTCAATATCCTCATACACTTTCTCTATCTGTTCATCTTCAGCTTGCGACGTCGGCGTGTATACCTGAACTATCGTTGTAGGTGTTGGTCTGCTGTCGATTCTGATTAGAACAACCCGGTCACTGAACTGTTCACAGTAACACACCCTCTGCCCTACCTTCCTATTCATAACGAATTCTACACCGGTTATACCATTTTCTGCTGCTGTTGATATTACCCGATACTCATCTGACCAAATATCCTTGTCTTCTTTCCACTTCACTTCACTGACTTCTACTATACCTAGATTGAGCCTTTGCATTTCCCTCTTCAGATTTTCTAGTTTCCCTACCACGTTCAAGCTTCTGACATTCCACGCCCCGACTCGTAGAACGTTATCCTTTCGTTGATTATTCAATCTTTTGCTCATGGTAACCTCTCCCTTGGCAGTCCCCTCCCGGAGATCCGAATGGGGGACTATTCCGGAATCTTTTGCCAACGGAGAGATCATCATGACACTTCTTCAATTAAAGGCCACATGTCCTGTGGATACACGTTACGTGTCTTCAATGCAGTGGTTTCCATTGCCTTCTGCATCCTCATGTCGTTGATCATTGCTGATTCTTCCGCCTTTAGGGGCAATTGCCCACCCCTAGGACAAGAGAGTGCCCTGAACCTCTATCCGCTCCTCCGCCCTCTTTGACAAGGCCGTTGGCAGAATGAGGGTGACTTCTTATGCCGGAAGTCTTCGGCCGCCAATGCTGATTATTTATCAAAGTTTAGGCAGTGGCGGGGATCGAACCCAAGACGTTTTTGATTATGAATCAAAGACGCAACCCCTACACCACGGGTATTATATATAACTATAGCACGGTAACCACAAACATTTATGTATGAGGGATTGTGCTTGTATAAATCAACTCGCAATTGCCTAATACCATTCAAGACGGGGACCTTGTGAGCTGCAGACCACATTTCTGCAATATTATTAATTATCCTCCCATAAGGAGCTATTACTGAATTGATCTGCTCAGCGGTGATTTCAAACGGTAGCTCAAAGATACGGACAGTCCTTAATCCAAATCCAACATGCGTATCACAAACTTCACTAATATTGCCATCTTGATGTTTAAACTTAAATGTTCCGCCACTAGAGTCTACAATTTTGTTACACAATTCTGTGTTTTTTAAGCTTTACACACACGATGCTGCTCACAATTGAAAGATATATCTTCGAACGAAATTTTCACAACGTCCTCTAGACATGTCTCAATTTCGAACGAATTCGGTCTCTGAACTTTCTGGTCAAACACAAATTTCAACGTGTCTCTTCTATTAGGCTGATCCATCTCTCCTTCTAATACAATCCATAAAGAGTCTCAAATAACGCAGCTGACTACTGCCACAGGCGCCTGACTCACCGAGCGGAGCGCAGCAGACTGCGGCGCGCAGCACACGTCGGAGGTCCGCGCACCGCGGCCGCCAATAGCCGACTTGAGTCAGGCCTGCGGAAGAAATTCGAAAGCGACGCGCTGAATAATTTTGCGACCTAATTTTTTAAGACAAATATTGAAAGACGTCGTAAGTAAAGAAACAATGTTAACGACGGAAGAATATACTGTCCAAGACGCGTGTTTGTGGCACAATTTGCCATGACTTGTCGGGAAATGTGTGTCATTCCAACAGTGCCTTAGACCATAAACATTAACGCCACGGACGCTATAGTTTTGACTTCACGTGCTAAGAGCGCTGCTGTCGCCTCACGTGACGAGCTGAGCCACGTAGAAAACATGAAACTATCGTGTGGCATTGTTGGCCGGGAGGCCCCATCCGGGGGAGCTTGGCCGCCGAGTGCAAGTCTCATTTCAGTCGATGCCACATTGGGCGACTTGAGCGCCGGTGATGAGGATGAAATGATGATGAGGACAACACAACATCCAGTCCACGAGTGAAGAAAATATCCAACCCGGCCGGGAATCGAAACTGGGCGCTCAGCGTGGGAGGCAAGCACATTACCACTCAGCTAAGCAGGCAGACGGGTCAACTAGAGATCGGGAATGTATGAACGATAAGTAAACGCTTCCCAGCGAAACTTCTACGCCGTAGTCAAAACAAGCTGTCAACAAAATTCCGGCCCACATGTTGCCAATATTATTTCGATAACGTTGCATATGTTTCGCCGGGAAGACCTTACACATCTTCCAATCAGTCCCGATCTTTCCCTGAAGAAAGACATTCGTGGACGTCGGCTTGCTTCGGGTGAAGAGGTGCACACGTGGGTAAATTCATGGTTAGGCAACCGTAAACATTTTTCCATGGAGACACTGACAGTCTTGTATCTCAATGGGTTGGTTCAAATAGCTCTGATCACTATGGGACTTAACTTCTGAGTCCCCTGGAACTTAGAACTACTTAAACTAACCTAAGGTCATCACACACATCCATGCCCGAGGCAGGATTCGAACCTGCTACCGTAGCGGTCGCGCGGTTCCAGACTGTAGCGCCTAGAACCTATCGGCCACTTTGGCCGGCTATCTCAATGGGCTAAATGTATTAACAGTTATGGCGATTACTTTTGAAATAATAAACAATGTACTTATTTTTTTTCCATCTCGCTCGTCACGGACTGCGCGGCCCCTCCCGCCGGAGGTTCGAGTCCTCCCTTGGGCATAGGTGTGTGTGTGTGTGTGTGTGTGTGTGTGTGTGTGTGTTGTTCTTACCATAAGTTAGTTCAAGTAGTATGTAAGTCTAGGGAGCGATGACCTAAGCAGTTTGATCCCTTAGGAATTCCCACACATTTGAATCACTCGCTTTCATTTGACCGCCTCATATTAGTGGCGAATCCAACGTATTTAGATTTCTGAGTTTTGTGTAAAACATTTAGCGTATTTCATGCTGTATTTATACTTTTAAAAATTTGCTTTTACACCATACATTTCATTGCTTTTCCTGTTTAACGTAAGACGGGGATAAATATTAACCAGTCGAGTCCGGATAAGGGGTTAGTGTTTCACAAATCGCACCGCCGCGAGACTACATTAGTATCGCGATGAGGCGCCCCTGGGTACGTTTGGTGAGATGTTTTGGCCGCCTCTGGTGCTCTGTCGGTCCCAGCGGGAGTCGCGCTCGCGGCTGGCGTAACGAGCTCTTGATTAGTACGACTGCCCGGCGGGACACACACTGAGCCTCTGTTCTGCCGCGATAACGGCCCGAGGGCGGGCCGGCCTAAGCGCCCACTTGCCGGCCGGCACACAGTGAAGGATCGCCATCTCTATTCCCCCCAACCTGCTACGAGGTTCCAGTTAAGCACGATTCTCCTGACAGCCGAGTCCTGTTGTAAAGACTGGCAGCTGACTCCAGAAGTAAATAAATGCACTCAAATGCCCGAAAAAAAATGGTAAACCGCCAGATGTCGTTTGACTGAGCGGTCTGTGACTGTTGACTGTAACCAAGTACTACCATCAATCGCTGGCTGTCCAGACCTTTAGGGATGAAGTTATGTAGATCTTAGTAGGTAAAATTAACAGAGTTAAACAATGGGAAACTTAAAAAAACAATGATACACTACTGGCCATTAAAATTGCTACACCACGAAGATGACGTGCTACAGACGCGAAATTTAACCGACAGGAAGAAGATGCTGTGATATGCAAATGATTAGCTTTTCAGAGCATACACAGAAGGTTAGCGCCGGTGGTGACACCTACAACGTGCTGACATGAGGAAAGTTTCCAACCGATTTCTAATACACAAACAGCAGTTGACCGACGTTGCCTGGTGAAACGTTGTTGTGATGCCTCGTGTAAGGAGGAGAAATGCGTACCATCACGTTTCCGTCTTTGATAAAGGACGGATTGTAGCATATCGCGATTGAGGTTTATCGTATCGCGACATTGCTGCTCGCGTTGGTCGAGATCCAATGACTGTTAGCAGAATACGGAATCCGTGGGTTCAAGAGGGTAATACGGAACGCCGTGCTGGATCCCAACGGCCTCGTATCACTAGCAGTCGAGATGACAGGCATCTTATCCGCATGGCTGTAACGGATCGTGCAGACACGTCTCGATCCCTGAGCCAACAGATGGAGACGTTTGCAAGACAACAACCATCTGCACGATCAGTTCGAGAACGTTTGCTGCAGCATGGACTATCAGCTCGGAGACCATGGGTGCGGTTACCCTGGACGCTGCATCACAGACAGGAGCGCCTCCGATGGTGTACTCAACGACAAGCCTTGGTGCACGAATGGCAAAACGTCATTTTTTCGGATGAATTTACAGCATCATGATGGTCGCATCCGTGTTTGGCGATATCGCGGTGAATGCACGTTGGAAGCGTGTATTCGTCATCGCCATACTGGCGTATCACCAGGCGTGATGGTATGGGGTGCCATTGGTTACACGTCTCGGTCACCTCTTGTTCGCATTGACGGCACTTTGAACAGCGGACGTTACATTTCAAATGTGTTACGACCCGTGACTCTACCCTTCATTCGATCCCTGCAAAACCCTACATTTCAGCAGGATAATGCACGACCGCATGTTGCAGGTCCTGTACGGGCCTTTCTGGATGCAGAAAATGTTCGACTGCTGCCCCGGCCGGCACATTCTCAAGATCTGAAAATGTCTGGTCAATGGTGGCCGAGAAACTGGCTCGTCACAATACGCCAGTCACAACTCTTGATGAACTGTGCTATCGTGTTGAAGCTGCATGGGCAGCTGTAACCGTACACGCCATCCATGATCTGTTTGACTCAATGCCCAGGCGTATCAAGGCCGTTATTACGGCCAGAGTTGGTTGTTCTGGGTACTGATTTCGCAGGATCTATGCACCCAAATTGCGTGAAAATGTAATCACACGTTAGTTCAGTATAATATATTTGTCCAATGAATACCCGTTTATCATCTGAATTGCTTCTCGGTGTAGCAATTTTAATGGCCAGTAGTGTAAATAAATGCCGTGTGACTAGGGCCTCTCGTCGGGTAGATCGTTCGCCAGGTGCAAGTCTTTCGATTTGAGACCACTTCGGCGATTTGTGCGTCGATGGCGTTAGAATGATGATGGTTAGGACAACTCCACAACCAGTCCCTGAGCCGAGGAAATCTCCGACCCAGGCGGGATTCGAACCCGGGCACTCAGGGTTGACATTCTGTCGCGCTGACCACTCACCTACTGGGGAATTATATACTTCACCATCTAGTAAGCCTAATTCAAAGTATGTATGTACACAGCAAAATCAAAGTACAGAGTCCGTTTGCGAGAAACATCTGTTACGCAGCGAGACAAGAGTGTGCTTTATCACCCCCATTATTTAATACATACATAGATGGCGTCATAAATACACGGCAGAATTAAGTAGTGCATCTTTATAGGCTTAATAATAAAGTTATAAATACACTCTTGTGTGCAGATGATCAAATAATCTTAGCGGACTCAGAACGTCAGTTACAGACACCCATTTCGTCCTTGCACAAGGTAGCAAATGATTATTATATGACAATATCTAAGGGTAAAATTAAGATGATGGCATTCCGTGGTAAAGAGCATTTAAGAGCAAAAATATTAATTGATGATAAACCGCTATAAGAAATATACTTTTATATACCTGGGTTCTCAGACCTCATACAGTATATTACACCCAATGATCGAGAATACAAACTGCAAAAATTCCAGGAGTTGGTAGGTACGATAAATCTCACTCTCCTCAAAAACCTTAGAAAAGGGACAGGGCTAACATTGTGGTATCGATAGCTACGATGGCACAACGTAGGTGCGCTCTGCTAGGTGGGGACTGCGACATCGACACCGACGACGGCGCCCTCTAGCCGGCACTGTGCAGCTCTACGAGCGCCGCTCCAGATTCTACACATTTGATTCCGAGTCAACGACCGAGCAAGTTAGGCTCTACTTCATAGGGGCTAGCCATTACAGACTTTGTTACTTCAATGTTAGTTTGTCCAACTACAAGCAGCTGTTAGCGTTGATACCTGCACGGCTTCGCACCTACGTGTTCATCTCAGACAAGTTAAGTAATATTATAATTTGTACATGTTCACACACCACTAAAAGAGTTTTAACTTATACGCCGTACCGCAGTACTTCACCTTTTCCTGCTCCTATTCGCTTCCTACATTCGGCCTACCCTTCAGCTTACAGGAGCATACCCATGCGTCGCCTTCCAGGCGGGATACAAAAAACATCTTGTAATGTGATGACAGAACCAGTCCTGAAGTATGGGCCAGAGACTTGGACTAACCGTCAGTCAAAGGAGGAGGATTGACGCAACAGAGGTGAGACTCCTAAGGCCTCCAGCTGGTTACTAACTCATAGAGCGGATAAAAGATACTGAAGTAAGGAATGAACTGTGAGTCAGAAGCATACTTCCCAAAATAGAGGAGTACAGAAAGAAATGGCATGAACAGAACACATTCAAAGAATGTCAGAAGAACGAATACCTAAATAATGTACAAACATACCACCAATGGAAAAGGAATTTTGAGCGTTCTAAGAAGAGTTGGAAAGCAGCATTCTTCTTTAAACTGGAACAGGCAAGGATGCCCAACTAAAATTGGATATGACGTTGAAATGGTTCAAATGGCTCTGAGCACTATGAGACTTAACTTCTGAGGTCATCAGTCCCCTGGAACTTAGAACTACTTAAACCTAACTAACCTAAGGACATCACACACATCCGTGCCCGAGGCAGGATTCGAACCTGCGACCGTAGCGGTCGCGCGGTTCCAGATTGTAGCGCCTTTAACCGCTCGGCCACTTTGGCCGGCTATGACGTTGAGTTGACGTCAAACTGTAAACATTGATATAGCGAACTGAGGGTTAGAAACGGCTTTTTTCCTTTATGTAAACAACGAACATCTTAAAGTCATAAACAGATTTAAAATCGTTAGGCCATGTGCTATTCAAAACTGCTGTGACACCTATCTAGAATTTTGAGAATTTGTGAGTATGTCATTCATTTTTCTAATATAAGTGAATTTTTTCTGTTTTTGTAGCCATGTACAGGCCGTGTTACGAATGAATTTGTACTTCCACGTTATGTAGCTTTATATTTTTATGGCTGTACATTAATTTGTAAATTATAAATTTCAGCTATCAGTCGTCCTTTGGAATTTTTATTGCCAGATCTAGATTTTAGCTAGAAACTAACCATTCTCAATGCACTATCATTTTTGGTCAATTGTTCATTGAACTGTTGACAAAGCCCGACCAACAGGCATTACATGCATTGACCAAAAATGATAGTGCACTGAGAATGGTTAGTTTCTAGCTGAAATCTAGATCTGACAATAAAAATTCCAAAGGACGACTGATAGCTGAAATCTGTTATTTACAAGTCAAAATAACAGTCGCTGCGTGCAACGGCCTCTGAATGGAGGGTAACCTGATGTACATTAATTATTTGATAACACCCATTGTTCAGATATGTAGGATATGAACACGCTAATACAACTCCATAACAAGGGCGGTGCATTGTCAGAAGAGAGTACATCTTCCACGTTTGCTTCCTACAAAGTCCTGCTTCGATATGGATAACAGGCGCATCACGGTGTGGAAGTGAAACGGGGCGACAACAGGAAAGACACTCCATAGCTGAAGTACAGAGAGACAGTACGATCCTCGTGGGCAAAAAGTCTAAATTGCATAGACATTCAGTGTGAAATTTTGGCGGTATGTAGACCAGATGCAGTGTCACGATCAGCCGTAGTGAAATGGCGCCAACAATTTGACCAATGCCGGACAGACCTGGATGATGCTGGGCGGGAAGGAAGGCTATCGACATCTCCCACAGACGACAACGCCCAGGCAATCGAGAAAGAATCTGAGCAGAAAGAGATTTTCGAAGATGACGAGCCGGCCGGTGTGGCCAAGCGGTTCTAGGCGCTTCAGTCTGGAACCGCGCGACCGCTACGGTCGCAGGTTCGAATCCTGCCTCGGGCATGAATGTGTGTGATGTCCTTAGGTTAGTTAGGTTTAAGTAGTTCAAAGTTCTAGGGGACTGATGACCTCCAATGTTAAGTCCCATAGTGTTCAGAGCCATTTGAACCATTTTCGAAGATGACGACGTTCCTACAGTGGGTCTCGAATGACCAAGGTGCAGATTTCTACGGTCGACGAAATGAACGACTGAACATTCCACTGTTGCTCATAGAGACTTGGTGACTACGTCGAAAATTAGTGTCATGGATCTGTGCCATTTTTGCCCTCCGCTCGCGGAGCGACTCAGATGAAAGCCGTTGCCGTCGCGAGTTGGTAACCCGTCGTTTGTGAATCGTTTCCTGTGTGGTTCAATAGGGTACCGCAGGCGGCGCGACTGCAATACGAACCAGTTCATCGCTTGCAACGCGTTAACAACCAGTTGCCTGCAACTCGGCGTCCGCGTTACCAAGCGATCTGAATTATGTCGTGTCCTCGAACACAAATCTGTATTGGTTAAATGTGAAAATGAAAGAGCAGGTTGTGAACCTTGGCCTTTCACAGGAAGGTAAAAAACATTCCGTTTTATACCACTGTAAGTTACCAGGCTACAGCAGGATGGGTTTGACAGAGAAAAAAGTGTGGGAAAAAATTTCAAATGACATGCATTACTAGACACTTGTTTAAAAAAATTAACGGTACGTCACTGCGAGAAAATGTACCAAAAGACGTAAATCATACCCGAGTTTAGTAGCCTGTGCCATTTTGTTAAATTACATTGAAAAGTGGAAAACCCACAAATTTCCGACACGTTTAAACGCAATGATGTTCACATGCAAATGATTTAATGAGCACAAACCACCATCACCACATTTCCATGTATAGAAACCGCTAGACAATCGTAGTTTCAAAATAAAAGTAACGCCGTGCCATGGAGCAAAAATTCAACTGTGCCTAATCACTGCAGTACTGTTTAGTCACTCCATAAGAAGATATGAAATTCAAGTCTGCGTGTTGCAGCTCCTTGGCTGCTACATGTAGCCTGAAGTTTATGTTTCTCTGGATGTACGGATGATTCCAGAATTTCCTTCGTTTTCTCTTTTGTGTAACAATAACAGAGAACCACATCTTTCTCTGATCTTGAGTCTGTACTTGACAATCCGAGTGTGACCAGTAGATTTTCGGCTGCGACAAAGAATGCGCCCTCTCCTGCACACTCCGCAGTTTCTTATTTCAGAGTCGTGTCGTACGCGGAACTGCGTCGCCAGCTAGTCGACAACCAGTTGTGTACCTAGATCGCCTTCCCGTTGCGTTCCTCTTCAGTCGCTCCGTGTGCTGACGGCCTTTGAAGTGTAGCGCATCTTTCAATAACAGTTACGTGGCTCGCCATAACAGTGTGTAACTTAAAGTCCTCTCCTATAAACATTCTCGGTTTACTTGCCGCGTCAAAATTGCGTTAGAACTGGAGCTTTCAGCTAATTCCCAGACTGTCAAGGGCAACTGATGACGTGGCGTATTGTGTTCACGGTCGGCGTACGTCATCATTACGTCACACTGCAGACATTGTGTCAACGTCTGCACTGTTGGCGCCATTGTTTTCTGAGACACATAAACAATTCAGCGCTATTCTACGTTGTCTTCTCAGCGTCGAGTGCTCGCTTCTACACACTGCTAAAATTATAGCGGCTGTCCTGGCTGAAGCTGTTCTCGCACATTCCGATTTCTACCATTTCTGTAACAGTACAATCCCAGGTGGCGCAGACGTGAGACAAAATTTTAATTACATCAAATATTATTCTCGATTTCTCTGTGAGAGTTCAGGAAACGCTGACTCCTCAAGATCTTAATTTTTAATGTGCCTTTTGTGTTCTGCACAGCTGTCGCTAACGGTACCGGTAGACTAACAGATGTAGTTGCTTCCGCATTGACAAGGAATCGTATGAATTACGGAAACCTTGAGACCAAAACAGCCCTTAATCGAAGCAGCATATCTTTTACCTTCTTCGGTGGTCGAAAAAAAATAGATGTCTCTTCCTCTGACGAAGCACCACAGAAAGAAAGAACCATAATAGGTATATCGTCACCTGACTGGCAACACTTTAGCGGTTTCGTTTTTCTGTCACAATAATACTCACGTGATTACGCATTCGTTCTCTTCCAGAAACAACGCAACTTGTTAACCACAAATCCACATTTGTTCTCTTGCAGAAATAACGCTACATAAATACTCTACTCTAACACAGACGCATTGACAGCACTAAGTAATTTTAACAATTGTTTAAGTAATTTCGTCTGGGAGTTGATTCTTAATAATTGATTGTATTTTTGCTACATAAGAGAGGGAAGTCTTAATCTATATGTTCATTCTTGTTACTCCATTTATTTTGTGCGCTTTTGCCATTAATGTTTTCGATGTCCAAGGATATAGGCAAAGACGTCTCTTTTTTTTATTGTGATTTTTGTCCTGAAGGCCGCACGGTCATCTCTGCTACTCTGTGTCGTATGAAGTAATGCTGCAGTCTCAGTCTTCGCATGGTGTCCTTCTAGATTTTACGCGAATATACACAAAAATGACTGTTTGTCTGAATCAGTTTGAATCAAACAGGTTATCTGAAGAATACATTTAAATTCGAAGTAGTATGTCAAGGAAATCGAGGTGGGATTAATATTTATTCACAATCACCGATTTTCAGTCATATCTGATCGTAACACTTAATATACAATGCCACCGGCGCGATCCTGTATTAAACAGAAAAGACACGTAAAGCAATTATATATATTACTCTTGCACCAAAATCTGTTAACAATCAAACACTCCTTAATCTGCCGGGAAGTTTCATATCAGCGCACACTCCGCTGCAGAGTGAAAATCTCATTCTGGAAACATCCCCCAGGCTGTGGCTAAGCCATGTTTCCGCTATATCCTTTCTTTCAGGAGTGCTAGTTCTGCAAGGTTCGCAGAAGAGCTTCTGTAAAGTTTGGAAGGTAGGAGACGAGATACTGGCAGAAGTAAAGCTGTGAGTACCGGGCGTGAGTCGTGCTTCGGTAGCTCAGATGGTAGAGCACTTGCCCGCGAAAGACAAAGGTCCCGAGTTCAAGTCTCGGTCGGGCACACAGTTTTAATCTGGCAGGAAGTTTCATATCAGCGCACACTCCGCTGCAGAGTGAAAATCTCATTCTACTCCTTACTGTAATTCAGTGAAAAGCCACTTTATTCCACCATCGATAGCTCATACAACAGTTCCTCTAAGCTGATATCGCTCGCATATTCTCAACAGCTCCGAAGGAAAAGGAAGTTTTTGTTGTGCGACTTGTGAATTATAAATTACTTCAAGACTGTGTACGTGTGCGCGATGTATAACAAAGTTTAAAAAAGTTAAATAATACCACCAAAAACAGCGATGTGGTATAAAAATATAAGAACATTCTTTTTATATGTGTAATGAAAGTGAACATGACCAGAGACTATTGCTTTATTGAGAGCTCTCCTGTTTTGTTTCGTCTAGAGGTAGGCCGCCATTGTAGCGCTGGATAATATTTAATGTAAGTTTGTAATTTAGTTAAATATACTTACAATTGTTATTAGAAAGTGTTTATTATTGACTTAGTTGTCACCTCTCATAATCGCAACCATTAATTATAATTAACGAAGGTTTTACAGAACTTCATAGTGCAGGGAGCTCATCTCCCCTAGCAGGGTTTAGTCGGCCATTAGGCTCACTGTATTATTTAATTAAATTTCATGTCATAATATTAAGTGTAAATGTGAGAGGTTTCTTACAATAGTCTCAAAGTTAACAGAGTAAAGATAGTTTTCGTTTATTAATATTTAGAATACTGAATGAGTTTAATATGTTCCGAGTTTGGGCGCCTAACGGCAGATGAGATTCTCTCCAGTTTTGCCTTGCAAATAATGAAGAAGAAAGATTGAAAATATTTTTATCCAATAGGCTCCGCAATATCTCAGTTAATCTTTATGTAGTTTGGTACATAAATAACGCGTAGCCCCTGAGACCCATATTAAAAATTACAGTTTGCGGAACAATACGCATATTCATTCCATGTAGGCTTTCACGGCCGCCGTCTTCATCAGTAAACACTTCCGGTCTAAGTTGCCGTGGTCGATCTGTAGAACTTCTTCTCCCTGACGTTTCGTTCTCAACTACGGAGAACATATTCCGAGGTGAGTCAACGACTGGCTGCTAGGAGCTGGGGCCGCCGCTTATATGGATATCGTAGGGGGCGCCACCGCACGTCACGTGGCGTCGATGTGCAGCTATCTCTGGCTATCGTCTGTTCTCTCGATTGCAGGCAATCGATTGTCACGTGATTGATGCAACGTCGACCGCCATATCTTATCCAATTTTAATCCTTCTTCTTTACGATTAGAATTGTATTGATGTTTGTGGATTTCAATTGCCTCTCTATACATACCTGTATAATAGTGCGACGTCCTCGCTAGCACGTTTGTTTCACCAAAGGATGGAGATCACGAAATAAAATTTGGTGAAACAAGCGTGCTAGCGAGGACGTCGCACTATTATACATGTATGTATAGAGAGGCAATTGAAATCCACAAACATCAATACAATTTTAATCGTAAAGAAAAAGGACTAAAATTGGATAAGATATGGCGGTCGACGTTGCATCAATCACGTGACAATCGATTGCCTGCAATCGAGAGAACAGACGATAGCCAGAGATAGCTGCACATCGATGCCACGTGACGTGCGGTGGCGCCCCCTACGATATCCATATAAGCGGCGGCCCCAGCTCCTAGCAGGTCCTGTACACCTCCCGTAAACTCGATCCTCCTCACCCGCTCGTCTCCCCGATCATCTCCCACCCCCGCCCGCTGCCGCGCCTGTATTCCCATGTCCCACCCGGTCTCCATCTCTCCACCCTCCTTACCCTCTCCCAAGGTGGCTTCCGCCAGCTCCCCCTCCCTGATGATGTCCTCCTCCCCTCCATCTACCCCTCCTATCAACTTTGACCCTGCCCCACCCCCCCACTTCCAGTGTCCTTTCCTTTAGGCACCCTCCCTCCCTTCTCTTCCCTTCCCTTCTCTTTCCTTTTCCCCCGTCACCTCCCTCCACCCCTCTTCCCCCAGGCTTCCCTCCCCCTTCCACCCTCCCCCCTATCTCCCCTGCCCGTGGCATCTCTGCTCTCCCCTCTCGCTCTCCCACTCCCCTTCCTCCGCCTCCTCTCTTGGCAGGTCCCCGGACTCACACGCTCACACGCATAGTGAACATTCGCGCGCCGGAGATCATCGCCATCAGTGTCTCGTGTGTGTGCTTCGTTTTGTGTTTCGCATTCTTTCGCAGTTACAACTCCACTGTTCACATGTGCCGTCGCCGTCCTCCGTGTTCTGTGCGCCGTGTCAACAAGTGTTAGTGTTTTTATCGTCCAGCATGAACGGCTTCATGTTTATTGTTTTTTGTCTCTACTTTTTTTGCCCACCATTTTCATTGTATTTTCTATGTCACCTCTTTGTCATATGATTGTACCACTTAAGGCTGCTGAAAGCATATTCGAAATTACGTTCGCGTAAACCTTGCTCGTTGTACGAGTTGATATGTGACACACAAGATGCAATGGAAACCGCGTAGTGTGGTTTCCTATATGCTCAGCTGAAATTTAAAGTGCTATGAAGGCAGAAGAGAATCGCTCATAAAAAGGGCCTAGCGGGTTTCACTGCAGCTGCTAACACCATTGGCGGAATACGATATTGCTGCTGAACACTGGGACAAAACACAAGAAAACTCGTCCCAGAAAGTATAGAGGAGAGGAGATCAAACCATTAAAAGCGGCCGCACAGACAAGAAGAAGGGTTAGGGACAGTACTGTTAAAACATTCATTCGACATCGAGGTCACTTGAGACGGAGCACAAGTTCAGTTTATTTAAAGGACGGGGAAGGAAATAGGGTACACTCTTTCAAACAAGCGATTCAGGGAAATCATACATCAGGATGGCAGGACGTGGATTTGAACCGTCATTCTCCCAAAGACGAATCAAGCATGGTAACCACTGCGCCGTCTCGCTCGGCCCAGAAGAGAACAGTCAGTATAGATTATTATCTGTCCTATGGAGCTTATACTGACCTGTCGAGCCCTCCAAGACATCTGCGTTCATCTTCACCAACCGACAGCCCTCCTCAGTGCACTTCATGATGTGACGTCCTGGAAACCCCAGTGAGGTGAACAATGTAAGGTACCTTCCAGCACCACCAAGGAGAAACTCTCACTTTCTTCTTTTCTTTGACTCAACAAATAGGAACTGAATTCGGGGGCCAGCGTGGAATAATGAATTGGATTTTTCATCGAGCCCAAGCGATCTGAAGTGTACCTTGTTTCATCTGAAATATAAACTGCAAATGCTTCTGGTAATATTAGCCACGTTTCATTCATGTAATCTCTTTACAACTCATTGTTGGCTTAAATACAGCAATTTAGTATGCAGAAATTGTTAAAAATAACTGCTAATACAGGTGGGGCACCCACAAAGTTAACCACCGTAGCCTCGATTCTAACTTAATCTCTGTGACGAGTAACACAAATTTTCGTGTATTACCAGCACTGACTACTGGAGGATGCTGATTTAGATAATAGCAGGAATGTTTTGTAAGTAGGCTGTTTAGGTTTTTTTATATTGGTAACGCCATGTAGCGCTCTGATGAAAATCACTGGCTGTGCTGTGTGCAGTCAGTGGCTGGTTGGCATTGTTGAAATATTCGCCATTGTAGTGTTGGGCAGCTGGATGTTAACAGCGCGTAGCGTGGCGCAGTTGGAGGTGAGCCGCCAGCAGTGGTGGATGTGGGGAGAGAAATGGCGGAGTTTTGAAATTTGTAAGACTGGATGTCATGAACTGCTATATATATTATGACTTTGATGACTATTAAGGTAAATACATTGTTTGTTCTCTATTAAAATCTTTCATTTGCTAACTATGCCTATCAGTAGTTAGTGCCTTCCGTAGTTTGAATCTTTTATTTAGCTGGCAGTAGTGGCGAAACTGTATTGCAGTAGTTCGAGTAACCAAGATTTTTGTGAGGTAAGTGATTTGTGAAACGTATAGGTTAATGTTAGTCAGGGCCATTCTTTTGTAGGGATTTTTGAAAGTCAGATTGCGTTGCGCTAAAAATATTGTGTGTCAGTTTAAGCACAGTCACGTATTAATTTTTCTAAGTTTCATATGTCGACCCTGCCAGGATACCTCACTGGAATCTTCTGATTTTTTTCTTGTAGTTAGTGTTATTAGTGTAGATTTTGTTTATTGCTAGCACGTAATTGTAGAGAGAATCTCCTTCGTAGTTGCAGTATTTCATTGTTGTACAGTAAAACAGATGTGGCACACATGTAAATTTGCACCAAGTATTTCGCAGCTGCGCTTGCAATTAACTAGATATTATTTTCAATGCTATGTTAGTGTGTTCTCTTATTTTTGCTCTTCAAATTGTGTTTACTGTGTTGTAGTGTGAAATATTGTGACAATAATGGCGTGTGAAAAACGTAATACTAGGCTTCAAAGTAAATTGAGAAATGACAGTGAAGATGAAAGCAGTGTGTTAGTGCCACCATGTAATGAATTAACTAATGTTCAAAGTAGTAATTTGGCAATTGTGCATAGGGAAATGGAGCGATCTGCAAATAATGCTGTAGGCAGTGAAACAATTAGTGAACAGGGAAGCATTATCGATCGATCGGTCGGTAACAGCTCGCCTCAGGATTCCGAAATGACAGGACACAATCTTGCAAATACTGTAGATTCAGCTTTTTGTCCTCACCGTTTTCTCAAATAAATCAAGACACGTTTTCTGCTTTTCAAAATGCGAATATTGCCGGCTCAAATGCACTGCCGAATAGCACTGAGGAACATGTTTCAGACACCAGTGCACTGTTATTACAGTTAATGCAACAAATGGGACAAAGGCTACAAAAGTTAGACACAGCGCTTCAACAAAATCAGAAACAAATGGGACAAAATCATCAAAAGTTAGACACAATGGAACAAAATCTTCAAAAGTTAGACACAATGGAACAACACCAGAGACAAACACAGCAACAGTTAGACACAATGGAACAAAATCAGAGACAAACACAGCAAAAGCTTCAAAAGTTAGACACCACACTTGAACAAACACGTAAAGATTTAATTATTGAGTTACATAACATTGAGTCGAAATGCCAAAAAGTCAGTAATGACGTAAAAGCACAAATCTCTGAGAATTTCCAACCTATTTTTTCGCGTCATGAAAATGCATTACAGAATCACAAAGCAGCCATAAAAGAACTGCAAACTATTGTTCATGAAAATCATGAGACCTTGCAAGCTAAAATTGACTCAATTGCATCTACCGATTCGGTTACGCAACTTTCAAAAACTCAGGAAAACTTAAAGGACACAGTAGATACGATTTCAACACAAATGGACACTGAAACTTGGTTCAGAAAAACACACAGAGGAAATAATTTCACTATCGGATAAAGTAGCCGAACTTTCAGATCAGTTCACTAACTTATCTACAAAGGTAGATAATGATCTGAATGACACAAGACCTGTAGCCTTCACTGACACTGAAGAGTATGAACAAATTAAGAAATTCAAACAAAATCAGAATCAAATTAATACGCAATACAAAAGAGAACTCCGGGAAGTACAAGATCAGTTGGCACAAGTAATACAAGAATTACATATTTCAGAGGACACTCGCGCTCCAGTACGGGAAGAGGGACAATGAAATACGGAACAACCACAAAATAATAACACAGGACAGTTCGGAAATTATGAAAGAAATTGGCAAGGCGCATTGAATTTTGAGATGGAACCTCCGAAACGGCGTAACAATGAGCGATCTGCTACTCGCCGACACGATGATTTTGACTATAAGCTGTTCTTTACTACCCGACAGGAGGCCCTCGTCACACTACATTTCATTTCATTACTACACGTAAATTCAAAACATTTAAGAATTCTAGCAATGACATTCATCCACAAGCGTGGCTCCATCAATTCTCTCATTGTTTTCCTCCCAACTGGTCATTAGAGCACAGATTAGAGAATGAACCAGCTGAAAGAATGCGATCGGTCATTCATGATTGTCACAGTGAAGGAGAATTTTATCATTCCTTCCTCTCAGCATATTGGTCTCAAGCTACACAAGACCGAGTAAAACATAGCATCATAATGATGAAACATTTCGAACAATCTGAATTTTCCAGTCTTGTGAAATATTTTGAAGACATGTTGCATAAGAATCAGTATCTTCCAAACCCATACAGCCCTTCAGAACTTATCCGCATTTGCTTAATGAAATTGCCTGAACATTTAAGAAATATTATTTTGGCAGGGCGTTGTAAAGACGATATTACGAATGCATTGTTAATGTGAACAGACGACACAGTGTTATTGTGTGTGTACATTCTTGCTTGTTAGTTGCACGATTACGTAATGACTATAAGGCTCACATACTTAGAACATTTGCCAGTACTGCTAATGAGATTTTAATGCAACATTTTGGTTTACTTGAAAATACATTCTGGATTTAAAGCACTTTCTGTGAGATACCAGATGACACAGTGGTTAGTTTGTTTGACAGCTACACGATTATATCACGACGCTACTAATGAGTGCTTTTGCACTGTATCTGTTTTATATCTGCACAGTTTTTCTGAATTATTCTGGAAAGCAAAACATGTTTTAGTAGTAACCTTTGTGGTACAGCTACAGTGAGACAGCCTTTTCCGTACCACAACAATAAGTTACAGTACAGTACTTTCTTCATCACGGCAATAAGCGTAATAACTAAGATATCTATACGCAAAGCATTTCACTTTTGTTTATCATGAGGTAAGTACATTGACTTCTGCAAAACGTAGCTTTCGAAGGACAATAACTGCGACACTTCCACAAAGATTATCTTACAACAAGACGCACAGTTTAGCGCTACAGTACACGTATTTGTTTGATTAATTTTGTAGTTAAAACATTTATTTTTAAAGATATTTGAAGTACAATGATACAAAGGTTTTCCGTGATACATTTCATTCCATTGCTGTAATCTGTAACACCTCAGGGTATAGTTACATTAATCCTCAGGGGGTACACACCTACATCGTGTACTATGTGTCTGGAAAACACAAGGAGCCCTAGCTAATATGGTATTTGCTTATACAACTTTAGTCATCGGTACCATATTTCTCTAACACACAAATTACACAGCTATCTGATCATTTAACTGAGAGAGCCAAACATTTTTTTTACTACATCAGTGACATGTTTACGCAATTACACAGTTGGATAACTTCACACTTATGGAACTGTATTTTGTCTGTACTTTGTGAACTCTTCATATTTTTTCAGAACCATTGTGATACTATGAGGGCTTTGAATGATGTATTTGGTATGAGATCATGATTTTTAAAGTACGTTCGAGGTAGATGACACTATTGAAATGAGCAGAGAATATTTTTTATGGTTTGAAATTATTGCAGAAAGCTACGACGATTTTAAGATTTGTCTGAGTTTTTATGATGTTATTATTACGATGACAATGTGTATTATGCTGTTGAGGTATGTTTATGATCAATAAGCTGATGCTATATGAGGAATGTGATTACGTGTTTATATGTATATGAATAATGAATAGAAGTTAGGGACTCTGGTTTGTGAAAAAGGATGTTGGAAACCGAGAATTGTACTTTAAGAGTTATGAAATGTGTGTATATGCATGAATGTATCACTATGCTGGTGAAAATTTTTTGGACACTGTTATATTTACAGGATTTTGTTTCTACAGACTTGAAACGCAAATTCTCAACCAGTGAAATTTTTATATGAGACTGTCACTGTAGTGCAAACTGGTGTCGTAAATATTTCGGTAAGAAAGTTAAGTGACCACCTGCACGTAATGCGTCGTGGGCACCCAGCTGCGCAACAGTCGCCTGGAAAAAAAGCCATTAGTGTGTGCCTTTCAGAGGCACAGGTGGAGAAAAAAAAAAAGGAGGCCATTATCCTCGCTATTGACATTCCTTTGTAGAAAGGATCGCAAATGCGACACGCTCAAACTTGAAAACATATGATTATACTGTGGAGCTGTTAATTTATGATATTTACTAAAATGCCTAATGAAACGATGAGAAACATTTCACAGCTATTGTCTTGCTAGTTGAGAGAAATGCCATATGGCTTGCTTTATGTATTTATTTACTCATTTTGTTTAATATCTAGTTTCTAGCTGCACTGCAGCATTGGTTAAAATAAAATTTAATAGATGTACTTATATAGTTATTTTATGCCTACAGATCCAGTCAATAATAACTTTATAATCTATTCCAAAAAAATGAGGGAGCACAAAAAGACATTTCCCCTCACAGGAATTGCGTACATAATTTTTGTCAATGACTCGGTAACTTATTTAGTAGTGTAAGTTAAGGTGATGCATCACCCTAGTGTTAAGATGTGACATAGGTATTAAACATGGCCACTTTTACTGTAATATTTTTTTTTGCTTGAGCTTTGTCAAATTTTGATATAAGTTATTGCATTTGCTGCTGCTGTTTGCCAGGCATAATGTTACTGAATTTGACTTTGTATTACTCTGTTAAGCCAGTTTTACTACGAATTTATTTTTCCTGTTTGCTGTGCATTGCCTTATATTAGTTGTAATATTGCATTTGCTTTGCTAATTTATGCTACTTGCTTTGCCAATTTCCATTTTTTTGTCATTGCTGTTTGTGTTAATTGTTTTGTGATGCTGCATTGCCTCATCCCTTAGTTTAGCATCTGAGCTCAGTAGATTTAAGTTAGGTTAAGAGGTGGTAGACTATATAAGAGAATGAGTTGCGATGAATTGGAAGGAATGCATTGAGAAGCTATAAGAAAATGGTTTGGCCAAAAAAGTATTTTGAAAGAGGATATGAACAAAAAAGTAGGGTTTAGGGACAATAGGTTTAGGTAGGATTTTCTTGGAAATAAAGATGAGGTAAGATAATGGAAAATAAATAATGAGGTAAGGAATGTGTGAACACATAAATACAGAAAGCATGCTTGGATAGAATTTTTTTTGGTGGAAACAAATGTTGAAATAAGAGGAAAGATATATGGAATGAAGTTTTGGGGTGGACTGCAGTACCAAATGTCACACTGAAAACATACCCTGTCCTGTATTTTTGTGTTATTACACTATGTGAATTTGTCTTTTTCCTGTCTTAATGTGTTTAGCTAATAAGAGTTACGTTGTAGAATTTTTCTGATAATGTTATTTTCTTTGTAAAGATGTTTAGACATTATTTATTCTGTTCTGTTTTAATGTTCATGTGTGAAGTTGATGTTTCGAAATTTATTCTGATCTTTTATGTATGTGCTTATGTCATAATTCCTGTAACACTGATGTATATGTTATTTCGATTCTTTTGGAAAGCCTGTACTACAAATGTTATCTCTATTGTTATGTTCTTTAATGATGTATTTTGTACCTTTGTAATTGTATTCTTATGTTATAAAATTGTAATTGACTCCAGTTCATCATATTATTAACTTGTAAGTTCCATTTCACTGCACACGTTTCTGTTGGTCATAGTATATGGACAATATGTGAGAAGTAGGGACTGTTAGTATTTGCACGTGTGTTAATAATTCTGCAAGGGACTTGATAACAGCATTGCTGGTTCTAAGAACATTTCAAAAAATTTTTTGTGAGTGCACAAGTGGTGATTCATGGACTTGCTATATTGTCCACAAGACTCTTCGATGGTGATTGTGGCACCTGCACAGTCGCAACAGATGGCTGCTGGCCGTCTCTACAAGGACTACAGTGGGTCTGCATCTTTGATGGCCTACCTGTACCATTATTTCTACAAGGACTGAAGTGGGTCTGCACCTCTGGTGGCCCACCAATACCATACTCTCTTCCAGGACTACAGTGTGTCTGCTCTGTGATGACCTACCTACCAATATTCTTCAAAACTTCGACTGACTCTGCTGTGGGTTTGCTCTGTTGTGGCCCATTCCATGTCTGGATGTCAAGAGTCAGCACTGTCTGTCCGTTGGAAGGACAACACTACTTCTTCAAGACTGCATGGAAATCCGCTACTTCCGTGTGCATTTTCTTTTACTGCTCAGACTTTGAGAAAAACACTGCTATTTTACTGTAATGAACGATCAGGACTGTCTTTATGGACTGTGAGAAAATTTTAGCTTTTGACCAACATTGTATCAATAAGTGTGTGCATTTGATTTATTTGTTATTGTAATTATGAAAAATTTTTTTCAAATCTGTATTGGCCACTGCCCAAAACAATTTGTAAAATTTTTTGTGGGGAGCATGGGGGCTACGTAAGTAGGCTGTTTAGGTTTTTTATATTGGTAACGCCATGTAGCGCTATGATGAAAATCACTGGCTGTGCTGTGTGCAGTCAGTGGCTGGTTGGCATTGTTGTAATACTCGCCATTGTAGTGTTGGGCAGCTGGATGTTAACAGCGCGTAGCGTGGCGCAGTTGGAGGTGAGCCGCCAGCAGTGGTGGATGTGGGGAGAGAAATGGCGGAGTTTTGAAATTTGTAATACTGGATGTCATGAACTGCTATATATATTATGACTTTTGATGACTATTAAGGTAAATACATTGTTTGTTCTCTATTAAAATCTTTCATTTGCTAACTATGCCTATCAGCAGTTAATGCCTTCCGTAGTTTGAATCTTTTATTTAGCTGGCAGTAGTGGCGCTCGCTATATTGCAGTAGTTCGAGTAACCAAGATTTTTGTGAGGTAAGTGATTTGTGAAACGTATAGGTTAATGTTAGTCAGGGCCATTCTTTTGTAGGGATTTTTGAAAGTCAGACTGTGTTGCGCTAAAAATATTGTGTGTCAGTTTAAGGACAGTCCTGTATAATTTTTCTAAGGGACGTTTCAGTTTTTAGCTTAAAAGTGCCCTTCACCACTGCGGTCCTGCACATTTTATTCTTGTTAAACAAAACCACAGCAGCTGTTATATATTTCTTTATTAGTAAAACCGGTTTTGCTACATGAAGTTGCGTCTTCAGGTTCATCTGAATAGAAAAAAAAGAGATTAGAACAAAAATTAAAACTTTCGGCAAGAGATCCAGTGAAATCAATATGTAACTGCAGTGATGTTAAGATAGTAAAGACACAAAATGAACGACAACTATGAAGAGAATCGGGTACCCAGTAAGCAGAATACTCATATTCAAATCAATTATAGTGAAAGACTATTGGGCGACCCCATCACTCTCAGTCAAGTTGTATTAAAACACCCTTAAAAGGGACCGTAGTCAAAATGCGACTATCGGAATGAAGGAGATGGCCATGGTAGATGCCTCAAGTTTTAGAAATAAACATGAAATATCGCAATCAATAGGACCAAGGAATGAATAAAAACTTGTAAAAGTCTGTTGTTTCATGCCCACCAGGAGCAAAACAACCATGTTATCGTGTAGGGCCATGAAACTGACTGTAACGTAAAGTGGCTATGTTACTATCATGACGGATTTTTAATTCTATGATATTTATGTTTGTGAACATAGGGGCTTATATGAAAGGAATACATACTAATTAGTACAATGCATTTTCTAAAATTGAAAGGACGTAAAGGAAAAAACTGTAGGCGGTCTAAGTTAGTATTGATTTTGGGATGCATTGACTGGCCTTTACTTCCACTTTCAAAAACACAGTGAAACTTTGACCACCCAGAAATAAATACATCGATTTAAAGTTTTCGTAAGTGTTTTAAAAACCCTCATATTGTACATAAATGAAACAATGTGATACATAATCAAAATTACAAAATGGTTCAAATGGCTCTGTGCACTATGGGACTTAACATCTGAGGCCATCAGTCACCTAGATTTAGAACTACTTAAACCTAACTAACCTAAGCACATGATACACATCCATGCCAGAGGCAGGATTCAAACCTGCGACCGTAGCAACAGCGCAGTTCCGGACTGAAGCGCCTACAACCGTTTGGCCACAGCAGCCGGCAAAATTACAAATATGTAAATTTTGTAAATTTGTGGTAATATCTTATGGGACCAAACTGCTTAGGTCATCGGTCCCTAAGCTTACACACTACTTCATCTAACTTTAACTAACTTATGCTATGGACAACATACACACACCCATGCCCGAGAGAGGACTCGAACCTCTGACGGGGGGAGCCGCGCGGACCATGACCAGACGCCTAAGACCACCCGGCTACGCCGTGCGGCATTACAAATTTGATAAACGGTCCTAGGATGGAGTGGCACACACATACTTCAAAATTTAGTTGAACGTAACACCCTCAATTTAATCCACCTTTAATCTAAATCCCAGTTTCAAATAATCCTGTGCACTTTGAAATAATGTTACCTGTTCTTTATTTATTGAGTCAATATCTGGCACTTAAGGCCAAATGAACTTCATTTCTTGTTTCGGGAGATATTTGACTTTATATGTTATCCCTGAACCACAACATCCACCAGTTTGCTAAGCACTATGGTTCAAATGGCTCTAAGCAATAGGGACTTAACATCTGAGGTCATCAGTCCCCTAGACTTAGAACTACTTAAACCTAACTAACCTAAGGACATCACACACATCCATGCCCGAGGCAGGATTCGAACCTGCGACCGTAGCGGTCGCTCGGTTCCAGACTGTAGTGCCTAGCACCGCTAGGCCACTCCGGCCGGCAGGGAAGGAGAGAAACTTCATTAAGAGTACTATTTCAAACAACAAACATGGTGTGTCAGGCGGGTATCAAAATTTGGGTTTCTTAGTTGTAGCCACATCAACAATTCCAAATCAGTCTTCGTCCATATATCAGTGGTTAATGGTTGTATTCCTTAGTTTCAAACTCTCATTTGCATCAACATTGTTCAATAAATTGCATGTCTGTAATCCTGGGGTAGCAAGGACCAGCGTGGAAAGTAACCCCAAAACAGAGAAATCATACATATTACCTCAAAAATCCCCTCCCCCCTTCCATGAACCATGGACCTCCCCGTTGGTGGGGAGGTTTGCGTGCCTCAACGATACAGATGCAACCACAACGGAGGGGTATCTGTTGAGAGGTCAGACAAACGTGTGGTTCCTGAAGAGGGGCAGCAGCCTTTTCAGTAGTTGCAGGAGCAACAGTCTGGATGATTGACTGATCTGGCCTTGTAACACTAAACAAAACGGCCTTGCTGTGCTGGTACTGCGAACGGCTGAAACCAAGAGGAAACTACAGCCGTAATTTTTCACGAGGGCATGCAGCTTTACTGTATGGTTAAATGATGATGGCGTCCTCTTGGGTAAAATATTTCGGAGGTAAAATAGTCCCCCATTCTGATCTCCGGGCGGGGACTACTCAGGAGGACGTTGTTATCAGGAGAAAGACAACTGGCGTTCTACGGATCGGAGCGTGGAATATCAGATCCCTTAATCGGGCAGGTAGGTTAGAAAATTTAAAAAGGGAAATGGATAGGTTAAAGTTAGATATAGTGGGAATTAGTGAAGTTCGGTGGCAGGAGGAACAAGACTTCTGGTCAGGTGAATACAAGGTTATAAATACAAAATCAAATGGGGGTAATGCAGCAGTAGGTTTAATAATGAATAAAAAAAAAAAAAAAACAGGAATGCGGGTAAGCTACTATAAACAGCATAGTAAACCCATTATTGTGGCCAAGATAGATACGAAGCCCACGCCTACAACGTAGTACAAGTTTATATGCCGACTAGCTCCGTAGATGATGAAGAGATTGTAGAAATGTATGAGAGATAAAAGAAATTATTCAGTCAGTGAAGGGAGACGAAAATTTAATAGTCATGGGTGACTGGAATTCGATAGTAGGAAAAATAAGAGAAGGAAACGTAGTAGGTGAAAATGCAATGGGGGTGACGAATGAAAGAGGAAGCCGCCTGGTAGAATTTTGCACAGAGCATATCATAATCATAGCTAACACTTGCTTCAAGAATCATAAAAAAAGGTTGTATACATGGAAGAAGCCTGGAGATACTGACAGGTGTCAGATTATATTGTGTTAAGACAGAGATTTAGGAACCAGGTTTTAAATTATAAGACATTTCCAGGGGCAGATGTGGACTCTGACCACAATCTATAGGTTATGAACTGTACATTAAAATTAAAGAAACTGCAAAAAGGTGGGAATTTATGGAGATGGGAACAGGATAAACTGACAGAACCAGAGGTTGTAGAGAGTTTCAGGGAGATCATTAGGGAACGATTGACAAGAATGGGGGAAAGAAATAAAGTAGAAGGAGAATGGGTAGCTTTGAGAGATGAAAAAGTGAAGGCAGCAGAGGATCAAGTAGTTAAAAGACGAGGGCTAGTAGAAATCCTTGGGTAACAGAAGAGATTTAATTGATGAAAGGAGAAAATATAAAAATGCAGTAAATGAAGCAGGCAAAAAGGAATACAACCATCTCAAAAATGAGATCGATAGGAAGTGCAAAATGGCTAAGCAGGGATGGCTAGAGGACAAATGTAAGGATATAGAGGCTTATATCAGTAGGGGTAAGGTAGATACTGCCTACAGCAAAATTAAAGAGACCTTTGGAGAAAGGAGAACCACTTGTATGAATATCAAGAGCTCAGATGGAAACCTAGTTCTAAGCAGAGAAGGGAAAGCAGAAAAGTGGAAGGAGTATATAGAGGGTCTATACAAGGGTGATGTTCTTGAGGACAATATTATGGAAATGGAAGAGGATGCAGATGAAGATGAAATGGGAGATATGATACTGCTTGAAGAGTTTGACAGAGCACTGAAAGACCTAAGTCGAAACAGTAGACAGCATTCCATTAGGACACTGATAACCTTGGGAGAGCCAACTCTGACAAAACTCTACCATCTGGTGAGCAAGATGAATGAGACAGGCGAAATACACTCAGACTTCAAGAAGAATATAATTCCAGTCCCAAAGGAAGCAGGCGTTGACATATGTGAAAATTACCGAACTATCAGTTTAATAAGTCACGACTGCAAAATACTAACGCGAATTCTTTACAGACGAATGGAAAAACTGGTAGAATCCGACGTCGGAGAAGATCAGTTCGGATTCCGTAGAAATGCTGGAACACGTGAGGCAATACTGACCCTATGACTTATCTTAGAAAATAGATTAAAGAAAGGTAAACCTATGTTTCTAGCATTTGTAGACTTAGAGAAAGCTTTCGACAATGTTGACTGTAATACTCTGTTTCAAATTCTGAAGGTGGCAGGGGTAAAAATACAAGCAGCGAAAGGCTATTTACAGTTATAATAGTCGAGGGGCTTGAAAGGGAAGCAGTGGTTGGGAAGGGAGTGAGACAGGGTTGTACCCTATCCCCGATGTCATTCAGTGCGTATATTGAGCAAGCAGTAAAGGAAGCAAAAGAACAATTCGGAGTAGGAATTAAAATTCATCGATGAGAAATTAAAACTTTGAGGTTCACCGATGACATTGTAATTCTGTTCAAATGGTGTAAATGGTTCTGAGCACTATGGGATTTAACATCAGAGGACATCAGTCTCCTAGAAGTTAGAACTACTTAAACCTAACTAACCAGAGGACGCCACACACATCCATGCCCGAGGCAGGATTCGTACCTGCGATCGTAGTGGTCGCGTATTTCCAGAGTGAAGCACCTAGAACCGCTCGGCCACAGCGGCCGGATGTAATTCTGTCAGAGACAGCAAAGGACCTGGAAGAGCAGCTGAACGGAATGGACAGTATCTTGAAAGGAGAATATAAGATGAACATAAACAAAAGCAAAACGAGGATGATGGAATGTAGTCGAATTAAGTCGGGTGATGCTGAGGGAATTAGATTAGGAAATGAGACACTTAAAGTAGTAAAGGAATTTTGCTATTTGGGGAGAAAAATAACTGCTGATGGTCGAAGTAGAGAGGATATAAAATGTGGACTAGCAGTGGCAAGGAAAGCGTTTCTGAAGAAGAGATATTTGTTAACATCGAGTATAGATTTAAGTGTCAGGAAGTCGTTTCTGAAAGTATTTGTATGGAAGTGAAACGTGGACGATAAATAGTTTGGACAAAAGGAGAATAGAAGCTTTCGAACTGTGGTGCTACAGAAGAATGCTGAAGATTAGATGGGTAGATCACATAACTAATGACGAGGTATTGAATAGGATTGGGGAGAAGAGAAATTTGTGGTACAACTTGATTAGAAGAAGGGGTCGGTTGGTAGAACGTGTTCTGAGGCATCAAGGGATCACCAATTTAGTATTGGAGGGCAGCGCGGAGGGTAAAAATCGTAGAGGGAGACTAAGAGATGAATGCACTAAATACATTCAGAAGGATGTAGGTTGCAGTAGGTACTGGGAGATGAAGAAGCTTGCACAGGATAGAGTAGCATGGAGAGCTACATCAAACCAGTCTCTGGACTGAAGACCACAACAACAAGAACAACCTCAAAAATCGTAATATGTGATCAAAAAACTAATCAGTGATCTGATTCGAGAATTAATCGAGTAACATACGTGATATAGTTTCAAACATCGATGGTTTTGCTGTTAAACGATATCGGTGGTTTCTGCATTATCGGATTTTAACAAACTTCTACGTTTACAGTTATAAATTGCTATTAGTTCACCAACATTTGACAAGAAAATCAGCACTACATGGTGCCATCTATTGTATATACATGGAACTTTATCACCAAACCATAGAACCGCCAAACTCAGAGCCATCCCACGAACTCGGGGCCAACAGCGTGCTGTACGACTTTTGGTGTACGACTGGTCAAAGACCCCAAGGCGCTAAAAGGATACCAGGTTCACGGTACTCTAAAAGTACTAAACTGTGTAAACTATAGCGAAAGTTATGAATCCACAACATAAATAAGACCGGCAGAACCTAAAAAGAGTGGAAAGGAAAACAAAACAAACAGGAGTATAAAAAATCCTGGGCCTTACCGTACGAGTACAAGCAAGGGGATGATAGGAATTTAATACTGAGCGCACGGTCAAGTGTCAAGTTGACAGGGACGCGCGAAGCAGACCCGAAAATAGGCGGGGTGAAGCGGCGCGGCTAAATGCAACAAATAATACCCACACCAAAAAAAGTTTGCAACACCTCGGTTCCGAGAGTTCCGAAACCCGTACAGAGAACTGCAATAGAGATCAACATAAATATCACTTCCGCCCTTTTTACTGCTCATGAAAACCACTCATTGCATGTTCTACCACCTTACAGCGAGACCTTCAGAAGTGATGGTCCGGACTGCTGTACACAGCGGTACCTCTAATGACCAGTAGCACGTTCTCTTACACTGATGCTTGCTTGTATTCGTCCTAGCATACTATCCACAAGCTCATCAAGGCACTGTTGGTACAGATTGTCCCACTCCTCAACGGTGATTCGGCGTAGATACCTCAGAGTGGTTGGTGGGTTACATCGTCCATAAACAGCTCTACCCGATCTTTCATCAGCATGTTCGATACGGTTCATATCTGGAAGACATGCTGGCCACTCTTGTTGAGCGATGTCGTTATCCTGAAGCAAGTCATTCACAAGATGTGCATGATGGGGGCGCAAATTGTGTCCATTAAGACGAATGCCTCACCATTATGCTGCAGATATGGTTGCACTTTCAGTCGGAGGATGGCATGCACGTATCGTACAGCCGTTACTGCGCCTTCCATGACCACCAGCGGCTTACGTCGGTCCCACATAATGCCACCCCAAAACAACAGGAAACCTCCACCTTGCTGCACTCGCTGGACAGTGTGTCTAAGGCGTTCGGCCTGACCGGGTTGTCTCCAAACACGTCTCCAACGATTGTGTGGTTGAAGGCACATGCGACACTCATCGGTGAAGAGACCGTGATGCCAGTTCTGAGAGGGCCATTCGGCATGTTATTGGGCCCATCTGTACCTCGCTGCATGGTGTCGTGGTTGCAAAGATCGACCTTGCCATGGACGTCGGGAGTGAAGTTGCGCATCATGCGGCCTATTGCACACAGTTCGAGTCGTAACACGACGTCCTGTGGCTGCACGAAAAACATTATTCAATATGGTGGCGTTGCTGGCAGGGTTCCCCCGAGTCATAATCCGTAGGTAGATGTCAATCACTGCACTGGCAGCCCTTGGGTGGCCAGAGCGAGGCATGTCATCGACAGTTCCTGTCTCTCTGTATCTCCTTCATGTCCGAACAACATCGCTTTGTTTCACTCTGAGGCGCCTGGACACTTCCCTTGTTGAGAGCCCTTTCTGGCACAAAGTAACAATGTGGGAGCGATCGAACCGCAGTATTGACCATATAGGCATGGTTGAACTACAGACAACACTAGCCGTGTACCTCCTTCCTGGTGGAATGAGTGGAACTGATCGGCTGTCGGACCCGCTCCGCCGCGCGGGATTAGCCGAGAGGTCTGGAGCGCTGCAGTCATAGACTGTGCGGCTGGTACCGGCGGAGGTTCGAGTCCTCCTTCGGGCATGGGTGTGTGTGTTTGTCCTTAGGATAATTTAGGGTAAGTAGTGTGTAAGCTTAGGGACGATGACCTTAGCAGTTAAGTCCCATAAGATTTCACACACATTAGAACATTTGGACCCGCTCCTTCTAGTAGGCGCTGCTCATGCATGGCTGTTTACATCTTTGGGTGGATTTAGTGACATCTCTGAACAGTCAAAGGAACTGTGTCTGTGACACAATATCCATAGTCAACGTCTATCTTCAGGATTTCTGGAAACCGGGTGATGCAAAACTTTTTTTGATGTGTGTAAAAACTAAATAAAAATGCTGGGACGCGTCCTTACACCCTTAGCGTTATATTAAAAATGCAATGAAAGGTTGTTGTTGTTGTTGTGGTCTTCAGTTCTGAGACTGGTTTGGTGCAGCTCTCCACGCTACTCTATCCTGTGCAAGGTTCTTCATCTCCCAGTACCTACTGCAACCTACATCCTTCTGAATCTGCTTAGTGTATTCATCTCTTGGTCTCCCTCTACGATTTTTACCTTCCACACTGCCTCCAGTACTGAATTGGTGATCCCTTGATGCCTCAGAACATGTCCTACCAACCGATCCCTTCTTCTAGTCAAGTTGTGCCACAAACTCCTCTTCTCCCCAATTCTGTTCAATACTTCCTCATTAGTTATGTGATCTACCCATCTAACCTTCAGCATTCTTCTGTAGCACTAGATTTCGACAGCTTCTATTCTCTTCTTATCTAAACTATTTATCGTCCATGTTTTATTTCCATACATGGCTACACTCCATACAAATACTTTCAGAAACGACTTCCTGACACTTAAATCAATACTCGATGTTAATAAATTTCTCTTCTTCAGAAATGCTTTCCTTGCCATTGACAGTCTACATTTTATATCCTCTCTACTTCGACCATCATCAGTTATTTTGCTCCCTAAATAGCAAAACTCCTTTACTACTTTAAGTGTCTCATTTCCTAATCTAATTCCCTCAGCATCACCCGAGTTAACTCGACTACATTCCATTATCCTCATTATGCTTTTGTTGATGCTCATCTTATATCCTCCTTTCAAGACACTATCCATTCCGTTCAACTGCTCTTCCAAGTCCTTTGCTGTCTCTGACAGAATTACAATGTCATCGGTGAACCTCAAAGTTCTTTCTCCGTGGGTTTTAATCCTACTCCGACATTTTCTTTTATTTCCTTTACTGCTTGCTCAATAAACAGATTGAATAGCATTCGGGAGAGACTACAACCCTGTCTCACTCCCTTCCCAACCACTGCGTCCCTTTCATGTCCCTCGACTCTTATAACTGCCATCTGGTTTCTGTACAAATTGTAAATAGCCTTTCGCTCCCTGTATTTTACCCCTGCCACCTTCAGAATTTGAAACAGAGTATTCCAGTCAACATTGTCAAAAGCTTTCTCTAAGTCCACAAATACTACAAATGTAGGTTTGCCTTTGCTTAATCTTTCTTCTAAGATAAGTCGTAGGGTCAGTATTGCCTCACGTGTTCCAACATTCCTACGGAATCCAAACTGATCTTCCCCGAGGTCGGCTTCTACCAGTTTTTCCATTCGTCTGTAAAGAATTCGCGTTAGTGTTTTGCAGCTGTGACTTATTAAACTGATAGTTCGGTAATTTTCACATCTGTCAACACCTGCTTTCTTTGGGATTGGAATTATTATATTCTTCTTGAAGTCTGAGGGAATTTCGCCTGTCTCATACATCTTGCTCATCAGATGGTAGACTTTTGTCAGGACTGGCTCTCCCAAGGCTGTCAGTAGTTCTAATGAAATGTTGTCTACTCCCGGGGCCTTGTTTCGACTTAGGTCTTTCAGTGCCCTGTCAAACTCTTCACGCAGTATCATATCTCCCATTTCATCTACATCTACATCCTCTTCCATTTCCATAATATTGTCCTCAAGAACATCACCCTTTTATAGACCCTCTATATACTCCTTCCTATTTTTTGCTTTCCCTTTTCTGCTTAGAACTGGGTTTCCATCTGAGCTCTTGATATTCATACAAGTGGTTCTCCTTTCTCCAAAGGTCTCTTTAATTTTCCTAAAGGCAGTATCTATCTTACCCCCAGTGATATACGCCTCTACATCCTTACATTTGTCCTCTAGCCATCCCTACTTAGCCATTTTCACTTCCTGTCGATCTCATTTTTGAGACGTTTGTATTCCTTTTTGCCTGCTTCATTTACTGCATTTTTGTGTGAAAGGTTATGAAAATAATATGATAATTTCGTATCATGTATTTCACTACAGTTTAGTCGATTTTGGGACTTTTATAGTACTGTCCATTTCATTGCCCTACACAATAATAGTCATTTTCCTGCGGGTGGGCGTGATACAACACTTTTACGAGGTTTGGTCCATTCCTGGGTCCGGTTGATATACTTTCACTGTATTGCTCTCCATGTTTCTTTCTGGAATTTGAGGTATTTACCACTGCCGTCTCCTTCTTTCTGCCACTCGTATTTTGACTACTGTTCCTTTTAAGGACGTTTAAATACATATTGACTGAGAATGAGGGGGACGTCCAATAATCTCTATGTTTCATAGTAAAACATTTGAATCTGAGTATTCTGCTCATTGTAAACCCGATTCTCTTGGGGGTTGTTGTTCATTTCGTTTTAGTTTCTAATGATTATTTAAGTTATATATTGTTTTCACTTGGCCTCCTGTCAAAAATTTTCATTTTTCATCCGATCTCTGTTTTTCCTACTCAGATGTTCCTGATTATGCAACTTAAGGCTGCGAAACCGGTTGTGTTAATAAAGTATGATTCAACAGCTGCTACGGTTTTTTTTTGTCAAGGATGCACTCTTACAGCTACAGTTGCCCACAATATAAAGTGTGTTGCTTCACTTTTACGTCATTTCACCTTGTAAATGAATTTCGTTATATCAGTTGAGCTGTAACACCATCATCAATGAAATTCAGTCCCTCTACCCCTAAAAAGGGAAAAAAATGAAAGAGAAGGAGGTAGCCTTTGGGAAACCAACCGCAACCCTATTCGTCGCAGCAGTCAGTTTTCTAAAAAAGCAGACAAAGTATCTTCTGTCCGGCTCGCTTCCGAACGTTTGCCTCCTCGCTATGTAACGAAGATTACAAAGGGACTCCGAGAAGGGTGGCGAGCGGCTGCTTTCAACGGGTGAGGAAGGGAAGGTGCAATGCGACGCGCGCTGCAGGTAGAGAACAACACGCCTTAAATTAGACCATTGGCCCAGATCTCTGGAAGCGGCTGCGGCAGCGGCAGCGGCGCTGACTGGAACTGGCGGCCGGCGGGTAAAATTAGTTTCTGGAACCGCGACAGCTGCTGCTGCCGCCGCCTCTAGCTTAGCATTTTCTTCCTGAGCTCACTACCGTCCGCTGCTGGAGAAGAACGAGAAATATAGGGTATCCTCTACACGCCCACCTCATTACACCCTCCTTAGGAGACATTCAGATTGACAAGTTCATCGGTACCGGACGACTTTTTAATGACACTGAGAATTGCACATCGTTTATACATCTACATCTACATCTATACTCCGCGAGCCACCTTACGGTGTGTGGCGGAGGGTACTTACTGTACCACTATCTGATCCCCCCTTCCCTGTTCCATTCACGAATTGTGCGTGGGAAGAACGACTGCTTGTAAGTCTCCGTATTTGCTCTAATTTCTCGGATCTTTTCGTTGTGATCATTACGCGAGATATATGTGGGCGGTAGTAATATGTTGCCCATCTCTTCCCGGAATGTGCTCTCTCGTAATTTCGATAATAAACCTCTCCGTATTGCGTAACGCCTTTCTTGAAGTGTCCGCCACTGGAGCTTGTTCAGCATCTCCGTAACGCTCTCGCGCTGACTAAATGTCCCCATGACGAATCGCGCTGCTTTTCGCTGGATCATGTCTATCTCTTCTATTAATCCAACCTGGTAAGGGTCCCATACTGATGAGCAATACTCAAGAATCGGACGAACAAGCGTTTTGTAAGCTACTTCTTTCGTCGATGAGTCACATTTTCTTAGAATTCTTCCTATGAATCTCAACCTGGCGCCTGCTTTTCCCACTATTTGTTTTATGTGATCATTCCACTTCAGATCGCTCCGGATAGTAACTCCTAAGTATTTTACGGTCGTTACCGCTTCCAATGATTTACCACCTATGGCATAATCGTACTGGAATGGATTTCTGCCCCTATGTATGCGCATTATATTACATTTATCTACGTTTAGGGAAAGCTGCCAGCTGTCGCACCATGCATTAATCCTCTGCAGGTCCTCCTGGAGTACGTACGAGTCTTCTGATGTTGCTACTTTCTTGTAGACAACCGTGTCATCTGCAAATAGCCTCACGGAGCTACCGATGTTGTCAACTAAGTCATTTATGTATATTGTAAACAATAAAGGTCCTATCACGCTTCCCTGCGGTACTCCCGAAATTACCTCTACATCTGCAGATTTTGAACCGTTAAGAATGACATGTTGTGTTCTTTCTTCTAGGAAATCCTGAATCCAATCACAAACCTGGTCCGATATTCCGTAAGCTCGTATTTTTTTCACTAAACGTAAGTGCGGAACCGTATCAAATGCCTTCCTGAAGTCCAGGAATACGGCATCAATCTGCTCGCCAGTGTCTACGGCACTGTGAATTTCTTGGGCAAATAGGGCGAGCTGAGTTTCACATGATCTCTGTTTGCGGAATCCATGTTGGTTATGATGAAGGAGATTTGTATTATCTAAGAACGTCATAATACGAGAACACAAAACATGTTCCATTATTCTACAACAGATTGACGTAAGCGAAATAGGCCTATAATTATTCGCATCTGATTTATGACCCTTCTTGAAAATGGGAACGACCTGCGCTTTCTTCCAGTCGCTAGGTACTTTACGTTCTTCCAGCGATCTACGATAAATTGCTGATAGAAAGGGGGCAAGTTCTTTAGCATAATCACTGTAGAATCTTAAGGGTATCTCGTCTGGTCCGGATGCTTTTCCGCTACTAAGTGATAGCAGTTGTTTTTCAATTCCGATATCGTTTATTTCAATATTTTCCATTTTGGCGTCCGTGCGACGGCTGAAGTCAGGGACCGTGTTACGATTTTCCGCAGTGAAACAGTTTCGGAACACTGAATTCAGTATTTCTGCCTTTCTTCGGTCGTCCTCTGTTTCGGTGCCATCGTGGTCAACGAGTGACTGAATAGGGGATTTAGATCCGCTTACCGATTTTACATATGACCAAAACTTTTTAGGGTTCTTGTTTAGATTGTTTGCCAATGTTTTATGTTCGAATTCGTTGAATGCTTCTCTCATTGCTCTCTTTACGCTCTTTTTCGCTTCGTTCAGCTTTTCCTTATCAGCTATGATTCGACTACTCTTAAACCTATGATGAAGCTTTCTTTGTTTCCGTAGTACCTTTCGTACATGATTGTTATACCACGGTGGATCTTTCCCCTCGCTTTGGACCTTAGTCGGTACGAACTTATCTAAGGCGTACTGGACGATGTTTCTGAATTTTTTCCATTTTTGTTCCACATCCTCTTCCTCAGAAATGAACGTTTGATGGTGGTCACTCAGATATTCTGCGATTTGTGCCCTATCACTCTTGTTAAGCAAATATATTTTCCTTCCTTTCTTGGCATTTCTTATTACACTTGTAGTCATTGATGCAACCACTGACTTATGATCACTGATACCCTCTTCTACATTCACGGAGTCGAAAAGTTCCGGTCTATTTGTTGCTATGAGGTCTAAAACGTTAGCTTCACGAGTTGGTTCTCTAACTATCTGCTCGAAGTAATTCTCGGACAAGGCAGTCAGGATAATGTCACAAGAGTCTCTGTCCCTGGCTCCAGCTCTGATTGTGTGACTATCCCATTCTATACCTGGTAGATTGAAGTTTATTGTTTAACATCGCGATGAATTATTGTACATTAACTAATTACACTAAGGTAACAAAGTCTACATCTACATCTACATTTATACTCCGCAAGCCACCCAACGGTGTGTGGTGGAGGGCACTTTACGTGCCACTGACATTACCTCCCTTTCCTGTTCCAGTGCCTATGGTTCGCGGGAAGAACGACTGCCGGAAAGCCTCCGTTCGCGCTCGAATCTCTCAAATATTACATTCGTGATCTCCTCGGGAGGTATAAGTAGGGGGAAGCAATATATTCGATACCTCATCCAGAAACCTGGACAGCAAGCTACACCGCGATGCAGAGCGCCTCTCTTGCAGAGTCTGCCACTTGAGTTTCCTAAACATCTCCGTAATGCTATCACGCTTACCAAATAACCCTGTGACGAAACGCGCCGCTCTTCTTTGGATCTTCTCTATCTCCTCTGTCAACCCGTCCTGCTGCGGACCCCACACTGATGAGCAATACTCAAGTATAGGTCGAACGAGTGTATCGTAAGCCACCTCCTTTGTTGATAGACTACATTTTCTAAGGACTCTCCCAATGAATCTCAAACTGGCACCTGCCTAACCAATAATTAATTTTATATGATCATTCCACTTCAAATCGTTCCGTACGGCCGGCCGGGGTGGCCGAGCGGTTCAACGCGCTACAGTCTGGAACCACGAGACCGATACGGTCGCAGGTTCGAATCCTGGCTCGGGCATGGGAGTGTGTGATGTCCTTAGGTTAGTTAGGTCTAAGTAGTTCTAAGTTCTAGGGGACTGATGACCTCAGAAGTTAAGTCCAATAGTGCTCAGAGCTATTTTTTTTTTTCTTTCGTTCCGTACGCATACTCCCAGATATTTTACAGAAGTAACTGCTACCAGTGTTTGTTCCGCTATCATATAATCATACATTAAAGGATCCTTCTTTCTATGTATTCGCAATACATTACATTTGTCTATGTTAAAGGTCAGTTGCCACTCCCTGCACCAAGTATCTATCCGCTGCAGATCTTCCTGCATTTCGCTACAATTTTCTAATGCTGCAACTTCTCTGTATACTACAGCATCATCCGCGAAAAGCCTCATGGAACTTCCCACACTATCTACTAGGTCATTTATATATATTGTGAAAAGCAATGGTCCCATAACACTCCCCTGTGGTACGCCAGAGGTTACTTTAACGTCTGTAGACGTGTCTCCATTGAGAACAACTTGCTGTGTTCTGTTTGCTAAAAATTGTTCAATCCGGCCACACAGCTAGTCTGATATTCCGTAGGCTCTTACATTGTTTATCAGGAGACAGTGCGGAACTGTATCGAATGCCTTCCGGAAGTCAAGGAAAATGGCATCTACCAGGGAGCCTGTATCTAATATTTTCTGGGTCTCATGAATAAATAAAGCGAGTTGGGTCTCACACGATCGCTTTTTCCGGAATCCATATTGATTCCTACAGAGTAGATTCTGGGTTTCCAGAAATGAAATTACACGCGAGCAAAAAATACGTTCTAAAATTCTGTAACAGATCGATGTCAGAGATATAGGCCTATAGTTTTGCGCATCCGCTTGACGACCCTTCTTGAAAACTGGAACTACCTGTGCTCTTTTCCAATCATTTTGAACCTTCCGTTCCTCTAGAGACTTGGGGTACGTGGCTGTTAGAAGGGGAGCAACTCCTAATATCGTGTCGGACCTCCTTCTGCCGGGGATAGTACAGCAGCTCAACGAAGCATGGACACAACAGGTCGTCGGAAGTCCCTGCAGAAATAGTGAACCATGCTACCTCTAAAGCCGTCCATAATTGCCAAAGTATTGCCGGTGCAGGATATTGTGGACGAACTGGCATCTCGTTTACATCCTTTAAATAACGGTGAGACCCATGTCGGGCATTCTGGGTAGCGAAATCATTCTCTCCGTTTGTCCAGAATTGTCTCCAAAACAATCCTGAACAATTGTGGCCCGGTGATACGGCGCATTGTCATCCATAAAAACTACATCGTTGTTTGGGAATACAGTATGATGCCCTTGAATGGCTGTAAATGGTCTCTAATAGTAGAACATAGCCAGTTAATGATCGGTTCCGAGGGACAGAGAACGCAGAGAACCCTTACCATTATGGAGCCACCATCAGCTTTCACAACGCTTTGTTGAGACACTAGGTCTATGGCTTCGTGGAGCCTGCGCCACACTCAAACCCTTCCATCGGCTCTTACCACCTGAAATCAGGACTCATATGACCAGGACACGGTTTTCTAGTTGTCTAGAGTCCAACCGACATCGCCACGAGCACTGGAGATGCGCTGCAAGCGATGTTGTGTTGTTCAAATGGTTCAAATGGATCTGAGCACTACGGGACTTAACATCTGAGGTCATCGGTCCACTAGAACTTAGAGCTACTTAAACCTAGCTAACCTAAGGACATCACACACATGCATTCCCGAGGCAGGATTCGAACCTGCGACCGTAGCGATAGCGCGGTCCCAGAACCGCTCGGGCACAGCGGCTGGCCTGTTATGTTGTTAGCAAAGGCACTCGCGTCGTTCGTCTGTTGCCCTAGCCCATTAACACCAAATTTCGCCGCACTGTACTAACGGATACATTTGTCGTCCGTGCCACACACATTTCTGCAGTTATTTCACACAGTGTTACTTGTCTGTTAGCACTGACATTTTTACGCAAACGCCGCTGCTCTCGGGCGATTATTGCAGGCCGTCGGCCACTGCGTTGTTCGCTATGAGAGGTGATGGCTGAAATTTGGTATTCTCGGCACACTTTTGTCACTGTGGATCTCGGAATATTGAATTTACGAAATGGCATGTCCGATGCGTTCATCTCAAACTACCATTCTGCTTTCAACGTCTGTTAATTCCCGTCGTGCGGGCGTGAAATAAAATGATTGCACGGCATTGTTGGCCGGGAGACCCCATGCGGGGTGTTCGGCCTCCTGAATGTGGAAGTCCTTTTTAGACGACGCCACTTCAGCGGCTTGCGAGTCAACGATGATGAAATGATGATGAAAGACACACAACACCCAGTCATCTCGAGGCAGAGAAAATCCCTGACCCCGGCGGGAATCGAACCCGGGACCCCGTGCGCAGGATGCGAGAACGCTACCACGAGCTGCGGACCGTGCGGCCGTAATCAGATACGAAACCTTTTCACATGAATCATCTGAGTACAAATGACAATTCCGCTTTTTTTTTCCTTTATTGAATTTCGATTCCCCACGAAGGGGAAGGGCTGGCAGCAGCTTATTACGCTGCTCTGCGGTGCGGCCTACAGACTTTTTAAAACGTAAGAAGAAGATAAGAAACAATAAAAGCAGGCCATGAAACGGTGACTTAAATTGTAAAACGGCGGAAAATTGTGGAAAGTTAAAACACAAAACAAATGGTTGGCAAAGCGAATAAAATACATAAGAAGCAGACAGGTAACATAGTAGACAGACAATTAAAAAACATGGCGACAGTCTGGTTTCTGTTCGCATGAGATATAAAATCACACCCAGCGACAGTATGATGTCCGTTCGCAACACTTCGGAATAGACACACAACACTGAACACTCACTGTAAAGACTGCACTAAAATGTCGGCCCAAAGAGGACACACCATAGCCAAGGCCAGATGGGGCGGAGAGGGGGGGGGGAAGATGAGGGGGAAAACAAGGAGGGAGGAGAGGAAAAACGAAAGGGGGTGAACCAAAGGAGGGAGATGACTGCTAAGGGGGGGGGGGCGGGGATAATTCCGTCAATGCACTGCCCTTTTATACATTGTGTACGCGATACGACCGCCGTCTGTATATGGACATATCGCTATCCTATAACTGTTGTCACCTTAGTGTACATGAGTAGCATTTAGCAGTATACAAGATGTGATAATGTGGATCACGACTTCATTCGACTTCCTGAATTGTTTCGCTAATAATTACATAACAGGGGTTCAGTATTTGCCACAGAAATTTGTAACTTTTGGGACGTACCTAAGTTATGGCAGACTATGGTGTATTTACAAGTAAATTTCTGTTAGTGAGATATCAAAAACTGTCATGTAAATTGTTCATAATTGAAACTTTGGCTACAATTATACGAAACATTTATTACAGAAGTGCTACACAGCCCGGCTTAGGGGTCGTAGCCCCATCTTCAGCTGCAAATGAAAAAAAAAAAAAGAACTCCACCCGAACAGGTCATGAAAGCCCAACGGCACCGACCGGCTGCCGTGTCATCCTCAGCCCACAGGTGTCACCGGATGCGGATATGGAAGGGCATGTTGTCAACATACAGTTCTCCCGGCCGCATGTCAGTTTCCGAGACCGGAGCCGCTACTTCTGAATCAAATATCTCCTCAGTTTGCCTCACAAGGGCTGACTGCACCCCGCTTGACAACAGCGCTCGGCAGACAGGATGGTCACCCATCCAAGTGCTAGCCCTGCCCGACAGCGCTTAACTTCGGTGATACGAGTTACGGAAACCGGTGTTACCACTGCAGCATGGCCGTTGCAACTGTAAATTAAAACTGAAATCATATATGAGTGACCAGTAAGACCCATAAAAAAGCTACCAGTGGTATAATGCAAATAATTACTAGTGGTCTTTATCTATTTTTATGTTGGTTGGCCGTTTAATGTCTGGTTGCGCCCATACCGGTTTGGTTACTCAGCGCAATTTTTAGTTTTTTGTACTGCTGCATGTCGTTTTACACTACATAATTAGTACTTTTTATGGCAAGGTTTTGGCAGCTATCTTACTGATCTCTATTATGTTTCAGTTATTTGACCTAGTGGTTTATTCAGCGTTATATTATATATGCTTCTGTCGAAGTTTATATTTTGAATGCTTTTGGCCTGTAGGGTTATTATTACAATTGCTTCTGTGCTGTTACTGTAACAGTTATTTATTTGACTTCTATGTGCATCTTGTACAGTGCTCTGGTTTGGCGTTTGATGTGATCTGTGTAAGTTTTGTGTTTACTGATTTTTTTAACACTTTTTCTACAGTAGTCACTTTGGACTTGTTACACTGTGTTTTTCGTGGGGTGTTCATCTCTCGTACATGTGGCGTTACCCTCAGCTGCTTATTACTATGTTTGTCGCTTTGAACTTTATCTTAGTTTCCCTTTTGCTCCGATGTGGCGCTCCTCAGCCATTTTTATTTTAGTGCTGCTTATATCCACATTACTCGTTCCCCGTTCCCCTGGTAGACACTTCCTACGAGTAGTTGGTATTGGCAGGCGTTGTGGCCGCGTAGTTTTTCAGGCGTTTTTAGTTACGGATACTTGAATAGCGTTTTCGTTCGTTACAGTTATGTCGGTTTCAGTGCTATCAATGAAAGCGCTGTGCAAACTTGGTCTTCCGTAAGTGTAGCTACTTACGGCTTACTTGAAGCCTTACTTTGTAGCTCCTGGCCTTTCGTACAGTCTCTAATCCGTCTATAATTGGGTTTATTTACTCTAGGCTCCTCCGGCGCTTGCAACATACGGCTGAGTTAACGTCAGGTGCCAGCCGTTGTGGCCGAGCGGTTCTAGGCGCTTCAGTCCGGAAACGCGCTGCTGCTACTGTCGCAGGTTCGAATCCTGCCTCGGGCATGGATGTGTGTGATGTGTAAGTTAGGTTTAAGGAGTTCTAAGTCTAGGGGACTGATGACATCAGATGTTGTTCCATAGTACTCAGAGCCATTTGAACCATAACGTCAGGTACGCTTGGAAGTGGTTTTAGTGTGGTCACTTCTCCACACTCCTTCTGATGAGCCATGCGCTGCAGATGTATTACCTTGTAACTTAACTTGGACACGTACACTTTTTACTGATTTTAGGTATGTTCATTGTTGTCTATATCTTTTTTGACTTTATTTGCTTTTATAATACTGGCATCTTTTTCATGGCCCTTACTGTTCAGACTTATGGTTTCATTTTTAATTTACAGGTGTGGAAGAGACCCAGTTTTGTGTTAGACTTCAAAATAAAAATTTTGTACAACTGTAACGAAAATTTTAATTATGAGGTATTTACATGTGGAAACGATTAGCCCCTATGGAGGTTCAACTTCGCGAAACTACAATTAAGTTCGCGTTCCAGCCTGTCTTCAGAGCTTTGCCACACATAAGAATAAATTGTTTTACAAAACTGCAATACGGTGGAAGTAGATAACAGTCTTGCTGATTCGGCTATGGACGCTTATAAGGCACTAGCGGACGCGGATAGTTTTTCTCTTATCGGCGCCCACATCCAACCGCACCGAACTGACTGCTTGTCTGCTGGACTGTGGTCCGTCTGTTTGCTGTTGCAATCAGTGACAGCCGTCGGCGACCCCTGATTTCGATAGTTGATTTTCTGTAGCCGCCGACTCTGGCGGCCGGCGGCCGGGATTTCCCACAACTGATACACTCGCAGTATTTCCTTAACATGGTGCACTGCAGAACTTCGGAATGGTTCGTGGAACTTTCCTCGCCGACTCTTCTTAACTATGATCTTCTTCTTGCCGATTATTTACGCTGGCACCGCTTCTCCGTCCACAGTAGCCATCATCTTCTCTCTTGACTTTCCTCAACGTTCACATTCCTTGCATCCATTGCCCACTCCACATCATTTTGTCAGTTGCTTCGTGGGCAAACCCTTTTCTTCCGTTATGATGGTATCCATCACTGTGTCCTGTTTGGTATCCTGTCTTCATTCATCCTGTTCACATGGCCAAAACACATCAGCTGTTTTTGTTGTACATCGCCCCAGTTACCCCTATCCACTTTCATCCTTTATCGGATTACGTCATTTCTTATCCTGTCCATCCTAGTATAGCTTGAACTTCGTCTTAAGTAATCCATTTCAACAGCAAGCAGTCTCTTCTGCTCCATACAAAACTATACTCCGGCCTATTGTCTTATACGTGCTATTCTTCGTTGTTCTTATTTTTTTGTTCATGCTATTGTTATAGCTCGTACTTTATTAATTCTGCTGCTGATGTCATCATTGTTTGTGCTCTGCTTATTAAATAATACCCCAAGAAATATTTTGCCTTTTCCAAACCTAACAAATTATGTACTTTTTCTGTCCCAACAGCCAAGCATTGTATTGTATTGTATTGTATGTTAACCGGGGACCTAGAAACGACGGAGAGGCTCCGTCCCCGCCGCAGCCGCAGTGGTCCACAACCCCACGACGACTACCACAGTCTACTTCACTCGAGAGTGTGGTCAGTGATACAAAGAAAAAGGTGACAATCACAAGATTAGGACAGGAATGAACCGAACAAATAAAAAAAAGTCTAATACCGAGGCACCTTAATAAAGCAGGATATGACACACGCCGAAGAACTAAAAATCAGATATGCAATGGCTAAGCAAGCAATAAACAGAAAGAAAAAGTGTCACCAGGCATCAAACGCGTATTATCCAGGGAAAGATGCACAAGGTGACGAATGACAATAAAATGGATAACCCTACGCAAGAGCAATTCCATTTTTAACGCAGAGACGAGAACGGATAGGTGGAAAGAGTACGGTAAAAGCCTCTATGAGAAAAGGAGAAATAGGAATATATGTGGAAGATATTGGGAATCTAGGAGTCGGGGTTATAAGAGATTTGGAAACTTGCAATAAAATAGGATGGAAGACATATGTGATATTTCTGCTCAGTTTCTAAAATTATTGGAGGAAGAAACAACCAAACGACTGTCCAAGCGGGTGTGTAAAATGTGTGAGATTGGAGACATATCATCTGACATCCGGAAAAATATCAACCACTCTATCTTGAAGACAGGAAGGACAGAACTACCGCACAGGCAACATGCAGATAATGCAGCGAAATTGGTGACTGATGACAAGAATAATTAACCGAAAGATTGAAAAGAAAACTAAGGACCTGTCAGTTGAATTTGCCTATAGCTAAGTTAAAGTAACCAGAGACCCAATTCTGGCGTTGCACTTGACAATGAAAGCAAGTGTAGTATTTTTCGACAGTGTAAAATAGTTTTCGAGAAAGTCAGAAAAATGGGTGGAAGCTACAGGGCTATGGTTCAAATGGCTCTGAGCACTATGGGACTAAACATCTGTGGTCATCAGTCCCCTAGAACTTAGAACTACTTAAACCTAACTAACCTAAGGACATCACACACATCCATGCCCGAGGTAGGATTCGAACCTGCGACCGTAGCAGTCGCGCGGTTCCGGACTGAGCGCCTATAACCGCTAGACCACCGCGGCCGGCGAAGCTACAGGGAAAGACGGGCTATACACAGTATGTACAAGAACCAAAAGCGTAAAATAAGAATGGAAGACCAAGGGAATAAGATATCGATGCAGTCTTTCGCCTCTACTATTCAGTCTGTAAATCAGAGACAGGTCAGAAAGTTCGGAAGTGGGATTAAAATTCAGGGTGGGAGGATATAAAAGAAAAGGTTCTCTGATGACATTGTTATCCTACAGGACCTGTTGAATGGAATGTATGTTCTAATAAGTAATAGGTGTGGAGTGGGAGTAAGTGAAGAAAGATTAAAATAACGAGGAGTGGCAGAAATGAGATCAGTGATGGACATAACTTCAAAATCGGTGACCACGAAATAGACACAGGTTAGGCATTCTGTTAAATTGGATGCAAAATAAACCGCGATGGACGAAACAAAGAAGGCTAGCAAAGGCGAAGTGGCCAGAAGAAGTCTACTGATATCAAAAGTCGGCCTTAATTTGAAGAGTAAATTTCTGAGAATATTTTTGGAATTAAGTTGTGGATGAACTGTGGGAAAACCAGAAAAGAACCGAATCGGAATGTTTGAGATGAGGTGAAGTGATGAGCTGCTGGAAATTTGGTGGACTAGTAAGAAATGAGGTTCTCCGCAGAATCACCGAGGGAAGCGAACATAAGACTAGATAAAAAACATGTGTCTAGACATCATGGAATAACTTCTACATTACTAGAGGGAGCTTTATAGGGTAAAAGTTGTAGGGGAAGACAGAGACGGGAATATATCCAAGACATACAGGGCGTGGACAGAATTATAGAAATACTAATATCACGACACATTACCATGCTTATACTGTGTAGTAAACCCGCTAACACTCAAAACAGCTTCTACTCCTCACGGAGTGGATAAATACAAGTCCTACAGTATTTTAAAGGGAATCGTATACCACTCTTCCTTCAAAATAGCGGCACGTTCAGGTAACGGTGATTGGGTGGATAGCGATCACGCATCCTTCTCTCCAAAGTAGACCACGAAGGCTCAATAATATTGAGATCTGGTGACTGTGGTGGCCACGGAAGATGTGACAATTCATCCTCGTGCTCACAAAACCAGTCCTGGACAAGGCGAGCTGTGTGAACAGGGACCCTGTCGTCTTGCAGCACAGCAAGATGATTGGCGGACAAACATTGTTTCATGGGATGGACCCGCTCAGCCATAAAATGATCGCGTGGTCCTTGGCATAAGGCTGCGTTGCCGAGTAACCATGGGGCCAGTGGAGTACCATTACATAGCTTCTCAAATCATCACCGAACCCCTCGCCATGTTTCACTCTTTTGATGCAAACTCTGCCAGAAGTTGAACAGTGTGCAACAAGACCCATCCGAGCAAATGACTTTCTTCCATTATCCCACAGTCCAGGTTACGGGTATCTGCATCACTGATGAGTGGTTTTGGCTTCCAGCACGCCCCGCAATTTCCTGCTTATGGTGCTCCCTTTGTGTTGTTTTTAGCGTTAGGATTCGCAAGTGCGACATTCAGTTCTGCAGTGACTTTTGCAGCTGTTGTCCTCCTCAATGACCGCGTGTCACGATCACTCAACACAGAACTTCGTGTGCGCTGTGACTTAGCGGATGATGTTTTTCCGCTTTACCTATAGGTTGTATGGTGTCGCTTGAACTTACCCATTTTCCAGTTCCCTTAGCTCCTACATAACACACTCACAACTACACAGAACACAGTTCTGACCACGATCGAGACTTGCAACGTGTTAAGGACACTACACAGGTGTCGTTCGTGGTCAAATACCACAGCGCAACCTGCAGGCTTGGCCAGCATCGGCAGTCATGTTCAAGCATGCATGTCTCGCGACGTTTCCATGTTTTTGTCCAACCCCTGTAACGTGGAAGTAGGGTGCAAATGCTGTGCTATCATGAAAGGATCGGCAAAGGAGAGGAATTCTTGGTGGGCGGCGTGAAACCAGTTACAGGACTGATTACGGGAATGAAGGAATAACCGTAAGATCAGATTTCATAATGAAACTAACATGTATTTTAAAAGCGCACAAAGGTTGAACTGCAGACGCATATTGCATTGACTGACCTAGAGAAAGCATATGATGATGTACCCACCAACAAACTAGATGAAATAGGTAGAGTTAGATCAAAGGTTTCTAAAGGCTGTCATGAAATTATATGAAGATAACACAGCGAGAGTAGGCATTGGGAATAGCTGGAAAGAAGAATCCGAAGTGAATAAGGGTCTGCCGCAGGGATATGGGCTCTCAACGACCCTCTTCAAGCTGCTGAGTAATCCTGCAGACTTGGCGTATAAAATGCCAGGTTATGGGAGTGGCAGTAGACGACAGTAAGATATTTAGCCTGTATTTTGCAGATGACCAGACTCTACTAGCAGAAGATGAATATGGTCTGAGTCATATGATAAGAAAGTTTAAAGAGGAATACAATGAAGCTGGCGGGAAGATGAACTGTGAGTACTTGGCTGTTACCCGCCCGGTTGGCCGTGCGGTCTAACGCACGGCTTTCCGGGCGGGAAGGAGCGCCTGGTCCCTGGCACGAATCCGCCCAGCCGGTGAACCGGCCACTCTGTGGATGGTTTTTAGGCGGTTTTCCATCTGCCTCGGTGAATGCGGGCTGGTTCACCTTATTCCGCCTCAGTTACACTATGTCTGAGATTGCTGCGCACCACCATTACTCTACCACACAAACAGGGGTTACACTCGTCTGGTGTGAGACGTTCCCTGGGGGGTCCACCGGGGGCCGAACCGCACAATAACCCTACTCGCAGTTTTTATTGCGTCAGCATCAAGTGTCCCTCTATAGTTACTGCTCCCGATGATGTGGCTGTTGCGCTGCTCCTAGTTGCTTCCCGTAACCACCACCTTGGCCCCCTGTACTGGTCGTTTATATACTTGCTTTTCAGGGACTTCTGTGCGAGCTTCTCCCATAGAGATGTTTTTCCTGACTCTTCCGAAGATATTCCTAAAGATTCTCCCAGGACGTTCCGGAAGGTTCTCGAACATTCTGTCTCTATGCCAGCGTCTACTAGTTGCCTTGGTGCCCGACGGTGTTGCCCTTGCCTAGCCATTATAACACCACCGCTTCTTCAGCGGATTGTCAAGTTTCACTCCTTTCCTTGCAGAAATGCCACTTCTTACATTAACAAAATTCAACAGCCATGGCAGTCCGCCTTTAGCAAATGCAGCAGATCTTCAGCGAATTTTAGACATTATATCCTTTTCCCACAGACTGATAAACCCATACTCAGATCAAAATGTCTTAGAATTTTCTCCGTATGTATTGGGTATTTAAAAAGTAAGACAGAAACTTGGAGAAAATTTACTTACACACAGTGAAACGCCCGCTAAATCACGCAGTGCTAACAGGTATTTATGGGTGTGGAAATGGCCAAGGGAGTTGCGCTCGGATTCATTCCACAATTGTAATTTATTATCATTTATACACTTTTAAAAAAATTAAATTTGCTTCGTGGCTGAAGGCCTCCAAACAGATGCTTTAGAATAAGTTCAATTTGAACACACAGTTAAATTTACGAATAAGATAAATCTGATCTGCATGCAGAGCGGCTGAAGGCCGCCGGATAAAATCTTCAAAATTCCAAATATACTATCATGATTACTGAAGGCAGAAGGTCACAATGTTTAAAGATGCTAAAAGGGCTGATGGCCCGCAAGGTGCACAGAAAGATATAAACAAACGCAGTAAGATGGCTGAACGCCGCAAGGTTAAATTCTGAAAATTAAGGAGATATATATACAGGATGAAAAGTATTTAAACCGACAAACTGGGAGATTGTAGGGAACATCAAAACAAATATTTTTCTCTAATGTCATTTTTTCCTATGAAGAGTATTTAAACCGGTAGAGGAAGATTTCTATGGCACCAAATTAATTAAACCAACAAACACTTTTCCATTTTTATGACCAAGAGACAACACATTAACATAATCCAATTTCAATTACAGTAGATTTTCAAAAATTCTCCATTGACACGTAAACAAAGGTTACACCGTCGGATCATGTTCTGTCTGACACGGTCAAAAACCCCAAGAGTATCCTGAATTGTTCCTGCTGCTGCTACTATCCGTGCAACCAGATCCTCTTCTGATTCAAGAGGTGTTGCGTAAACAAGGTTGTCCATCTCTCCCCACACAAAAAAAATCCTGATGCGACATATCTGTGGATCGAGCCGGCCATGGTACAGGACCACCTCTGCCAATCCACGTTTCTGGGAACCGTCGGTCCAGGAATCGACGCAAACAACGACTGAAATGTGCCGGCACCCCTTCATGTTGTACCACATGCGTTGTCTTGTAGGGAGCGGGACGTCTTCCAGCAATTCTGGCAATGCTCTGTCGAGAAAATTGTAACAGTGCTTGCCATTTAATGGCCTAGGTAGCAAATACGGCCCAATTAAACAGTCTCCAACAACACCGACCCACACATTAACGAAGAACGGCATTTGGTGAGCGCTAGTAACTGTGGCATGTGGGTTACCATCACTCCAAACATGCGAATTGTGCATGTTGAAGACTCCATCACGCCCGAACGTTGCTTCATCGGTAAACAACATAGAGGATAGAAATGTAGGATGCATTTCACACTGTTCCAGGTACCACTGCGTAAACTGTGCTCTGGGTGGATAAACAACTGATTCCAGGTTGTGGGCACGCTGTAAGTGAAATGGACGTAACAATTGCTCTCGAAGGACTGCTCTTACATTCGTCTGATTCGTCCCCATGTTACGAGCAATTGCACGAGTGCTGATTGAAGCATCCCGCTCCACATGGTACAAGACAGCTTCCTCAAATTGCGACGCTCTTACCGTGCGACGGCGTCCCTGTCCAGGTAATCTGCTAAATGACCCGGTCTCACGCAGACATTGGTACAGAGCAGCAAAGGTCGTATGACGCGGGATACGGCGATTAGGATGTTGTTGTTGATAAACTCGCTGTGCAGCTCGTCCGTTGTGGTGCGCTACGTAGTACGCACTAACCATATCGGTGTACTCACTCCAGGTGTATCGCTCCATTAGTAAACAGAAACAATGCACTACTACACTGATGGAAAGTAGTTGCCTACAACTGGAGAACGTAATACGCCCGCTAACAACTGAAGATCGTAATAGGGCCTCTAACAACTGAAGAGCGTTATTCCCTCTCCACCGGTTTAAATATTCCTCATAGGAAAAAATGGCATTAGGCAAAAATATTTGTTTTGATGTCCCCTACAACCTTCCAGAGTTTGTCGGTTTAAATACTTTTCACCATGTATATTGCAATAGTTGGTAAAACAATTCATTAAGTTTACAAATTTTCTTTTGTAACACCAACGGCGGAAGACCCACAATAACTTGTAAAATCGGAGGAAATTACAATAACCTTTTAAGAGCAGAAGGCAATAATGTTTGGACTTGAAGGAAAGTCTCAGAACCTGTTTCCAGGGCTGTAGGCCCTCAGTTAACCTTGCCCAATTGAAAATATAAAATAAAGTAAAGCCTCAAAAAAACTTTTAAAATAAATTACAACAACGTTAACACTGCCAAAGAATAATTAAGGGAACAGCACTCAGGAACCTCCAGGGGATAGGTCTGCCCTCCTTCATTTAGGCGAGACAGGCGGTGAGCCCATCTACCTCGATTCGTCCGAACCCAAGCAAGGGACAGTCACGGACCGACCGATCAACCACTTGCTTGCCACGACGGAGTACACGAGAATTCAAGACCCCAAAAAAGTACAAGTATCACTATCCCCTAACAAACGCGTATGTGAACAGAGCTGCCAAAACTACATACCATGTCGGGCAGCAACAACCGGTGAAGAAACTGCCTAAAAATTACGTTAACGGCCAGGGCAGGTAACCAGAATGCTAAAGGCCACAAGGCAGAAAATTCCGCTGGCGCACTGAACTATGGATAAATTAATTTATCAGTTCCACCTGACGGCGCCTATTTCGAACACTTCACTCGTTGTTGCTCACAGAAAAACCTCCACAACAGCAACGTCGGAACCAACAACGTAATGCTCAAAACCACTTCACCTTCACGTCCTGTGTCGGTGAGCTACTATGCTCGTAACGATCGGACAGCTCCAGACAGACTCCGACACTGCACAGAGACCGCCCGCGGCGCAGTCGACTACCCCGCACGGAGAGGTCCTCGGACGAACCGACCGACCAACAATCCACCAAAAGTCTTAAGTGAAGCGTGGCGGCAGCGGTCGGGCGGGCGATGTCCACGGAGGGCTCACTGCTGCTGCAAGCCGGTGACTGGCTGGCCCGGGCTGCGCCCCAGACGCGTTGCAACGGACTGCCAGGGCCCAACTCACGACCCGAACTGCCACCGTGAACTCTCCTCCTCGCACGTTCCGACTGACTCCTCGGCAGATGACAACCGGGAAGTAATAGCAGCCGAGCAAAGATCCTATCAGAGGGGATATATCGATACGCGCTACTAGCGCCGATGACGGTCAGGCAAAACAGCAACTCAGTAACGCCAGTAACTTAAATCAACGTGGTGAGATGGAAATACGTTAAAACAGGGTGGGACGGCGAGCCATGCACGGCTCACACAGAATGTAAACTTTTTATTTTAAAAAGAACCATTCCATTTTATAAAGGTGTTTATTTTACATGAATGCACATACACCCTCTGCGGTAAATTATTACAATTAGCTTTAGGATCAAAGTTTGCATTTACCTTTAATAAATCTTCAATGTGTCTATGTGGCTGTAGGTACGGTAGTGAAACTCATCCTATGATTTTGTGTGCGTCAATGGAGTTTGCGCATTAACTGTTGCTGCTATGCGGTGTTGTAGCTCAGTCGAGCTTGTTGGAATGAGAAGCACCTACTCGGAGTCTTTCACAAAAGCCTGCATAAAAAAAATCAAATACCACATGTTCAGGTTATCTTGGAGACCAATGGTACGCAAGATCTGTACACACTTCATAGTCGTAGGAGGTGTAGCGATACACTCTCTATTGCACCTGTTGAAACAGAAAAGGCCAAACGCTTTTTGTTGCTGTTTTGTCCCGTATTGAATCAGCATACATTAAGTAACGAGCGAGTGAGCGAGCCAGTTGCGCCAGGGAGACCAGCGATCGCATGACCTATCAACTGGTGTGTAAATTAGAACAGACCCCAAGTTTCTATCCTCATTCATTCACAAGATTTGTGAAATCGGATGAATCATTCTGAAACTCCCTGTCCATTGAACAAGATGAGGAGAGACAGCATCCTCATCTGAACCCTCTGCCTACTAGGCTTTCATCTGTGGTCTAGCAAGGTTCCTTGGATTCAACAGATTGTAAGACTGGCAGGCATCGCAATATATCAGTGTGCCTTCCAGAATAAGAGATGAGACATGAATCACAATTACTTCGATTTAGTCTCGTAAAATTATCGACAAACGATAGTGGCAACGTTAATATAATAAGGCCTTGGGATAGTTGACATGGGGTCAAGGAGAAAGATGTTAATAATAATGCAAGGTTGAAGTGACTGCAAAATCGGCTATTGGTGGAACCAATCCAGGGGCAAAGTTCAAATCAGCCTGAAATTTCTCTATGTCCCTCGATACATCAGCTCTAGCGACAGCAGGCCGTCGGAGGCGTGTTGTAGCAATGAAGACACCTGAAAATTCAGATGAAGCTATTCTGGATGGAAAGTTTTCTACAAGGAAACCTTGCATTCATGCATTTTGCATTTCTTACTGAATTCAGATTGGCTGGGCTCCAGATTTTCCAAGCGCCGACTGATACAACTGCCCCTTAGCACACGCTAGTCCCCTTCCTTTGCTCTCATCTATTTGGTTAACTAATAACGTTCACGCTGCCATCTTACACAGCAAAAAATCGCTCACTCTCTCTGTGTCCCCCCTCTGCGACCAATAAAGCGCTCTTTGTCGGCACGACTGAACTTCTTTGTCTAACCTGTAGCTTACTTACGTTTGCCAACCGCTGTGTTTCTTACGTCGTGAAGACATTTGTTTTTCTGAAGTCAGTATGTCGAGCGGTGTCTCACATTTTCAGAGGTTCAAAGCTGTTCTTTATCTGTGGCATCCGGTATTGTCTGGAGATCAAGTCAGTTTTCTTTGAGCACAATAGTGCCTTATGCTAAAAAGTGTTCCCTCTCACTCCACTCGCAGGTTGTAAAATGTTTTCCCCAAGGGCTTGCAACGTAAGAGATATTATTTCTATTTATCCACGAGACTACATGTCTCACAGCTGACCTTCGCCTCTCCCTTGGAATACCTTCTGTGAAATGGCTGTAGAGTTTGCGGTCGACTATTGCTGTCCCTGCGCTGTCCACAATGCTTTCAACATTTTCTCGCTTCTACAAGGCATCAAATCCGAATAAAGAAAAAATTAAGAGTAAGGTTACGTTAGTCAGTTACTAGTACCGCCGTTTATTACATTCCTTGGCATCAATTAAGTATTCCAATCAGCTGGGTCTTTCTTCATGAATTTCCATACGTTACACGGTCGTGTAACAACCTCTTCTCCAATCTGAATCTTCGTATTTCTACGCCACGAATATGTTATTAATTAGCCTCTTTTCCTTCTAATCTTCTTCCTTTTCTCTCAAAATGTGTGGTATATTGTCTCATTGTATTCTATCAAACGATTTTTCCAAGTTGAGGCATACAGCACAAACTTCTGTCTTCTCCACGTACCTGCATCGTACCGTTCTTCCATCTCTTATTCCCCTTCGTCTTCTAAAATCATACTACTCTTGATGTATAATGCTCTACCTGTGTGTGTGTGTGTGTGTGTGTGTGTGTGTGTGTGTGTGTGTACGTTGTACGTATTGTCTGGTTCACCACGATCAATAAAGCGCAGTGGAAAAAGAAAGAATCTGGAATTTACAAACGAATACGCTTCTGGACGCTGCAATTGCAGCAACTAGAAGGATAGCAAATAAAGAAATTTTACTCATTGTGCGTGTGCAGTATAGTAGTAAGAATGCTCAGTACACATAAGTTCTAACTATGGCAACAAGAATGGCTCTAACCTCGCAGGGTATGGTGTCGCACTGATCTTGGATGACAAATGTTGTTCACGTTGCCAGAATTCATCACTCGCAGTGGATAGCTAGTCGGGGAGTGACTGTCTCCGGCAAACTACAGTATATGATCAAAAGTATCCGAACACCCCCAAAAACACAGTTTTTTTTCATATTAGGTCCATTGTGCTGCTACCTACTTCCATGTACTCCATTAGTCATTAGACATCGTGAGAGAGCAGAATGGGGCGCTCCGCGGAACTCACGGACTTCGAACGTGGTCAAGTGATTGGGTGTCACTTGTGTCATGCGTCTGTACGCGAGATTTTCACACTCCTAAAAATCCCTAGGTCCACTGTTTCCGAAGTGAAGTGGAAACGTGAAGGGACACTTACAGCACAAAAGCGTACAGGCCGACCTCGTCTGTTGACTGACAGAGACCGCCGACAGTTGAAGAGTGTCGTAATGAGTAATAGGCAGACACCTATCTAGACCATCACACAGGAGTTTCAAACTGCATCACGATCCACTGCAAGTACTATGACTGTTAGACGGGAGGTAAGAAAACCTGGATTTCATGGTCGAGCGGCTGCTCATAAGTCCCACATCACGCCGGTAAATTCCAAAGGACGCCTCGCATGGTGTAAGGAGCGTAAACACTGTACAACTGAACACTGTTGTGTGGAGTGACGAATCACGGTACACAATTTGGCGATCAGATAGCGGGGTGTGGGTGTGGCGAATGCCCGGTGAACGTCATCTGCCAGTGTGTGTAGTGCCAACAGTGAAATTCGGAGGCGGTGGTATTATAGTGCGGTCGTGTTTTCGCGTTTAGCGTGGCACTATCACAGCTGAGGCCTACATTGATGCTTTAAGCACCTCCCTGCTTCCCACAGTTGAAGAGCAATTCGGGGATGGTGACTTCATCTTTCAACATGATCGAGCACCTGTTCCTAACGCACGGCCTGTGGCGGATTGGTTACACGACAATAACATCCCTGTATTGTACTGGCCTGCACAGAGTCCTGACCTGAATCCTGTAGAACACATATGGGATGTTTTGGAACGCCGACTTCGTGCCAGGCCTCACCGACCGACATCGATACCTCTCCTCCGTGCAGCACTCCGTGAAGAATGGGTAGCCATTCCCCAAGAATCCTTCCAGCACCTGATTCAAAGTATGCGTGCGAGAGTGGATGCTGTCATCAATACTAACGGTGGGCCAACACCATACTGAATTCCAACATTACCGATGGAGGGCGCCACGAACATGTACGTCATTTTCGGCCAGGTGTCCGGATACTTTTGATGACATAGTGTATGATCAGAAGTTGTCTGTGTCCAGTGCAAAAGTAGAACACCCTCTGTACCGAGATACATCAGCAAGGGCAACATGCGATTTTGTGCTGATCATCACGTCTTCGAATGTAACGTTTGAATTCAGGATATCCAGAGATTTATATTAAAAATGAAGAAATTCCTCCAGCTGTATTTAAGGTGTCGATTTTATTTTGGCAACTAGTGTTAACGTTGTAACAACGTCATCTTCAGGCCCTATAAAATATACCATACATACAACAACTAATGTGACATCACTAATCTATGAGTTATTATGTAAACAAATGTATTATAGACATATTACATAATGGACGAATTCAATAAATTTAATTACAATTTGGCCGTTTTCATTAAATGCAGTCATTCTGGAAATTAACAATTTACATAGTACCAATAAGTACAAATGCAATTATGTATACATGATCGTTTTATTACAGATCAATGTCAAACATTAAATGAAATTGGAGTACACATAAAAAATCTGGGTGACAAGCCGTTGCGCTTACGGATAATAAACAGTGCTAAGAAGAATATACAGAGCTAATCTGACATGTATAGGGTAAGATCCATTATTAAAGAATAGTAAAGGGCAGAAAAGGTAGAAATAGAGTTATGTTTGCATAACAGTGCATTATACTAAAGTGACAGTGAAGCAAGTTACTGAAGCCACGTCAATCATAACGTCGCAAAACGAATAATAAGAAAACGGAAAACGAGTATGGAACCTAGTTAATGAAAGGTAGTCTGTGGTGTAAAATACATACTAATCCATCTAAAACCTACTCATTCGAATAAAAATGTAAGTTAACATGCCGCTGAAAAATCTTTTTTCAACGTCTTTGTCTCATCTACAGCAGTAACCTTGATCACAAGTAGTGTAATTCTAGTATGCTTACATGGTCAATAGAACGATCAAGTTCATAGCAATACTCCAAAAGAAGTAACTAGGTATTGACAGTCGAAACAATTCGTCACACCTGTAAAATATTTGCTGTTCCTCTAATAAACACCAGAACGAAGACATACAGTTAAGTGTACAGCGTATAACACTCGTATTGTAAATGTAATTTAATCAAAGGTTGACTAGGGTAGTTACATCCAATGACATGCTTAATCACTACTTATTAGGATGGCAGAAAATCTTACAACCAATATCACCATTACACCATGGGTACCCATTCGTTTCGTTAATCCATATACATCAGTTCTTGTATAAGATTAATAGTTGAAATATAAGCTGTCCACTGCTTATGGCGCTATACGACAAGTCCGTTTATTTGGATAGATGCGTCTGGGGCCTGAAGATGACATAATGAATGCCCAAACTGGTTGCCTTCACAATAAAATGAAATAATATCTTAAAGTACACGGCAGTTGGTGAATTTTATTGACATTGAAAATTACTTAACCAGCCGATGTCCCCTGGCCATGGTGGACCAACAGAGACTTTATATTGAAAGTCTGACCTGAATCAAACATGAACGTATTTACGTCTGTTACCCTGCTTTTCCAAGCGTTTTTCGTTATAAATATACCACACCACCCCTCTGTTATGTCATCCATAATTGCCTATGATCATCCCTGTTAACAATGTCTCTGTTCCTTAGCAACTGTCAAGCAGTCTAATTGAACTCCTGAGGACATAAAATGGTTTTGTTAATGTCATCTAAAATGTGATGTCGTGTGCGTCATTGGTCGAACACGATTCCATACTTAAGTAGATTTTCAGTTTCGAAGTGATACAGATTGGTGAAATACGGATCTTTCTATCACATGGGCTGTTGACGTTAGTTAATAAACTGAGCTTTTTGAGAACGTCATGCACCATTATGAGATGTCCGAGGAAAAGTCTTATGTGCTTCACAGTAAATGTTTGCTGCTTGGTTATGTGCCTAATGGCATATTAACAATATTGAAGAGCAATATAGACGATTTACACTAGATGTGTATTTGTGAATTGGAAATTTGTCGTAAGGACTGCTGTGGTCATCGGTCCCTAGGCTTACTCACTACTTAATCTAACTTAAACTAACTTATGCTATGGACAACACACACACCCACGCCCGAGGGAGGACTCGAACCTCCGACGGGGGGAGCCGCGCGAACTGCTACAAGGTGCCCTAGACCGCACGGTTACCCCGCGCGGTTGTGTTTGTACACATAGCAAAGTGTAGTAATGAGTTGTGTTTCTTTGTTTTCTAGAACTTGACGAAGAGATAATGTAGTTCGGAAACAAAGTGTGTCAAATAAATCACACATTTTTCGCCAGCTGGTGTGTAATGATTTCCGTACTGATTCGTGACACAGTTGGACGATGGTTTCTCAACAGATAACCTTGAATCGGGTTGCAGTTTTAATGACTAGCAGCGTACCGATATAAACTCTGTTCCTTCTATAGACAGAATCGCAGCAGCAGTAGCAACTTTGCTGCAGCCGCCTAATCTAGGTGACGAGTAATCGGCGATCATTGGGCGCGCCACCGCTTCCGCCTGGGAGCTAGGCAGCCCCGGAGAGCACGGAAGGCGATGGCATCTCGGCCAGGGAGGCGGCGGACTTGGCGGGGGGCGGCGGAGGCGGCGGATGGGCGGAGGAAGCTCGCCGTGGCGTGTCCTCTCGACGGAGAGGAAGGGCACGCCGCGGCTACGCAAGACGCGCAGCGTTGCGTTGCGTGGCGTGCTCCGAGGGCAACGACCTCGTCAAACAGGCCTCGCCTGTGGTTAGGATCAAACTCTCGGCCGCCCCCCCCCCCCCCCCAGCCACCACCGCCGGCGCGGGCAGCCCGGGCGAGGCGCACGCCAACAAAAATAAAATAAACCCTGCCGTGGCCGGCGCGCCGAAAGCTACAGCGTACAGCGCTCCGGAAGAAACAACGCGCAGTGCGCAGCGCATGTCGAACTGGAAGGAGGAGGAGGAGAAGGAGGAGGAAGAGGAGAGAAGGAGAAGCGCGGGGAGACTCGAAAATAGCTAAGCGACACGACACGTCCGCGGCCATGTTGCCACGTCACGGCCCGGGCCGCCCTGGCGATAGGTCGCTTTTCGCGGGAAGCCACTGTGGGGATCGGTTAACTTGCCAGACGCTGTGGAATCACGCGCATTTTCAGGGTACGACCCTGGATGACCTTGGAGTGTTGTTCCTTACCAGTAACAACTTGTGGACATAGTAGTCTGGCTCGGTGGCGAAGTACGTGAGTAGCAGACCACTAATTCAGAGCTTCGAGGTTGAATCCCATCTCGGTCCTATGACTCACACTTTTCGATTGTTTCACTTTTGCAATGTCTCCTATTGTGAATAATACCAAGTCGCAGCGACGTTCAGCCTGTTCGTGTAATTTCTAGGCTAGTAAAGTAGCGAATCAATTTCCTAACATACACTGACTAAAAAGTGAAGAATCGACAGCAGACCAACACCGACAACGATAGTTCAGGTATACATGCCGACGTCGCAAGCTGAAGATGAACAGATAGAGAAAGTGTATGAGGGTATTGAAAGGGTAATGCAGTATGTAAAGGGGGACGAAAATCTAATAGTCATGGGCGACTGGAATGCAGTCGTATGGGAAGGAGTAGAAGAAAAGGTTACAGGAGAATATGGGCTTGGGACAAGGAATGAAAGAGAAGAAAGACTAATTGAGTTCTGTAACAAGTTTCAGCTAGTAATAGCGAATACCCTGTTCAAGAATCACAAGAGGAGGAGGTATACTTGGAAGAGGCCGGGAGATACGGGAAGATTTCAATTAGATTACATCATGGTCAAACAGAGATACCGCAATCAGATACTGGATTGTAAGGCGTACCCAGGAGCAGATATAGACTCAGATCACAATATAGTAGTGATGAAGAGTAGGCTGAAGTTCAAGACATTAGTCAGGAAGAATCAATACGCAAAGAAGTGGGATACGGAAGAACTAAGGAATGACGAGATACGTTTGAAGTTCTCTAACGCTATAGATACAGCAATAAGGAATAGCGCAATAGGCAGTACAGTTGAAGAGGAATGGACATCTCTAAAAAGGGCCATCACAGAAGTTGGGAAGGAAAACATAGGTACAAAGAAGGTAGCTGCGAAGAAACCATGCCGGCCGAAGCGGCCGCGCGGTTCTGGCGCTGCAGTCTGGAACCGCGAGACCGCTACGGTCGCAGGTTCGAATCCTGCCTCGGGCATGGATGTGTGTGATGTCCTTAGGTTAGTTAGGTTTAACTAGTTCTAAGTTCTAGGGGACTAATGACCTCAGCAGTTGAGTCCCATAGTGCTCAGAGCCAAGAAACCATGGTTAACGGAAGAAATACTTGATGAAAGGAGGAAGTACAAAAATGTTCCGGGAAAATTAGGAATACAGAAATACAAGTCGCTGAGGAATGAAATAAATAGGAAGTGCAGGGAAGCTAAGACGAAATGGCTGCAGGAAAAATGTGAAGACATCGAAAAAGATATGATTGTCGGAAGGACAGACTCGGCATACAGGAAAGTCAAAACAACCTTTAGTGACATTAAAAGCAACGGTGGTAACATTAAGAGTGCAACGGGTATTCCACTGTTAAATGCAGAGGAGAGAGCAGATAGGTGGAAAGAATACATTGAAAGCCTCTATGAGGGAGAAGATTTGTCTGATGTGATAGAAGAAGAAACAGGAGTCGATTTAGAAGAGATAGGGGATCCAGTATTAGAATCGGAATTTTAAAGAGCTTTGGAGGACTTACGGTCAAATAAGGCAGAAGGGATGGATAACATTCCATCAGAATTTCTAAAATCATTGGGGGAGGTGGCAACAAAACGACAATTCACGTTGGTGTGTAGAATATATGAGTCTGGCGATATACCATCTGACTTTCGGAAAAGCATCATCCACACAATTCCGAAGACGGCAAGAGCTGACAAGTGCGAGAATTATCGCACAATCAGCTTAACAGCTCATGCATCGAAGCTGCTTACAAGAGTAATATACAGAAGAATGGAAAAGAAAATTGAGAATGTGGTAGGTGACGATCAGTTTGGCTTTAGGAAAAGTAAAGGGACGAGAGAGGCAATTCTGACTTTACGGCTAATAATGGAAGCAAGGCTAAAGAAAAATCAAGACACTTTCATAGGACTTGTCGACCTGCAAACAGCTTTCGACAATATAAAATGGTGCAAGCTGTTCGAGTTTCTGAAAAAGTAGGGGTAAGCTATAGGGAGAGACGGGTCATGCACAATATGTACAACAACCAAGAGGGAATAATAAGAGTGGAGGATCAAGAACGAAGTGCTCGTATTAAGAAGGGTGTAAGACAAGGCTGTAGCCTTTCGCCCCTACTCTCCAATCTGTACATCGAGGAAACAATGATGGAAATAAAAGAAAGGTTCAGGAGTGGAATTAAAATACAAGGTGAAAGGATATCAATGATACGATTCGCTGATGAGATTGCTATCTTGAGTGAAAGTGAAGAAGAATTAAATGATCTGCTGAACGGAATGATCAGTCTAATGAGTACACAGTATGGTTTGAGAGTAAATCGGAGAAAGACGAAGGTAATGAGAAGTAGTTGAAATGAGAACAGCGAGAAACTTAACATCAGGATTGATGGTCACGAAGTCAATGAAGTTAAGGAATTTTGCTACCTAGGCAGTAAAATAACCAATGACGGACGGAGCAAGGAGGACATCAAAAGCAGACTCACTATGGCAAAAAAGGCGTTTCTGGCCAAGAGAAGTCTACTAATATCAAATACCGGCCTTAATTTGAGGAAGAAATTTCTGAGGATGTACGTCTGGAGTACAGCATTGTATGGTAGTGAAACATGGACTGTGGGAAAACCGGAACAGAAGAGAATCGAAGCATTTGAGATGTGGTGCTATAGACGAATGTTGAAAATTAGGTGGACTGATAAGGTAAGGAATGAGGAGGTTCTACGCAGAATCGGAGAGGAAACGAATATGTGGAAAACACTGATAAGGAGAAGGGACAGGATGATAGGACATCTGCTAAGACATGGGGGAATGACTTCCATGGTACTAGAGGGAGCTGTAGAGGGCAAAAACTGTAGAGGAAGACAGAGATTGGAGTACGTCAAGTAAATAATTGAGGACGTCGGTTGCAAGTGCTACTCTGAGATGAAAAGGTTAGCACAGGAAAGGAATTCGTGGCGGGCCGCATCAAACCGGTCAGTAGACTGATGACCAAAAAAAAAAAGTGAAGCACCAGGAGGAAAACTAAATGAACTTTGCGGATTATGAGGGTATGAGACGTTATTTCAGTGATTACTCAATCGATTACCTTGTCCTATCTACCCCTCCTCAGCCACCAAATTGAAGCCTGATACCAAATGATTATGTCCGTCCGTTGGAAAGGTTCCAAGCACCACGCACAGTGAATCCACTGACGTGGTGTCGAAAGCTTCTGACGCCTCACTTGACGTACCACTGTGCAGTCAGAATTCCCTCAGTCACAACTAGCCATGACCTGGGATCATAATAGATGGCTCCCCACACCATAACGCCGTAAGTAATAACGCTGTGCCCATCAAAAAGGTTGGACCATGGTCATCCGGGGTAGCACGCAACCGAAATTTTTGACTGAAAACAATGTGATCTTATTCATCAATAGTCCTTTCTTTCCAGTCGCACTATCACTCCAAACGCAGCCGACTGTGCTGTGGTGTTAACGGCAGCTTACGCATGAGATTCTAATGTCCTTATATACCTGTTGCTAGTTTAAGATCAACTGCATCGGATAACAGAGAATCATCTCGGATTGCAGGCCTCCACCTGGATGAAGTGGTGCACAGTATAGTGATCCTTCCTTGTGGTGATCAGACTTGGCCGATCGGAACCTTCACGACGAGTGTGCCTGCTCTCATCTTCGTTGACTGTAACACGGTCTTTGAGTGTAACGATGGGACCAGCAGAATACCATGATATGGCTGCCCACACCATCACATTTACAGCTCCATTAACCGATGGAATCAAGCCGTCAGGACTGTAGACTTGTTTTGGCGCACTGCAGAAGTAAACCTGACTCGATGTTGGAAAAAACGAAAACGTTGACTCAGCGGACCATATGACGTGTTTCCACTGATCAGCCGTCCCGGATTTATGGTTTCCGTACAGCAACTCGTTCGTGAATATCCGCTTTAGGGAGTTCTCTGTGGACAGTGTCGATAGATACGGGGTCTCGAAGATGTCTATTGAGCTCTGCAGTCACTTTAGTTTAGCCGCCGTAGTTTTGCGATGTTTTCACACAATTATAATTAGCGTACGACGATCTCTGTCACTTACAATTGATTTGCGCCCCTTATTACGGTTTCACGACGATGTCTTTCCATTTTTTGTGTAGGTTGTCACGACTTGAAACAGTTGCTCTTGAAACATTCAATAAGTTGACTGTCTTGGCTACTGATGCTCCAGCTAATCGGGCCCCCATAATCTGCCCTCCTTGGAACTCTGTTAGACCTTCCACTGAACGTCGACCTCGGCCTCTGCATCCCAATACACAGTGTGTACTACTCGTAAACAACCTACACTCATGCCTAGTCCTGAACACGCACAGTCCAGCACAACACATGCCTTACCTGCATTGTTGACCGTCAAATACAACCATCCCACTACTACCACCGTTTACATTATTTTGCCTTTTTAAGAGCAATATAGATGTTGTTCACCCGCAGCAGTCTTCAGGTACCTCTTACAAGTAGTTGGCTACTTTAACTGCGCCTTCAGAATGTAGTAATCGCTATAGGAACTCGCCATAAATAATCTCTCAAAATTTAAGACAGCGATGTCCTTACTTACAACACTAGGATAAATGACCTTTATTACATTTAATTAAAGCTACCAGTGGATCAGAAAGGATATCAGTATTCATTAACAAAACATTCTGCTCATTTGCCCCATAACATAAAATGGCTGACAGGTAGTAACGCAAGTTTTAAATCTAACCTAAAATCATTTCTTCCGGACAACTCTTACCATTTCACAGAGGAAATTTTATTTGAAAAGTAGTAGCCCGATTAAAAAGAAAGGAAAAAAAACACAAACACAACCCCAGTTTTAAGAGCGGTTCGGCCTTCACGTCCAGGCCATTATGAAGTGAATCTGAAAATTGTACTGTTATGAAACAATGTAAAAAGAGCAACTGGACTAGCCCATATTTGGTTAATAAGCATCTCAGTCAGGACTAAGGTATCCAGGCGCGACTCTTAATTCGTCCTCATAATTTCAATTCTGCCGTGACACGCTTTTAATTTGTCAGTGCACCCATCGCCGCAGAGTGAAAGATTCGTCTTTAAAGTTATGCAACGTATACTATCTGGCCAGCAGTATGTGGACACCTGTCGACATTAATGTGCCTTTGTTACTGCTTGGGAAAACGTTCAATGTCTGTGGAGATATGGCAGCCCATTTTTCTTAAAGGAACCAAAACGAAAGAAGGCAGTGAGTTGGACACTGAGGTCTGCAGCAGAGTCGACGTTTTATCTCATCTCAAAGCTGCACCATTGGTTTCAGGTCGGGACTCTGGTCAGGCCGGTCCATTTCACTTCACTGTTGCCACCTCCACGACGGTAGGTAACGTTATCCTGGAGTTCCCCAAACCCTAACGCCTCCATCGTAGTGTAGCGTGATTTATCACTCCAAATCACTCGTTTCTAGTCACCCATGTCCAGTGACGTCGCTCCTTACATCAGCTCAAGTTTGGAAATTTGTGGTAAGGTCTTATGGGACCAAACTGCTGAGGTCATCGGTCCCTAAGCCTACACACTACTTATTCTAACTAACTTAAGCTGTGGACAACACACACACCCATGTCCGAGGGAGGACTCGAACCTCCGACGGGGGAAGCCGTACGAACCGTGACAAGGCGCCCAAGACCGAGCGGCTACCTCGCGCGGCATCATCAGCTCAAGAGCGGCTTAGCACAGACTGCAGAAATTGTGGCTTATGAAGAGCTGCTCTACCAGTGCGCCACCAGTGTTTTTAACTCCCTAAGCATAATAATTGTGCTAGTTGGACTGCTGGTAGCGCTTTGGAAATCACAAGTGATTCCTTCCATTGATTTCAAGTGGTTATTTACAATCACTCTCGGCAGTGCTCGGTTTCTATCAGTGAATAAATGGTGCCTCGAGATTAATCCAGCAGTGGTTTTCCATCACGTTTCCGCTTCAGTCACATCATCAACAGTCGATTTGGATAGCTTTAGAAAGGTTGAAATGTCCCTGATGAATTTTCTGCTTAGGTGGCTTCCAAAGAACAATTCATGTTCGAAGTCATTGAACTCTCCTACTGAACCAGTCGGCTGTATCTGATATAATGTAAACTGACATCAGTTGATAAAATTTGCAGTCAGTCAGTTGCCAGAAGTTTAAATACACTCTAAGACATAAAACAACGATGCACCAAGAAGGAATTATCCGTATCAGACAGAAATCAAAAGATGTGATGTACATGTACACGCAAACAAATGATTATACAAGTTCACAAACTGAACAACTCAATAACACGTTTCTCCATCTCCGGCCCTTGTTGTTGTTGTCGTCTTCAGTCCAGAGACTGGTTTGATGCAGCTCTCCACGCTACTCTACCCTGTGCAAGCTTCTTCATCTCCCAGTACCTACTGCAACCTACATCCTTCTCAATCTGCTTAGTATATTCATCTCTTGGTCTCCCTCTACGATTTTTATCCTCCACGCTGCCCTCCAAATACTAAATTGGTGATCCCTTGATGTCTCAGAACACGTCCTACCAACCGATCCCTTCTTCTAGTCAAGTTGTGCCACAAATTTTTCTTCTACGCAGTTCTTTTCAATACCTCCTCATTAGTTATGTGATCTACCCATCTAATCTTAAGCATTCTTCTGTAGCACAATTCGAAAGCTTCTATTCTCTTCTTGTCTAAACCATTTATCCTCCACGTCTAACGTCCATACATGGCAACACTCCATACAAATACTTTCAGGAACGACTTCCTGACGCTTAAATGTATACTCGTTGTTAACAAATTTCTCTTCTTCAGAAACGCTTTCTTTGCCATTGCCAGTCTACATTTTATATCCTCTCTACTTCGACCATCGTCAGTATTTTGCTCCCCAAATAGCAAAACTCATATACTACTTTAAGCGTCTCATTTCCTAATCTAACAGTGGACTCGCATTCGGGAGAACGACGGTTCAATCCCGCGTCCGGCCATCCTGATTTAGGTTTTCCGTGATTTCCCTAAATCGCTTCAGGCAAATGCCGGGATGGTTCCTTAGAAAGGACACGGCCGATTTCCTTCCCCATCCTTTCGTAATCCGAGCTTGTGCTCCGTCTCTAATGACCTCGTTGTCGACGGGACGTTAAACAGTAATCTCCTCCTCCTCCTAATCTAATTCCCTCAGCATCACCCGATTTAATTCGACTACATTCCATTATCCTCCGTTTGCTTTTGTTGATATCCATCTTATATCCTCCTTTCAAGACACTGTCCATTCCATTTAATTGCTCTTCAAGGCCTTTTGCTGTCTCTGTCAGAATTACAATGTCATCGGTGAACCTCGAAGTTTTTATTTCTTCTCGATGGATTTTAATTCCCACTCCGAATTTTTCTTTTGTTTCGTTTACTGTTTGCTCGATATACAGTTTGAATAACATCGGGGATAGGCCACAACCCTGTCTCACTCCCTTCCCAACCACTGCTACCCTTTTATGCCCCTCGAGTGTTATAACTGCCATCTGGTTTCTGTACAAATTGTAAGTAGCCTTTTGCTCTTTATATTTTACACGTACCACCTTCAGAATTTGAAAGATAGTATTCCAGTCAACATTGTCAGAAGCATTCTCTAAGTCTACAAATGCTAGAAACGTAGGTTTGCCTTTCCTTAAGCTATCTTCTAAGATAAGTCGTAGGGTCAGTATTGCCCCTGGCCCTTATACAAGCAGTTATTCGTCTTCGCATTGATTGATAGAATTTTCCGATGTCCTCCTTAGTGATACCGTGCCAGATTCTGTCCAATTACCGTTTTCGATCGTCAAAATCGTGGTTGGATCGCCCTGTCCTCAGTGCTCCAAACTGTCTCAATTAGGGAGAGATCCGGCGACCTTGCTGGCCAAAGTAGGTTTTGGCAAGCATGAAGACAAGCAGTGGAAATTCTGACCTTGTGCGGGCGGGCATTATCTTACTGATAATGCCCACGATGGCTTGCCGTAAAGGGTAACAAAAAGGGGCGTAGAACATCGTCGAGGTATCGCTGTGCTGTAAGTGTACCGCGGACGACCAAAGGGGTCCTCATATGAAAACAACTGCCATCCCAGACCATCGTCCCTGGTTGTCGGGCCATAGGTGGACGACAGTCACGTTGGTATTTTACAGCTGTCCAGAGAGTCTCCAGACAGCCTTCAGACTGGAATATCGTTGACTGGAGAGCCCTGCTTCCAATTGAGCCCCAGTGACCAGAAAAGACATTTCCGGAGACGCCGAGGACAGGTTGAGATGCCAACCTTCATGTCAAGCCATCCTGGGTTTACATTTCAGCAAGATAATGGCCGCTTTCCCACAGTGAGGGTTTCTGCTGCTTGTTTTCGTGCTTTCCACAACCCATCTTTGCCAGCAAGGTCGCCGGATCTCTCTCCAATTGAGATCGTCTGGAGCATTATAAGCATGGCCCTGCAATCAACTTGGGATTTTCATGGTCTAACGCACCAATTAGACAGAATTTGGCACAGTTTACCTCAGGAGGATATCGAACAACCCTGTCAGTGCCAAGCAGAGTAACTGCTTGCATGGGGGCCAGAGGTGTATCAACGCGTTATTTGTGAAGCTCTGTCTCTTGAATCATCTTCCAAGTTTTCTGACACTGTATTCACTTGTTTGTCTGCACATGAACATCACACCTACCAATTTCCGTACCATTTGGATAATTCCTTCATATTACTTTTTCCTTGCTTCCTTTCTTTTTTTCTCTCTTAAAGTGTAAATGAACTTGGCCGAGTTTTCGATACCATTTTGAATGTGTCCTTCAGAAGTACGTGCTGTTACATTACTTTGAAACATGTTACAGAATCACGAGCCAACTAGGTCCAGTCTCATGCAGTAACTATAATCAAAATGTCCACTATTTAGATGATTGTGTGGCATTGAAGGGCGGGTGGCCCCGTCTGGGGAAGTTCGGCCGCCGGGCGCAAGCCTTATTTCAGGTGACACCACAATGGGCGACTTGCGCGTGGGTGATGATGAGGTGATGATGAGGACAACACAACACTCAGTCCACGGGCGGAAAGAATCTCCAATCCGGCCAGGAATCGAACCCAGTCCTGTTCATGGTAGGCAAGGACGTTACCACACATCTAAGCAGATGGACATGTCCACGACTAATTTGTCGAAATAGTAATCAAGTAATATCAATCAATAATACAAAAATGTTTTATCCACTCTGTCCTTTCGTACTAATGTGCATATATAATCTTAGAACAGAAACCGACGTGAAGTTTTAAAAGTGAGACTGTTAAACAGAGCCAGGTTTGCCTCTGTTCAACAGCCATGCTTATCTCACTTTTACGCCTTCACTGTACATTTTAATTATAGTTCTTACATGTGACTTGAGCTAGTTAGCTCGCGATTGTATAACATGTTTTAATGTAACCAATATAACAGCACGTACTTCAGAGGAAGATACTCATAGTAATATTGAGTACTACGTCACATTTAAATAAATACACTTCTGACAACTGATTGGTTGTTTATTTTATCGGTTACTGTTAACACCCATGTCCAAGACTGGAGACCGAAGTTGGAGAAACTCAGGTTATTCAGTTTCCTTCTGTGCATCACTGTTAGCTTTGGCTTCGAATACTGTATTAATGTCTTTGCAATAACTTGAATACTATCGAGCATTTATTCGATTGTGGTTGGGGCTGCATTTTTAGTAACGACAGTAGCTTGGAAGAAATCCCGTCCGGTCTTATAGTTCTTGAAGTATGGGTCTTTATCGAAGTAAACTATGCATGTAATTGAAAATAAAATGCCAACAGACGTGTAGTAAAATATTTATTCTCGACCATAACTTAAATTTCAATCACCACGATTGTCATGGTCATTTATGGTCATTTAGAAGTATAAAATTTCGTGCCTATGCGGTTGTTAAGAAACTTAAAAGATCGTTTGGTAAATACACTACTGGCCATTAAAGTTGCTACACCAAGAAGAAATGTAGATGATAAACGGGTATTCATTGGATTAATATATTATACTAGAACTGACATGTGATTACATTTTCACGCAATTTGGGTGCATAGATCCTGAGAAATTAGTACCCAAAACAACCACCTCTGGCCGTAATAATGGCTTTGATACGCCTGGGCATTGAGTCAAACAGAGCTTGAATGGCGTGTACAGGTACAGCTCCCCATGCAGCTTCAACACGATACCACAGTTCATCAAGAATAGTGACTAGCGTATTGTGAGGAGCCAGTTGCTCGGCTACCATTGACCAGACGTTTTCAATTGGTGAGAGATCTGGAGAATGTGCTGGCCAGTGCAGCAGTCGAACATTTTCTGTATCCAGAAAGGCCCGTACAGGACTTGCAACATGCTGTCGTGCATTATCCTGCCGAAATGTACGGTTTCGCAGGGATCGAATGAAGGGTAGTGCCACGGGTCGTAACACATCTGAAATGTAACGTCCACTGTTCAAAGTGCCGTCAATGCGAACAAGAGGTGACCGAGACGTGTAACCAGTGGCACTCCAAACCATTACGCCGAGTGATACCCCAGTATGGCGATGACGAATACACGCTTCCAATGTGCGTTCACCGCGATGTAGCCGAACACGGATGCGACCATCATGATGCTGTAAATAGAACCTGGATTCATCCGAAAAAATGACGTTTTGCCATTTGTGCACCCAGGTTCGTCATTGAGCACACCATCGCAGGCGCTCCTGTCTGTGATGCAGCGTCAAGGGTAACCGCAGCCATGGTCTCCGAGCTGATAGTCCATGCTGCTGCAAACGTCGTAGAACTGTTCGTGCAGATGGTTGTTGTCTTGCAAACGTCCCCATCTGTTGACTCAGGGATCGAGACATGTCTGCACGATCCGTTACAGCCATGCGGATAAGATGCCTGTTCTCGACTGCTAGTGATACGAGGCCGTTGGGATCCAGCACGGCGTTCCGTATTACCATCCTGAACCCATCCATTCCATACTCTGCTAACAGTCATTGGATATCCACCAACGCGAGCATCAATGTCGCGATACGATAAACCGCAATCGCGATAGGCTACAATCCGACCTTTATCAAAGTAGGAAACGTGATGGTACGCATTTCTCCTCCTTACACGGGGCATCAAAACAACGTTTCACCAGGCAACGCCGGTCAACTGATGTTTGTGTATGAGAAACCGGTTGGAAACTTTCCTCGTATCAACACGTTGTAGGTGTCGCCACCGGCGCCAACCTTGTGTGAAAAGCTAATCATTTGCATATCACAGCATCTTCTTCCTGTCGGTTAAATTGCGCGTCTGTAGCATGTCATCTTTGTGGTGTAGCAATTTTAATGGCCAGTAGTGTATTAACATTACATTTCATAGTCAAAAAAAATTTTAGAAATGGTTCAATTTCACAGATTTAAAAACAGGTATAGGGAAATGTATAGTAGGTAATATTTGTGTACTGTAAACAGAAATAACTGTAAGTTTTCATTGCTGTAACAATTGGTGCGGAAATACAAATGAATGCCTTTGTTGCATACAATTAATTTTCAAGGAATAGCTTTTGACATTGAATTATTTTACTTGATTTTTAATCTGAATAATCATTTGGTATTGATTAATTTCCAGTATTTGATTTCAATAGATTTGCATTTTACTAGTCCAAAACCCACGCACAGTCTTTCTTAACTAGAGACTTTTAATGACGAGGACTATTCGGAGAGCGAAGCGAGAGTGAAAATCCGATGACGTGCTGCACAGATGTGTTGGGTAACGTCTCTAGTATACCTGTTGATCGCGTCATGCTGCTTTTCTCAGTGCTGAGCACACTGTGAACACGTAAAGATGCCTAGAATAACAGCGTCTCCCGCCAAATATGTGTGCCCTCTGCAAGGTTGCGCCGAATTCCATGCAGCCTCACATAACGCACCTGTCATGCGTTTCCTTCTTAATGATAATTCTCAGTTGCGCACTGCAGGGGCAATGAGGCCGCCTATGCAGAGCTTTCGACGGGAGGTGTTTAATCACCTACCGTACAGCCTGCCCTTGGCTCCCACTGATGTTCATCTCTGCTCACATGAACCGCTGGATATGCAGACAACATTCCTGCACAGAAAACGAAATACAGACCAGCGTGGCGGAAAGCACAGGCCGCTGCCTACTACGACATACGACTACGTCGGAGCGGCGACTATGTAGAGAGGTAGCTGGAGGGTGTAGCAAACTGTTCCAGCCGGCCGATGTGGCCGAGTGGTCCTAGGTGCTTCAGTACGGAACCGCGCTGCTGCTATGGTCGCAGGTTCGAATCCTGCCTCGGGCATTGACGTGTGTGATGTCCTTAGGTTAGTTATGTTTAAGTAGTTCTAAGTCTAGGGGACATGACCTCAGATGTTAAGTCCCATAGTGCTCAGAGTCATCTGCAACTGTTCCAATGAAGCATTTTTGATTTTCACTCTGGTTTCCATTTCACGACCGATCAGACCTTTCTCTCCGAATAGCCCTCGTATTAGTCTCCATAAACAGTTTTTAGGTAGTAATCGCGATTCAAAGTGTTGTGGTTGGCAGGAGAGCCAACACCGTGTTACTAGAGGAGGCCGAAATGCAAGCGTTTTAGCTCACGCAAGCTGGCGTGAGGTCTGGAACAGGCCAAGGAAATTAGAATTTAGAAAAACGGACGTAGCTGGTGGAATACTTAACTTTAATCCATTAATGATGAACGTCGCTCTTGACGGTACATGATTCACAATATCAATAGTAACTGAATATGGCGCCTTGCTAGGTCGTAGCAATTGACATAGCTGAAGGCTATGCTAAACTATCGTCTCGGCAAATGAGAACGTAAGTAGGCAGTGAACCATCGCTACCAAAGTCGGCTGTACAACTGGGGCGAGTGCTAGGAAGTCTCTCTAGACCTGCCGTGTGGCGGCGCTCCGTCTGCAATCACTGATAGTGGCGACACGCGGGTCCGACGTATACTACTGGACCGCGGCCGATTTAAAGGCTACCACCTAGCAAGTGTGGTGTCTGGCGGTGACACCACACAAAGTGCATGAGACTTTCTATGATATTTGAAACGATAGCGAGCAATCATAATATCGAGAATTGAGGTGGACAACATTTCTGGAAAAATTTCCACCCAGTTCTCGTACTCTGGTGAACTTCAACCAGAGAATTTACAAACGATCCCGTCGGAATATTTTTGTTAAAACTTTACAGTGTATGAGAGATGGGACATAAGCGTGAATCAGACATAAGAATGGAAGGCATTTGTCTACGCTACCATATCAGTATTTCACATTGCCGGTGCTGGTGATAGCGGCCAGACAAGTCGTGTGACTACCATACGCTATGTCTACTTCATTACGCCTCAGTTTATCGGCACCACGTTGCCTCACATTACAGACGTTCAGTCACACTTATCTATTATTCTAGCTGTGTCCACGCATAAAACAAAGACATTCACCAGCTCCTCTGTTGCTGGAACTAACAACTCTGGCACCACCCACAATTAAATACATTTAAGGAAATTTTCTTGCAAATATGTTTCTGCTAATGACTAGTTTGCAGATAAACTCTAAAATTTAATACATGAAATGTATTCGTAATTACACTATGGACAACCATTAGCTGTATAATGGAATGACGACAATGAAAATTTGTGCTGCATCTGGTCTCGAACCCGAATTTCCCGCTTATCGCGAGCGGTCGCCTAACCCTTAGGCCGTGTCCTGCGTGAGCGACAGAAGCGAGCGATAGCGCGCGACAGCTTACCGCAGGTATAGTTAAGGAAGCGTCCTATGTGGGCGACATCTGTGTCGCTGCTTATCTCCAGCTGCAACTGGCGACGTTTGGATTCAAACGTATTTGAATCTTGTCGCTGCAGCACGCCCGACAGAGAGCGACAGCCATGCGTCTTCGCGGCAAAGCAGTGGAGCAGACACGACAGCAGCTATGAAATACTTATCATCCGACTTTAAGAAAACTATTAGGTAAAAAAATTTGATTCTTCCACATTTTATAGCTTGATATCTTTAAGTGACAAAGGTCTGAATTTATTTTCGTTATTCGTCATAGTTAATGTACTGCACGAAATTAGGTTATTGGGTGCACGAAATTTTTAAGAATTTGCAGAGGTAAAATCACATTGCGTAGACTTTCCGTATGGTTCATTTAAGGCCATACATTACTGTGTATGAAATGTAGCCAGTATATATAAATTGTATTTATAGTTAAGACCGGAATGATATCTCTCTTCATTCTTGAGATATTAGTTATGATGACCGCGGACGGGTCGCTTGCGGTGCGTCCGAACCTTTCCTGTGTCTCGAGAATCAAGTGGTCGTAAAAATCGTCATATCTCATAAACGGTTCAAGATATCGAAACAACGACTTTTGGCAATGACAGCACGCGGAAAGGATTATTTTATCGTATGATTAATACTCGATACGTTGTTGTAAACGCGTGAGCAGAGTGAAAACAACACTCTCTATAAACTACAGGATGAGGTTTTGTCCGAATTTTCATAGCCAAACGAAGGGAGAGAAACAGGTAAACGGGTTGTCAAAGTGACCAGCGTGAGGCCTGGTTTTCCATGAAAATATTTAACTGCTTGAAAGTAATCAGGGTAATTAACGATAACTTAATTAATGATTTGAGGAGAAATTGAAATATTTCACTAATTGCTGCTGCCATGCTATGTAAATGAAATGTCAAAAATTTCACCTGTTCAAGGCCTAAAGATTTGCACATAAAAAGATACATTGGTGTGGTATTTAAATGTCAAAAAGGCTTCCTTTGAATCAAGTACGTTAGGATGGCAAACGAGGAGTCAGCAAGATCATGCTTTCTGAACAAAACTTGAAAATAAAAAATGAAAGAAAGCAATCAAATATTTTATGAAATGATTTGTGTAAAAGAAATAAGTGGATCAGAGAAACGTTCTACGTCCTTTGAATGATACTGGAAATCATGAACAGAAAATGAGGTACACCAAACGTTTCCCTAATATTTTTTATTTCATACTTTTAGACAAATCATTACACAAAACGGTTGACTTCCTTTTCAAAAATTTTGAATGCTTTTACTGTTACAGACTGTTTAGATTAATTGAAACGCTTGGCCTTAACACTGACTGCTGATGAATTACGTTCACAACATCAAATATCTGTAAAATTTCGTGGTTCATTGTAATTTATTAGTAATTTAATGTGTGTGATATACTGGGTACGTGTGTATACACTTAAAGATCAAGTTCTTTGGCAAGACGTTAAAAATATACTTAGCTATGCAGTGTAAACAGTATACATAAAACTTAGTATACAGAATTGTAAGTGAGTCAGTTAAAATGTACGAAGAACTTTGAATCGAACCGAGGACGTTTTTGAAAGCCGTTTTCATGCACTGTTACGCTACCGCTACACCATAGCCATCTCTTACTGCCAACTCTCAATTGTCGTGTTTATAAGTGTATTTAGGGTAGTTAGTCATGCAAACAGTCATTCTTCCGCATTTATTGGCTGTTAAAAGTTCTTGATCATATAAAAACATTCGCATTTATTTTTTTGATGAGATAGTCGGACACCCCTCTGCTCATTCACGTGCATTCGAAGAATTTGTCTGGTGATTTTCGTATTTGATGATATTTATGAAATTCTCCATCGAGATTCCTCCCTTTGTAAACTTCGCGCACAGCATTCCGTGTCGCTTTATTTTTTTAAGTAAACCTAATTTTGTAGCCTTACTCTCCAACTACAGTATTCTATAGTTTAGGGGCGCCGTTTTATAGCAACAGCTGTTTGGCTCTTAGCAGCCATCTTGTAGCGCGACATGGTTGCTCGCACGCAGGACACCCGAGCACTTCGCCCGATGCTGCTGCTCGTCGCTGGAGTGTCGCATATCCAGAAGTCGCTCGCTGCCGGTCATTTCTGTCGCTCGAGTAGGACACGGCCTTAGACTATCCGAACACGACTCACCGACCCACGGCCAGACCCAAACTTCGATGTGTCGTCATCCTTGTGGCCACAACCCGTATTCGTACAGCCATTAGGCCCCTAGGTATATTCCCGTACAGGCGAGACAGTTTACTTGAAAGTCGCTTGCCCATCGTTGGTGGATAATTACGTGCATGCATGTCCAGAGGAACATCGCATCGTAATTCGGAATAACATAGGCACTGCAATATCTTATCTAAAATTTAATATTACAGGTTGTTTTATAGTTAGAATTATCACTATTACAGGTTGTTTTATAGTTAGAATTATCACTCTGATATAGTAGTCTTCGGTCATTTTATGTCATTTTTGTGTACTGCACTTAATTCTTGCCACATCCCAGATATCATTCTACCTGGGATCCACGAAATGCGACCAGCGTAACGCAGTGTCATGTAATGCTACGTTGAGTGTATCAGATACGAATTAAGCCCGTAATCGTACAGTCTATCCCATACAAGTGTGCGAACGATTTGATCCTCCCTGGTGACTCACGCCTCATTCACAGACTCACCTGCCGCGGCGTCACGAATGCGGCTGGCAGGGCAGGGCAGGGCATGCCCGCCGACAATGGGAGGTTTTCTGCCTCTCCGGCCGCGACAGCGCGGTGGGGCATTTAAATTATTTGTCGCATTAATAAGTAATTCCTTCCTGGGCAGAGCCGCAACGCCCTCCATTCAGGGCATTTATTTAGACGCGACCGCCCATTCGCCTTGCTTGGGCATTCAAGCAACTCATTATAAAGTGGGCTCCACAAACCATCCCTGACGAAAGACCTCTCCTAACAAGACACGCCCACGCCCAGCACCCCCGCCCCCCGCTGCCTCCACCGTTGGCCATCTCCTCTACAGCCGCACCAGACAGAGCCAGTGACGCAGGCACTCAGAAGAAATTGATATTTTTCTGCGAATATTGGTTGATTTTTGTCGTCTTCTGACATGTTTGATGTGGTCCACATCGGCTTCCTCACCTTTGCAACCTCTTGTTCTCACAGTAGGACTTGCACCCAACGTCCTCGATTAGCTCTTTGATATATGCCAACCTCTGTCTTCTAACACATTTTCGACTCCTACAGTTCCCTCAAGTAGAAAAGAAGTTATTCCCTGATGTCTTAAAACGTGTCCTCCCACCCTGTCCCTTTTTTTTTGTCATTGGTTTCCTGTGAACAACGTCACCATTTTTTATGTCCACCTAATTTCCTAATTTTCAACGTCTTTGTATAGGACCACATGTGGAACGCTTCGATTCTCTTGTTTTCGGGTTTTCCCATGCAATGCTGTGCTCCAAATGTACGTTCTCTGCAATTTCTGCTCAAATTTTTGAAGTAGAGTGCTGTGAAAATTTTATCTTTCAGCACATACAAAACTTTTAAAATTTCAGACGTTTGTATCTCATTATATTATATTACACTCAGCTGATGTTCGAGACTAGTAGACTTGTTTCAGCGAGGAATACCCTCTTTGACTGCATGACATCAATGGGTCATTTCAACTTTTCTTCACAATCCTTTATCAACATGTACACCTACATCGGCATGTCACCATGCCCTGAACGAAGGAGGGGCTTACTGAACTTGTATTATCTTCCTTATTCATAGCCTCTGTTACTAATTCGTTCGTGGATAGCATAGTGGCTGGGGTTCACAGTCATAAAACTTTTTGAGAGACGTCACCATTGTCTTGGCTATTAAAAATTATTTATTTACATTATTCGGTACTGCAGTTTAACCCATTCAGCCATTTTCAAGTGGAATACGGAATATGTGTTCTGCTTCAGGACATGCTAAAAGTTTAGAAGTGTCGCATATGTGTATATGTAATCATCACATTCATAGACCGAGTGTGAGTCATGTATGATGAGACACGCACGTCTAAGATCTTTAAATGTTTGATATGTGCTGAAGGACAAAACAGCAATTTATAAACAAATACTTTTTAACAGTCAAAGGTGACGATGACGTCTGTCAAAAGGTTAGAACGAATTGCCTCAGTCTTGCGCTTATTCTAGAATTTCTCCGTCGTGATCAATATGTGTGATCCATCTGAGAATGAAACACAACAAAACTGGTCACTCTGATGCGTTGTGTTCCTTCCTACAATATTTTCATGCTTATTTTTCTTTTTTCAGCGCCGTTACTTTTTTTTCACTGGACAAGAAACATCTCAAGTTTTCAGTGTTATTTAAATTTTAATAACTCATTTCAAATCAGTTTTTCGCTTTGGGTGAGATATTTTGCCTCGTGAACGATGTATCTGTGGCTATGATTGTATGTAAAATCGCTTTTGTTAAAATGTAGCAGTACATCATTATCTGGTTCTTGAAATTAATCACATAAGAGGGATTTGAATAGAGCTGTTGATTCTCAGAGTATTAAAAATATGTTCTGTCAGGTGCAACATCGTTTTCATTAATTATGCAACTTATCCAGAAGCTTCAATTGCTTTTACAAAGCCTAAAGTGCAGTTTCGTGCGGAAAGAAGCTGTAACTAGCAAAAAAAGAATACCAAGAAATACAGTGGCATGCATACTAGCAACAAACTGACGTCAGCTGTCTGCAGTTAAGGGAAGAATCATTTCTTTACTAAGTCTGAGTGGCAAGTCATTCATATTTTTGCCAACAACAATGGACGAAAAGTCGAAATGCCGCAGGAGAACGCAATTTTCAATCTGAGAATTTTGTTAAAGAGTTTCCTTTTTTGTTGCATCTCCCATAACGTATGTGGCACTCTCGCATAGCCGAAACAAAACAAAAACTACCAGAATCACAACATTGCACAGTGAATATTCTTTACATTCCTCTGGATCTCCGGTGTTTATCCGATCTAACATTTCCATATGGCTCAACGTCCCGGTGCAAGTTTCAATTGGGCGCCACTTCGCTGACTGGTATGTCCTTAACCTAACCCAGTAATACATTAAATATATTCGTAATTGCGAATAATGACGAACCATCAGCCGTCGAATGGAATGACGACAGTGAAAATCTCCGCCGCACCGGGACTCGATCCCGGATTTCCCGCTTATCACGACCGGTCGCCTTACCATTTGGCTATCCGTGCACAACTCACGGCTAGCCACAAAATTTCATACGTCGTAAACCATGCTTCTACAGCCTGGACTCGAACATCCACTATGTATATTGCGCTACAGGTCAGAAGTTGTACATTGAGAGTCGCTTGCCTGGTATCGCCAGAGAAATACGATATTGCAGTGCCTGTGATATTCTGATTACGATGCAAAGTTCCTTTGGACACGCATACATGTAGACGCATGATTGACGTCATAAGGAAGTTTGGGCCTGGCCGTGAGTCGTGCTTAGATAGCCAAATGGTAAGGCGACCGTTAGCGATAAGCGGGAATACAGGATTCGAGTCCCTGTCCGGCACGAATTTTCATTGTCGTCATTCCATTCTACAGCTGATGCTTGTCATTATTCGAAACTGCGGATACATTTACTGTATTTCATAACGGCTGTAGTTCCTGCAGTGCCTGTTCCTTTGGACAGGCATGCACGTACAAAGAAACTTTGCATCGTAAACAGAATAACACAGGCACTGCAATATCGTATTAACCCAGTAATACTAGAGGGGTAAATGGCTCAACAATACCACGAGAAACACGAACCACGTGTAGTTACCGGCGAACCTTTACATCATTGGGAGTTTAGGTTGAAGGCAGGCTGAGACATTCCATGATCGAACAGGATTCAATCCCATGGCCTTCTGGTTTCCTGGCACATGCTTTGCCACTAGACCATCAAGCCTGACTCTAGAATAATAATTCGTATTCATTGCTCCATTTTACAACTTCCTTCACGTCTTGTAAATTAACCATAATACTATGTAGTCTTCTGTTATACCCATTATACACTTCTAATTCATTATTACATCCATTAGTAGTGGATAATGGGTGTCACCAGACACTTACATAAAAATCTATGTATGTACAGATGTACATATGTATGTATGTGTGTGTTCCAGATCTCCTCCTAAATCACTGGATCGATTTCAACCAAATTTGAAGCACATACTACTCATTGTGTGAGAAGACATACTGTGGGATTAAGAATCTCCTAGCTCCCATAGGCGAGGGTAGGGGAAGGTTGAGGAGCATTGGTATCCTCTAACATCTAGGCTACCCTGAACAATAGGAGTGCTGGGCAGTAATATTGGAATGTGTTCCAGGGGCTATAAGAGCAGATGGCCATGGCTAAGCACAAAGAGAGGTGAGAAGGATAGTAATAGTGAGAGGATTAGGTGGACAGAGAAAGGCAGAGGATGAGATAGACCAACAGAGAGGTGTGAGGAGAAGATGAACAGAGATATGGTGGGATGATTACATGGACTGAGAGAGGTGGAGAAAAGACAGATAGAGAAATGGGGAGAAGGAGCTGAGCAGGGACGGGAAAGGTATAGTTGGGAGCAATATATGTTCCTTAAGTGCACGCGGATGAAGCCACAGGTAAAAGGCTTGTAACAAAAAAGGACACAGTGGACAGTTTTCAATTACAAGAAATATCGTGGCCGTGTAGAGGACACAGCCATTAATGTTTCCTCAGTCATCAGAACTCCAGAACGTGCGTATCTCTGTGGCTGCAATGTTGTCACAGACTGCATGAACAAGACGCTATTCTGCTTCAGTCTCACTTCAACAGCAATTTTTAGTTTGACAGAGTGCTCTTCGTCTGTATGCTACCGTCGTCTACTAATTACATATTATTTTGTGAGATTAATTTTCCCGTCAGTGTAATTCTTTTGTCATTGTTGGGTGTACCAGTAAAAAATATATCCTATTTGACAAATGTAATTAGATAAATTACGTGATGTGTTAGTCACTAAATGGTGTCTGTGTGTAGCCAACATGTATAGTGGTTAAAACTGTGTAAGTGGAAATACCAAAAAGTTAAATTGTTATATTGTGTTTTAAATGCTTTTAAAGGTAAATGATTAGCATTTCAGCGCAACCAAAAAAGTTGGAAGGAGCAACGCCGTTTACATTATTTATAAAAGAAAAAATTACGCAGTGGGTTTCTTATGCAGAAATTAATTTGATAGTGGTTATTTGTGAGTGTGTTACGCCTTGTGTAGGAAGGAGAAGCGTCAATCAACAATTGTCAGAATTAGATAATGACAACATCGTGGCCTATTGTGGCTGCAGTTTATCATTCCGGCATATTGCTGCTCACGTTGGTCGGGATCCTACGACTGTCATACGAATACAGAAGCTATGGGTTCAAGAGGGCCATCTCAATGACCTCACACAGCTAGCGCCCGAGAGCACATACGCGATTGCGTACAGTGGGTCACATACCTTGATGCAAGAAATGGGTACAAGTATTCACCCGAACAGTGCAGCGGCGTCTGGAGCACTAAGGACTACCAACACAGGTATTATTCTCGCGATTTTCTTTGACGATGCAACAGAGAGAGGCGTAATGACAGTGGTGCGCACAACGAAACGACTGGACACAGGAGTTGTCATCTGTCGAGACACCTGGTTCTGCGTGCAGTATTACGATGGGTGTATCCCTGTGTGGAGGCATAGCGGAGGACGAATGAAATCAGACTGTATTCGTCATCGTCATAAGGTCCACCACTTGACGTTATAGTATGGAGAATCACCGGACACACAACAGGGTCACTTCTAGCTCGCATAGCCGGTACTTCCGACGATAGACGTTACATTTTTTCGGACATTCCGAAATAAATTATGGAAGTAGCACCCTACCGACTATTCAAGCTGGTTTGAAGAATGTATGAGTCCGGGGACTTACCATCAGACTTCAGAAAAAATGTCATCGAAAGAACTTGAGGAAAGCAACGGCTAATAGGTGAGAGAACTATCAGGTTAACAGTTCACACATCCAAGTCAATAACAAGATTAAGATGGAGAATAATGGGAAATAAGACCAGTTCAATAACGAACGGTTTGGCCTTAGGAAAGTCAAAGGCAGAACAGATGTAGTTCTCACGTTGCACTTGATAATGGAATCAGTAGTGGAATCCATTTCAGACATCTGAGATAGAAAATTCTGAGAATGTACGTTTGGAGCACAGCATTGCTTGGGAAAACCAGAACAGAAAAGAATCAAAATATTTCAGATGTGGTGCTGTGCGAGGATGTTGGAAATTCGGTAGACTGATAAGAAATAAGAAGGTTCCCCTCAGAATCGACAGGGAGAGGAATATATGGAAAACGTCGTCAGGAAGAAGGGTCAGGTGACAGAACATGTGAAGACTTTAGGAGATAACTTACAAGGTACTGGAGATAGCTGAGAGGGTAGACAGACTGCAATACACCCAACAAACAATTGAGGACATTGGTGGCAAGTGCTGCTCTCAGATGAAGAGGTTGGTTGGCAGGCCTCATCAAACCAGTCATAAGAGTGATGATCCAGGAAGAAAAGGAGAGAAAAATCTTCACGACACTGTCTTTCAGGAAGATAACACAAGAGCGCATTTGGCCCCTGGTGTCCTCAACTGCCTCTGTAAAGTGGGTGTGTTCGACTGTATCACTGGCCATTGTGCTCTCCAGATCTCTCAGCCATTGAAAATACCTGAGAATGTATTCCGTGAGAGACTGGCACACCACCATTCGTCGCTACGATTTCTGATCTCTGCAGAACTGTCCTGAAATGACAGCCGAGTTCGTCTCGATTTACAGCCATCTCCATTTACATCAATGTTGGAGCCTCTATTACTGCCAACTGTGGAAACTCTGTATACTAAACTTGCAAGTTTTACCTACTAATGTAATCATGCATTCTTCTCTCTCTACACTATGCATACATACGTCATCACCATCATCATCATCATCATCATCCTTTCAGGGATTAGGGCCTTCTGCCTATTCTGACATCAATCCATCTTTGCCTCGGTGTTCCTGGGTCTCTTAGGCCAATATTCCTGTAGCGCAGCGTCATTTTCGAAACGCTTGTATTGTCCGTTCTTTCTAAAAGCTCTTCCACTTAATTTTACATTCGTCCACGTTATTTCATATTGCAAAGACGATGGCCTGATGAAATGCAATGACTCCGAATTTTTATTCTATTCCCTGTACCGACTGAGGTATTACATACATGCACATTACTTGGTCATCTTTCTCGCTTCGTTGACGCAAGTTGTAACCCTCTGCCGCTAGAGGACTGCGAATTGAGCGCGTAATGTGGCAGTGTGAAACGTAACTGTTTCGGTGCGGAGAAAACCCTCAGAAGACTAAAACAATGAATTCAGAGTTCGTCTACACAAGGGGAATCCCCTCCTTCAGCATGAGAATACTAAACTACACACGAGCCCTGCGACAAAACCGACGCCTCTGGTTCACTGTCACCGATCATCCTACATACAGTCCCGACCTGGCCCCATCCGATTTTCATATGTTTCCAGGACTTAAAGAATACCTCTGAGGATAATGATGAAGTGGTGCAAGCAGAGGTGAGGTTGTGCCCCCGTCAACGAAGTCAAACAATATACAGTGACGGGATCAAGAAACTGGTCCCTCGTGGTCATGCGAGACGCAGTTGGCCCTCTTTGTGCATGATGTACAACAGGCTCTAGATACCAGTCTTGGAGTATTGTTCTTCCGTGTGGGACCCTTACCAGTTGGGTCTGATTCAACAGGTTGAGAAGGTCCATAGAAGAGCGGCAAGATCGTGACTGGTACATTTAGCCATCGCGAGAGCGTTACAAATCTCATAGAAAGTTTGAAGTGGGACACACTTGCAGATAGAGGACTCACTAAACGGAAGGGGCTTCTCACTAAATCCAAAATCCGACCTTCGCAGAGGATGTAGAGCATATATTATTACCACCAACTTTCAAATCGCGCAATGACCACCATTCAAAGATGGGGAAATAAGAGCTCGTACTGAGGCGTTCAGACAGTCGTTTTTCCCTCACGCGATCCACGACTGGAACAGAGAGAGGTGGAAATATGACTTTGGCACGAATAGTTGCCCTCCGCCACACACCGCTTGGTGACTAGCGGAGTATATATGTAGATATGTAGATGTAGATGAGAAATGTGTTCGTCGCCGAGGTGACTATGTTGGGAAACAAATATGTAGACATGAATAATAAAGATATAAAATGTTAATAAGGTTTGTTTTATTTAAAAAGCCTTAAAAATTTTCACAGGCAATTTCAGAGGCATTACTTTTTCAGCACGCCTTCGTATTCATAACTGTTTCGGTTTACCCTGGTTTCTTACTTTATCAAGTGGGTGTCCCAGTAGTGCAGAAATGAATTTCACTTCTGTGGTTTAAATGTGGCTGTGGTCTTCCTGTCTTAATGTCCACGGTTCACTTCCCTACAGAATAATTGGCATTGCCACTATCTTACACGGCTTCAGCTAGGTTTTGGTCCGCGCTGTTTTCAGTGTTCTTAGAATAGTGCTGCTTATTGCCTGGTATCTTCCTAATTTATTATTTATATCTCCACCGAATCACAGGAGATATTACGGCCCAAATATTTAAAATGTTAAACCTGTTCTAAAATTGGGTCATCCAAAACAGTCTTCGCTCTCATTGGGTGTTTGCCCTGTAATGTTACAGTTACTCATTCCGAAGTAGAAATTTATATTCTTTAGAAACCTTATGTAGTAAATAAATAGCTCTTTGATGGGTATCTTCAGTGCTTTGCATAACCAAGTAAACAGCATATGCTAGCACATTTAAAGTGGTCCTTCCTAAGTTAATTCCAAGTGGTGTCTGATTCATCCATCTGTGTAGGATATCGTATGTATAAATGTCAAAAAGCATGGCAATAATAGGTGCCCTTGTCTAATTGACAACAATATTTCCCGCACTGTAATTACATAAATTGTGTCTGTAGCAACTTATTTTTATGCAAATTATTATGTGTAATTTTTATATGTGTTTAGCCATTACATCCCATAGTTCATGCCTGCCTAATCGAAGGCATTCTCTGAATCTACAAACGCCACATAGGTAGGGAAATTTCCTTCTTTTCTCTGTCAGCTGTATACACACAATCAGTAACATTGCGTTATTTGCTATCGCAAATGTAAATAAAAAAGTTGTGTTTTGCAGAGTAGTGCGTTGTTCATAAAATTCGTAAACGGTCATATCCACGTAACACGGATAAATGTAATGTCACAGAATGAGTGTGCATGGAGTGAGGTGGGGAGCGCCTGCAGAGCGGCGAGTAGGCCGTCCGCGACGCAGAGCAGTGGAAGCGGAACGGCGCGGCTCGGCGCGGCTTGGCCCGGCGCGGTGCTGCGGGTCGTGGCCCCAAGGCCGCGCACACGCGCACGCGCACAGTGGCAGCGGCGGCGGCGGCGGCGGCGGCAGGGGCAGCGCTATCTCCGCTCACGCCTCCGCGGAATGAAACCTTCCGCTGGCCGCTTCCTGTGCCGCCGCCTCCGCTCGCAGCTGCTCGCTCGCTCCGTCTGCCCTCCGCTACCAAATGACTACAGCTGTAAAAAGTCGCCCAGGAACATAAGCACAAATAAACGACACACGGAGCTATTTCCGTGTCGGATTTCTGTGCATTCTTAAATTTTCGACGACTTCCTCCGTCGTCATCGTAGGGAGTTATTTGTAAGACACGGTGAACTTTATTTAAATAGCCGACTATGTGATGCAAACGTCAAGAAGTCGCGTCTATATACGAGGGCAGTTCAATAAGTAATGCAACACATTTTTTTTCTGAAACAGGGGTTGTTTTATTCAGCATTGAAATACACCAGGTTATTCCCCAATCTTTTAGCTACACAACACTATTTTTCAACGTAATCTCCATTCAATGCTACGGCCTTACGCCACCTTGAAATGAGGGCCTGTATGCCTGCACGGTACCATTCCACTGGTCGATGTCGGAGCCAACGTCGTACTGCATCAATAACTTCTTCATCATCCGCGTAGTGACTCCCACGGATTGCGTCCTTCATTGGGCCAAACATATGGAAATCCGACGGTGCGAGATCGGGGCTGTAGGGTGCATGAGGAAGAACAGTCCACTGAAGTTTTGTGAGCTCCCCTCGGGAGCGAAGACTTGTGTGAGGTCTTGCGTTGTCATGAAGAAGGAGAAGTTCGTTCAGATTTTTGTGCCTACCAACACGCTGAAGTCGTTTCTTCAATTTCTGAAGAGTAGCACAATACACTTCAGAGTTGCTCGTTTGACCATGGGGAAGGACATCGAACAGAATAACCCCTTCAGCGTCCCAGAAGACTGTAACCATGACTTTACCGGCTGAGGGTATGGCTTTAAACTTTTTCTTGGTAGGGGAGTGGGTGTGGCGCCACTCCATTGACTGCCGTTTGGTTTCAGGTTCGAAGTGATGAACCCATGTTTCATCGCCTGTAACAATCTTTGACAAGAAATTGTCACCCTCAGCCACATGACGAGCCAGCAATTCCGCACAGATGGTTCTCCTTTGCTCTTTATGGTGTTCGGTTAGACAACGAGGGACCCAGCGGGAACAAACCTTTGAATATCCCAACTGGTGAACAATTGTGACAGCACTACCAACAGAGATGTCAAGTTGAGCACTGAGTTGTTTGATGGTGATCCGTCGATCATCTCGAACGAGTGTGTTCGCACGCTCCGCCATTGCAGGAGTCACAGCAGTGCACGGCCGGCCCGCACGCGGGAGATCAGACAGTCTTGCTTGACCTTGCGGCGATGATGACACACGCTTTGCCCAACGACTCACCGTGCTTTTGTCCACTGCCAGATCACCGTAGACATTCTGCAAGCGCCTATGAATATCTGAGATGCCCTGGTTTTCCGCCAAAAGAAACTCGATCACTGCCCGTTGTTTGCAACGCACATCAGTTACAGACGCCATTTCAACAGCTCCGTACAGCGCTGCCACCTGTCGGAAGTCAATGAAACTATACGAGACGAAGCGGGAATGTTTTAAAATATTCCACAAGAAATTTCCGGTTTTTTCAACCAAAATTGGCCGAGAAAAAAAAAGTGTTGCATTACTTATTGAACTGCCCTCGTACTACCAGAGAGAATACATCTACATCTAGATCGATACTCCGCAAGCCACCTGACGGTGTGTGGCGGAGGGTACTTTGGGTACCTCTATTGGTTCTCCCTTCTATTCCAGTCTCGTATTGTTCGTGGAAAGAAAGATTGTCGGTATGCCTCTGTGTGGGCTCTGATCTCTCTGCTTCTATCCTCATGGTCTCTTCGAGAGATATATGTAGGAGAGAGCAACATACTGCTTGACTCCTCGGTGAAGGTATGTTCTCGAAACTTCAACAAAAGCCCGTACCGAGCTACTGAGCATCTCTTTTGCAGAGTCTTCCACTGGAGTTTATCTATCATCTCCGTAACGCTTTCGCGATTACTAAATGATCCTGTAACGAAGCGCGCTGCTCTCCGTTGGATATTCTCTACGTCCTCTTTCAACCCTATTTGGTACGAATCCGACACCGGTGAGCAGTATTCAAGCAGTGGGCGAACAAGTGTACTGTAACCTACTTCCTTTGTTTTCGGATTGCATTTCCTTAGGATTCTTCCAATGAATCTCAGTCTGGCATCTGCTTTACCGACGATTAATTTTATATGATCATTCCATTTTAAATCACTCCTAATGCCTACTCCCAGATAATTTATGGAATTAACTGCTTCCAGTTGCTGACCTGCTACATTGTAGCAAAATGATAAAGGATCATTCTTTCTATGTATTCGCAGCACATTAACTTGTCTACATTGAGATTCAATTGCCATTCCATGCAGCATGTGTCAATTCGTTGCAGATCCCCGTGCATTTCAGTACAATTTTCCATTGTTAAAACCTCTCGATATACTACAGCATCATCGTCAAAAAGCCGCAGTGAACTTCTGATGTTATCCACAAGGTCATTTATATATATTGTGAATAGCACCGGTCCTACGACACTCCCCTGCGGCACACCTTAAACCACTCTTACTTCGGAAGACTTCTCTCCATTGAGAATGACATGCTGCCTTCTGTTATCTAGGAACTCTTCAATCCAATCACAGAATTGGTCTGATAGTCCATATGCTCTTACTTTTTTCATTAAACGACTGTGGGGAACTGTATCAAACGCCTTGCGCCTTTCAAGAAACACGACATCTACCTGGGAACCCGTGTCTATGGGCCTCTGAGTCTCGTGGACGAATAGCGCGAGCTGGGTTTCACACGATCGTCTTTTTCGAAACTCATGCTGATTCCTACAGAGTAGATTTCTAGTCTCCAGAAAAGTCATCATACTCGAACATAATACATGTTCCAAAATTCTACAACTGATCGACGTTAGAGATACAGGTCTATAGTTCTACATATCTGTTCGACGTCCCTTCTTGAAAACGGGGATGACCTGTGCCCTTTCCTTATCGGTAACTATGACGGAAGAATATTGGCAACAATGTTGATTTCGCTTATTTCTGTGTAAGCTTTCAGCGTCAAGCACCCGTTTCAAAGCTCCGTTAAGAGTATAGCCACTCTTCTGCTTAGTGTTGTTGTTGGACGGCTTCTTTGATGACAGAATCCCGGTAGGTGGGTACATGGGATAATATTTACATTTAACTAACCGAAGCCGGTCGCTGTGTCCCAGCGGTTCTAGGCGCTTCTACGGTCGCAGGTTCGAATCCTGCCTCTTACATGGCTGTGTGTGATGTCCTTAGGTTAGTGAGGTTTAAGTAGTTCTTAAGTCTACGGGACTGATGACATATGTTAAGTCCCATAGCTCTTAGAGCCATTTGAACCACAATCAAACGAAATTATATCCCGTCAGTTCAGAAAGTTCCAAGAGTAAATTAATTTAAAGAAATAAATAACAGTTAAGATGGTGCTCTTAATGCTTCAGGTGTTACACATAGTCTTTCTATACTTGTGTACAACGCACAGAACGTTTATACAACCGTGTGAAACTGTCAGAAAAGTCCTTCTTTGGATGTTGTTCAACTCGCATGTCACATTCGATGAATGTCAGTTACGTCGTCAAAGCATTGGCCTTTCATGTGAATTGCTACACTTTCTCATTTTGTGGTAGTTTCGTATTGATAACAGGAAGCCTCGTCACCCATCACTATTTTTTCCATAAAAGAACTGTCCACATTTTGCATGCCAATCAAGATGCGGCAGGCGTCCTAGTGTCGTTGTTCTTTTTCGGTAGTGAATGTGTTCGGGATAAACTTAATACATAATTTTCTCTCTTTCAGAACATTCTGGAGCATATCTTCAAAACTTCATTTAGAGATATAGCTCCATTGAAATTCTTAACACAAAAACGGCGACTTTCAACAGCCGCACGTCCAGTACTTAACACTATCTGTTCACAACTGTCTGGTCGAATTCGTATCCGTTGTTTACAGCTGCTGTTTCAAGCTGCGCTGACGTCCCTTGTACGCGACGTCACTTGTACGCCAGGAATGAAATCAGTCCAAGAACTTTCTGGACTGACGGCGTGTGCTTGTTGATAAGGCTGTGTTGACCAACAGCAGAGTTGTCGAAATGACGATATTTAATGAGGTGTATGTGCACTGTGCAGGGTTCTGAAATCGTTCGTACTGACTGACCAATGCTACTGCTACCATATTCGAAACGAATTTTTAGAAATTCCAGAAGCACTGAAACTAAGGATGTCTTTTACTGTGCACTCCATTTGTTTAATTTTTTTGTCAAAATGAACTTAATACAGTGTCTGCCCAAAAACTGCCTATTTTATTTGTTATAGTTCCTAAGAAATGAAGGAATGCTATAGGCTGAACATCGTCTGATGATGATCTCTGTGTTTTTCTTTCTTAGAGACGGGTAACTTAATATCTCGTTCACCATAGCCGTTATTCCGGAACACGTATCTCAGACGCCTGATCTCGAAATTCAGTGCTCCTTGTCACAGATAACCATCACAAGATGAATACACAGTTCAAATTCGTTTATGAGAAGTACAACAATAAGTTCAAATTGCAGAAATATAGGCAAACTATGAACTCTGGCAGGAATGAGCTTGAGGATTAGGAGAAGGAAAGGAAGAGGAACTTAAAAAAACACAGGTGATGAAGAAGAAAGTGACGTCAGATAGAAATGAAAAGAGAGGAAAGTGTAACTGGGAAAACATAGGAGCATTTACCTCACACTTACACACGGAGATAATTAGACTATACGTTAATTTTGGGGTAAACGTCATGAGTATGACAGATGGTAGTATTTCAGATTCGTCTTCAGGTAATTGTGTGTTTAATTGTGCGTAGAGCACACGGCACCTTGCTCCAGTGGCGTGTCGTACCAACAAGAGAGTATTTTGCGAGTATTTTTGTTTTATATGTGGGCACATCTGGGATGTTCGAAGGGACGTCAATCTAAAACGTGGCAGGTGGGAAAAAAGCTGTTTATTATTTCAAAAGCGACCGCCTTATCATCAAATATATATTCGCTGATACGCCTTGACAGTCATCTCTGAACGTACTGTGCAGCACCTACAATCTTACCGTGTAAGCCTACTACTTTCATGCCTCTGTTATATTCAAAAACCGTACCTGTATCATCATATCGTTTTGAAAGTAGCTTCTGTAATTCATACCCATCTGCTGCGTAATCTGATTTTCCAAACTCTCCTTGCTCGCTCTCTTTATACATTTTATCCTCAAAACTGCAACAGCCCCTCCTATTCCACTAGTGTGTGCTGAACACTACAACTGACAGAAGGTCTCCATCTGTGTACGGTTTATACTTTTGTCACCAAATAATTTAACTGTAGCGAATTGATACATACATCGATGGAGCAGAACGTTATGACCACTGTTTAGTAACGTGTTGAGCCATCCTTGGATCTTAATACAGCAGCGTTTCTGAGTGGCATGTACTTTAAAAGTCCTTGGTAGTTTCCTGAAGGTATGTTTCAGCGGATGTCCACGCACGAATCACACAGTTCAGGTAAATTGCGGGCCGACAGTTTGTGGGGGGTGAGCTGCCGCCCAATAGCGTACCAGATGTGCTCCACTGGGTTCAGATCAGACGAATTTTGTGGCCAAGAGAGCAACGTGAGGTCACTGTCACGCTCCTTGAACCGCTGTAGTTCGACTCTGACCAAGTGTCAAGTACGCACGTCCAACATTTTATCCCCTAAATGCGGTGTCAAAGTCCTTCAAACATTTCCATAAATGCTCAGGACCGAAGTATTCCCTTACGGTAACGCCCGTCCCCAGGCACCAGGTCATAACAATCTTCCCCTTGTTGAAGTCGCTTATGTCAGTGGATTTCCCAATTTCTGGCCCTTATTGTAGCTAGAATTATTGCCTCCGTTCTGCTCTGTTCTGCTTACACCACGTGGCATTCCGTCTAGTGGTCGGTAGTGGTCATAACTTTTTGTCTCATATAGTGGAAAAGTCAAAGACATGTTTCTACTAGTAAATCGTGTACGTGAAAGCCTATGCAGTAATACGAAGAGTGTGACAGATATTACATTATGTACAGTCATACTGTAACTAATTTTATAACAATAAGAACACCAACTCCTTTTAACAATTAAGACACAGGAAGAGTCTGAGATGATGAACACGGTTGGTGCTTATTTTATGCAGTAATGTGGATGAATATAGAAAACTATATTGCATATAATAATAAATTAAACAGGTTACGCACAACTTATCAAACATAAACAAGTAACTGAATTATTATTTACAACGTAATCTAGGTATTTTCCCTACGTACTGAAATTCAGTGATGATCTGGGGTTGGAGACAATTACCGTTCATTACCAGGCACAATGTTTCTTGTGGGCACACCTTCAGATGAGACCTGCGAAGACAATACATCTCTTCATGATACAGAACGTTTCTCTAGATACATCGCAATACATTTATTTATATTTAAAGTCGGCTTCCAGTTTTTGCACCAGGCACTGATCTGCAGTTTACCAGCGTTTTGTAAAGAATATTTAGCGATGTACTCCACTCTTACAGAACTGCGTCATTTTCAGATGCCTCTTATCACATACAACAGCTCCGTGCATCGACTCAGTGCATCACTAATGGAGATACAAACTGGACTGAGGATGGTCTATCTAAGACTCAAGCCGGTTATCAGAAAAATAAAAACATTTTCAACCTAGACATTTTTTTTTGTTATATTACAAGATGGCTGTTGTTCCATTTATGACTTCAAAAAAGTTGTGCTACTGTTGCCACATCAACAGCAGACAATATCACTTACTAGGAGACTGACAGTGCAAAATAAGGATAGGTGTCACCTGTAAATTTTTGTGTCAGTCCCCTGACAAGATATTCAGATATGTTATCTGAAAATAATATTTTCTTATCTTTATCCTCCATTTATTCGGAAGTAGTAAAGCCTTCAAAATTGCATGTGGCTACGTTTTCCCACTGATTTTCCACTCTCTCTATTGAAGTCCTGAAATGGCTAGTGGTTCCTGCAACCAACTACAGTTTTCATGAGATGTTTGCTTCGTCATTTACCTCTTTCGACAAAAATGTTACGGCATTGCATACCATCATGAACGCCTGATTATGCGGAACATTTCTCTTAACCTACGGTACATGAAGACTGCGGTACCATGCTATGCTCTACAGAAATATGAACGATCCAAGTGCGCCGTCACGCGCCGCCAACAAAAGGTTGTCTCGTCCAGCGCTGAGGACAATAATGCGTTTCTTCACAAATGCTACGTCATTTCGACCCCAACAACTCGATTAAATCGGGCGGCTTCGAGGTGAAACGACTCCTCTCCCGTAGCGGGGTGAACCGGCCATGACAACAAACTCTCCGAATATCGAGGCTATCGTCATTACGGTTTTCTGCGGCTAACCATAGAATTGCTTGATTCTTGAGCGCATTCTAAGCTCATATTAATGTTTCTATCAAAAAATCACTGTGAATTTAGAAAGCTTTGATCTTCCGACACACACAGATCGCCTTTCCCACACATGAAATTCTACGAACTACGGATGCAGGTCAACAGGCAGATTCATGACTTAATTATTAACTGTGACTGTGACTATGATTCGGTGGCTACTTCTCTCCGACCGTTTAAGTGTGTTGCTTTTACACACTAAGACAAAAAAGCGACGCACCATAAAGAAATTACCCAAATGGGGCGGAAATTGATAGATGCGATATAAATGCAGAGAAAAACAAATGATTACAATATCAGAAAAGTTGGATGATCTATTCAAGAGAAACAGCTTTACAAATTGAGCAACTCAGTAACGCCCTGTTCCACCTCTGCCCCTTACGCAAGCAGTTATTCGGCTTGGTATTGATTAAGAGAGTTGTTGGATGTCCTCCTGCGGGATATGGTACCAAATTCTGATCAAGTGGAGCATTAGATCGTCAGAATCCCAAGATGGTTGGAGGGCCCTACTCATTATGCTGCAAACGTTCTCAACTGGGATGTATCCGGCGACATTGCTGGCGAAGGTAGGGATTGCCAAGCACGTAGACAAGCGGTAGAAACTCTCGACGTGTGCAGGGGGGCATTATCGTAAGGTAACATCTTCTGCATTGATAGACCGCGTTATATTTCCCTCTAAAATATTTGACGTTTCGGCCCCTCTGCTGGGATCTTCTTCAGGATGTCTCGGTGTCCGCTATTGGGCATTATCTTGTTTAAATGTAAGCCCAAAATGGCTTGCCATGAAGGGCAAGATAATGAGACGGAGATTATCATCGACGTACCGCTGAGATGTAAGGGTGCGCGGATGACAACCAAAGGGTCCCACAAATAAATGAAATGGCACCCCAGGCCGTCACTCCTGGTGTATGGCGGGTGACAGGTTGGTATTCCACTGCTGTCCAAAGCGTCTCTAGACACTTCTTCGGACTGGAATCTCATTGGAGCAGAAATATCTTCAGTGATGAGTCTCACTTCAAACTGAGCCAAGTGAGCGAACTGAGCCCTGATGACCAATGGTGCATCTCTGTAACCAATAAAATTTGAGCGAATGTTATATGGAGTATTTTATTGGAATTAATCTATACTGTCACCACCAAAAAAATATTTACTGTTCAGTCTGAAACACACTGTAAGTTTCTAGTTTTCCGTGAAGCTCTCGACGGTTTAAAAAGACCCCTGATGCTCCGAAGATATGCAGAAAGTATGTCGCCTTACACGTTGAAACGGTGCAGTTATAACTGCTTCTTTTATACGTCCTAAAATATAAATTTTTGAATAAATATGGTGTAAAACGCAGGATCTGTTGTTGAGTAATAGGAAAAGGGGATCAAATGGAAAAATTCCCTTTATGTTTCAAATTAAAGTATGTTTATGTTATTGAGTCCGCCTCTGGAGCTGAGTGGTCAGACTGGCTGACTGTCATGCAGGGTCACGGGTTCGATCCCCGGTACTACCAGGAATTTTTCCTTAATGGGAAAACTGGAACGGGGAGCACTCAACCCCGCGATGCCAACTCATGAGCTATCTCTCTCTGTCGCGCGGCGATTCGCCGCTGGGTGTAAGTCTTTTCAGTTGACACCATTTACGCGGCTTGCACGTTGGTGATGATGAAATGATGATGAGGACAACACAACACCCCGACCCAGACGAGAATCTAACCAGAGCCCCTCCGGTCGACATCCACTCACACTCATTCCGCAGTTAACGAGGCGGACATTTAGGAGCTACTTGACCGAGTAGTAGCGACCGCAGGTCACGAAACACACAACGACCAGGTGAGCCCACGCTCCTCTATACCGCACCCAATGATGCCGTTGGCGAAGGACGACACGGCAGTCTGTCTGTAGCGATGGGCCCGCCAAGGCCTGTGGAGGAGTCACGTTATGTTCGTATTATTGGGTAGCGAAGTCCATCTGAGCCGTCATCCGGAGTATTCGCAAAACTGATGTGGAAGCGACAGAGACCAAGAAGACTGGGCACAGAGCACGATGAGGCAACCTCCATAGTCACAAGATGTTTTAAAGAATGAAAATTAACTTCACACTGTAATAAAGCCAGTCCTCGATTTATATTCGCCGCGCGGGATTAGCCGAGCGGTCTGGGCGCTGCAGTCATGGACTGTGCAGCTGCCCCCCCCTCGGGCATGGGTGGGTGTCTGTCCTTAGGATAATTTAAGTTAAGTACTGTGTAAACTTAGGGACTGATGACCTTAGCAGTTAAGTCCCATAAGATTTCACACACATTTGAAATTTTTGTATTCGAGCTGGAGCCGGCCGGTGTGGCCGTGCGGTTAAAGGCGCCTCAGTCTGGAACCGCGTGACCGCTGCGGTCGCAGGTTCGAATCCTGCCTCGGGCATGGATCTGTGTGATGTCCTTAGGTTAGTTAGGTTTAATTAGTTCTAAGTTCTAGGCGACTGATGACCTCAGAAGTTAAGTCGCATAGTGCTCAGAGCCAGCCATTCGAGCTGGACTAACGTTCTTGGCTGCACCGAGCTAGAACTTTTTTGAATTACTGCTTCATATTCTGAAGGTTAGGCAATAAAACGAGGCGTAGTTCTTGTATTTGTAATAAAGGATGGATTAGTACGTTTATCTCCATATTGATTTTGTATTTTAAGGAGCACGAGAGAACTGAAGTGAAATGGGTGCTTTTAACACGTGCATTTGCAGTATTAAAATGAAGACTCTTGATAGTCACCTACAAGCTAGAACAGTAGCTCATCCTACGGAATTCCAGTTTTCAGTTCAGCTGTTGAGTGAGGTGCTTCATGCAATTGCCGGACACTAACGGGGGATTCTTAGTCTGAGCCCCTTAAAGTAATGGTTCATCCTATCAGAACTACACAGGGCGTAAAGGAACTAAGAATACAAATTAGTAGATTTATTAGAGCAAATAAAAAGAAACAAATTTTATATGTCATACAAACGTCCTTGAAGGGTTTGCTACTGGATTTCCCTTAGATACACTTTTACAGTTCTTTTGACTGCTTCGTATGCAATACGTTGTGAACACATTATTATTGTTTATTTTGCGCTGCGTTTACGTAAAAGTTTCTTTTGATGCTCACATGTTCACGATGGCTAATTAATCTCCCGACACACATCTCATTTAGGGTTCAAAATTCAGATGGCTCTGAGCACTATGGGACTCAACATCTGAGGTCATCAGTCCTCTAGAACTTAGAAATACTTAAACCTAACTAACCTAAGGACATCGCACACCGTAGCGGTCGCGCGGTTCCAGACTGAAGCGCCCATAACCGCTCGGCCACGCTGGCTGGCTCCTCATTTAGGGGAGGCACGATGTAACATAAGAGCATCAAGGTGCCTGTAAGCAGAACGATTCTCAGGAAAGAGGTTAGCAAATCAAGCCACATTTAAAAGACTTAATGGCCGTATCCGTGAAATAAAATCCTTTAGACCAGACCGATGGGAAACGGGTAAACCCTGCACTGTGCGAATGGCTCCGTTTGAGGAAGTTGCGTTATAGTGAATTGAGGGCAACCCCGTCATCAGCACACGATTCTTAGCCAATGAACTAAATACCTCCAACGACAATGTATGGAACCTCCTGCACGAGACAGGAATACATCCAGGCAAGTTTCAGAAAGTACAAGATTTGCCATCTGATAACTTTCCAGTGGTCTAGGGGTAGCGTCTTTGATTCATAATCAAAACGTCTTCGGTCCCGGGTTCGATCCCCGCCACTGTCTAAATTTTGATAAATAGTCAGCATTGGCGGCCGAAGACTTCCGGCATAAGAAGTCAGACTCATTCTGCCAACGGCCTTGTCAAAGAGGGCGGAGGTGCGGATAGAGGTTCAGGGCACTCTCTTGTCCTAGGGGTGGGAAATTGCCCCTAAAGGCGGAAGAATCAGCAATGATCAACGACATGAGGATGCAGAATGCAATGGAAACCACTGCATTAAAGACACGTAACGTGTATCCACAGGACATGTGGCCTGTAACTGAAGAAGTGTCATGATGATCTCTTCATTGGCAAAAGATTCCGGAATAGTCCCCCATTCGGATCTCCGGAATGGGACTGCCAAGGGGGAGGTTACCATGAGAAAAAGATTGAATAATCTACGAAAGGATAACGTTCTACGAGTCGGGGCGTGGAATGTCAGAAGCTTGAACGTGGTAGGGAAACTAGAAAATCTGAAAAGGGAAATGCAAAGACTCAATCTAGATATAGTAGGGGTCAGTGAAGTGAAGTGGAAGGAAGACAAGGATTTCTGGTCAGATGAGTATCGGGTAATATCAACAGCAGCAGAAAACGGTATAACAGGTGTAGGATTCGTTATGAATAGGAAGGTAGGGCAGAGGGTGTGTTACTGTGAACAGTTCAGTGACTGGGTTGTTCTAATCAGAATCGACAGCAGACCAACACCGACAACGATAGTTCAGGTATACATGCCGACGTCGCAAGCTGAAGGTGAACAGATAGAGAAAGTGTATGAGGATATTGAAAGGGTAATGCAGGATGTAAAGGGGTACGAAAATCTAATAGTCATGGGCGACTGGAATGCAGTCTTAGGGGAAGGAGTAGAAGAAAAGGTTACAGGAGAATATGGGCTTGGGACAAGGAATGAAAGAGAAGAAAGACTAATTGAGTTCTGTAACAAGTTTCAGCTAGTAATAGCGAATACCCTGTTCAAGAATCACAAGAGGAGGAGGTATACTTGGAAAAGGCCGGGAGATACGGGAAGATTTCAATTAGATTACATCATGGTCAGACAGAGATTCCGAAATCAGATACTGGATTGTAAGGCGTACCCAGGAGCAGATATAGACTCAGATCACAATATAGTAGTGATAAAGAGTAGGCTGAAGTTCAAGACATTAGTCAGGAAGAATCAATACGCAAAGAAGTACTAAGGAATGACAAGATACGTTTGAAGTTCTCTAAAGCTATAAATACAGCAATAAGGAATAGCGCAATAGGCAGTACAGTTGAAGAGGAATATACATCTCTAAAAACGGCCATCACAGAAGCTGGGAAGGAAAACATAGATACAAAGAAGGTAGCTGCAAAGAAAGCATTGGTAACGGAAGAAATACTTCAGTTGATTGATGAAAGAAGGAAGTACAAACATGTTCCGGGAAAATCAGGAATACAGAAATACAAGTCGCTGAGGAATGAAATAAATAGGAAGTGCAGGGAAGTTAAGACGAAATGGCTGCAGGAAAAATGTGAAGACATCGAAAAAGATATGATTGTCGGAAGGACAAACTCAGCATACAGGAAAGTCAAAACAACCTTTGGTGACATTAAAAGCAACGGTGGTACCATTAAGAGTGCAACGGGAATTCCACTGTTAAATGCAGAGGAGAGAGCAGATAGGTGGAAAGAATACATTGAAAGCCTCTATGACGGTGAAGATTTGTCTGATGTGATAGAAGAAGAAACAGGAGTCTATTTAGAAGAGATAGGGGATCCAGTATTAGAATCGGAATTTTAAAGAGCTTTGGTGGACTTACGGTCAAATAAGGCAGAAGGGATGGATAACATTCCATCAGAATTTCTAAAATCATTGGGGGAAGTGGCAACAAAAGGACTATTCACGTTGGTGTGTAGAATATATGAGTCTGGCGATATACCATCTGACTTTCGGAAAATCATCATCCACACAATTCTGAAGACGGCAAGAGCTGACAAGTGCGAGAATTATCGCACAATCAGCTTAACAGCTCATGCATCGAAGCTGCTTACAAGAATAATATACAGAAGAATGGAAAAGGAAATTGAGAATGCGCTAGGTGGCGATCAGTTTGGCTTTAGGAACAGTAAAGGGACAAGAGAGGCAATTCTGACGTTACGGCTAATAATGGAAGCAAGGCTAAAGAAAAATCAAGACACTTTCATAGGATTTGTCGACCTGGAAAAAGCGTTCGACAATATAAAATCGAAGCATTTGAGATGTGGTGCTATAGACGAATGTTGAAAATTAGGTGGACTGATAAGGTAAGGAATGAGGAGGTTCTACGCAGAATCGGAGAGGAAAGGAATATGTGGAAAACACTGATAAGGAGAAGGGACAGGACGATAGGACATACGCTAAGACATGAGGGAATGACTTCCACGGTACTAGAGGGAGCTGTAGAGGGCAAAAACTGTAGAGGAAGACAGAGATTGGAATACGTCAAGCAAATAATTGAGGACGTAGGTTACAAGTGCTACTCTGAGATGAAGAGGTTAGCACAGGAAAGGAATTCGTGTCGGCCCGCATCAAACCAGTCAGTAGACTGATGACAAAAAAAAAAAAAAACTCTCCCCAGCGCGTGGAATTCTGCGTATGGTATCTGCAACAAATTGTAAACATCCCTCGCTTCCAAATGTGTGTTTTGTTTACCATCGAGGCTGCCTGTACTAGGGAAAGAGTGTTCAACAGTTACATCACCGATGTCTCGGGGTTAGAAAATCCTAAGGCAACTCTTGTGTTTCACCATCTACAGACATTTATCATAAATATGTGGGCTGGTATTGTTAATAACCATTTGACTGGGCCGTATCTTTTGCCTAACACGTTCGGTGGATAAAATTACAAATCTTTCTCGGAGTAATAGTATTGGGTATATTTGAGGACGTCTACCTTTAAAGTTAGGAACAATTATGGTTCAGCAAGACGATGCCCCACCATACGTTGCAGTTGATACCACAGAAAAGTTAGACAGTGCTTTCCCGCAATTGTTGGATTGGAAGTGGTAGACCAGTGCTGAGGTAACTATGTTCTCCCGAAACTAACGCCATTAGAGGCGAGAATGTCACCCGTAAGATTAATATTTCTTTTTAATTATATTTTAAGTTAATTAGCAGAGTAGTTAACGTATTTCTACGTTACAAGCGTCAAAAAAATATAAAATCATACGAATAATCGCGAAATATATGTTAAAACAGCCGGAACTCACTGATTCATTGAAATGACACAACTTATTCGTGAATAAATACTTTCGAATATGGGCATAACTGCAGCTTACTCCGCTGAAAGCTAGAGAATATACGAGGGGTGTGAAGAAAGTAAGTTCCGATCGGTCGCGAAATGGAAACAACTATGAAAATCCGATAAACTTTGCACAGATGTGTCGGGCAGTGTCTCTAGTATGACCCTAGACAGCATTACGTCGCTCTTCTCATTTCTGAGCTCAAAATGAGTGCCTAAAGATGTCTAAAAAATAGTGTCTCCCGCCAAGTACGAGTTACTAGTCAGAAATTCCTCCTGAAGCTACGCAGCGAACATTACATAACTGTCGTGCGGTTTCTTCTTCAAGAGAATTTTCAGTGGCATTCTGCAGGGGCAATGAAGATGCTCCTGCATCGTTTTCAATTGGAAATGTTTGATTACCCACAAGATAGCCCGTAATTGTCTCCCTCTGAGTTTCATCTCTGCTCACATGAACCGCTGACTATGAATGCAACATTTTCGCACAGACAACGAGCTATAGGCCAGCGTAGAGAATTGGCAGAAAGCACTGGCGGCTGCCTTCTATGATGAGGGTATTGGAAAGTTGGTACAACGGTACGACAAATGTCTAAGTCAGAACGGGGACTACGTAGAGAAGTAGCTGGAAGGTGTAGTTAACTGTTATAGATAAAACATTTCTGATTTTCACTGTGGTTTCCATTTCGCGATCAATCGGAACTTACTTTCTGGACAGCCCTCGTTTCTACATATTCATGCATGAGAAGCACATATTTCTGTTGCTGTCTGCTCTTATTATGATGGTCACTTGCTTGACAGCTAACGATTTTCTATGGAGTCTAATGATTCGCACATTCTTACTCTTCACTGGAATTTCGACTTTTGTAAATGTAATTATTTTTTGCTTGAAAAGTGGGGTCTGTTGAAGAGATGTTGTGGCTGAGATGTAGCGACTATTGTGGTATTGCTTGCTTCTGTGTTGGGAAACAGGTTTCACTGCTTTTTAAGTTTTATTATCAAGTCTGTGTGGTTTTCCTTTCGGCTACAGTTGTGGTGGCTTATTTGGCACCTTAAATAATGTAGGTATTGCATTCCACACAAGTTTCCTACTTCCACATTCATTGATTTGACAGGAAGTGTACTGAAAAAGCCTAACGTTGCTGAGTGGATTTGCTACGTCTTTCTGCGAACGATCAGGTCTTCGGTTGTTTACTAGAAGTTTTTTTGTTCTTAAAAGAAAACGACATCCTTCAGTAAACATCTGCCTCTACAAGAGAACTGTAAAAAACATATCGTGTAATGTGGCGTTTCATACTTTCCAGGGTCCTTAGGAAACAACACTGAAGAGACAAAAATCGATGGATACTTTCCAACAACGTGTCGGACCTGCAGCAACGCGGCAAACCTGGGGGGAGAGAGAGGATACAAAGTTTTCCTTCTCTAGGAAGATAATAATACGCGAACGTAAATCTTCTTTCAGCGTTGTGCAACGCATCGATTTCAACGTAATAAACACTGAGGGAACAAAGGTCATGGGATACCTTCTAAAATCGAGTCGGACCTTCCTTTTTCTGATGTAGTGCAACAGTTCGACGTGGCATGGACTCAACAAATCGTTGGAAGTTCCCTGCAGAAATACTGAGCCGTGCTTCTTCTATAACCGCCCATTATTGCGGAAGTGCTGCTGGTGCATGATTTTGTACACAAGCTGGCCTCTCGATTGTGTCCCATAAATATTCGATGCTATTCGTGTCGGGCGATGTGGCTGGCCAAATTATTCGCTCGAATTGTCCAGAACTTCCTTCAAACCAGTCGTGAGCAATTGTGATCTTTTGGCATGTTTGGAAAAATGAAGTCAATTAATGGCTGCAAATGATCTCCAAGTAGCGGAATATAACCATTTAGAGTTAGTGACCGGTTCAACTGGACCAGAGGACCCATTCCATTCCCTGTAAACACAGTCCACACCATATGGAGCCACCACTAGCCTGCACAGTTCTTCGTGGACAACTTGGGCGTATATCTTCGTGGGGTCTGCGCCACACTGGAACGCTTTCTTGCGCTGTTATCGGCTGAAACTGGGATTCGTCTAACCAGGCCACGGTTTTCCATAGTCTAGGGTCCAACCGATACGGTCACGAGCACACGAGAGGCGCTCAGGCGATGCGTGCTGGTAGCAAAGGCATTCGCGTCGGTCGTCTGCTGCCATTGCTCATTTCGGTGCTCTGTCTTACAGATAAGTTCGTCGTGCGTGCCACTTTGATTTCTGCGGTTATTTCACGCAGTGTTGCTTGCCCGTCACCACTGACATCTCTGTGCGAATGCCGCTGCTCTTGGTCGTTAAAGTCCGTCGGCCACTGAGTTGTCCGTAGTAACGCCCGAAATTTGCTATTCTCGGCACACTCTTGACACTGTGGATCTCGGAACACTGAATTTCCTGACGATTTCCGAAATAGTACGTTCCACGTGTCTAGCTCCACCCATCATTCCGCATTCAGTGTCGTGTGACCATAGTCACGTTGGACATCCCTTCCATGTACCACCTTGAGCACAAACGTCAGCTCCACCAATGAAACGCCATTTTATATACACTACTGGCCATTAAAATTGCTACATCAAGAAGAAATGCAGATGATAAACGGGTATCCATTGGACAAATATATTATACTAGAACTGACATGTGATTACAGCCGGCCGGAGTGGCCGAGCGGTTCTAAGCGTTACAGTCTGGAAACGCGCGACCACTGCGGTCGCAGGTTCGAATCCTGCCTCGGGCATGGATGTGTGTGATGTCCTTAGGTTAGTTAGGTTTAAGTAGTTCTAAGTTCTAGGGGACTGATGACCTCAGCAGTTAAGTCCCATAGTGCTCAGAGCCATTTGAACCATTTTGTGATTACATTTTCACGCATTTTGGGTGCATAGATTCTGAGAAATCAGTACCCAGAACAACCACATCTGGCAGTAATAAAGGCCTTGATGCGCCTGGACATTGACTCAATCAGAGCTTGGATGGCGTGTACAGGTACAGCTGCCCATGCAGCTTCAACACGATACCACAGTTCATCAACTACAGTTCATCAAGAGTAGTGACGGCGTATTGTGACGAGCCAGTTGCTCGGCCACCATTGACAAGACGTTTTCAATTGGTGAGAGATCTGGAGAATGTGCTGGCCAGGGCAGCCGTCGAACATTTTCTGTATCCAGAAAGGCCCGTACAGGACCTGCAACGTGCTGTCGTGCTTTATACTGTTGAAATGTAGGGTTTCGCAGGGATCGAATGAAGGTAGAGCCACGGGTCGTAACACATCTGAAATGTAATGACCACTGTTCAAAGTGCCGTCAATGCGAACAAGAGGTGACCGAGACGTGTAACCAATGGCACCCCATACCACCACCATAGCCGGATGATACGTCAGTATGGCGATGACGAATACACGCTTCCAATGTGCGTTCACCGCGATTTCGCCAAACGTGGATGCGACCATCACGATGCTGTAAACAGAACCTGGATCCACCGGAAAAATGACGTTTTGCCATTCGCGCAACCAGGTTCGTCGTCGAGTACACCATCGCAGCCGCTCCTGTCTGTGATTCAGCGTCAAGGGAAACCGCAGCCATGGTCTCCGACCTGATGGTCCATGCTCCTGCAAACGTCGTCGAACTGTTCGTGCAGATGGTTGTTGTCTTGCAAACGTCCTCATCTGTTAACTCATGGATCGAGACGTGGCTGCACGATCCGTTACACACATGCGGATAAGATGCCTGTCATCTCGACTGCTAGTTATACAAGGCAGTTGGGATCCATCACGGCGTTCCGTATTACCCTCCTGAACCCACCGATTCCATATTCTGCTAACAGTCAATGGATCTCGACCAACGCGAGCAGCAAAGTCGCGATACGATAAACCGCAATCGCGATAGGCTACGATCCGACCTTTATCAAAGTCAGAAACGTGATGGTACGCATTTCTCCTCCTTACACGAGGCATCACAACAACGTTTCACCAGGCAACGCCGGTCAACTGCTGTTTGCGTATGAGAAATCGGTTGGAAACTTTCCTCATGTCAACACGTTGTAGGTGTCGCCACCGGCGCCAGCCTTATGTGAGTGGTCTGAAAAGCTAATCATTTACATATCACAGCATCTTCTTCCTGTCGGTTAAATTTCGCGTCTGTAGCACGTCATATTCGTGGTGTAGCAATTTTAATGGCCAGTAGTGTACCTTGTGCACATGGTACTACCACTATCTGTATATGTGCATATCGCTGCCCCATGACATTTGTCACCTCAGAAGATAATGCTGTGTCACAATTTAGTTATCTCTGACTTTTATGGCACTAGATATGCTCCCTATTGTAAAAACTATTGTACAAATCAGTATAAGTGGTTTTATTCACACTGATCAGATGTGTTCAGAAGTGTAGCTTTCTGTCCGCTTTGGGCGCCGCTGTCGCATCGTATAACAAAAAGGAGCCGGAATATTGTGACTCTATCGGACTCTGCATACGCGTGGGACGTGTTGTCGGATCGCCACACGCCCCAGGGTTTGGTACGGGACCGGTTTCAGGACGCGCACTCGTAGAGGTGATGTGAGGTGAGCCGAGGTCCGCGGCCAGCAGATAGGCGCTCTCGATTCAAGAGAGGCTTTTAATTCACAGCAGTCGGCTCCGCCCGTATCGGTAGCGTGGCAGAGGAGCAACAAAAAGCCCGCGGAGCCTCCTCGAAACCGGATACGATAATCTAGCACCGCGGCCTTCCAGAACATTCGCCTCCTAATTTATGAGTCTCTACTAGGGTGGTTCTCCTGAATTTCTGATATCTATCGCGCCTCTTTACCATATTTACCAAAACAGAACACGCTGCACTTATGCGCCATGTCTTCGATGTATGCGGCGGCGGGTAATGTTAATGTCGCGTTGGCAAAGGTGATAAATATTTCATAGGAAGTTGTGATGCACTTAGAAGACATATATGAATAACATATCTCGTTGCTGACGTATCGCTGTATGGAAGACACACGGAAAATGCGAGGACGGACCGCCTCGTATGAGTCTTTAGCAGGGAAGTTCAGCCGAATTTCTGATATGTATCGCACCTCTTTACCATATTTACCAAAACAGAACACGCTGCACTTATACGCCATGACTTTGACGTATGCGGCGGCGGGTAATGTTAATGTCGCGTTGGCAAAGGCGATAAATATTTCATAGAAAGGAGTGATGCACTTAAAAGACAAATATGGTTCAAATCGCTCTGAGCACTATGGGACTTAACATCTATGGTCATCAGTCCCCTAGAATTTACAGCTACTTAAACCTAACTAACCTAAGGACAGACAAATATGAATAACATACCATGTTGCTGACGTATCGGTGTGCGGAAAAACAGGAATACATCACTATAAACGAAAAATGAAAAAACTAAAGCGAATGACTGTAGGGAAAATATGAAGAAATCGAAAAGTATATGACCATCGGAAGGACTATTTCACCATATAGAAAAGTCAAAATAGCTATCGGTGAAATTAAAAGTATAGGCGTTTAGGGTACACTCTATAAGAGACAGATAACATTCTTTCGTAATTTCTAAACTCATTGGGGGAATCATGGGGAAAGTGGCAACCAGTTTGACTATTCATGTTGGTATGTACGCTCCATGATTCTGGAGATATATTATTTCCGAAAAATATCGTTCACACAATCCCGAACAAAGCAAGTGCAGGTACGTGTGAGAAGTATAGCACCATCTGCTTAATACGTCTTGCATCGAAGTTGCTGACAACGATAATAATCAGAAGAATGGAAACAAAATTGAGTTTCTGTCACATGAAAATCATATTGGCATTAGGAAAGTCAAGGGCTTGAGAGGGCCAGTTCTAATGTTGCGCTTGATAATGAAAGAAAGACCGAAGAAAAGTCAAAGCACGTTCACATGATTTGTCGGGCTACAAAAAGCGCTCGAGAATGTAAAATGGCAAAAGAACAAAGAGGGACCTATAACAATGGGAGGTCAGTAATGACGTGCTCCGCTTGTTGTTGTTGTTGTTGTGGTCTTCAGTCCAGAGACTGGTTTGATGCAGCTCTCCATGCTACTCTATCCTGTGCAAGCTTTTTCATCTCCCAGTACCTACTGCAACCTACATCCTTCTGAATCTGCTTAGTGTATTCATCACTTGGTCTCCCTCTACGATTTTTACCCTCCACGCTGCCATCCAATTCCTTGATGCCTCAGAACATGTCCTACCAACTGGTCCCTTCTTCTAGTCAAGTTGTGCCACAAATTTCTCTTCTAATCTTCAGCATTCTTCTGTTGTACCACATTTCGAAAGCTTCTACTCTCATCTTGTACAAACTATTTATCGTCCATATTTCATTTTCATACATGGCTACACTTCACATAAATACTTTCAGAAACGCCTTTAATTCGACATTTAAATCTATACTCGATGTTAACAAATTTCTCTTCTTCAGAAACGCTTTCCTTGCCATTGCCAGTCTACATTTTATATCTTCTCTACTTCGACCATCATCAGTTATTTTGCTCCCCAAATAGCCAAACTCCTTTACTACTTTTAGGGTCTCACTTCCTAATCTAATACCCTCAGCATCACCCGACTTAATTCGACTACATTCCATTATCCTCGTTTTGCTTTTGTTGATGTTCATCTTATATCCTCCTTTCAAGACACTGTACATTCCGTTCAGCTGCTCTTCCAGGTCCTTTGCTGTCTCTGACACAATTACAATGTCATCGGCGAACCTCAAAGTTTTTATTTCTTCTCCACGGACTTTAATTCCTACTCCGAATTTTTCTTCTGTTTCCTTTACTGCTTGCTCAATATACAGATTGAATAACATCGGGGATAGGCTACAACCCTGTCTCACTCCCTTCCCAACCACTGCTTCCCTTTCATGTCCATAGAATCTTATAACTGCCATCTGGTTTCTGTGCAATTTGTATAGCCTTTCGCTCCCTGTATTTTACCCTTTCCACCTTCAGAATATGAAAGAGAGTATTCCAATCAACGTTGTCAAAAGCTTTCTCTAAGTCTATAAATGCTAGAAACGTAGGCTTGCCTTTCCTTAATCTAGTCTCAAAGATAAGTCGTAGGGTCAGTATTGCCTCACGTGTTCCAACATTTCTACGGAATCCAAACTGATCTTCCCCGAGGTCGGCTTCTACCAGTTTTTCCATTCGTCTGCTAAGAATTCGTGTTAGTATTTTGCAGCCGTGGCTTATTAAACCGATAGTTCGGTAATTTTCACATCTGTCAACCCCTGCTTTCTTTGGGATTGGAATTATTATATTCCTCTTGAAGTCTGAGGGTGTTTCGCCTGTCTCATACATCTTGCTCACCAGATGGTAGAGTTTTGTCAGGACTGGCTCTCCCAAGGCTATCAGTAGTTGTAATGGAATGTTGTCAACTCCCGGGGCCTTGTTTCAACTTAGGTCTTTCAGTGCTCTGTCAAACTCTTCAGGCAGTATCATATCTTCCATTTCATCTTCTTCTACCTGTTGTGTTGGCATAAGAGCCAACACCGTGTTACTATTGGAGGTCGAAATGCACGCGTTTTAGCTCACGCAGGCTGGCGTGAGGACGGAAGGACTATACTGACGTGACGTCTGGAACATGACAAGGAAATAGAATTCAGAAAGCGGACGTAATTAGTTTGATACTTAACTTTAATCCATTAATGATGAACGTCGCTCTTGACGGTTCATGAGTCACAATATTATCTGTTCAGAAGACTAGTAACTGAATATGGCGCCTTGCTAGGTCGTAGCAAATGACGTAGCTGAAGGCTATGCTAAACTGTCGTCTCGGCAAATGAGAGCGTATGTAGTCAGTGAACCATCGCTAGCAAAATCGGCTGTACAACTGGGGCGAGTGCGAGGGAGTCTCTCTAGACTAGACCTGCCGTGAGGCGGCGCTCGGTCTGCTATCACTGATAGTGGCGACACGCAGGTCCGACATATACTATCGGACCGCGGCCGATTTAAAGGCTACCACCTAGCAAGTGTGGTGTCTGGCGGTGACACCACACTACCTCCTCTTCAATTTCCATAGTATTGTCCTCAAGAACATCACTCTTGTATAAACCCTCTATATACTCCTTCCACCTTTCTGCCTTCCCTTCTTTGCTTAGAACTGGGTTTCCATCTGAGCTCTTGATATTCATACAAGTGGTTCTTTTTTCTCCAAAGGTCTCTTTATTTTTCCTGTAGGCAGTATCTATCTTACCCCTAGTGATACATGCTTCTACATCCTTACATTTGTCCTCTAGCCAATCCTGCTTAGCCATTTTGCACTTCCTGTCGATCTCATTTTTGAGACGGTTGTATTCCTTTTTGCTTGCTTCATTTACTGCATTTTATATTTTCTCCTTTCATCAATTAAATTCAATATCTCTTCTGTTACCCAAGGATTTCTATTAGCCCACGTCTTTTTACCTACTCGATCCTCTGCTGCTTTCACTATTTCATCTCTCAATGCTACCCATTCTTCTTCAACTGTATTTCTTTCCCCCATTCTTGTGAATCGTTCCCTAATGCTCTCCCTGAAACTCTCTACATCCTCTGGTTCTTTCAGTTCATCCAGGTCCCATCTCCTTAAATTCCCATCTTTTTGCAGTTTCTTCAGTTTTAATCTACAGTTCATAACCAATAGAGTGTGTTCAGAGTCCACATCTGCCCCTGGAAATGTCTCTATATAATCTATCTGACACCTTCGGGTATCTCCAGGCTTCTTCCATGTATACAGCCTTCTTTTATGATTCTTGAACCAAGTGTTAGCTATGATTAAGTTATGCTCTGCGCAAAATTCTACCAGGCGGCTTCCTCTTTCATTCCTTAACCCCATGCCATATTCACCTACTACGTTTCCTTCGCTTCCTTTTCCTACTATCGAATTCCAGTCACCAATGACTATTAAATTTTCGTCTCCCTTCACTATCTGAATAATTTCTTTTATCTCATCATACATTTCATCAATCTCTTCGTCATCTGCGGAGCTAGTTGGCATATAAACTTGTACTACTGTGGTAGGCGTGGGCTTCGTATCTATCTTGGCCACAATAATGCGTTCACTATGCTGTTTGTAGTAGCTTACCCGCATTCCTACTTTTTTATTCATTATTGAACCTACTCCTGCATTACCCCTATTTGATTTTGTATTTATGACCCTGTATTCACCTGACCAGAAGTCTTGTTCATCCTGCCACCGAACTTCACTAATTCCCACCATATCTAACTTGAACCTCCGCTTAAACACGGTTTAAGACAGAGAGCAGACTTTTGTCCCCCCTTCAATCTGTACCACGAAGAAGCAGTGACGAAAATAAAATATGGGTTCAGGAGGAGGTTTAAAATTGAAGCTACAAGCATATTAGTGACAAATTCACCTGGTGTCATTACTCTCATCAACGAAAGTGAGAAGCAATTCCAGGACCCGCTCAATGGAATTAACAGCTAATGAGAACACGCTATAAATTCAGAGTAAATCAAAGAAACGAACCAAAGTAATGAGGAGTAGCATTAATAAGATTAGCGATAAACGTAATATCAAAACTGGTGACCACGAAGTAGGTTAAATAAAGAAATTCTGCTACCTTGAAGAAAAACAACAAGTGACAGACGAAACATGGACACAAACGGCAGACTATCACAGGCAAATAGGAGATTACTGTCCCAAAGAAGTCTGCTGGTATGAAACACTGGCCTTGAGGAAGAAATTTCTGAGAATTTGAAGCACAGTGTTGCATGGAAGTGAATAATGGGCTATGTGAAAACTGGCAAAAGGAGAATCGAAGTGTTTCGCATGTGATGCTATGAAAAGATCTTGGAAATGAGGTGGACAGATAAGGAATGCAGAGGTTCTCTGCAGAATTAGCGAAGAAAGGAACATACCAGAAAGTGATTTTCACTCTGCAGCGGAGTGTGCACTGATACGAAACTTCCTGTCCTGTAAGGTTAAAACTGTGTGCCGGACCGAGACTCGAACTTGTGCCCTATGCCTTTCGCAGGCAAGTGCTCTACGAACAGAGCTACCCAAGTACGACTCACTGCCCGTCCTCACAGCTTCACTTCTGCCAGTACCTCGTCTCCTACGTTCCAAACTTCAGAGAAGCTCTTCTGCGAACCTTGCAGAACCAGCATTCCTGTAAGAAAGAAACATACGTAAAACAACGCCAAGAGAAATGACGTGGTGACAGAACATGCATTAAGACATCAGGGAATAACTTCCATGCTACTAGAGGGAGCTGTGAAAAGTAAAAATAGCAGGGGAAGACAGATTTTGAAGGAAGGAAGACTGGAGTTTAACGGCCGCTTGACAGAGCGGTCATTAGAGACAGAGCACAAACCCGCAAGGATGGTAAGGAGATGGGCGGCGCTCTTTACAAAGGACCCGTCCCAGAGTTTACCTGGAGCAATTTAGGGAAATCATGGAAAACCTAAATTTAGATGGCTGGACGGGGATTTGAACCATCATTCTCATGAATTCGAGTCCTACGGGCTAACCACTGAGTCATTTCCCTCGATGATAGTTATTGAAATATTCGTAGACCCAACAAACAATTTAAGACATCGGGTTGAAAGTGCTGCTCTGAGATGAAGAGGTTGGCGCAAGAGAGGAATTCGTGGCAGGCTATTTAACCAATCAGATATCTGTTGTCTCAAATAACTAATAAATAATAAAAGGATTAGGAATGTTATGTCACCTCTGGTGGTGTCCCAGACATTATGATAACACGTAATTGGAGTATCTGAGTATGATGCATGAACCGTACATGTGAGGGTATAGTTTGTATCGAAGATAGCACGAAGTTGAATTTACTGATGCACACTGCCCTAAATTACTAATATGGAAACATAAAAGCTAATATAAAAGTTTACTCGGTATGGGATCTCGTTTCCATACCCAGCAAAATTTTATGTTAACTCACTATGGCACCGGAAGCCTGCACACCTTGAATTAATATAAAACTGCTACTATTTTTATTTTTTAGCACCATTAACAGCATATGGCATACTTTTTATGCTTTTATGATGTATATTTCATGGCGCTGCAGTTCTTTTGTCCGCCAACGCAGTTCAGAAGACAGCTGCATTGACAACAGGCTACAACGTGCTAATTTAAATCTCAGACGTTCTTGTTAGGAGAAAAGGCTTAATATCCGCTGGTATTACAGGCTGCCATTATGGTTGAAGTTGCGTTTCATAATTTAGTAACATTGTCATTGCTATTTATAAAGATGTGATTCACACGCGTTGACCCATACACACCTCTTACAACCAGTTATATTTATTTTCAACCATTTATTTCTAATCTAAAAAGACTAATTTCAGCATCTTTTGTACAATTTTGATCTCAAAATTGTACAAAGGCTGCTGAAATAAGTCTTTTGAGATTATAAATGAGTTAGAAATTGATCTCAATGGTTTTTACACATTTTATATCACTTCGTAGCGCTAGCAGGAAAGAGCGACGACAGAGTGCAGAGTGTCAACATATCGTTTCTAAATTACCCATAAAGATGTCAATCATAGCGATAGAATGTCAGCACAGTAGTACGTCGACGATATTCTATGCCTGGTTTTCTTACCCTTCATGGTAAGCGACCCTGGGCTTACATGTCAGCAATATAATGCCCGCTCGTATACGGCTAGACTTTCTATTGCTTGCTCTCTTGCTTGTCATACCCTACCTTGGCCAGCGACGTCTTCGGATCTCTCCCCAGTTGAGAACGTTTGGAGTATGATGGGCAGGTCCTAACTCGGGATTTTGACGGTCTAACGCGACAATTGGACAGAATGTGGTGCGAGTACCCTCGGGAGGAGGGTCAATCAATGCCAAGGCGAATTACTGATTGCGTATGAGCCAGAGATGGACCAACTCGTTATTGATTTGCTGAGTTGGTGAAGCTCTTTCTCTTGAATAAATCATCCAGTTTTTCTGCAATTGTAACCCTTTTTTGTCTGTACGTGTACATCAGATCTACCGATTCCGACCCCCGCCCCCTCCCCCGCCACAATCCAGATAACTACTTCGTAGTGCGTCTTCTTTTTTTTTTTTTTTTTTTTTCTCAGAGTGTATTATTAGGCAGGTGGCAGTAATGTCATGGCACATCGGTGTAACTATGAATCAGAGCCACAATGTAGACTTTGGGGCTCTTTATAGACAATGACAGCAATGTTCTACAGTGCTCCTACTGCCACTAGATCGCTTCGCTAGAGACTTACCATAAGCAGAGGCAGTCAGATGAAAACGAGACAGATGGGAAAAAGTAATTAAAGTGTTTATTATTTCAAAAGTGATATCCGTAACTGTTGGTGCATTTATCGTACTGTGAGACAAGATAGTTTCAATTCTGCCAGTACCTCGTCTCCTCCGTTCAAAACTTCACAGAAACTGTTCTGCGAACCTTGCAGAACTAGCATTCCTGGAAGAAAGGAACATACGTTTCCAGATGCCTACGGAACCATGATTGTAACTAGACGTGGACCTTTTCGTCGGAAGCAAACCTACAGCCACGGATGTCTTCCTTCAGGTCTCCAAAAATATGGAAATCCTATGGGGAGAGTTCAGAACTGTATGGATGATGTGTAAGGGCTTTACAGGAAAGCTTTTGTAGCGTACTTGAAACAACAGCCGGCCGGTATGACCGAGCGGTTCTAGGCGCTACAGTCTGCAACTTCAAACAGAGTTGTTGGGTTTAAAAAACAAATAAATTTGAACGTCTTTGTGCTGATACGTAAATATTAGAGAAACAATGTGAACTTAGGTCAAAGAGCAAGTGGTCTGCTTTGAAAGATCTACAGAGGCAACATTTTTAAATCTGGAATAGGATTCCTGACTCATGTAGCCAACTGATTAAACTAGTATTTGCTGCCTTGCCTTATTTTGGTCTATTTATTCACGCAAAAAAAATTGTTTTCAAGTACAAATCTTATTAAGAGCAAATTGAGAAGTCGTCTTATTGATGAGAACCTGGAAGTTGAAATGAAATGTGCGTGAGGCTAGGGACTCCCGTCAGGTATACAGGAAGCCTGGTGCAAGTGTTTCTAGTCGACGTCACTTCGGTGACTTGCGTGTCGATGAAGAGGACAACACAACCCAGTTCCCGAGTGGAGAAAGTCTCCGACCCGAGCGGGAACCGAACAGTGCCCCTCGCATGGCATCTGACGCACTGACCATTCAGCTGAGAAGACGGCCGTGCCTAAACTTGAGAAAAACATACAGACCTGACTTACCCAAACTTTCGAAAAAGCTCCAAGGTCATTGCTCGTATTAGTGTTTTCAATCATTGTCTTGACTTAATTTTATGGATACGTTACAATTTAATTTTATCAATAAATAAAATTTAATTTAGGGAGTTTTGTGAAGATGACGAAATTACGAATATTGAGAAAAGTGTGCTGAGGTGGTTTGGACATATAGAGGACGAATGAAAGGGGACATACGAAACAGCGATACAAGATGAGCAAGGCTGGCAAAGTTAGAATGGGGTGGACCTCAGGTAACGTACCTCAATCAGACTGAGGACGTTTTTAACAAACAGCAGCTTGGGAATATCCTAATTAAGCAAATAACAATGTACCCACCTACATAGTTTTAAAAATTTCTCTCTCAAAAGAAATTTCAGTCGTTGTACTGTTGATATTTAGCTTTGTTGATTAACGAATTTGCCGTCTACTGGCGTAGGCTACCTGTAAAGGATCGGCCTTGTATTCTTCTCAAAGTGAGCTCTCCTTATTTCACTTTCCTTTTGCTGCCCCCATTTAAGATTAAATGTACCGCTTCAAAAATGGCTCTAAGCAATAGGGACTTAACATCTGAGGTCATCAGTCCCCTAGACTTAGAACTACTTAAACCTAACTAACCTAAGGACATGACACACATCCATGCCCGAGGCAGGATTCAAACCTGCGACCGTAGCAGCAGCGCGGTACCGGACTGAAGCGCCTAGAACCGCTCTGCCACACCGGCCGGCTGTGCCACTTCTTTAGAGATCTTTTGCAGTGGGTGGGCGGGTGCAGAGATGAAATATTTAACTGTCCAGACACTGCGGTGTTAAGCAGAAGGACGATTTAATTGTTAGTTGCACAAACTGTTCGTTCGTTCCCTCTTCAGTCCAGCTGCACAGCTGGTCTGATATTCCTTACAGAATAAGACAAGGGGAGAAGAGGCACACAGCGCAAGGTTGCTTGTGGAGTTAAATGTAGATTTAGATAAAATATCCGTGAGCCACAGTCAGAAAGTGATGAACAGATCACGCGTTTATTGTCTGCACATCTCGAATATTACGTTTAGAGAGTAGAAGCTGTGGCGTCCCTGCAGAAAGGAGCGTCTGGGTGCTCAATGCAAATAGGGTGGCGCTGCCGCTCGCATTCGAGAGCTTACAGCTCGATTCTGTATGCAGGCATAAACATACGGCTGCTAAGCCGGCGGCGGGAGCCCTCATGAATAACGCCCTGGTTCGGTTGACTGGCGGGCCGGCCGCGCGACCGGCGAAAGCGCGTGCAGTCTTTATTCCCGCCGAGCACTGCAGGGCTTCCTCGAGAAGGGCTTAACCCTTTGCAGTCACCGGAGTCGTGCTGTTGCCTAACATTTCTTTTTCCGGCACCGCCGCCGGCTAAGCCCGAGAGCTGGTTCCGCACCGCGACCCGTGCGGAAGCTTTGGGAGAGGCCTATTGTGACCTCGAGGGCTGTGCGCTCTCCACGTCTGTGAGAACACACAGCCGTTCGTCTTCTTTATTCCTCCCGCCGTTGTCTATGACATTCATTGCGTCGTAAACGGTTCAAAAAGTATATACTGCGTGTCTCCGAGACCTATGGATCGAGGGGGTTCATAGGCGTCCACTCGGGAAGGGTGAAGGGCAGAAGGGGAAGGAAGGAACAAACGAAGGCACTTGTCCTCCCCTGGAAACTGTTGAGCAGAAATTTAATATTTAGCACTGTTAAAGAAAAAAGAAAACGGTGGCTCCAACGATCCCACGCAACTTACGTTTGTTCGGTTGTCACATTCTTGACGGGAAATTATGTTTCCCTTGGCTGCTTCGGCAATGATGTGTGCTCGGTTATGCGAATCTAAAGTGAAATGTTAGTTGCGGCACCAGGTGCTCCGCCTCACGATCTGTCTGTCGATCTACAACTGCATATACTCTCCGAAAATCACGATACGGTGCAAGGTGGACTGTACATTGTGCCACTGCTAGCGAGGCGTAAACGGCTGTCTATATGCTTCTGTACCTGATTTACTTTACCTTCGATGTCCTTTCGCGAGATGTATGTTGATGGCACTAGAGTTGTTCAGCAATCTGTTGCGAATGTCGTTTCACTAAATTATCTCGCCGAGCGGTTAGAGGCGCCATGTCACTAATCGTGCGGCCCCTCCCGCCGGAGATTCCAGTCCTCCCTCGGGCATGGGTGTGAGTGTTGTCCTTAGCGTTAAGTTATTTTAAGTAGTGCGTAAGTCTAGGCACCGATGACCTCAGAAGTTTGGTCCCTTAGGGCTTCACACCTATTTTTTTTTTTTTTTTCTCAAAGGCGTTTAGCGAAAAGAACGACGACTCACATTTCAGTCCGCGGAGCATTTCCGTGATACTTGGGTATTTATCGAACCTACCGGTAACAAATCCAGCACCACGCCTCTGATTTGCTTCGACGTCTTCCTTTAATCCGACTTTAGCGTATCCCAAGCACTCGAGCCGCACTCCAGGTTGGGTCACACAAATGTCCTATACACGGTCTCTTTTATAAAAAAATTATATAAATAAAACACTTTTTAATATAGCATTTTTTTAAATGTGCTAAAAGGTATCTAATATTTTCTCATAGCCACATATAGATTCGTAAAACACCATACAGACAGTCTGGAAAATTTGTCCATGTCATTTTTAATAGCCATGAGTACATGTAAAATTTAAAAGGAAAAACTTGGGGCGCTTACAATAGATCATTGGTGCACGAAATGTTCTCCTAAGTCGTTAACAGTTTTATTGCACTGCAAATGATATGAACTGTTAAGTGATTTTTGTCAGTGACAGCTATTCTCCGCGTTCCTTGCTGTTATTTATCGTACTTGCCACACGTTTTTCATTTCAAATTTTGTAAGTATTGTCACAGCTATTAAAAATTTACAAGCACAGATTTTCAGGAGTCTCTGTGTGGTTTTAGAAATCTGTATGGGGTCGGAGAAATTATCTTATACCCTTTAGTCCCTTTTAGAAAACGGTTATACTAAAAAATTTCTTTTAACAATTAATTTTTGATTTTCAGTCCTCAGTGTGTCAAATATTTCAATTGATTTCAGACATTTTGATGAAATTACAACAGACACAAGCAGTAAATTTCAGGTTCATTTCAGTTTCTCTATCACTCACTTAACGAATGGCTTCCTCACTTCTATGTATATTTCGCGAAAAGGATGCGAAGATAAAAATTAGAGAGAATCGAGCTTACACTGGTCTTACCACCAATAGTTTCTACCGCGAAACATTCACGACTGTCCCAGTAAAAGGTAGAAATGGAAGTGAGATACAAAATACAGACAAAGAAGCGAATTAATATTCCATATTCATCTAGTTATGAGCTATTCTGAAAGCTTTATGTCTCTAGTTCATCGGAAAGTTAGTTTAAAATCAATTGTAAAATTTATGCCGAACAGACAAGAAAAGACCTAATAAAAACGTGTTAAAAAAAGGAGGAAGGAAGATCAGCGTTTAATGTCACAGAGAGAGAGCACGAGTAGGAATATGGAAGGATGGGAAAGGAAATCGCTAATGACATTTTCAAAGGAACCATCGCGGCAATTCTCTAGAGCAGTTTAAGGAAGTAAAACTAAAGTGTCGATGGCTGAACGGGGATTTGAATCGTCGGCCTCCCGAAGTCTCCTTTATAGATGAGCTAAACTTTTCTAAAATTCATCCACTAAACTGACCATTCGCCTTTCCTACAACCGACCTCATGCGCTCGTTCCATTGCATACGCTTTGCAATGTTTCGCCTCGACATTTAATCATCGTGAGTGTGTCAAGCAGTACACCACTGATATTGTATTCCTATATTACAAGATTATTTTCCTACTCATCTGCATTAGCTTATGTTTTCATACATTTAGATCAACCTGATATTCATCAGTCCGTAGCTCGTGGTCTTGCGGTAGCTTTCTCACTTCCTGCGTATAGGGTCCCGGGTTCGATTCCCGGCGGGGTCAGGGATTATTCCTGCCTCGAGATGACTGGGTGTTGTTGTGTCGTTTGCATTATCATCATTCACCCTATTACGCTCGGGGGAAGGCAATGGTAAACCACCTCCAATAGGACCTTGCCTAGTACGGCGGTGCAGGTCTCCCGCATCGTCCCCGGAGTATGGGACCTCATCGTCGACGATATTCATCAGACCAAATAGCAATTCTGTGGAACTCGTCCCGTGTCCTCCTTCAGTCACTCAATGACAGTGCAGTGCCGCACACTCTAACATCATCACCAAACAGAAGAAGACTGCTGCTCACCGCATTCGTCATATCTTTTATGTATCTTACACTTCCCCGAAGCACTCCTGACGATATCTTTGTTTCCGATGAACAACCGACGTTAAATACAACGCTCTGGAATCTATTTCATTGATTACCTATTTCTAGTAATTATTGTCTCCTGTTACACACGAACGGAAAATTTAGCATTGTTGCTACGAGGAAAACTGAACAAAGCACCAGTCCCCGACTGAATCTCAATCAGATTCTATACTGAATTTGTGGCTGAGCTAGACTATCTTTCAACTATAATAAACCGTAGATACCTCGTACAAAAACGGTGCTCAGTAGTTAGAAAAAAATATAAGTGACACCCGTCTAGAAGAAGAGTAGCACAAGTGATTAACAAAACACCTGTCTAACATCTTTGATATCCATTTGTTGTAGAATCTCTGAACATATTCTGAACTCGAATGTAACGAGGTATCTCGAACAGAATGACTTCTCCACGCCAACGATTCCGTAAACATCTATCATGTGAAACCAAATTTATACTGTTCTCACAACACATCCTAAAAACCATAGATCAAGGCCATTATGCAGACGCAGTATTTCCCGATTTCCGACAAGCATTTGACTCGAGATCACACCTACGCCTATTATCAAAACCATGACCGCATGGAGTATCAAGCAAAGTTTGCGATTGGATCGACGATATCTTCGCAGCACCTTATCTTGGATGAAGCGTCATCGACAGAGGTGCATATTGCTACATTTGAGCCCAGGGAAGTGTGTTGGGATCCTGTATGTTAATGAATTTTCAGGCAATGTAATAGCAACCTCAAACTATCTGCAGATAATGCGGTTATCGATAATGAAGTATTACCTGAAAGAAGCTGCAAACGTATTCATTCAGGTCCTGAGAAGATTTACAACTGTGCAAAGATTCGTAACTTGCTTTAAATGTTCAGAAATGTAAAATACGCCCCTGATAAAAAGAAAAGATTCGTAACTTGCTTTAAATGTTCAGAAATGTAAAATACGCCCCTGATAAAAAGAAAACAGTACAGGGTGATTCAACAAGAAAGAACAGATTAAAATGTTAAAACTATAAAATATAGAAACCCATTGGGAAAGACGCTGCATAGAGGAAGGTTCCAGATTTTGACACAGCTGGGCTACGTTTCTTTGTAGCAACGTGGCGACAACATCACAAGAGTAATCACTTTGTGTCTACATCTACATCTACATGGATACTCTGCAAATCACATTTAAGTGCCTGGCAGAGAGTTAATCGAATCACCTTCACAAAAATTCTCTGTTATTCCAATCTCGTACAGCGCACAGAAAAAACGAACACCTATATCTCTCGGTGCGAGCTTTTATTTCCCTTATTTTATTAAGGCGATCGTTTCTCCCTATGTAGGTAGGCGTCAAAAAAATATTTTCGCATTCAGAGAAGAAAGTTGATGATTGGAATTTCGTGAGAAGATTCCTCCGCACCGAAAAACTCCTCAATCCTGTATCATTTCAGTGACACTCCCACCCCTATTTCACGATAATACAGAACGTGCTGCCCTCTTTGAAATTTTTAGATGTAGTCCGTCAATCCTAACTGGTAAGGATCCCATATCGCACAGCAGTATTCGAAAAGAGGATGGACAAGCGTAGTGTAGGCAGTCTCCTTAGCAAATCTGCTACATTTCCTAAGCGTTCTGCCACTAAAACGCAGTCTTTTGTTGGCCTTCCCCACAATATTTTCTTTGTGTTCCTTCTAATTTAAGTTGTTCGTAATTGTACTTCCTAGGTTTTAGTTGAATTTACGGCCTTTAGATTTGACTGATTTATCGTGTAACCGAAGTTTAACGGAATCCTTTCAGCACTCATGTGGATGACCTCACACTTTTCGTTATTTTGGGTCAATTGAAAATTTTCGCACCACATATATATCTATTCTAAATCGTTTTCCAATTTATTTTGATCTTCTAATGACTTTACTATTCGATAAAAGCGTCATCTGCAAACAACCTAGGCTACTCAGGTTGTCTCACAAATCGTGTATATAGATAAGGAACAGCAAAGGGCCTATAATGTGTTGGAATTTGCGTGAAATTAATCCACTTTTCAAGTACAACATGCACTTCCCGTTGATCAAGCAAGAAGCCGCCATTGAACAAGAAGATTTGTGATTGGCATACAAAATTCTTGGAAACTGGTTGCATACGCAAAGGGAAGACTATTGGTCGGTCACGCAAGTCTGATGTTAACGTCGAGCATATTCGAGGTGCGTTCACACGAAGTCCTCGTAAGTTTACAAGGCGGGCAGGCCAGGAACTACAGCTTCCTAAAACAACGGTGTGGCTTGTTCCGAAACTACGCTTGAACATGAAGCCTTACTAGTTGAAGCTACTGCAGCAATTGGGTCCCGGTGACCATAGCGAAAGGTACGAATTTTGCAGTTCAGTTCGCCAGGATACGGCAGAGAACACTTTTTCCGAACGACTCACTTTTTCGGACGAAACGACGTTTCGTCTATTGGGTAAAATAAACCGCCATAAGGTGAGAGTTTGGGGTCATAAAACTGGCGTCGTCGTCGTTGAAACTGACTCTATTTTGTGCCATTTCTGCTCACCTTTCTTTTCTGCGGAGCGAACTGTGACAGGAATGTCATACTTCGACATGGTTGTTCCATCAACTTCACGAAGATTCCAACTGATTTCATCTCTATGCACGACGGCATCCCGCACCCCGCTCACTTTCACCTTCAGGTGCGGTGTTATCTTAACAACACCATTCCACAACGTTGGAAGAAGTGGACGACAAGATCTTGTCCAATGCTTTTGGCCTCCCAGGTCATTCACCTATGGAGCTACTCTTCAAGAGCTGAGAAATCGAATTGTTGAAGCTGTCGATTCAGTAAGCAGGGATCCGCTGATTCGTTTGTGGAATGAAATGGATTGCCATTTCGATGTTTCTCGCGCAACGCATGATGCTCATGTGGAATGTATGGTATACCGTCTATGTGAAGATAAAACTTTCAACCTAATTCTATCCTGTGACATGTATTCCTATCTTTCTTACTTTGTCTGTAATAAAATCTGAAATCTGTTCTTTCTTTCTGAATCACCCTGTAGTGTCCTATGGCTATATTATCAACGAATCACAACTGGAATCTGCCAACTGATACAAATACCTAGGCGTAAAACTTTGTAGGGCTACGAAATTGACGATCACATAGGCTCAATTCTAGGTAACACAGACTTCGAAACATTGCTGAGTACTAGGATCACGCAATCAGTCTACAAACGACATTGCTTACAAAGCAATGGTGCGTCGCTTCCTAGAGCATTACTCACATTTGTGGGACCCACACGAAATAGGACTAAAGGGAATATTGAAGATATACAGAGGAAGACAGCACGAATTGTCACTGGTTTGTTTGACCCATGCGAGAGTGTCAGGATGAAAAAACTCAGTTGGCGGTCGCTTAAAGATAGACGCAAACTGTCCCGAGAAAGAGTACTTACAATGTTTCAAGAACCGTCTTTAAGTGACGAGTTCAGGAATACACTACAACCCCCTACGTATCGCTCTCACAGGGATCTGGACGACAAGATTAGATAATTGCAGCGTGCACAGAGGCATTTAAGCACTCATTCTTCCCGCGGCCCCTACGTGTATGGAACTGGGAAAAGGCCTAATAATAGATACAATCTAGCAACCACAGCCGAGCACTGCACAGTGGTTTGCAGAGTATGGTTGTGAACACAACATAGACCTGTTTGGTTGTGACATTCTTGGGTCGAAATTGCGTCGATTCCTCTGCCCTACGATGGCGGTTCCGGTCATGTGCTGTACGCGGTTAAGCTTTTTTAACGTACTGCTCACCCTATGTGTCATATCATTTATGTATATCTATATATTACAATGTTCAGGGGCAGCAGTTTGTTATTCCAATATCATAATCCGTCTTTCTAAAACACACACACACACACAGAGAGAGAGAGAGTGAGAGATAGAGAGAGAGAGAGAGAGAGACAGAGAGAGGGGGGGGGGGGAATATATACAGTGTGACAGTCATTGAACTATATGAAAAAAATTAGTTACAAACTGCTACATGCACCCCCCTTTGTTCAACTTGTACACGTCACTACAGATATTCGGATTTAGGTTATCATATGTTCAATATGTCTGCCATCATTCGCCATCACGTGGCGCAGACGAATAGTGAAACTCTGCATGATCCGCTGAAGTGTCGGAACATCGATGCTGTCGAAGAGCTCCTAAATGGCTGTTTTCAGCTCAGCAATGCTTTTGGTGTTATTGCTGTACACCTTCTCTTTAATACAGCCCCACAGGAAGGAGTCGCATGTGTTTAGATCCGAAGAGTCCGCCCCCAGCTGAGTGGTCAGCAAGACAGAATGTCAATCCTAAGAGCCCGGGTTTGATTCCCGGCTGGGTCGGAGATTTTCTCCTCTCAGTGACTGGGTGTTGTGTTGTCCTAATTACCATCATTTCATCCCCATCGATTCGCAAGTCGCCGAAATAGTGTCAAATTGAAAGACTTGCACCCGGCGAACAGTCTACCCGACGATAGGCGTTAGTCACACGACATTTACATTTTTCAGATCCGAAAAATATGGCGGCCAATCGAGGCTCAAGCCAGTGGCCTCTGGATACCCCAGAGCGAGAATGGAGTCCCCGAAGTGCTCCTCCAGAACATCAAACACTCTCCTGCTTCGATGGGGTCGAGCTCCGTCTTGCATGAACCACTTCTTGTCGAAATCAGGGTAATGGGGATGAAACAAGCTTCCAAAACCTTCACGTACCGTCTGATAGTCACCATGCCATCAAGGAATATCACACCGATTATTCCGTGACTGGACACTGCACACTACACAGTCAGCCAGTGAGTGTGAAGAGACTTCTCGATCGCGAAATGTGGGTTCTCAGTCCCCCAAAGGCACCAATTTTTCTTATTGACAAACGTATCCAAACAAAAGTGGGCTTCGTCGCTAGACCAAACCATGCATGCGCATACTAATTACTAATTCCTATCATTCCCCTTGGCCAACAGTATATTTTGAACGTCCTAACGCAAACTGTTCAGAAGTTATAACAATTTTATTTCATACACTTCATTAACTGACAAATCAAAGAAAGTTTTGCATCACCCCGGTTCCCAGAACTCCTGAAGACAGATGTTGACTGTGGATTTTGTATCTCAGACACGTCCCTTTGACTATTCAGAGACGTCACTAAAATCGCCCAAGGATGTAAACAACCATGCATGAGAAGCGCCTATTTGTCTGAGGGGGTCCGAATGCCGATCAGTTCCAGTCATTCCACCAGGAAGGAGGTACACGGCTCGTATTGTCTGTAGTTCAACCATGCCTAGACGGTCAATACCGTGGTTCGAACGCGTCCGCATCGTCACTTTGTGTCAGGAAGGGTTCTCAACATGGGAAGTGTCCAGGTGTCTCGGAGTGAACCAAAGCGATGTTGTTCGGCCATGGGGGGGGGATACAGAGAGACAGGAACTGTCGATGGCATGTCTCGCTCAGGCCGCCCAAGGGCTACTACTGCAGTGAATGACCGCTACCTATGGATTATGGCTCGGAGGAACCCTGACAGCAACGCCACCATGTTGAATAATGCTTTTCGTGCAGTCACAGGACGTCGTGTTACTACTCAAACTGGGCGCAATAGGCTGCATGATGCGCAACTTCACTACCGACGTCCATGGCGAGGTCTGCCTTTGCAACCACGACACCATGCAGCGCGGTGCAGATGGTCCCAACAACATGCCGAATAGACCAACGTCATATTACGGCCCCCGTTGTCCCATGCAACTTTTGTCACACAAACTTTTAGCTCCTGTCATACTTTCGGTGTTACTCTTGGTGACAATAGTTAGTGACTCACCCTGTGCACAGGGCGAATCACATAAAACCTGAACCGAAAATATTACGGAAATGGAAAGTGCCATTTATGTAGGGTTTTCATAGAGTGGGTTGGTAGTCAGATGGTCGTACTGTTAAACAATAAACAGATTGTAATAATACTTAGAAAGTATATTTTTGTGCAAACATACGCTTTTTAAACGGAACCATTCCGACTGAATTTAACAAACTAAAATTAGGATGAATTAGAATTTCAGTGGTGTGTATTGCAAGACTATAATGCATGTCGTTTACTATATATCATACTTCGAGGAGCTTGCACACCGACATTTGTTTGTGCCATTCAACCTGCGTTGTTGCTAGATAAGATGTTACGTTTGCTTACAGTGTGCGTGTGTGTCCATTGAGTGCACTGCGACTTGCTAGTAAGTTAGTGTGTGACAGTCTAAGCAGTAGGTCGTGAGTGGACGATGAGATTACCATGCAGAATAAAGTCGACGTGCTCATGGTGTATGGAGAGTTTAGGAAGAATGAAGGTCGTTCTTGTAGGGTGTATGCGACAAGATGTCCCAATAGACGTCAACCATCTGGGCAGTTCGTTATCCACCTCTTCAACCAGAGTTATGTGAAAGTGGTAGTGTAACACCTGGACACTTTAACGGAAGGAAATAAGGGACGACAGAAGAGAGGGAAATTACTGTTCTTGCTGCTGTTGCAGTTGATCCGAAAGTTAACTCCTGCGCAATCGCACGCGGAATTGCAATGAGTCAGGAAAAGGTACTAAGCATTCCCATCTCTATAGGTTCCACATTCCTATCACAACTCTCTCCATGAAGAGCTGAATTGAAATGATTATGAAAATCATCTTAACTTTTGTACATATTGGTTGAGACAGGATATCCCAGATGTATCATGTATCTTGTTTAGTGCTGAAGCTACATTTAGTTTCTTGGTTGGTTGGTTGCGTGCTCCATTGATCAGTCGCAAGGTATGGAAGCCGTTATGATGTGTCAAGTGCACAAGAAATGCACATATGATACAAGATTTTTTAATATATATATATATATATATATATATATATATATATATATATATATATATTACAGTACAGTGTTAAACATTAATATTTCTATTATTTACGCCATTCCCTTAAATGGCACAACATGCATATACTAAATTAATAGATTTATTTATTCCTATTCAAGAATTCATCTATGGTATAGAAGGAGTTGTCAAGAGGATATGATTACAATTTATTTTTGAAACTATGACTGCAGTCTGTCAGACATTTTATTTCACCTGGTAATTCGTCAAAAGTTTTTATAGCAGCATATTTTACCCCTTTCTGTGCCGAAGATAGGCTGAGTAACGGACAGTGTAAGTCTTTCTTTATTCTGGTATTATACTCATGAATGTCAATGTTGTTTTTAAACTGGTCCATGTTGTTCAGAACAAATTTCATTATTGAGTAAATTTACTGTGAGGCTGTTTTAGGAATTCTCAAACTTTTAAAAAGATGCCTACAAGACGTGCGACTATGAACCCCACACATTATTCTAATCACTTTCTTTTAAGCAGTGAATACTTTTGTCTAAGTGTCGAGTTACCCCAAAATATTATTCCGTATGCCAACAGAGAGTGAAAGTATGCAAAGTATGTTAGCTTACTAATTTCCATATCCTCAAAATTGGCAATTATTCTGATTGCAAAAGTTGCTGAACCTAGTCGCTTTAGCCGGCCGAAGTGGCCGAGCGGTTCTAGGCGTTACAGTCTGGCACCGCGCGACCGCTACGGTCGCAGGTTCGAATCCTGCCTCGGGCATGGATGTGTGCGATGTCCTTAGGTTAGTTAGATTTAAGTAGTTCCAAGTTCTAGGGGACTGATGACCTCAGAAGTTAAGTCCCCTAGTGCTCAAAGCCATTTTTTAGCCTAGTCGCTTTAGAAGATCCAAAATATGAATTTTCCAGTTAAGATTCTCATCTATATGTACACCCAGAAACTTAGTGTGCTCTACCCTGTCTACTGGCTTCTGTTGATGTGTTATATTTATTGAAGGAACTGTACTTTTTGCAGCAGAAAATTGGATGTACTGTGTTTTTTCAAAGTTTAGAGCAAGCCCATTTGCAGATAACCAATTAATGACTTTTCCAAAGACCTTATTTGTATCATTTTTCAATTGGAGTTTCTTTTACTGGATTAATAATGATGCCTATATCATAAGCAAACTGTGTCAGTTCAGCTTCTTGTTTCAGATAAGAAGGGAGGTCGTTCACATATATCAAGATCAGATGTGGACTCATAATTGAACCCTGTGGAACACGTAATGTAATTTCACCGTAGTTAGATGAAGTGGAAAACTTATTTAAATCACTTGACCCATATAAAGAAACTTTTTGTTTCCAGTTCTGTAGGTATGACTTAAACCACTCATACGCTATTCCATTTACCAATCAAGGCCAGGTAAACCGCCAAAACATGCACTATTTGTCTCATGACAATCCCTGTTGGCTTGTCAGATGGAGCGTCAGCGTCGATGTAGCGTAAATGTATGGTGTGGGGTAATGAACCATCGGCTCATAGGCCGGTTTTTCATAGAGGGAACACTGAGCGCACACAAGTATCGCATTGTCCTAACAGATCATCTTCCACGGATGCTAGAAGACGTTTCTCTGGAAACTGGGAGTTACCTTAGTACCAACATGACGGCTGTCCAGCCAATAGTGCACGAAGTCTAGAGGAGGTCTTCACGAAGTGGCTCCATATCGTTGGATTGGAACAGAGAACCTATACCTTGGCCGGCCCGTTCCCGAATTTGACTTCTCATGACTTTTCTGTAGGGAATACTGAAAGCGCTGTCTACGAGGACGTACCAACTACAACCGATGAAATGCAATGACGTATTACTGCAGTCTGCTCGGACATCTCATCTGAGATCCTAGCAGCTGTGCGACAGTCGTTCCATATTAGGCCCAAAGCATGTATTGCCGCTGCCGGTGGTAATCTGGAACACAACCTATGATCGTCAATAGTTTCATTACTTGTCAGAATCGAAATAACTAGTTTATGCACTTGTGTTGTTCTTTAATGTATGCTTTACACAAAAAATACACTTCTAAGTAATATTAGACTCTGTTCAAAGGTTAAAAATGCGAGCGCCTGACTACCAACCCATTCTGTGAAAATTGCATATCAGTTCCACTTCCCATTTACACAATATCTGCGTTGCAAGTTTTAGGTGATTTGTCCGCTATACACGGACTAGTCACATTAATGTGACCACGGCCCATGGTCGGTGTCAATGTGTAATAACCACTCACAGAAGGCAGGTGGCACCACTAGCAGTGGAGGGTACATAAAACATGACGGGGGACCCGGTAAACGGTGCAGGCGTAATGCCGGAATGAAGCGATTTGTCTGGTGTCTAAAAGGGCATGATCATTGGCTTTCGGACCAAGAGTGGACACGTTTCCGAAACGGCAAGAGTTTGTCAACTGTTCGCGTGCAATGCCGTCGTGGTAAAGTATAGTGTCCATGGCAAAAAGGCGCTACCCAAAACCGGACCAGGGGCAACTATCGTGTACCAAGGACCATACAGGAGATCAAAAAGTGTTCAAATGTGAATTCCTAAGGAACCAAACTGCTGAATTCATCAGTCCCTAGACTTACACACTACGTTAACTAAATTAAACTAACGTATGCTAACAACAATACACACACCTATGCCCGAGGGAGGACTCGAACATCCGGCGGGAGGGGCCGCGGCAGTCCGTGACATGGCATCTCTAACTGCACGGCCACGCCGCGAGGCTTGGAGGGGTTAACGACGACTGCGGAGATGTGTACTGACGGACAGAATTGCAAGTATTAAGCAGCTGAGTGCCCCTTACGAACCAAGGGGCTACCAACAATGTATCCTCAACGAGCGTTCAACGAAAGTTGCTGCGTATGAGCCTCCGCAGCAGGCGCCTTCTTCACGCACCCATGCTGACTGCTGTACATCAGCGACGAAAGATGGAATTTACACGCCAATACTGCAACTGGACACACACTGAAAGGCGAAAGGTGACCTTTTGAGTGGAATCACGTTTTATGCCTCATCGGACTGAAAGCAAACACCCTGCAATAATCATCGGAAGGTTCCAGGTCCGAGGACGGAGCGTTGTGGTCTGGGTGAATCTCTCATTATGTAGGGGAGACTGTACAAACACAAGTATGCATTTATCCTTGAGGACCATGTGCACCCCTACATACATTTTGTCTTTCCTCAGCACAACGGCATCTACCAACAGGGAAAGTCAATCTGTCACAAGCCTGCAGTGTACATGCGTAGTTCGAAGAGCACCAGAATGAGTTTACCGTACTCCCCTGGCCATCAAACTCCCCGGAGTTAAGCCCAATCAAGACTCTGTGAGACTACTTCGATCGGTCTGTCCGTGCCATGCGTCTTCAACCGAGAAACCCAATGCAGCTGGCCTCAGCACTGGAGTCGGCATGGCTCCACAGCCCTGTCGGTACCTTTCAGAACCCTAATGACACTCTTCCTGCACGTCTCGCACCGGTCCACACCGTATAAAGGAATTATTCCGGTTTCTGACAGGTGGTCACATAGAGCAAATAAACGTGTCGTAGTTAGAGGCTGTGTACATGAAACAACATCCACTCGCAAAGATTTCGCATGATTGCTTCTCTTTTTATTCTTGTATTTGCTTGTGTCATATTTCTTTAATGAAATACGTCGAAAAACGTTGCATCTTCTTCCGCTCTTCAAGTCTTAGGCAACACTCCCGTTCCGACTTCACATAATGAGCGCCATCTCTTTCTTTTGCTATATCTCTTCTTGCTGAGGGCGTATACTTGTTTACAATGACTGAAATTCTGAAATCGTCCCTCCGGGTCATACGTTGTCCCTTCCTTGTATTCTCCAACTTTCACATTTAAATTATAAATTCCCAATTCTGCCCGAGTGTTCTCATTTTTTACGTGGTCCCTATGAGAAACCTTTCGCGGTTCTTAAAAATCTCATTTCTGCTTACCATATGTTATATTTACCTCTTTTTTTTTTCTTAGTCCAGGAATGGTGTCGTAAAGTAGTGCAGGCACTGGTTTCCTTTTATATAGTTTCGATTTTGTGACATTTCTTATTTTATTTTTTAAATTACTGTTTAAAATTCCAGATATCAGTTGAATTGATTTGTTTTTTCTGCATTTTTGTATATGTTCAGACTTACGTCATTGCCTAAATAAGTGAAACTAGAGACTTGCTAAAGTACCGTGCTTTCGATGACAATTGTTGATCGAACTGTGAACTTTCCATTGTGGGCTGTAATTTTAGTCCACATTACTGACCTATCTTATATCGAACTCCGAATTTTCCATTTTCAAACTGAAGCTTCAGTCGCTACAGTTCTATAAACTTCGATTATCCGTATGCAAATTTCGACAGAACGGATCTCTTTTTGCTGTCATAAACCGTTTTAGGCTACGATCCTCACATTTGATGGGCTCGTTAGTTTTGTCACCCGGTTTACATTCGCATAAATGTGAGGTGCATTCAAGTTATAACAACGCCGAGGCTTTTTGTAACAAACTAATGACACGAAAACTGTGAAACTTGTGTCTCTTCTCCTGTCTCACACTCTGCAACCGTACACATTTTTCCCAACGTTACTGCTAACGCTTCTTTAGGAGTCTGGTTTGACCACCGAAAAATCGCTGATACAACAGCGGCACAGCTAGTGAATGTGCGACCACGGAGAGTGTCTTTCTTCGTTGGAAACAGCAAAAAGTTGGTAAGAGCCAGGTGATGAGATTAGGGAACATGATAAATCACCTCACAGTTGTCACGAAGTAACTGCAGCTTCGCGTACGCCGTGTGCAATGGTGCGTTGCGTTGATGAAAGAGCACATGTGCAGCCTTTTCCGGCCGTTTTTCGCGCAACACTGAAGGAAGTTTGTTCTTTGAAACGTATTGGTAGCTGCACCTGTCACCTTAGCGCCTCTTGGAAACCATTATTTTTTCAACGCTGGCAGCTACCTGAAAATTTTTTCTGACGGTGTTTGTGCTTCCATTGCACTCACTGGCACTTCGTTTCAGGATTGAAAACTGACATCCGTGTCTCACTCATTGTCACAATCGATGTAAAGAGAGGGAAATGCCAACTCTCTATGCGATGTGTTCCACACTTATTCAGTGATCCTCCAAAACTACTTTCTCTACTCGCTCGATAATGTCCTCAGACCGGTTGGTGCGAGGATGAGGCTGTCTTGCTTTGTTGTCAGTCCTGATGGAATAGTCGGGGGTGTTATATTAGGTTGGTGCGTAAGTTCGTAGCGTTTCTGTTTTGCATGTTGCTATTCTGGTTGATAAGGCTTTGTTTATCGATTATCATTTTTTATTTGTAGTTCACTGTTCGAGTTTAAATACTGTCATTTTGCCATTTGGAGATAGTGAGTGGAACTGTGAACGCTAGGCAACGGAGAGCCAAGTGAATAAATCGGAACATTTCCGACATGTTCTTCTGTTTGAGTTTAGTAGAGGGGTGACAGCAGTGGAGGCACCCAGAAACATTTGCGCCATATATGGAGATAATGCCATTGCATAAAGCATGGCAAGGAAATATTTTTCACGTTTTAAGGAGGATTTTTTTTTTAGGTTAGTGACTCTCCTCGCTCAGGAAGACCTTCGGGATTTGACGAAGATCGTTAAAACGCATTAATCCACAATGATCCACAGCTGTGTGCTCGAGAACTGATAGATGTGACGAACTGTGGTTATTCCACCGGCGAGCGATGTTTGTAACCAATGGGGAAGGTTCAAAAATCCGATGTATGGGTACTGCATGATCTAAGCCAAAATAACACAAATCAGTGGGTGATCACATCTGCATCTCTGCTTGCTCGCCATTCCTATCCTGTATCGTTACTGGTAACGAGAAATTGCGTTTTTATGCTAATACAAGGAAAAGAAAGGAATAGTTGAGTCTCCAAGTCTCCGTACGAAACCTAACGCGCATCCACAAATGATAATGTAATGCATCTTGTGGAACAGCGACAGTGTGGTGTACTACGAATAGCTCCCCTAGGTGTAACCATCGCTTCTGACGTTTACTGTGAACATCTGAAACGTCTTACAGCCGCAGTCGAAGAACAGTGACCAGGAAGACAATGTAAAGTGATGCTACTCCACGATGACGCACACCCGCCCGCCTTCTGCTAGAGTGACAAAAAAACACTGTACACGAATTGGGTTGGTAAGTCACTTCGCAGCTATCTTATTAACCTGTTCTCGTGCCCTCAGATTTTCACCTTTCCCTCTCTTTGTCATACAGTCTTCAAGGAACTTCCTTCCCGGAAGAAATTCCGCTCCGAACGTGGCTCGGCGAGTTCTTTGCCTCAAAACCAAGTGATTTCTGCAGTCGCGGAATCGAAAAATTATCCCAGCGTTGGCAGACTGCTGTAAATACATTACTGGCCATTAAAATTGCTACACCACGTAGATAACGTGTTACACACGCGAAATTTAACCGACAGGAAGAAGATGCTGTGATATGCAAATGATTAGCATTCAGAGCATTCACACAAGGTTGGCGTCGGTGGTGACACCTACAACGTGCTGACATGAGGAAAGAAAATTTCCAACCGATTTCTCATACACAAATAGCAGTTGACCGGCGTTGCCTGGTGAAACGTTGTTGTGCTGCCTCGTGTAAGGAGTAGAAATGCGTACCATCACGTTTCCGACTTTGATAAAGGTCGGATTGTAGCCTATCGCGATTGCGCTTTATCGTATCGTGACATTGCTGCTCGCGTTGGTCGAGATCCAATGACTGTCAGCAGAATATCGAATCTGTGGGTTCAGGAGGGTAATACGGAACGCCGTGCTGGATCCCAACGGCCTCGTATCACTAGCAGTCGAGATGTCAGGCATCTTATCCGCATGGCTGTAACGGATCGTGCAGCCACGTCTCGATCCCTGAGTCAACAGATGGGGACGTTTGCAAGACAACAATCATCTGCACGAACAGTTCGACGACGTTTGCAGCAGCATGGACTATCAGCTCGGAGACCATGGCTGCGGTTTCCCTTGACGCTGCATCACAGACAGGAGCGCGTGCGATGGTGTAGTCAACGACGAACCTGGGTGCACGAATGACAAAACCTCATTTTTTCGGATGAATCCAGGTTCTGTTTATAGCATCATGATGGTCGCATCCGTGTTTGGCGACATCGCGGTGAACGCACATTGGAAGCGTGTATTCGTCATCGCCATACTGGCGTATTACCCGGCGTGATGGTATGGGGTGCCATTGGTTACACGTCTCAGTCGCCTCTTGTTCGCATTGACGGCACTTTGAACAGTGGACGTTACATTTCAGATGTGTTACGACCCGTGGCTCTACCCTTCATTCGATCCCTGCGAAACCCTACATTTCAGCAGGATAATGAACGACCTCATAATGCAGGTCCTGTACGGGCCTTTCTGGATACGGAAAATGTTCGACTGCTGCCCTGGCCAGCACATTCTCCAGATCTCCCACCAATTGAAAACGTCTGGTCAATGGTAGCCGAGCAACTGGCTCGTCACAATATGCCAGTCACTACTCTTGGTGAACTGTGGTATCGTGTTGAAGCTGCATGGGCAGTTGTACCGGTACACTCCATCCAAGCTCTGTTTGACTCAATCCCCAGGCGTTTCAAGGCCGTTATTACGGCCAGAGGTGGTTGTTGTGGGTACTGCTTTCTCAGGATCTATGCACCCAAACTGAGTGAAAATGTAACCACATGTCAGTTCTAGTATAATATATTTGTCCAATGAATACCCGTTTATCATCTGCATTTCTTCTTGGTGTGCCGGCCTGAGTGGCCGAGCGGTTCTAGGCGCTACAGTCTGGAACCGCGCGACCGCTACGGTCGCAGGTTCGAATCCTGCCTCGGTCATGGTTAGTTAGGTTTAAGTAGTTCTAAGTTCTAGGCGACTGATTACCTCAGAAGTTAAGTCCCATAGTGCTCAGAGCCATTTGAACCATTTTCTTCTTCGTGCAGCAATTTTAATGGCCAGTAGTGTATTAAAGGATATCTTTGATGACTAATGTCTCTGTTTTGTGTACGTGTTGTCTTCTTTAAACTTATGGAAAAAACACTACGAACTTGCGTACCCACCTGACAATTTTAATGCACCTCGTAAACAGCAAACGAGCGTTCTTCATCAATATTGGCGCCAACGATTAGTCTATTCGGCGTCCTGATGGCAGGGAGGGGGGGGGATGTGGAGCGGTGGGGAAGGGGGGGGGGAGGAGAACTGTTAGATCAACATGTTTTTTACTTTTAGCATCAGCCACCAATTAGACGTGTGGGGTGAAGCTACATTCTCAGTATGCCACTGGAGTTTTCGTAGCGACTCAGGTGTAAGGTGACAGCACATAATTTCATAGGCGAAATGTAGGCAATCACGGGTATGAGCCAGGGAGGCGAGGCTCGTTAGAGCTGCGGTCGAGCGTGAGGCAGCCGAGTGGAGGATGCGGCGGGTCGCGTGCCCGCAGCGATGGCCCTCAATGGGAAGAAGATACCATACGTCTCCGGCATTGAGGCGGCGTCGCGTGCGCACTGCGTGTAATTGCAGGTCTGGAAAGAGGCCGTCAGGCGGGGGGGGGGGGGGGGGATAGGGAGGGAGGGGGGAGCCTGAGAAAGAGGGCGACTGAATGGCTGCGGCCCCGCTAACTGCCATCCTGCAGCCTCCCAAGCATGGGCTTCCGCCACGCGGAGCTCAGATAATGCAGCCGCGTATTAATTTACTTATTAATCTACTCGCTTTCGTGACCTGTTTGTAGCTCCTAAAGCCAGGCTGCTTCTCATAAGCACATCCAACTCCCGTCTCTTGTAGCAGGTGATTCTTCAGCTAGGGAAATTTCGGATAGTATCGAACACTTAAATGTAATATTTTATGAAGGTTATACTTGCACTAAAAATATCATGTAACATTACTTAACAGAATTATAAAGCTCCATGTCATAAGAATATAAGTTCGTCGATTCTGACGTGAAAACGGCTTTTCGTTCGTCGAACAAACTTTCTTTGTTGATAAAATAGAGTCAGTCCTGAATTGGTAATAAATACTGGAATAATAACAGGCCTACGTAAACAAAGGTTGATCCCACAACATATGGCTCCAGTGTGTACGTGTTTGTCGAGCAGTTTTTGTTTTGCCTGCGACATCATTGTTACGAATTATCTTTGTAAAACGTTATAATAAATTGGTGTACCGTGGAAACGTCTTTAGCTAGTGGCTAGTGTTGCTGCCTCTGGATCACGATTTCCTGGTTTCCATTCCAGGACGGGTTGGGAATTTTCTCTGCCCGGGGACTGGGTGTTTGTGTTGTCCTCATCATTTCATCATCATCATCATCATTCGTGACAGTGGCTAGATTGGATTGTGTAAAAATTGGACAACAATTGGGACTTTGTACGGACGCTGATGATCTCGCAGTTGAGCGCCGTACAAACCAAACATCATCGTCATCATCTGCTGTAAAGAGCTTGCGGAGTAATACTAGGTCCCAAAGTGAGACACTAAATGTATTCGTTGGAATATAAATGAAAAACGACATTTTAACTAATAAGTTGGCCGGCCGCTGTGACCGAGCAGTTCTAGGCGCTTCAATCCGGAACCGCGCTGCTGCTACGGTCGCCGGTTCGAATCCTGCCTCGGGCATTGCTGTGTGTGATGTCCTTAGGTTAGTTAGGTTTAAGTAGTTCTATGTCTAGGCGACAGATGACCTCAGATGTTACTTTGGTTGGTTGGTTGGTTGGGGGAAGAGACGAAACAGCGAGGTCATCGATCTCATCGGATTAGGTAAGGACGGGGATGGAAGTCGGCCGTGCCCTTTCAAAGGAACCATCCCGGCATTTGCCTGGAGCGATTTAGGGCAATCACGGAAAACCTAAATCAGGATGGCCGGACGCGGGATTGAACCGTCATCCTCCCGAATGTGAGTCCAGTAGATGTTAAGTCCCATAGTGCTCAGAGCCATTTGAACCATTTTGAACTAAAAATTTCAACATAACAATAGATGTTGCCTCAAATGACAAATACATAAAACAGGTCACAAGAAGGCTCGCGCCGAAATGAAACCAAAAAGCCTTAGAATGACAGTGCCGAGCGAATTAAAGAGGTATGGCAGTGTCGGAAAAGAAACGAAAAAATTGCGAAAAGAGATTACGTAGCTGGCAAATCGGGCGTGCACCAAACTTATGGTTTATGTATTCTTTAATAATTTTACTACTCTGTGTAACCATTTTATTAGAAAGATAGATAATTAAATTACATTTTAGTACGAAACACTTCTTACTATTTTAATTCGAAGTTTTCGCGAAAAGTCTATGGCGCGGACCGGAACTAGGCACACATAAATCTTTTAAATATTTTTTCACCATTTGCAATTTGGTCGTTGAAATTCACAGCATGTGAATGTGTAATGAGCAAAAAAATCACTTTTGTTACAAAAAAGTTTTAATTATAACGTAAACGGTCATAAACTTGAACTTGTTCATCGGTTCACTTAATTTGTTAAATATTATGTCAAACTGTTCCTTCCTGAAACATGCTGCTTGCTGCAAACTCGTTGCCCTCAGCCTTAAGCCTTACGTATTTTCATAAAACCACTGTGGCACTCTTTCCACGCTTTAGTTTTTATGGTTGCGTACCTCAATCCTTGAAAACGGAACCCTTGTAGGATCAGTATGTTATCCCTCTGTCTGACAGTCCGTCTGAGTGTCCGGCTGTTGAGAACCCTGTTTCTCAGGAACCAGTAAACGCACGAAGTTGAAATTTATGTCACGTATTAAGGTCTACGGTCCCTTGGAGATGTAAATATGTGAAACTTCTAAGTCAATTCAGTCAAAACATATGGTCATTTATGTCACATATTTTTATACTCGCAAACTCACTCGTTAAAACCTATAGGGTACTTCCCCTTGACGTAGAACTTCAAATTAAAACATTCTCGAAAGTCTTGGAATCCCTGGAACCAATATCTTGCCAGTATCAATGTCGATAACAGACAAAAATCGCCGATATTCTCGATTTCTGGAATGGATGAACCGTCTACATACATCATTAATTTTGTACGGAACCTTCTGTGCGCGAGTCCCACTCATACCTGCCCAGTTTTATTTTCTGTTTCTCTGTACATTTAATACACAAAATTTAAGAACTAATATGTGTAAGCTGGCTAACTCAAGTTTCTACGTGATCGTACAGTACTGTTTCTGGTATAGCACCGTATTTTCTGAGAATAACATTATTTTCTAATCACGCTTTCAAATCCACCTCATTGTTTTTCCTTATCTCTATGAACTAATTTACTTCTTGGAACTAAATATTTCTCACTTCCTTCTCTGTTTGTTATATCAAAGCGTCTGCACTTTCCTACAGCTTCTTTCGTGTTATTTTCATCCCATTTGTGTCCTGACTTCTGCACCCTCTTCTGTTAAGGAAAATGAATAGTAAAAATTTATGTTATCATGGTATTTGTTTTGTCCGGTACAACCTGAATTCTAGGTCCGACATAAACAGAACGTACCATTGTGATACTTTAACCTTCCTATTGTCGGGCAGGATTTCAGTGGAATCGGATTTAGGCTGGGGGGTTGCTTATGTGTGAACACAGTTTAACAATTAATTTATTGAACATAATATTCTTCTTATAGTTTCTGAAAGCAGGGCTCAAACAAAGAATACAAATAAAGATAATTAAAGTCAAACCATTGTCACAGCACACCGAATCAGGCAGCAACAGTAACAATTACTACATAAGGCCCTTTGGTCACAGATGGGAAATACAATGCATGTAACTCCTGCAACTAACCATAAGGCACTAAAACAACTCTTACGCCTAATTAAGATAGCACGTAACTAAATATTGGTCTTCTATTACTACCATCACCAACTAGCTACTATGACAACCCATAACCAACTCTTTACAAAATTACCTACGCATATACCTCAATAAACCCCTGTACACTAAAACATTGAAATTGAACATTGGTATGCAGAAAATAACAAGATGACTTTCTTTGCACAAACAGCGTTATCAACTCAGGCTCACTCACAGCGTAATACAAACATCACCACTTCCTGTATAATACAATCATCATGTTCACAGTGTGTTTGTTAGCAAAATCAAAATTCGGAACAAACACACTTGCAAGCACATTGCGCCATCAACAAGCAGTACTTGTCATAGAATAGCCTTGGACCTCCAAGTGCGTTATTCCTTGCTTGCTAACCAGTACGTTCAACGGACTGCTTGTAGTCAACGCTGCATACTCTAGTGAATCGCTTAACACAGACTTGGCCAACATTTGCGTCGCTGGAGCGCGTTCACGCTCTGAGAGTGCAGTCGAGTCTGCTCAACACTCCACTGCCCTAATACAAGCAGGTGTCTGAGTGAGACGCCTGTATGCCAAAGGCTGCACACGTGGGAAGATTAGGAATACATGTTGGCAACACAGTGCATCTACTTCTAAGAGAAGTTTCTCTTTCTGTACTTACGGGGCCCGCATCTCGTGGTCGTGCGGTAGCGTTCTCGCTTCCCACGCGCGGGTTCCCGGGTTCGATTCCCGGCGGGGTCAGGGATTTTCTCTGCCTCGTGATGGCTGGGTGTTGTGTGCTGTCCTTAGGTTAGTTAGGTTTAAGTAGTTCTAAGTTCTAGGGGACTTATGACCACAGCAGTTGAGTCCCATAGTGCTCAGAGTACTTATGTACTTACTCTTTACTTACGTTTATGAGCAGATGTTTCTCCCGTGGATTTATTTTAAACTTTTTTATTTCTCTGACAAAGTAATTACTTCCATTATTTGATTAAATTAGTACATTATATGGTGCTAATATGGTGAACAGAACTGCGAAAAATATTATATACAGGCATCTCACATTACATTCTGATGTTTATAAACTGATACATATGTCGATGTTAGAATATGTAATAATTTTGGAACTGTGGTTCATGAGACAGTCAAACATATGGAGTTGGTTCAAATGGCTCTGAGCACTATGGGACTTAACATCTGAGGTCATCAGTCCCCTAGATATTAGAAAAAAAAAATGGCTCTGAGCACTATGGGACTCAACTGCTGTGGTCATAAGTCCCCTAGAACTTAGAACTACTTAAACCTAACTAACCTAAAGACAGCACACAACACCCAGCCATCACGAGGCAGAGAAAATCCCTGACCCCGCCGGGAATCGAACCCGGGAACCCGGGCTAGATATTAGAACTACTTAAACCTAACTAACCTAAGGACATCACACACATCCATGCCCGAGGCAGGATTCGAACCAGCGACCATAGCGGTCGTGCGGTTCCAGACTGAAGCGCCTAGAACCACTCGGCCACACCGGCCGGCAAACATATGGAGTTACACTCATTACAATGTGTTAAAATTGAAAGCTGGCGGAACTTCGTCAGTTTGGAAGAGATCACTTGATTTATCATTAATATATGACCAATTGATGCTAAATGTTATTATCTTTACATATAGAACAGTATTGTCTTCTTTACAATCTTCAAATCGTGGGCTACACCCTTAATTTTTATACATGAAATTAGTGAACTTACTCATGGCACTTTTGTTGCCTTAGTCTGCGATCACTTTCAGAACTCAAATTAATCATCAGATTAACTAATTTAGTGCGATTGCATTCTGAATTGCTGGTGTATCCATTAATCACCGCAATAAAATAAAAACAGTGAATGTATGGGGTAGTATGAATGAGAACAGTGGCATATTTAAGTTTGCAAAAATAATGAGAAGTTTTTGTTCATCCTACCCATATAAGTTTATAGTTCTGGCAATACCGGCCATGACCTTCTTCTGTGCGGATGCACACATATTCCCCGAACTCTTATGGGACTTGGTAAGGATCTCTTCCACGAATAATGAATGTGTTGGGGTGGGACACTACGAATGTAGTGTGTGGACATAGTAGGTGAGAATGTGGGTCTCGCGGGAGGCGTGCGCGAGATAGTCCCTGCAGTCGCACTATCCTCTTGCCCTCGGTGGCTCAGATGGATAGAGCGTCTGCCATGTAAGCAGGAGATCTCGGGTTCGAGTCCCGGTCGGAGCACACATTTTCCCCTATCCCCGTTGATGTATATCGATGCCCGTCAGCAGCTGAAGATATTAATATATAATTCTAATTTGAGCTTATAAATCTTACAAAAAAAATGACAAACATAAATCAGGAAAGGAACGGTGCTTGATTGGCAAATCATTCATTGGGGTAGAGACTATACAAGTTCTCCCCTGAATTAATCACCTTTGCGACGCAATCAGACTTTGTTTACATGAATCCACTTGAGGCCAAATTCTATTCAAATGGAATCAACTACAATCAGTCACATCACAAACCATGATTCACAGAGAACAGGAAGCTGTGAATATCACTGAACAACCCTACACCGGTGCAGCAATACTTCACCCTTTCAGTTTGACTCTAGAGGCAGCAGGAAAAGGCACGCTGTGGGCGAGGGTCGGAGCGCGGCAGCAGCTGTGGTGTTCTGACGCGTCCACGAAAACTTGCAGACTACGCGGACAGATGTTCTCGTTATTAGAACGCGGGGAACTTCCCTCTCAGAGCCCTGAAATCCCGGCAGATTTCAGTGTGAGGTGCACCCATTTGTTGGTCTGGCCAACCAGTATGATTAACAGGTACGATGGCGCATGCTGGAATTGTCAAACGTCAGACGGCCAACTCAGGACGATTAAGTTGACCCTTGTGACACACGATACGTCAGAGATGATTAGAAGTTCCATTGTCGATGCATCTGGAAACTGCCACTGGCTCTTAGTCCACCACAAGTTGCATACCACAAGTGTCACACACTAGGGTGACCTGTGGTGACTCGGGGAGGACCAGAAGCTGAAGAAGCAAAGAATCACAATCAGTTTCCACCAAGCCTCTCACAGGAGCCAAATGGTGGAAAAAAACCGCCTCCAAGTTGTACAAAGCAATCGAACTATCCTCCCCTCATTGAATCTCCCCTCTTGACTGTTCTGCTGGCGTGGTAGTCAATCCAGACACAGCACCGGGGTTCCCACACTGGGGAAGTAATCCTCTGCATTGCACATGTTGAGGGGAGCCCATCAGCGACTCAAAATCTCTCTTGTCTGAAAAAAGAAGTAAATTTCCTTCACTTCACGTCTATGATCAGACATTTTTTGTCATTAGACTACCGGTTTCCGTCTATAATGATCTGTTTTATAAAAGTTACCGTAATATACTGGAGCCATAGAGGCATTGTCAAATTCTATGGATCCAGTATATTAGGACATGTTTTTATAAAACAGATCTGAGAATGGTCATTATCGATCTAAACCAGTAGTTCGATCACAAAAAATTTGTGACCATAGTCGTGAAGTAAAGGAAATTTATTCTATATTTGGGTCACTCATCAATTCGAGACCATGTCACAGCTTGTGAAAGAAGAAAGTTTTAGACTAGGGTGGCGTCATTCTCGCGGTAAGCATGGCCATGTTTCAGCAAAAAACGAGACCACAGTCCTTCATTTACGAAGAGATTTAATCTTTCCGGGCCAACTATTTCCAATTTATAAAAGAAGGCTATTAAGCTGCCCAGACAGTCATGCCTTTGAATATATATATATATATAGGCGAATTCCTGACGTCAGGGGAATTAAAGTCCTGCCTCCACTAAACACGTGCATCAGCCGTTCTGATTGTATCGTCCCAGATTCTAACATGAGAATGCTTATAGTTTTATGACCGTCCCACTGCTTGCACAAAGGCTCAGACTGCAGCATTCTCTTATATGGCTTCCTCCACCCAATTTATGCCATTTGTCGCCTGGCCCAGGTAAAGTGCTTCCCGAGCCGGCATCCTCCTGCTCTGACCCTAAGCGGGAAGAGTGAGGTGCCACAGCCCTAGGTCCCTCTGCAGGTACAATTCACAGAGCGCTGCTTCCCCGAATCACGAGCACAGGCTGGACACAACATTAATGGCCCACATCACTACGGCCCCTCAGGTACAAGTTCCCTACAGGCTATATGTGCAGTTATAAGAACATTCTGCTCACAATCTTCTCATGTAACAAAGTCATAAGCCATATACACCAAATGTAATATTGGGGAACACAGAGATTATGAACTAAAATAAATATTAATCTGACAGACAGAGTAGTTAAAGTGAGAGAGTGGCTTTCGACCTTTCAAGTTTCATAAGAGAACAAAAATTTTGTCTGTGCAGTCGAGGTTATTGCTCTTGGTGCGACATTTTATAAAAGTCTTGTGAATTCCTGGAATGGACAAACAGGTCGTTGAGCTGGGTGCTCCACTGTAAATTTATCACCTCAAGTCGGAATAATGTGTTACATTAGCAGTGAAAAACGAAAATCGTCTGACAAATCGAAATTAATCTTCAGTCATGCAATGTCATGCAATTTCACTGAGAACTCTTGATGGAATGTTTCTGTTACTTAAATGTACTCAGTCATGTGTAGTTCACAAATGACTGCCTTGAGTTATCGGAAATGTTTCATGTCATGAACGTGAAGCTGATTTTTTTTCCATAGGATTAAGTTTTGTTTGATAGCATCAGCCTTGTCCACCACATCTGTTAACAAATCATTCTTCCCTTTCATTAAAACACTTAAAGAAATCAAATAACATGTGATGTTGACAATAAAAGATTTTGTCACCAATCTACTCAAGCTGAACTCAGTTTTATTCACTCATGGCCGCCTTCAGTTGACCAGCATTCACCATTGTTAATCAGAAAAAAAAGTGGATCGTATCATATTTGTGACGTGTTGTAGTGACTTGCCAATATATGTTTTACCAGCTCACAATAGTGCGGTGGCATATTAAACCTCTTTCTTGGCCCTTAAACGATACGAAAAGTAAGGTTACTCCCATCTGGCATTGAAGGAGTGGCTTCTCCATTTTCTTCTTTTTTGGACAAGTGCATAGAACTACTAATGCAGAAATTAAATCTAATTTAACGCAGGTTGGTTAGCAAACTGCTGACATGGCGAATGCTTTTGTCTAATGGTGTCCGACAGCAGCCTTTATTTTCCTCTCCCTCCTTGACCCTCGGCCCCACTTGACGCTGCACTTGGAGTGCTAGGCATCAGCGCCATGTCGAGCGCTCACGCTCATGGAGCGCTCTTTGATAAGGCTTAACAGTAGGGTGCAACTGTCAGCTACCAAAGCATGTGGGTAGTGCCCCTTTCTGCACCTCAACTGGAATCACTGTCCACTCCCCAGGGAAAATACACCATCCATTCCACCAGGCGGTTGTGTCCACACGGCGGCCACACTCAACCCTGACTGTTTGTGGTGTCCCATCCACAGCTACGCAGCTTACCAGCTTGTAGAGGTTTCCTCTACCTGGCTCTGCAGCCACTTCTTCGTTCCTGGCCATCCAGCAACTGGCTGCATTCAGTTCATTGTAAAGCGGCAAGATTTTGCCGTAGATATGTAATATTCCATAAATTCTTTTCGATTTATATATATCCACATATGTTGTACATATTTCAATGTTTACAATGCACACTTGGATTGTTAATCAGTGGCTGATGCTGGCTGGCACCACGTACTAACAATGTCAGTAGTACTACATGTATGCGAGTTAATTAGAACTGAGCACTGACTGAAATGGTGATGCTTGCTATGCATTCCTCAGAAGCTACTATCGGGTAAAGAGAGAATGGGAAGAGAATTGTTATACAGGGCTGAAATTTACTGCCCTGAGAGAGAGCAGACTGAGGAAGCTGCGGATTACAACAGTGGAGGCTGCGGAAACCCCGTAGCACAAACAGTGTGGATGAGAGTTTGAATTCTGGTGAGACAAACAAATTTTGGGATAGCGTACCTCGAGAAAGAGCATTGGGGGACGGAACAAGGCGAAAAGACATCTCTTTATTTGTGAAGAAATGCACGGGGTCACAAACGAGCTGACCTCTGAGGAATTTCATAATGGGAAGCGCCGAGCACCCTTCCCAACGAAAAGCAGAGATTTGTGTTTGATTGCCAGAGTGCTAAGTCTGTAGGAGGAGAAATGAAAATTTCCAAAAAACTTATGGCACACCATTGTTATTTTTTTGGCTGGACATTGTCACAACCAATATAAATACCACACAACACAACACTCCAAATTTAAGTTTGTGCATCGAAAAACTCACTAGGAACAGGTAAATTGTTACCACTCCAAAATGCAACATTATTTTGATTCATAATTGCGTTTGTTCCTTCATAGTTCATGAACAAATAGCGTAACAAGTGCTCCCACTGTCGCTTGAGCTTAGAAACAACTGTTGCACGATACAATCCAGTGTCCAGTACTACTCTAACTTTCCTTGTCTATTTCAACGAATAGGATTGGGTTTATATGTCGCTTCGGGAAGTTTTCATTAGCTTACAATTCATTAATTTACAATCGTAAACTGATCCAAAAATGTTTTGCGCCATTTGCATGCGTGTGAATGGGATGAAATTCAAAGGGTGTAAGAAATGAAAGAATAAGTCTTTTGCAACTGAAAGGATACTTTGCTGTGGAGTGAACATAAAATAAACCAAAACAGACGCAGCCACTCCGAAAGTGTCACATTTTTTAAATAATAATTTACTGCTGCATGACATTTAGTACCGTGTTGCGCCAACCCATGTTGTGTAAAATATTCGATGCTCCTGGACATGATGTCCATGATGCGGTCGAGACCTTGTTGCTCAAGCCCTGTTCCAACCTTTCAAGGTTGTCCAGTGAGGTACACAGATATATTGCAAGTTTCAGCTGGTTCTTATCAGTACATATTGCAGAACATTTCATATAGTTGTTTCCTGCCTCTTGAAGGACGGTGTTCACGAGATGGACAAAGTGAGCTCGTGCATTATCGTATTGAAAAATGAACCTATGGCAGGTAGACTGACCATAGGGCAGGTCAATTGACTGAAGGGTCCTATTCGCAAATTACCCTCGATAGTGATGAAAGGCGTCCGATGTCCACACATGGTAGTGGCCCAAAACATGACGAAACCACATCACTGTTGAACCTGTGGGACACCATGCCTTTGTCATTTCCCCTGGCAACTTCCACGCTCTTCTACGACGATCAGACAAACGCTTAACTCTTCAATAAAAGAAAAGTACGCCACAGATCCTCGCTCCATTTCACGCCTACCATTAATTGCATTCGCCGTGAACCAAGCTGCTACACGGTTTGTACTGTTGTTTATAACGGGCGCCTGGAGTCCAAATTGATCACGCAGAGACATAAGTCACCCAGTTGCCTCAAAAACGTCAGTGACCATTATGCCTCACAAGACGTCACTCAGCAGCAGCAGTTTGAAAAGCCACGCAAAAAGAGTTGTGGTCTGCTAAAGGGCGATTGCATTAGGTTGCTGTCAGCGAAGGCGCCGCGACGCCAACACTGGCACGAGTCGATGTGCAAGACCAGACGGCTACATCGGACAAAAATGGGAGTACAACCTAGCGAATAACATGAGAGGCAACCGTGGAGTACCACCGAGCAGCCGAATAGGTCGGATTTGGCCAGACGCCATGGCAGATGTGGTACAGTCGATAGCCGACAAGAAGAGTGTGCTATCCGAACAGTGAAAGTACGGCACCCCCAGTGCTGTTTGTTACAGAGCAGTCTGTTGCTGGAGGTTCCTGGAAGGCACAAATTGGGGCAGCGTCTTGAGCCTGGGAATGTCATGTCATACAGTGCAAAATTCTCTTCCTGAGTGAATTGTTCAGATATAGCCATCCATCCATTTATTTACTGCGCGCACCATTACTTCCATTTTCCTTTTTATTTATTTGCTCATTTAAGCCGTGAGACAACATTTGATTCATTTCGTTATGCATCCGAGTCAGTTACTGTTCACTTAGTCAGTAAACTATATAACGATGATCTTCTGCCCGTGACAAACAACTCCGATGTCGTTATAGGCCTTTGCTTTACTCATTGCCACCATAGTATACTAATTATCAGTGGTGACAGTGAACTACCCTGCCTTACATTCTTTGTTGTTCTGCCTACTTCGCACAAATAGAAGGGATTATCATTCTGCTCCTGTAATAGGTACCACACTGTCTAAGAATGAAAAACATTTTATTCCCTTCCAAATTATCAAAATCCTTCTCTAAAACTATCAATGAGTTGTATGATTCCCTGTGTCTCCTTAATATGACATCTATTGTTAAATAAAGTTCGAAAACTATTCCTAGAGTTCCCCTCGTCCTCACCTAATCTGCAATCAATTTTCCGTTCCATTCATCTATGAAGTAACATTCCGACTGTCTATGACTCAAGCGATGCTGGTCTGCATGTGTAATTGATTCAATAAAATCTGAAAACAGTTCTCTGTCGCTCTACAAGAGCCATTCAGATACTAAGCACGGGATGATCAGAAGTTAACGCAACCTTATGAGATATTGACTATGGTAAAAAAATCGTTCAAAGCTGCCTCCATATGCAATTCACGTAATTGAATACGGTGTTACATGGTCTGCAGCACATGTTGTATCGTAACACGTTGTAAGGTAAACACATTAAAGCTAACAGCGCCATTATCGGGTCTTTGTTGTACTACGGCCGGCCGGAATGGTCGTGCGGTTCTAGGCACTACAGTCTGGAACCGAGCGACCGCTACGGTCGCAGGTTCGAATCCTGCCTCGGGCATGGATGTATGTGATGTCCTTAGGTTAATTAGGTTTAATTAGTTCTAAGTTCTAGGCGATGATGACCTCAGAAGTTAAGTCGCATAGTGCTCAGAGCCATTTGAACCATTTTTGTTGTACTACGAAGCTAACAGCGCCATCAATTGATTCTTTGGTGTACTACGCCGTCACTAAGGTAAACATCCGAACTACTAAGCTAAGCAGATTCCTAAAATTTAATCCTAAATCACTAAACCCTCGTAAAATTTACGATTCGAGCTGGTACCAATTCGCAGTTCTCTCCAATCTGGTAGTGTCAGTACAGGGCGTAAAACAAACATTTTGAACTTATTTTGTATGTGACATACCACTGCAGACCTTATACTTTGTAATTAACTCCTGCATAAACTTTAAATTATGACTTGCTGTGAGTAAAATATAGAGAAGTCAAATTTATGATGGTTTAGTAACAATGTAACATGCCCCCCCCCCCCCCCCTTTAATGTTCTTGGGCTCAATTACGATACCTTTTTTTTTCGTGGTCTGGTTTTGATGAAATAAAGCTTACATGTTTCCCCAAGCTACGCTCAAGTTACCTGTGGAAACCCTACGAAAATTTGTTTAGCGGGTTTGGAAATTATTGCGTTCAAACAGACAGACGCGATGGATTTATGTAAAACTTTAAATCACGATATCTTTTTTCTTTTGGTGATCTCGTTTTGATGAAACAAAGCCTGTACGTTGTCCCAAGCTACGTTCAAACCGCCTGTGAAAATCCCATGAAAATTTGTCCAGCAGATTTGGGGATTATCACGTTCAAACAGACAAACAGACGCGACGGTTTTACATTTTTATTATTAGCGCCGATATAAATAAATTTACTACAACACAAAAACATCTTAGATATAACGAAACTGGTAAATAAACAGCAGCAGACTGTTACACCACAAATCCTAGATTCTTACCTTTGTGTGCTGTCACAGTTCTAAGTAATTTTTACTCAGCCTCGGCTGTACTAAGACAACCTCATGTAGCACCCAGAGCACGTATTCCTGCTGTCAGATCGCAGCCGAGAATGAGGTCGGGCTGGGGTCATCATCACACTTAACTGTACCATTTTGAAGTGATCCAGTTGGCGTTCACCAGATTCCGTACCACAAGGAAATCCACCTACCCTTGTTGCAAATACTGACTTGTTATGTAAAAGATAGTTTATGGCACTTAAACCGTGAAAAGAGGAAAATTCCTCACTCCTTCACGAGACCAAACGGGGTTCCTAGACCTGGAGTCTCTCTACATGGCAGGCCACCACAGCCGACTTACTGCAAAATATTCGTAAAATACAGGGTGTTATCAGAATAAGTGCAGATACTGTGGTCATTGGTACATTAATAAGTACCCACTTCAGCATGTTAGTTGTTTTCTCTCTGTATCTAACAATCTTCCCGCTAACACGTCCCACAAATAATGACCTGATGTTTCCTGCACAGTCCGAACTGCGCCCTAAGTGGACTACGCCTTTCAGTATAGACTAACCGTTTTGCAGCAATACGTGCACACCTCAACACCAAACCTGCTGCCGAGGGGAATATAAGCATTCATGGCTTATTCTTCCCACAGTTGCTTGGAGGTACTAACCAACCTAGAAAGATGCTGCTTCTAAAATCTGCAATTATTAGTCTGCAAATTAAGTAAATACTGAAGTAATGTTCAGTGTATCGTCCTCAGTCATCAATAAAAATATCTATACTCATACCCATTACATTGTGTACGAAACTCCTTTTAGTAGGAGTCTTTTTATTTTTGAAACTTCTTTTTACTTCATATCGCTAACTGCGAAAATAATTGATAATTTAAGATTCGCTGTTTCGTGTCATAGTGTCTTTCCACAGTTTCTCTGTTGATTCAAAATTTCCACTTCACTCTTGAACACAAAGAGAGGGAGGGGGAGGATGGAGGTGAGGTACTCCCATTATGTAGCGGATCCATAGAGTAAATAACGCACCTCGTCCTTGTTGAAATCCGCCTGCTCTCTCTGGCCAGATACACCCCACGCAGCGCCAGCTGCCACACCGGCATTTTTCGCTCAAAGAAGAGCACAGACTGCTGCATTCTTGTAAACAGTTGCCATCTCGACACCCTACACCACGAAGGACAGTGCAGCTGATGTCGAGCAGTCAATTTTCCATATCTCAAGTGCATGAATTTTGTTATTTACATATCCATCAAGTTGTAATCGTGACTCACAAGAATAAAACTAATTATAGAGTTTTTCACTATTTGGCACTAAAGATGACATGGACTACTGAAAAAAGTCAGATGTTTTCCACTGTCTTCAGATAACTACTCACTAATGTCGCTTGGATGCCTCATTAGATCTACCTCGATACTCAGCAGGCGCATGGCGGGGGGTATCTAGGACCATTAATAGGCATTTCCTTTCTTGTTCCAGTCGCAAATAGCGCGAGGGAAAAACGACTGTTTATATGCCTCGGTAGGAACCCTAATTTCTCTTATCTTCGTATTCCTTAGTCGTAAAGTACGCGGGGGGGGGGGGGGGGAGGGGCAGTAGAATTGTTCTGTAGACAGCTTCTTAACACTGTTTCGCGAAATAACGTCGTATTCCCTTCGGGGGTTTCCATTGGACTTTACGAAACATCGCTGTAATTCTTGCTTGTTGATCGAACCTACCTATAACAAATTTAGTAGCCCACCTCTGAATTGATTCTATGACCTGTGTCTTCCTTTAATCCGAAAATCGAGCAGTACTCAAGAATGAGCAGCACTAGTGTTCTACAAGCGCTCTTCTTTACAGATGAACCACACTTTTTCAAAAGTCTCTCAGTAAACCAAAGTCGACCACTCGCCCTTCCCACTACAGTCCTTACGTGCTCGTCCCATTTCACATTGCTTTGAAACGTTATGCCTATATATTTAATCGACGTATCTGTGCCAAGCAGCGCACTACTAACGCTGTATTCGAACATCACGGGATTGTTTCTCCTACTCATTTGTATTCATTTACATTTTTCTAGATTTAGAGCAAGCTACCATTCACACCAACTAGAAATTTTGTCTAAATCATCCTGTATCCTCCTACAGTCGCTCAATGACGACACTTTCCCGTACAGCACAGCGTCGTCAGCTGACAGTCACAGACTGCTGCTCACCCCGTCCGTCAGATCATTAAGGTATATAGAGACTAAGAGCGGTCCTATGACACTTCCCTGGGGCTCTGCTGATGATACCCTTGTCTCTGATGAACATTCGCTGTCGAGAACAACATACTGGTTTCTGTAAGTTAAGAAGTCTTTAAGCAACTCACATATCTGACATGCATTCCGTATGCCCTCACATTCGTTAACAGTCTCCAGTGGGGCACTGTGTCAAAAGTTTTCCGGAAATCTGGCAATATGGAATTTGTCTGTTACCCTTCATCCACAGTTCGCAGTATATTAGAAAAGCGCAAGCTGAGTTTCGCACGAGCGATGCTCGTTAAATCTATGCTGATTTGCGAACAGAAGCTTTTCGACATCACGGAAATTTATTCTATTTGAACTGCGAATACATTCAAGAATTCTGCAGAAAACCTATGCAAGATTATAGGTCTATGATTTCGCAGGTCAGTTCTTTTACCCTTCTTATATACAAGAGTCACCTGTGTTTCTTCCAGTCGCTTCGGACTTTACTAAATTCAGAGTCACTTGCGCAGAACCAAGAGAGAGACTAGACTGGTTATACAGACGTCGCACAGGCTTCGTGGCATTCAATGAAACGATGCTTGTATGGCTATAAACTTGTCTAGTGTAAGCGATTTAGGTCGACCACTTTTGGCTGCAACTCGCTTTTTGAACACCCTGTACTAAGATACCGTACCGTACAGCACATTACATGACTTTCTCTTGCCACTGCAGAAAGATACGAGTGGCCACTGGGAGCCTGCGTGAGATGGATTCGAGACGTTGCTGCCAAGATTGTGGGTCTGGAGAGAACCTCAGGGGGAGTGGAGGGGGGGCAGCGGTGCGCTTTCTCCGCTAATGTGGGGTCTCGTATGCATGGCCTGCGTGAATGGGAGAGCAGCACACGCGCACACGAGCACGTGGGGTGGGGTGCCGTCCCCCTATCCTCGTGGGCAGAGGCGGGGAACCGGCGGCGGACAAATTGTCCTGCAAACACACGCGAGAATGGCCGTTGTTTGCCCAGCCACTTAAAGGGATCTGTAGCAAGTCACCGTGGGAGGCCTGGGGGGAAGGACGAGCGACACGCTACTGTCCGGACCCCGTGCTCGCCACGGAGATAGCGCCGTACCGGTAGAACCTGGAGCGGCATTGCACGCCTGCAAACGCCAACGACTATCTCTCTCTCTCTCCCTCGTATCTGCGACTTCATAAAAATACGCCGACATAAATGGAAAGCGTTACACCATGAAACACCAGTCCGATATTTATCAACCCTTTTGAAAATATTCATCACATAGCATGTACAGATTGATTTAACTTTCATCCATTTGCAACAGGTCCGCCATCAGAGCGGTATGAGATGTGACTCCTACAGGCACAAATACATTTTTATTCGTTGTGGAATGGAGTTAAACGGCTTTCAAATGTCATGTTAAGTTAATTAAGACTTAAGGCTGCTGGCTGGTATGACTTTGTACGTCTTTACATTACATACTCGATATGCTTTATGAGTGATAAATCAGGGACCGCAAAGGTCAGTGGTGAATCCGTACATTCCTCAAAGCGTTTGAGATATGAACTACAGAGTGGCAGCTTGCGTTATTCTGATGAAATATAGCATTTCGTGCTCTTTCAGGAAGGGTATGACAAGACGATTTACCATTGTCGTCACATACTGGCAGGCATTGATCCTACGTTCAACAATCACCAAATCAGTAATATCTAATAGTTTCTAACATCATGATTCCAGGACTCAGGTTCGAACCTGGTACCTAGGACGTTTTGATTACTGATCAAAGACGCTACCCGTAGACCAGGGGTGGATAACCTGTGCACTGTAACAACCACAAAACCACTAGGCTGCAATCGTCAGCCTGGAAATCCGTCTGGTAGTGCACGTCTTAGCATGCAGAAGCCACTCTCTCCAACACCACTGGGTCTGCTATCCATCCGGCCAGGAAAGGGCACAAACTGCTCCTCCGAGCTGGCTGTAGTAACGTCTGGCTGGCCATCTGTAATGCTCCAGCTTCTCGAGGGCCTCGCTTTTAGCTCCACTCAGAACTCGGTTGTTCGTCTCCTACAGCTGCTGACTATTCCAACACCTTCAGGCCCCACGAACACTTGCCCAGTTGCGACAATTTGGCCCTCCTGGTGACGTGCTGCAGGCTCGTCCACCTCAGTGATGGCGCTGGCTTCTGGGTGATGTTGCTGATTCTCCTCTTGTGACGATGAAAACAAAACTCGAAACGGCACAATTCTCCTTCTCGAATCTCTTGCCTCCTTCCACGGCAGCGATAACCAAGGCCACAAATACACAATAATAACTCACTGGTCATTATTTGAGATGGGAAACGCGCGTTCTGGATTCCTTAGCTGTCGACACATCTTTAATTAATACAGAGAATAGAGTCACAATATAATAATCTCGAAAGGGCCCTAAAGTGTGTCAGGAGCTTTTCTGTCAACCTGACCCCTGCTCAACTTGTCGAAATTTCTAAGGTGTACCTGATCCCCTACCCTCAATGGATTTGGATATCTTAACTTATTGTGAGTTTGAGCCCCTTGTTCATGGGCAGCCAAAATATTTTTCTGGGCGCTCATTTGAGGTTCACACTCTCTACCTTGATCCTAATACCAAAACTATTCAATCTGATACTCTAGATCTTCTAAACCAGTGAATGAAAAAAGGGACAGGGCGAACGACACCCAGGACCAGTCTGTTGTTCTAATATTGAATCTGTGTTAGCCGCCACCTCCGTCTCTATGGCTAGAATACGAAATATGCGCACGGCTGTGCAAATCCCCTTAATTTTCTCTATCAACTGCTGATTTATAGCCTTTTCCCATCTGTGATTTAACTCAGTTAACGTCCACATTGCCCACGCAGGAACTGCTTTCTTACATAGTCTTTGTTGAAGGATAGTATCCCCTATCCTTCTTGCCAAACCACGCCTAGAATATGGATTCGTTAGCTGCAAAACGTCCACGTCCTGTAGACCAAATACGTCCTTGTGGTCTGTCAATGAAACCATCTTATTCAAGCCCTTCACAGTATCAGTTACGGAATCAACAGAGAATTCTTTATTATTGAACGTTACGGTTAACATGTGGGGAACCCTAGAAAACTGCATCTCCTGCACTTTGTCTTTCCTTATCGGTAGCTTAACACTATCATGTTTATCGGTAACTTAATCACTTCAAGTTGTGTAACCTCATGTTCCACACTATGTTCAAGTTAGTCTGGCTATCTTGACTGAAACCCTATTAAAAATTCAGGTGTTATTACACCTGCCCTTGACGACCTTTCGTACAACACATCTAATATGAAACTATTATCTTCCCAAAGTATTCGTTACAGTTCACCAGTTCTTTTCTTTTAATGCATAGTTCACGCTTACGCACCTATCCCTGTGAAAGTGACTCACATAGAAAGAATTGAACCACTATTTCCAACTCTGCGAGTGGTGAACTAATGACACAGACAGCCTTACTCACATTCTTGCACTGCACCTCCGTCAGCCGCAATGGTTCACTTCTGACCTGTCGAAGCTGCTGAGATAGCTCTGCATCCATACTCACAGGACCGTGGCCCTGCACTGTCACCTCATAAGCGAGCTCTTCTTTCCTAAACCACGCCAGGCCCGGCATATCCTTCACAGACATGACTGAAATACCACACAGGAAAGAAAGATACAACCTTTTCTCTATGTTCTAACAGTGGCAGGCTACATCTCAAATGGCACAACACACAACGGCGCTCTTCTACCAAATCTTGAGTGGGATTTAAATGGAGTGTGGTTCAGGCTGGAGGCTGTGCAGACGTGTTGCTCAATTTAAATATTAATTTATGAAGCATAAAAATACTTTGGATAAGCGCAAGACAATCAGCACAACAAAATTTCTTCCGCATAGTAAATAGAATTAAAATTCAATCTTTGCTCCAAGATACATAACCCGGGTACAACATTAGTAATTTACAATGAATATCCGTACGCTGTAAACTTCAGCATTCAAAAACAAGAAGCCAAAACAACTCTTAGAATTGTCTAGGATCAGTTACATAACACATAGCTATTCATAGGTCTAGTATTACTACTGTCACCAGCCGGCTAGTACAACATGCTACCCACAACACTGTAATAAACTACCTACGCATAAACACTGATCATCCAGAATAATATCTACCTAATTATACCTAACATCCGGCATGTCCACCTGCGGTACGGATAACAGCGGCGATGCGTTGTGGCATGGAAGCAATGAGGCCTTCGTACGTCGCTGGAGGAACTTGGCACCACGTCTGCACATATGTTGTTGTTGTGGTCTTCAGTCCTGAGACTGGTTTGATGCAGCTCTCCATGCTACTCTATCCTGTGCAAGCTTCTTCATCTCCCAGTACCTACTGCAACCTACATCCTTCTGAATTTGCTTAGTGTATTCATCTCTTGGTCTCCCTCTACGATTTTTACCCTCCACGCTGCCCTCCAATGCTAAATTTGTGATCCCTTGATGCCTCAAAACATGTCCTACCAACCGATTCCGTTTCTAGTCAAGTTGTGCCACAAACTTCTCTTCTCCCCAATCCTATTCAATACCTCCTCATTAGTTACGTGATCTACCCACCTTATCTTCAGCATTCTTCTGTAGCACCACATTTCGAAAGCTTCTATTCTCTTCTTGTCCAAACTAGTTATCGTCCATGTTTCACTTCCATACATGGCTACACTCCATACAAATATTTTCAGAAACGACTTCCTGACATTTAAATCTATACTCGATGCTAACAAATTTCTCTTCTTCAGAAACGATTTCCTTGCCATTGCCAGTCTACACTTTATATCCTCTCTACTTCGACCATCATCAGTTATTTTAATCCCTAAATAGCAAAATTCCTTTACTACTTTAAGTGTCTCATTTCCTAATCTAATTCCCTCAGCATCACCCGATTTAATTTGACTACATTCCATTATCCTTGTTTTGCTTTTGTTGATGTTCATCTTATATCCTCCTTTCAAGACACTGTCCATTCCATTCAACTGCTCTTCCAAGTCCTTTGCTGTCTCTGACAGAATTACAATGTCATCGGCAAACCTCAAAGTTTTTACTTCTTCTCCATGAATTTTAATACCTACTCCGAATTTTTCATTTGTTTCCTTTACTGCTTGCTCAATATACATATTGAATAACATTGGGGACAGGCTACAACCCTGTCTCACTCCTTTCCCAACCACTGCTTCCCTTTCATGCCTCTCGACTCTTATAACTGCCATCTGGTTTCTGTACAATTTGTAAATAGCCTTTCGCTTCCTGTATTTTACCTCTGCCACCTTCAGAATTTGAAAGAGAGTATTCTAGTTAACATTGTCAAAAGCTTTCTCTAAGTCTACAAATGCTAGAAACGTAGGTTTGCCGTTTCTTAATCTTTCTTCTAAGATAAGTCGTAAGGTTAGTATTGCCTCACGTGTTCCAACATTTCTACGGAATCCAAACTTATCTTCCCCGAGGTCCGCTTCTACCAGTTTTTTCATTCGTCTGTAAAGAATTCGCGTTAGTATTTTGCAGCTGTGACTTATTAATCTGATAGTTCGGTAATTTTCGCATATGTCAACACCTGCTTACTTTGGAATTGGAATTATTATATTCTTCTTGAAGTCTGAGGGTATTTCGCCTGTCTCATACATCTTGCTCACCAGATGGTAGAGTTTTGTCATGACTGGCTCTCCCAAGGCTGTCAGTAGTTCTAATGGAATGTTGTCTATTCCCGGGGCCTTGTTTCGACTCAGGTCTTTCAGTGCTCTGTCAAACTCTTCGCGCAGTATCTTATCTCCCATTTCGTCTTCATCTACATCCTCTTCCATTTCCATAATATTGTCCTCGAGTACATCGCCCTTGTATAAACCCTCTATATACTCCTTCCAACTTTCTGCCTTCCCTTCTTTGCTTAGAACTGGGTTGCCGTCTGAGCTCTTGATATTCATACAAGTGGTTCTCTTGTCTCCAAAGGTCTCTTTAATTTTCCTGTAGGCAGTATCTATCTTACCCCTAGTGAGACAAGCCTCTACATCCTTACATTTGTCCTCTAGCCATCCCTGCTTAGCCATTTTGCACTTCCTGTCGATCTCATTTTTGAGACGTTTGTATTCTTTTTGCCTGCTTCACTTACTGCATTTTTATATTTTCTCCTTTCATCAATTAAATTCAATATTTCTTCTGTTACCCAAGGATTTCTACTAGCCCTCGTCTTTTTACCTACTTGATCGTCTGCTGCCTTCACTACTTCATCCCTCAGAGCTACCCATTCTTCTTCTACTGTATTTCTTTCCCCCATTCCTGTCAATTGTTCCCTTATGCTCTCCCTCAAACTTTATACAAGCTCTGGTTCTTTCAGTTTATCCAGGTCCCATCTCCTTAAATTCCCACCTTTTTGCAGTTTCTTCAGTTTCAATCTGCAGTTCATAACCAATAGATTGTGGTCAGAATCCACATCTGCCCCTGGAAATGTCTTACAATTTAAAACCTGGTTCCTACATCTCTGTCTTACCATTATGTAATCTATTTGATACCTTTTAGTATCTCCAGGATTCTTCCAGGTATACAACCTTCTTTTATGATTCTTGAACCAAGTGTTAGCTATGATTAAGTTATGCTCTGTGCAAAATTCTACAAGGTGGCTTCCTCTTTCATTTCTTCCCCCCAATCCATATTCACCTACTATGTTTCCTTCTCTCCCTTTTCCTACTGACGAATTCCAGTCACCCATGACTATTAAATTTTCGTCTCCCTTCACTACCTGAATAATTTCTTTTATCTCGTCATACATTTCATCAATTTCTTCATCATCTGCAGAGCTAGTTGGCATATAAACTTGTACTACTGTAGTAGGCATGGGCTTTGTGTCTATCTTGGCCACAATAATGCGTTCACTATGCTGTTTGTAGTAGCTTACCCGTACTTCTATTTTTTTATTCGTTATTAAACCTACTCCTGCATTACCCCTATTTGATTTTGTATTTATAACCCTGTAATCACCTGACCAAAAGTCTGCACATATATGTTACCTAATTTCCGTAAGCTCCTGAGAGGCGGCAGTGAGCTCTGACGCCACGTTCAGCACCATCTCAGATGTGTTCGATCGGGTTCAGTTCTGGAGAGTTGGGGATCCAGGACATCAATTGGAACTCGCCACTGTGTTCTTCGAACCACTGCATCACACTTTTCACCTCGTGACATGGCGCATTATCTTGGTGAAAAATGCCACAGGCGTCGGGAAAGATGATCGTCATGAAGGGTACACGTCGTCTGCAACCAGTGTACAATACTCCTCGATCGTCATGATGGTGCCCTTCCCGAGATACACTGGACTCATGGGTGCCCACGTGAATGTTTCCCAGAGTACAATGAAGTAGTCGCCAGCTTGTCTCCGTCCTGCAGTATAGGTGTGAAGGAGCTGTTCCCCTAGAAAGCAACGAATTCGCATCCCCCCGTCGGTGTGATGAAGAAGGTATCGGTATCCATCGGATCATGCAATGCTCCGCCATTGCACCAGCGCCCAGTGCAGATGGTCAGATGCCCATTTCAGGAGTAGTTGCCAATGTCATCGCGTTAACATTGACACATGACTGGGTCGCCAGCTGGGAGTGTTCGGTGCACTGTGTGTTCAGACACAGTGCACATAGACTGTACCAGGCTATTGTGTCCACATAGTGGTCAAGCCCCGTGCTGACTGTAGGAATGTTCAGTTGACCGTTCGTAATGCAGCAGCTTCTCGAGGGTCTCGCTCTTGGCTCTTCCCAGAACACGTTTATTCGTCTCCGTGCTGCGACTGACTACTCTCCCAACACCTGCATGATCAGCCTGCTGTTACGGACACCTTGGCCGCAGCCGTCTGGCCCCTAGCGACGTAACGTAGGCTTCTGCTCCGCCGCGCGGTCTTGGGCGACTTGTCACGGTCCGTGCGGCTGCCCCCGTCGGAGGTTCGATCCTCCCTCGGGCATGGGTGTGTGTGTTGTCCTTAGCGTAAGTTAGTTTAATAGATTAAGTGTCGTGTAGGCTTAGGGACCGATGACCTCCGCAGTTTGGTCCCATAAGACCTTACCACACACACACACATACACACACACACACACACACACACACACACACACATACACGCTTGTGCACCATTTTCAGCGTGGCGACGGCGCTGGCCTCCGGAAGATGTTGTTGGTTCCACCTGCTGCTGCTGACTGACTCTACCACCGTCTGCTCTTGCGATCAACTCAGCCATGGAGATTTCCTGTTGTATTACTCCCTAGCTGTATTGGTAACTCGCGAGCACCGACTTGACATTACACGGATTCTGAATTTGTCTTATACCAGTATGATTTCCGTCTATGATGTTAGCAAACGGTGCGTGTTCCTCCCCTTCGCTTGTTAAGACCTTGCCAAATAGACGTTGTCTAGCCCAAACCCACTGCTGTCGCATAGTCGATCCAGAAATAATATTCTTTCAGTGTGGGATGTTGGCAGTGTTACACCATAAACACTTTGATCAAAAGCTTCATACATGGTTCTTCAGTATTTCCATCTCTGTAGGACAGGCTGATTAAAATTACTTCATTACACACTGACGGAAAAAAATCGCAACAACAGTAAGGATTTGTGCAACGTAGAAGAAACTTAGTTTTTCTACGTCTGAAAGATGATATCTACTCAAAATTTCAGAAGCTTTAACGTCTTAGGGAAGCTAGAAAATCTGAAAAGGAAATGCAAAGGCTCAGTCTAGATATGGTGGAGGTCAGTAAAGTGAAATGAAAAGAAGACAAGGAATTTCTAGTCGGACGAGTATAGGGTAATATCAGCAGCAGCAGAAAATGGTGTGACGGGAGCAGGCTTCATTGTGAATAGAAAATCAAGACAAAGAGTGAGTTACTGAGAATAGTTCAGTGCTACGGTTGTTCTCCTCAGAATCGATAGTAAACCAACACTGACAACAGTAGTTCAGGTATACGTGCAAATGACGCAAGCAGAAGATGAGCCACGCTGGACTAGCCGAGCGGTCTGTGGCACTGCAGTCATGGACTGTCCGGCTGGTCCCGGCGGAGGTTAGCCGGCCGAAGTGGCCGCGCGGATCTGGCGCTGCAGTCTGGAACCGCGAGACCGCTACGGTCGCAGGTTCGAATCCTGCCTCGGGCATGGATGTGTGTGATGTCCTTAGGTTTAACTAGTTCTAAGTTCTAGGGGACTAATGACCTCAGCAGTTGAGTCCCATAGTGCTCAGAGCCATTTGAACCGGCGGAGGTTCGAGTCCTCCCTCGGCCATGGGTGTGTGTGTTTGTCGTTAGGATAATTTAGGTTAAGTAGTGTGTAAGCTTAGAGACTGATGAGCTTAGCAGTTAAGTCCCATTAGATTCGTTAGGATAATTTAGGTTAAGTAGTGTGTAAGCTTAGAGACTGATGAGCTTAGCAGTTAAGTCCCATTAGATTTCACATACATTTGAACTTTTTTTTTTTTTTTTTTTTTTTTTTTTTTTTTTTTTTTTTTTTTTTTTTTTTTTTTTTGCAGAAGATGAAGAGATAGCGAAAGTATATGAGGACACTGAACGGGTACTTCAGTATGTAGAAGGAGACGAAAATCTAATAGTCATGAGTGATTTTAATGTAGTTATAGAGGAAGGAGTAGAAGGTAAGGTTACAGGATAATATGGGCGTGGTACTAGGAATGAGAGAGGAGAAAATTTAACTGAGTTGTGCAAGAAACTTCAGCGAGGAATGTCAAATACTCAGTTCAAAAATCGCAAGAGGAGAAGGAATGCTCAGAAAATGCCGGGAAATATACCAAGATTTCAGTTCTATTAAATCGTGTTGAGGCAGAGATTACGAAATCGGATATTGGATTGTAAGGGATACATAGGAGCAGATACAGACTCAGATCGCAATTTAGTAATGATGAAGAGTAGGCTGAATTTTAAGAGACTAAACAGGAAGAACCAATGCGCAAGAATTGGGAAGGAATGAAGTGAAAGGCTTGTCGTCCTCTGAGACTATAGCAACTGCGATAATGAGTAGCCCAGTAGGCAGATCAGTTGAGAAGGAGCGGACATCTGTAAAAAAAGACAATCATAGATGCTGGAAAGAAAAACATAGGTACCAGGAAGGCAAATGCGAAGAAATCATGCGTCACAGAAAAAATACTTCAGCTGATAGACGACAGAAGGAAGTACATAAACGTTCAGGGAAATTCAGGAATGCAGAAATACAAGTAACTCCCGGATGAAATAAATAAGAAGTGCGGGGGAGCTAAGGAAAAGTGGCCACACGAAAAATTTGAACAAATCGAAAAAAACTGATGGTCGGAAGGACTGACTCAGCACACAGAAATATCGAAATAACCTTTGGTAGAATTAAAAGTAAAGGTAGTAATAATAACAGTGCAATGAGAATTCCACTGTTGCACAGAAGAGAACGGACAGGTGGAAGAGTATATTTGTGCCGTGTGCCTGCATTTAATTTCGTGTAATTCCCGCCGATTTGGAATCCCTCTGGCCACAAGAGCGCATGGAGCGTTACTGTCGCCGGTAGAGGGGAGGTCGGAGGAGAAGGTAGTTAAGGGCTGCAGCGACCGGGAGAAGAGGAGAGTGTGACACGGGCGACGAAGAGCGCAAGTGAGGTGGCGCGTTGTCGTGGCCAAGGTCTGCAGTGGCCCGCTGGTAACAGTGGTGCTTTTGCTCACTGCGAGTTTGGCGGGATCGAGTGTAGGTCGCAGCCGTGAACATGGCTCGTTAACAGCTACTTCCGCAGGATGGACAGTAGAGTCCTCTGCTATTGAAGTTGCAAGCAGTTTGTGTCCATTGTGGTGCCGGATTGGAGTCCGGTCTGCCCTTTCCAAGTACTGGACCCGGTGGCGTCTGCTAGATGATACCCGTGGGTTTCCGACTGCGACTATTATTCGTTACATCCTTCTCTCGGCCCTCTCTAAGCAAGCGTTTGTCAATGGGCGCCGGATTTTCCGGGAAATCACGGTGAGCATCCGATTAGTGTGCACGTCACTTGGTGTCGTGTGGTGGCTGTTGTGACTCTGTATCCTGGTTGCCCGTTGTTATGTATATAAATGTGTTATTTATGAAGGTTTTGCCTGGTACTACGTGAGTCCAGTTCTGTCAATGTGTGTGGGCTTGTGGCTGTCACTATTCCAAAACAATTTTAGAATCTAAGGGGTATAGAATGCAGATGTAATTCTTCTGACTTACGAATTGTATTTATAGTCAGTGAAACTTGTTGAATTTAGCTACCTTTTTTCTGAGGCATGTTTTTACTAAATAATTAACGAGTTGTGTCTGTGTTACAGGATAGGTGAGTGTATCTCTTGTGAATGATCTTGTTAATGATGCTTGAGTACCATGACTGAAATTTTTAATAAACGTTTCTAGTACTGTGGTAGCGGCAACTGCCGCCTATGTTAGTAGAGAAGGAAGAATTAGTCATTTTGGCTACTTCGAAGGCAATGGCGTTTTGATAATTCCTGGCAATAGTCGATGGTTGATATTTGTTACATATTGATTTGATCATATGTTTTGCTGTTTGTAATGTAAATGTATTTATTTTTTTACTTCATTTAATAATCTTTACAAAAAGGAAGTCATTTTATACTGCTAATGTTTTGTCGTGTTTGCCATGAGTTAGTTATTGAAATTTAGTCTTTTCAGTAAATGTTATTCTTGGATTTTTGCCTTTTAAATAATACATTCATTAGTGTTTTTTAGAAACGTTAATAAATTCATTATGGTTCAGTACCTTTCCACTCAGCATCAGCTCCCTACCGCATTTCAATGCTGAAGGCCTCTATCAGAGGGATGACATATCTGACAACTTGGTGGAAGAAGAAACAAGAGTAGACGTGGAAGAAATAGGAGGACCAGTACTGTAATTTAAAAGAACTTTGGAAGATTTAATGGCAAATAAGTCAGAAGGAATGGATAACATTCCATTGGAATTTTCAAATCATTGGAGGATGTGACAACAAACGACTATTCACTTTAGATCTACCAAACTGGTGACATACCATCATACTATCAGGGAAAAAAACCACCCACTCATTCCAAAGATAGTAATACCTGACAATTGCAAGAATTATCGCACAAGAAACTAAATAGCTCATGTATCCACGCTGCTGATAATAATAATATACAGAAGAATGGATAAGAAAACTGAGAATCTGTTAGATGACGATCAGTTTGTCTTTAGGAAAGGTAAAGGCACCAGAGAGGGAGTTCTAACATTGCTGTTTATAAAGGAAGCAAGGCTGAAGAAAAATGAAGACACCTTCATAGGTTTTTTCGACCTAGAAAAACATTTGAGAATGTCAAATGATGCAAGATAGTCGTAATTCTACAAAAAATAGGGTTGAGCAGTAGCGAAAGACGAATAATATATGTACAAGCACCAAAACGAACAATTATACTAGTAGACCACGAACCAAGTTCTCTGACTAAAAGCGGTGTTAGATGAATAGTAGTGTTTTGGCCTTGCTATTCATTCTACACATCGAAGATGCAATTACGGAAATGAAGGAAAGATTCAACAGTGAGAATAAAATTCAGTTTGAGAAGATATTAAGGGCGAGATTCGCTGGTGATATTGCTATCCTCAGTGAAAGTGAAGGAGAATTACAGGATCTGTTGCAACGAAAGAAGTCTAATAAGTACATAATATGGACCGAAGCAAGACAGGAGTATCGTCAGGAGTGCTCCAGGGAGAGTGACAGGACCGCTGTTGTTCTTTATACACATAAATGATTTGGTCGACAGTGTGGGCAACAATCTGCGGCTTTTTGCCGATGATGCCGGTGATGTACGGTAAGGTGTCGAAGTTGAGTGACTGCAGGAAGATACAAAAAATTTATAGTTGGTGTGATGAATGGCAGCTGGCTCTAAATGTGGAAAAATGTAAGTTAATGTGGATGGGTAGGAAGAACAAACCTGTAATGTTCGAATACAGTATTATTAGTGCCATGCTTGACACAGTCAAGTCGTTTAAATATCTGGGCTAACGTTACAAAGCGATATGGAATGGAACGAACGTGTGAGAACTTTGGTAGGGAAGTGGAATGGTCGACTTCGCCTTACTGGGAGCATTTTAGAAAAGTGTGGTTCACATGTAATGGAGACCGCATGTAGGACTCTGGTGCGACCTATTCTTACATACTGCTAGAGTGTTAGGAATCCGTACCAGGTAGGATGGAAGGAAGACATCGGAGTAATTCAGAGGCCGGCTGCTAGATTTGTTACCGGTATGTTCGAACAACACGTAAATGTTACAGAGATGCTTCGGGAACTCAAATGGAAATCCCTGGAGAAAAGGTGGCGTTCTTTTCGAGGAACACTATTGAGAAAATTTAGAGAACTTACATTTGAAGTTGACTGCTGAATGATTCTACTGTCGCCAACAGACAATGCGCGGAAGGACCGCGAAGATAAGATACGAGAAATTAGGACTCGTACGGAAGCATTCAGATTGTCGTTTTTCCCTCGTTCTAATTGCGAGTGGTACACGGAAGGGAATGACTAGTAGTGATACGTGATACCTTCCGCCACACATTGCGGAAAATCTATGTAAACGTAGACATATAGACTGGAGACATCGTGCTGGGCAGGGAAGTTTCTCCACGTCTTGCAGAGCTCGTTGAATTTCACGGGAAGTGTATGGGTGAGTATTATGCTGTTGGAACAAAACATCACCTTCCTGTTGCATAACCGGCAAAAGAACGGGTCTAACAACATTCTGTGAGTACCGAGTGCTGGTTAGTGCCCCTTCCAGAAACACCAAAGGTGAATGAGAATTGTGAGAATTGTAGCTTATCACACACCACACCATAAGGCCTGGATGAGGGCAGTCAGCCGGCCGCTGTGGCCAAGAGGTTCTAGGCGCTTCAGCCCGGAACCACGCTGCTGCTACGGTCGCAGGTTCGAATCCTGCCTCGGGCATGGATGTGTGATGTTCTTAGGTTAGTTAGATTTAAGAAGTTCTAAGTTTAGGGGACTGATGACCTCAGATGCTAAGTCCCATAGTGCTTAGAGCCATTTGAACCATTTTGGGACCAGTGAGTCTTGCAAAATTGCACTTTACGAGACAGTGCTCACCAGGTCTACGTCGTACGTGCATAGGACCGTCACTTCCGTGCAGGTATAATCTGTTTTAATGCTGAAGACCATGGCGCGCCATTCTATCTTCCAGGTGATCCTCTGACAGCAGCAGTCGAGCCGTGTCATCGATACTGTGGCGTGAGTGAAAGACGGGACGGTTGTCCCACTGCGAATAACCAGTTTGTAACAATTCGTTTGACACAAGCCCTCTTATCTGTACTATGGCAGCTGTGCGATCTGCCACTGCTGCCCTTACAATACGACGATCTTGGCGGGTGTCTGTGCTGCGTGGACTTCCAAAACCTCATCTACCGGTGTGAAAACGTTTACGTGACCACTGATACCAGCTTTGTTGCACAACTGACGCAACAGCCAAACTTGTGTGCCATCTCTCCGAACGGAATGTCCCGCCACTCGGTAGGCCAGAATTTGACTACTCGCTGAGTTGGTTGTAGGATGATGATGATGATGATGATGATGGCTGGCTTGTGGGGCGCTTAACTGCGCGGTCATCAACACCCGTACAAAGTCCCAGTGTTCACGCAGTCCAATTTTTTCACAGTCCAATCTAGCCACTGTCGCGAATGATGATGACGAGGATAACACAAACACCCAGTCCCGGGCAGAGAAAATCTCAAACCCGACCGGTAATCGAACCCGGGACCCCGTGATCCAAAGACAGCAACGCTAGCCACTAGACCACGAGTTGCGGACTTAGCTGTAGGAAGCACGAGTGCGTCTCCGCGGTCTGCTTGCCTGCTTGCTTCACACGTTGCACCGCACCGAGCCTTCTGGTTGTGAGCATTCTCTATTAAAGAGCAGACGCAGATGGCACTGTGGTAGCTGTGCCATTGCGCTATCTATTGGCGGACGACGTTGGAACCAGTACATCTACTGTCCCCCAGTTAGAATATGCCGTCATCGGATCTAAATCGACGTCGTCTTTCCAGGTCTACTACTTTTTTCGACAATGTACATGGGTAGGTAATTCGTTAGAGCGTTGTGGTCAGCTTATTGTGACGGCCATTTGGTAACGATAGTAGTAGACCTAAGTGTGTTTATGTCTTATGTAGTTGATCCTGGCTAATGATGAGAGCTGTTTTGCATCTTACATTTGAGTATTGAAATTGTTTCCGTCATTATTGTTGTTTACTGCCTACGCCATGCACTGTTAAGTGTTAATGTTGTTTTCCGTAGCCGGCCGCTGTGGCCGAGCCGTTCTAGGTGCACGCAGCCACGCGGATGCTACGGTCGCAGGTTCGAATCCTGCCTCGCGCATGGATGTGTGTGATGTCCTTAGGTTAGTTAGATTTAAGTTCTAAATCTAGGGGACTGATGACCTCAGATGTTAAGTCCCATAGTGCTTACAGTCATTTGAACCATTTTTGCCCGCCTATGTGCCTTAGGGCAAAGATTGGGTTTTAATTATGTTTGTTACGAGGAAGATATTTTGTTGTGTTTTGCACCCTGATTAGGGAACTGTAGCCCTAAATAAGGCTATATTGTTTCATTGGCAATCTATTATTATTTTGTTATCCAGAAGTATTCTCATGTTTAATAAATTAATTGTTAAATTGAACCACATGTTGGCAGAACTTCCACAATGAAATAAATAAGACGTGCAGGGAAGCTGAAGTGAATTGGCTGCATGAAAAACGTGATGAAATCGGTAAATAAGAGATTGTTAGAAGGACTGACTTAGCAGACAGAAAATTCAACACAACCAACCCAAATCCTATGCAACAACTGTGTGCATTGCAGTTTATTGCAGTTAAGCGTTCATCTGTTCTCTGAAAGCTATGTTCTGGTTTTACCAACTATCCTATTATCAAGAATATTTAAATTAAATTCCGTGTCTTTCAATAAGATTTGGTCGTCTGTAAAAAGAAAAAAGATTTTTCTGTCATGTTTAGTGGCAGCAGGTCATTGATATACACCAAGAAAACAAACAAACGCACATGAGACCTGTGGCACCGCCTACCCCTTTTTATACAGGACCACAGTCACATTCAGATCCGTTTCTTGTTTGTTGTTTTTCGAGGACACTCTCCTGTTCCTAATTTCTAGATGTAAGGTGAACTATTTTTGAGCTGTTCAGTGAAGGAGCAATGTAATTGAAATTTGTTGCAGTAATTTGGAGTCTGTTACTCTCCGACAACCAGAAATATTGTATTATTCGCCGTCTCTTTTTATTTTTCACTACAAGAGTAATTACAAGCTGCTTAATCAGGATGAAACGGGGTTTTTCTGTTTATATTCGTAACATTTGACATTTCCCACGCAGAGGAGTTAAAGAAGGACACCGTAACGTCATTGCTGTTGACCTCGGTTGGCTCTGCACGTTAAGACTTCTCCAGCGTCATCGCTGGCATGTTATTAACCTTCGTGACCACACGCCAACCGATCTGTCACGAAATCTTTTGTCCTAATTAAGCTGCGACGACGAGCGGTGCCGAGACCGGAGTAGAGGAAAGATAACTGCTGTGTTCCGAAGAGAGTGCAGCCCCACGACACAACAAAGAATAGCATGCTGTCTCAAAACATTGCAGGGGGTTGCTACAATTCTGCAAGCAAGTCCTTCGTGTTACTTCCACACTTCTGCATGAACTAAGTGAGGACACGGATTATCGAAGATGAGGACTATACTTTTTCCTTGGGGAAGATGTCCTTCAGTGCTGTATACGATTTTAACCTCTGCCTAGCTGTAAGAAAATGGTTGGAAAAATAGTAAATAGTGCAACCAAACGGCCTCAACAATAATTGTTGAACTTAAATAACAAAACCATAAGCGTTTATCTCGATGAAAAATGGAAATCACCTGAATGCGACTTCCCAACTGATCTGTCCTTCCTACTGGTATGTCTACTCATGTCTTTGATAGTGCTTCTATTAGCTCTTTATTTCTTATTGGACGGAAAACTAAAGGAATAAACAGATGAGTCAAAATATGTGAGAGCGCTCTGGCAAACAAAATTTTTTTCTAAACTAAGATTCCGAAGTGGTAAATGAACTTTAAATTAAAATACTGCTGGAAAACAGGATCACAGTAAGACTAATGTAAAGATGCATTATGGATATTAATGGAACTAGTTGATCAGAGAACAGACTGGTCTGGAACAGGTAATTATGATCGTAATGTAATTCAAATAACGGTAGATGGGAGTGTAATTTAATTAAAGGATGGTATACGATCCAAGGAAGTTCTTTGTTGGATTCCATTAAAAAAGAAAAGACCTAACGTGGTTAGTAGACAATAGAAAATTCGCAAGGGCGACAGGGATGTGTATAGCTGAAGACTCTAATAAATGGTAAAATCTAAAGAATACGTTCAGTGGTCAGTAAATGTCGAATGACTTCTCATGATGATGATGATGGATACGATTGTGATTTTGATAAATTGCATGGCTGACTCATTATTTGGTTCCATTGTTTTCAGGATTCGAAATTTACAAGTCCTGAGAAAACTGGAGGAGGAAACTAAATAAAAAGTCATGGGTCGAGAAGGTATGTTATCTTATTCCAGTTGTTACATAATCGAGTGAAGTTCACAAAGTACATGGCAAAATAAGCCCACTTATCACTATGATGTTGCACCCCCTGTGGCCTGGATGCGTTTACAGTTCTGTTGGCAATGGTATCACAAAGCCGTTGTACTCTCTCCGAACACACAACTGGTCCGTCCTATCCCGGATACTGGTACTGTGACAGAGTTGACATCCGCGCTGGTTACACACATGTTCTATCGGGAACAAATCTGGAAATATTTTTGGCCAAAGGGGCACCTCAGAAAACAGTTAGTAGACACACGTGTCACGTGTGGAGGAGCACTGTATGTTGAGAATGGCACCATAAAACTCCCATAAGGGAGGTAATAATGAGGTCGCAGGATGTCGTGACACACTGTTGTACCATCAGCGATCCCTCAGTCAGTATCAGCCGCGACCTAAAGTTATACCTGATAGCTCTCAATACCATCGCCGCATGTAACATAGCTGTGTAGCTCCAGAACTTTGGAAGAATGCGACCTCTGGCCAGTAGCCCCTGTACTCGCTGACGACGATCGTTTGGGGTAACGCAGAGCCGCGATTCATCGCAGAAAAAAATGCGACGTCATTCATCAGCAGTTCAAACTTCACAGTTTGGGCACCATTAAAAATGCAGCCGTTTGTGATACGGTGTTAGCTTTCCCTATTCTGCCTGCTGCTAGTTTCCAACAATTGTTCGGGACGACACCGAATATTTCACGGGGTTCATTACGTCTTCCCAAAAGGCAAATGCAGATGTGAACAGGTCACGATGAACTTGATGCACCTTACTACGAGCCTCCCTCATTGTGACCAGACGTAGCCGACCAGAACATTGACGATGAATGTGCTTACCCTCACCTTATCATGCAGTCCAGCATTGGGCCACTATCACAATCTAACGCCCCACAGATCTGGATACTGCACGATTTGACCAGCCAGCGAAGTGGAGACCTACAGTGAGCCTCTTTCGTACTGTCGACTACTTTTAATGCTGTCTTACATGAATACACAGAACTTCCGTGTCCTTCACAGTGATTTCTCGACCTGTGGTGCTTTTCAGGTCCCTTATGTCCCCCATCAGGCCTGCTAATCACGCTAAACACTAACAGCGCTAATGCAGTCTGGTGACCGTTCTACCTGTCACAGAAAATTGCAACTCTAATCATTTGCATACCCGTGTATGGTGTGTCAATGTTACACTGACATACGATGGTGTCCTGCGTGTTTGACTTTTTTGTCAGGCACCTTACATTATCGGAGGAATGTTACTCCTATTACGACATTCCATTTTTTTTCTCATTCTTCTTTGTATTTCTAATTGCAAGGTCAACATTGTTCCCTTATATTGTTAGTTTTCCTGAAGCCAAACCGATCTTCATCCAGCACTTGATAATTTTTTTATTCTTTTGCACATAATTCTATTTACTTGTTGCATGTAGGGTTGAGATTTTAGTTTTTCGTTGTTATACATCAAGTCTCTACGCATACCACTGAACGAAGATAGTCAAGGAATATCCATAGTAATCTCAGAAAATCTACAAATTTGATTGTCTTTCCTCTTTCTTCTTTCACTCCGCTCGCAACTCTGCTGAAGCACACAGAAGTCTTCCCCTTATTTTTGCCAGGAAAATAATTATTTAAATTGTACCTGGTGGTTCAAAGTTCTTATATGATTACCATCACTCAAAATAAAATTCGAAATATGTAGTCACAGAGAACATATATTTCCTGTTTCTGAATAAGTGTCCCAGAAAGCTTACAGTAATCATTTATCTCGAAAGAATCCCGATACCTATGTCAAGCTGGACAAGAAGATAATTCAAGTTCACCAGTAAACATGGACTGAAGAGTTACTTAGGAAAGGCATGCTATCTTGTACTCGTTAACAGAGAAAAATTTTCAGACGTACGGGTAGCTTCAGGTGTGCCCCACGGGCGTGTTATGGAGCCATAGCCGTTCACATCAAAGGGTAAGTAACCTAGTGGATAACGCCGGAAAATCCATGAGGTTGGTCGCTTGTTCGCCGATGATTCTGTTCTACAAGGACATTAGCAACGCTAGAAAATTATATAGAAATGCAGAGTTGATGCTAGGCAAAGAGATTGCATTATAACTTAACATAAATAAATGAAGCTTATTGCACATAAGTAGGCGTAAATAATCGTTATTATCTTACTGAAAGATTGCTGAACTATCATTGAAACCAACTGCAGCCGTTAAATACTTGGAGCAATTTATAGTGGAACAACCACATAAAACTAATCACAGGAAAAGCAAATGACAGCCTGACGTCATTGAAAGAACCCAAAGGAATTGTTTTTCACAAAGGAGATTAAAAATCCCTCGTTCGACCTTATCAGACCGGATTCGTAAAATAAATAGTCAAAATTCAAGGAAGCGCATCCCGTTTTGTCACGGGTTCATTTGATAAGTGCGGAAGTGTTAAGATGGTGCTCATCAGACACCAATAGCAAACGCTAGGCTTACTGTCGCAATTCCTAGTTCGTACGTACCTTGAAGAGTCGAACAACAATTTGCTTCCTCCTGTAATTAATCTCACGAAAAGAACATGAAAGTAAATTTAGAGAGTGTCGAGAATACATGGATGCCAAAAGCTTCCAGGACTGGAAGTGAGCAATTATGACGACAGAATGAAAATAAACATGGTACGTTTTTGGTGGATTCGACTGTCGCCAAAATGCTCCGCAAACATCCTGATTATGAGGAAATGGAGGTGGGGGGTGGAGCGATGACATCATGCTAAAGAGCCTCGCAAACTCCATCCCATGTCTACGACGAGCTGGAAAGATGAAACAACTGACTGTAGGTATCCAAACAAGATAATTTCCAGTAATAGCTCTGCGTTCACTTTACAAACGAATAATTTCATAATGAATTTGAAGCCATTTTGACTTTTTTTCGAACGTGACTGTCTCAAGAAATATGTAAATATTTTTTTTTTAAATTACCGCTACCAGTCACAAACTTTGTCAACTATTGTGTTACTTATTTATTTAGCGACATGTTTCGAGGGTTAAACCTCATCTTCAGACTAAATGGCATTACAAAACCAACTATACAATAAGGTCATACTGATGTTACATAGTCTTTTCGTAAATGTTGTGGTCATCTTTGTTCTTCTGGCGTGGCAGTCTTGTTGTGGTGCGTTGCGGTGTTTCCATTTCCGTGGCTCCCTTGGTCACTGCTCACAAATTGTCACTAACATAGCAGTAACTTGGAAACACGATCACAAACAATTCTGTAGTGAATTTCTTAATGAAATCGAAGCTTTTTTTAAGAACAATATTTAAAATAGCATGCTGTAGAACGTCGGAGTTCTCGGCATATTATTTGCCTTGAATAACAAAATCGTTAGGTCTGTCTCAAACTCTGAACCCATAAGTGACATGCTCCATTTGCGAACAGTGCACTGTGCAAACAAAACGTATACTTTTATTAACGTACCATAGCAAATGACAAAAGTTCGAAGAATTTGGAAAACACCGACAAATTCTGGAATACTGTGGATATTAGAACAGCAAAGATGCCGAAACGCCCCGTAAAGGCCTACTGAGTAATTTGAATAAAAATGTTTGACATGACACGAAGTACAGGAATTATTGAGTGCTAACCGGCACACAAAAGGAAAATGTCTTGCTTAGTTTCGTGACAACCATAATCTGTAATTTGTGTCCACGTATTTTCGGCACTTGTCCATACTTTTGTCAGAATACTGGTATTTTTATTCTGTTGTATGGCCAACTGCAAATTGGCAGCATGTACATGCATTTAAAACTCTCACATAAAGAGGGATCTCTTGTCTTGTTTGGCGTTATTGTACTCACAAGTAGTTCTTCTTTTATACAAAGCCGCTCTGAGCTCCTTAAAGTGCATCTAAAGCGTAGGAGGTGCTGTTTTGTGAAGCATTACACACACAGCTGCGAGTTTTTGGAAAGGGGCCGCTCGTTGGGCCATATTACTTCCCCAAGACAAAATGAGTACCCTCAGAAGACTGATGTTGATTGCTTTAAATGCTGTTATTGACTCTTGTTGTATTCAAACGATTTTCAAATCGATACTAACACGTACATACGAAGTAAATTATTACAAAACAAAAAAAAAACAAAATTAATGTTTTAGACATTACCGAACCTTTTTGCTTGTGCTGAAAATTTTTTTAGTCCGACAAGTGGTCCCTTTTCGCATTCTGTTTCACAGATTAAGAACAAGAAATGGCCCATAATACTTCGTTGGAGAACCCCAGATATAACTTCTGTTTAACTAGATGTCTTTCTGAAATTACGAATCCAGTCACACAGCTGAGGCGATTCTTCATAGACCAACAATTTGATTCTAAGCCGCCCTTTAGGGAAATATTGCTTTTTAAACAGCATTCATGTGATAATATGAAAACATGTGTCCTGCAGTTAATTTAAGAGCTCTAACAATAACAAACTCTCACAACTCTGACAACATCACAATTTATACAATATGAAATTGAGTTGTGCATTCACCATTATCAGCGTTTCACTTCGCACTACAACTATGGGCGGAGATGCGAAGAATGCAGCTATGCCAGCGTGTTAATAAGGAGAAATCTATTTCTTTGAGTCGTTTCCGCCTGCGCCCGGGAAGACTTTTTTTTTTTTTTTTACTTTTTGGGTGGTTTATCCCCTTACTGTCTTCCTCTACGTAACTTCCCGTGTTTTTTCGGTTCTACTTACGAATCGTATCTGTTTAGAATAGATTTCTTTTATTTCCGTATACGATCACAAAATTGTTTGGTGCTTAGACTACCGATTTCGGTCAGCAATGACCGTCTTTACATCTGTAGCAAAACGTGCGAAAACCAAATTCTACTAGTGGACAGTATACGTCTTAAAACAATAAAACAGGCTATAATGTAAAATTTTGAAGAAAAGACATTTTTGAATGTTGAGTATCGAGGCTGCTGTTTATTTACTGGCTGAATAGTTTCGAGCTTTACCTATTTTCACAAGCTACATTTTGTATTTAGGATATGTTTGCCGTGGACAGTTCTGTTTATGTCATTACACTTAAATGTATCTCTTATCTTCACTATCTAACATGATGTTATCCATGTGACAACAATATTTTATATGCTGTGAAGAATTTGTTCGTATTGGAGTACATTGTGTGTCACGCTGGCTTATTTATCGTGAGTGTTTTCGTAATTTTGATGTTGATCAACATCTATCCAAACTACTAAGACATATACGATAAATAAGCCAGCCGGAGGCAGAATTCAATATGGTGTCCCTTAAATGCCGATTGTGACGTAGAAATTTATACATACGATAAGTAAGCCAGCGTGACACACAACGTACTCCACTAAGAACAAGTAGTCCACTACATATGAAATATCGTTGTCATGTGGATCACATCACGCTAGATAGTGAAGATATCAGATATATTTAAGTCTAATGACATAAATAGAACTGCCCACACCAGACATATCCTAAACACAAATATGTGGATTGTAAAAGTAGGCGAAGTCCGAAACTAGTCAGCTCGTAAATAAACAGCAACTTTGGAGTTAAAAACTGAAAAATGTATTTTCTTAAATGTTTGAGAGGTGCAAAACGCCTTAGTGGAAACGTTTGTAATGAAAGGCATTACTTCCATAAACGTGGAAGACATACGCTTAAAACATGACGAGGCATAACTCTCTTGAAACATGTCCTAAAATGATAAAGATATAGTGGCATCGAGAAAAAGATACTCAGCGAATCAGATTATCACCGTCACAAATATTTGAAATATGGTGTAAACTAGGCCACAGTGCCAGCGCGCCAGCGACTTCATCAGTTAAGAGTGCTACTGTGCACGATAAACTGCAGTACGGCAGATACAAAGTACTCTGAAGAGTCAAACAAACTGGTACACCTGCCTAATATCGCGTAGGGCCCCCACGAGCACGCCCAAGTGCCGCAACACAACATGGCATGGATTCGACTAATATCTAAAGTGGTACTGGAGAGAAATGACACCATGAATCCTGCAGGGCTATCCTTGAATCCGAAGGAGTACCAAGGGGTGGAGATATCTTCCGAACAGCACGTTGCAAGGTATCCCAGATACGCTCAATAATGTTCATGTCTGGGGAGTTTGGTGGCCAACCGAAGTGTTTAAACTCAAAAGAGTCTTCCTGGAGCCACTCTGTAGCAATTATGGACGTGTTGTGTGCCGCATTGTCCTGCTGGGATTGCCGAAGTCCGTCGGAATGCACAATGGACATGAATGGAGGCAGATGATCAGGCAGGATGCTTACGTGTTACCTGCCAGAGTCGTATCTAGACGTTTCAGGGGTCCTATATCACTCCAACTGCACACGCCCCACACCATTACAGAGCTTCCACCAATTTGAACAGCCCCTGCTGACATGATGGGTCCACGGATTCACGAGGATGTCTCCGTACCCGTATACGTCCATCCGTTCGATACAATCTGAAACGAGACTCTTTCGTCCAGGTAACATGTTTCCACTCATGAACAGTCCAATGTCGGTATTAACATAACCAAGCGAGGCATAAAGCTCTGTGTCGTGCATTCACCAAGGGTACACGAGTGGGCCTTCGGTTCCGAAAGTCCAGTCGATGATGTTTCGTTGAATGGTTCGCACGCATGCTTATACCAGTTTCTTTGGCGCTTCAGTGTATGTTTATGTACTACGCTCGTTACGTGTCGCTCTGTACGTCTACACATATTCATCATTTACAAAATTGTACAGAATGCAATAAAATGAATAATACACTAAGTAAAGTGTATAGGCGGATGCCAATAGTATAAGTGATTACGGTGATATAATGTTATAAATTAAAAACATTAAAAAAGCTACATTTGAAATTGTTAAAATGAAAATGTTTGGGTGACAATATGTGATTCTGAGACGCTATTGTGGTCGTTTTAGATTAAAAAAAATAACATACACAAGAACAAACTTACGTAGCTAACAAAATAATATAAAACTGATAAAATATCTGGGGAAAGAAGCCAAATGGATGAAACAGTAGACTGAAGTAAGTAATCAGCGCTTTTGCTGGAGTAGCCACCATACTATTTGCTGATGCCAGATATGGTCATCCCCGAAACGTCCGCCTTCGACTCGCTATTTTCTTTTCTTTTTTTTTTTTAAAAAAAAAAGGAGGTATTGAAATTTTGCTTTAATGGTACTTCGTAGAATACTATCTTAAGGTCACTTCAGCTAATACAGAAGAGTACCATAATTTTATGTGTTCCTTGTCTTATAGTTGTTTAGTTTTAAAATATTGTCATTGTGTTATTCTTCTTTGGTAAACAGGACCTGAGGATGTCGGTAATGTACCACCGAAACTAATCGTGTGATAGAATAAAAATATTCTCAGGATACAGTATGGTGATACTTTTTCTCATATACACACACCAACAAAAATGTTTTGCATCACCCCGGTTCCCAGAACTCCTGAAGACAGACGTTGACTGTGGATATTGCATCACAGACACAGTATCTTTGACTGTTCAGAGATGTCACTAAAGACGCCCAAAGATGTAAACAACCATGCATGAGCAGCGCCTATTAGACAGAAGTGGTCCGACAGCCGATCAGTTCCAGTCATTCCACCAGAAAGGAGGTACACGACTCGTGTTGTCTGTAGTTCAACCATGCCTAGACGATCAATACCGCGGTTCCATCGCTTCCGCATTATTTGCTTTGTGCCAGGACGGACTCTCAACAAGGGAAATGCCCAGGCGTCTCGGAGTGAACGAAAGCGATGTTCTTCGGACATGGAGGAGATACAGAGAGACAGGAACTGTCAATGACATGCCTCGCTCAGGCCGCCCAAGGGCTACTACTGAAGTGGATGACCGCTACCTACGGATTATGGCTCGGGGAAACCCTGACAGCAACGCCACCATATTGAATAATGGTTTTCGTGCACCCACAGGACGTCTTGTTACTACTCTAACTGAGCGCAATAGGCTGCATGATGCGCAACTTCACTCCAGACGTCCACGGCGAGAGCCATCCTTGCAATCACGACACATGCAGCGTGGTACAGGTGGGCCCAACAACATGCCGAATGGACCGCTCAGGACTGGCATCACGTTCTCTTCACAGATGGGTGTCGCATATGCCTTCAACCAGACAATCGTCGGAGACGTGTTTGGAGGCAAACCGATCAGGCTGAACGCCTTAGATACACAGTCCAGCGAGTGCAGCAAGGTGAAGTTTCCGTGCTGTTTTGGGGTGGCATTATGTGGGTCCGACGTACGCCGCTGGTGGTCATGGAAGGCGCCGTAACGGCTGTACGATACATGAATGCCATCCTCCGAGCGATAGTGCAGCCATATCAGTAGCATAGTGGCGAGGCATTCGTCTTCATGGACGACAACTCGCGCCCCCATCGTGCACATCTTGTGAATGACTTCCTTCAGGATAACGACATCGCTCGACTAGAGTGGCCAGCATGTTCTCCAGACATGAACCCTATCGAACATGCCTGGGAAAGATTGAAAAGGGCTGTTTATGGACGACGTGACCCACTAACCACTCTGAGGGATCTACGCCGAATCCTCGTTAAGGAGTGGGGCAATCTGGACCAACAGTGCCTTGATGAACTTATGGATAGTGTGTCACGACGAATACAGGCATGCATTAGTGCAAGAGGACGTGCTACCGTGTATTAGAGGTACCAGTGTCTACAGCAATCTGGACCACCACCTCTGAAGGTGATACAACATGCAATGTGTGGTTTTCATGAGCAATAAAAAGGGCGAAAATGATGTTTCCGTTGATCTCTATTCAAATTACCTACACAGATTTCGGAACTCTCGAAATCGAGGTGATGCAAAACTTTTTTGCCGTGTGTATATAAACGTCAGTGCTATATGATGGACTTCATAGATGGAACTGAATTAGATGTGTGCAACTTACGAACTGAATAAACGGGGTAAACATATGACCTGTTCTCATTTCTGGGTAACCTTGAAACTAAGTCTTCAATTTTTTTTGTTAAGCACTGACCTACAGAATTTTGCCTGACAAAGAGAACTTAAACTTAACCTATTCATTTATTACCCATAATATACAAGCCCAACGAAAACTGATTGCTATACATTGACAATATGACTTCAAATAATTAACACAAAAGAATGGCGCTGAATTTGCAAGAAATACTAACAATAATACAAATCAAAAAAATATGAAATTAAAGAAATATGAAACTACCTCCAATTCTGTTAATTGTCTAAACTCATTTCAATCACTAATCCCGATAGTGCAAACCCAATTCTTTTTCATAAGTCACTTACCTCACAGAAAATCTTCATAACACGAACCACAGTAATTACAGCAAGTAGCAACAACGGCCAGCTAAATAATAAGATTTGAGCTATTATTGACCGTAACTACTAGGAGGCATATGGTTAAAAAAGAAAGATTTTGTTGAAGAGCAAACAATGTATTTGGAAAACTTTACCTTATTCATGTGACATCCAGTTCTAAAAATTAATCGTTGTCAATAATTCCACTACCCAAAAATTATCACTCATACATCCATTATCATACCTTTCCTTGCATCTTTTCTTATAAGAAATTTCATCTCATTTTACATTGTGTGTCCTACCAACACAGAGTCTCTACTAAGAAAAACATGTCCATATGCTTCCCTATCCACTCATCAACTGCTAGTCCATCCAACCACAGAATTTCTTGCCGAGGGCGCAGAGCGCTGTCAGCGACATTAACACAGTCCATAGCGCCGCCAACATACAAACAGGCTACTTACAACCTTTTCGATAAATTGAAGAAAAGACGAGTTTAATTTTCGTCTCGAGATATGTTTTCGTTTAGAGAACACCGCCAGATTCCGTACGATGTGTGCTCCTTATGTTAACTACTCCATATACCATCTTCACACGGGACGAAAAAGCGATCGTGGATGAGCATCAGGTTGAGTTTGTGACGTTAATTTCACGATCCACAGCACTCCGTTGCGTGAAAGATTGAATAAGACAAGTCACATTTTTGCATCGTGGAGAGAACGTGGCCAATGGCGACGTCACAAGCGGCATTTAGGAGACGTCATATTGAATTTGGTCGTTTTGAGTTGAAGCTCATTTTTGGTGGAATTATCATTTACGTCTGATAAATGTACTAATGCTGCTTGAAAGTAACAGTAGGCGAATGATGCATTAAATAATTTTTTTCACCCCATCTACAAGAGCGACTTGCACTATTTACAGTAGGATAATTTACATTCTCTTGTTACAAATCTTGTATTTCACATACTCCAAGAATTCCGTTACTGAACAGAAATAGTGATATAGTAGAACGAAGTCAGGGTTGTACTACAAAGTGAGAACGATTTGCTGGTGTGGAAGAGTACTGTAAATTTGTTTCGCACTATTTGTAATGCAACTATTATAAGCTGATGTCCTAACCGAGTGAACAGGGAACTTTCCCTTTTTGTCTTATAACATGCCCATGGACATTGAAGTTTTTATTTATGTATACAGTGAGTTCGCAAAAGTTATGGGACAGCAACATGCACATATACAGATGGCGGCAGTATCGCGTGCACAGGGTATAAAAGGGCAGCGCATTGGTAGAGCTGTCATTTACTTCAAGTGATTCAAGTGAAAAGCAGGCCAATGTGGCCGAGCGGTTCTAGGCGCTTCAGTCCGGAATCGCGCTGCTGCTGCGGTTGCAGATTCGAATCCTGCCTCTGGCATGGATGTGCGTGATGTCCTTAGGTTAATTAGGTTTAAGTAGTTCTAAGTCTAGGGGACTGATGACTTCAGATGTCAAGTCCCATAGTGCTTAGGGCCATTTGAACCATCAAGTGAAAAGGTTTCCGACGTGGCTATGGCCGCACGATGAAAATTAACAGACTGTGAACGCAGAATGGCAGTTGGAGCTGGACGCAGGGGCATTCCATTTAGGGAATCGTTAGGGAATTCAATATTCCGAGATCAACAGTGTAAATACTATGCCGAGAATACCAAATTTCAGTCATTACCTCTCACCACGTACAATGCAGTGGCTAACGGACTTCACTTAACGGCCGAGAGCAGCGGTGTTTGCGTAGAGGTGTCAGTGATAACAGATAAGCCAACTGTGTGAGATAATCCCAGAAAACAATGTCGGACGACAGACGAATATTTCAGTAAGGACAGTGCTGCGAAATTTGGCGTTAATGGGCTGTGACGACCGACGGGACTGCCATTTCTAACAGCATGAAATCGCCTGCAGCACCTCTCCTTGGCTTGTGATTATATCAGTTGGACCCAGACTCCTAGAAAACCGTGGCCTGGTCAGACAAATCCCGATATTAGTTGGTAATAGCGGATGGGTGGGCTCGAGTGTGACGCCAACCCCAAGAAGCTCAAATAGTGCAAATGGCTCTGAGCACTATGGGACTTAACATCTGAAGTCATCAGTCCCCTAGAACTTAGAACTACTTAAACCTAACTAACCTAAGGATATGACACACATCCATGCCCGAGGCAGGATTCGAACCTGCGACCGTAGCAGTCGCACGGTTCTGGACTGTAGCGCCTAGAACCGCTCGGCCGCCGTGGCCGTCTCCCCAAGAAGCCACAGATCCAAGTTGTCACGAGGCACTGTGCAAGCTGGTGGTGGCACCATAACGGTGTCGGCTGTATTTAAATGGAGTGGACTGACAATGCGCCATGTCACCAGACCACAATTGTTCGCAATTGGTTTGAAGAACGTTCTGGACAATTCGAGTGAATGGTTTCTCCACGAACCCCATCGCACAAAACAGAGAACAAAATCCTAAACCGGCAACACTTTCTCAATTATGGACGGCTATAGAAGGAGTATGACTCAGTATTTCCGCAGGGGACTTCCTACGACTAGTTGACTCCATGCCGCATAGAATTGGTGTACTACACCGGTCAAAAAGTCCGACACAATATTAGGAGATATCCCACGTGTTTCGTCGCCTCGGTGTACTGCAGGCAGAAAAATATTACTAACTTATGGACAAGGGAAGAAATTTGCGTTTTAATAGAGCTAATACAAGAATTTTACTCCAGTCCATTTTCTAAACAAACAGTGTGATTTGCGAGCCAGGTACAACCGACAACTGCCGCCGGAGAACGCTGCAGTCACAAACAATGATGAGGAACGCATTCCACGTGATGCACCAGCTCATTTCTAAGCGTGCATCAACCACGATATAAATCACGTGTGGCACGCTTAACGGTGAGAAACAGGTCCCGTGTGCAATCTCCATAAAGAAAGCTGTTTCAATTTAAACTCAGCAAACGCAGGGACAGGGAGGTTGGAAGTTTTCCATATCTACACTCATGCTCATACATTGAGGATATTTGCAAAATGTGGTGCCACACAACGTGGCACTACACAAAACTGGCGCTAATAGCATAGGCACATAGGGAACACACAATACACAGATCTGTAAGTCCGCAGTGATAAGTTGAGAAAACCGACCTGAAACACATATGCTACAAAACGCCACTGTTTTCTGCGCATGTACCCCGACATCAATATGGGATATGATCATCATGCACACGTACACAGGCCGCACAACGGGTTGGCATACTCTGGATCAGGTGGCCGAGCAGCTGCTGGGATACAGCCTCCCATTTTTGCACCAGTGCCTGTCGGAGCTCTTGAAATGTCGTAGGGGTTTGAAGACGTGCAGCGAAACGTCGACCAAAAGTATCCCAGACGTGCTCGATGGGGTTTAGGTCTGGAGAACAGGCAGGCCACTCCTTCGTTTGATGTCTTCTGTTTCAAGGTACTCTTCCACGATGGCATCTCGGTGGGGTTGTGCGTTATCATCCATAAGGAGGAAGGTGGGACCCATTGCACCCCTGAAAAGGCGGATATACTGGTGCAAAATGACGTCCCGATACACCTGACCTGTTGCAGTTCCTCAGTGAAAGACATGTAGAGGTGTACGTGCACCAATCATAATCTCACCCCACACCATCGCACCACGACCTCAATACAAGTCCCTTTCAAGGACATTAAAGGGGTTGGTATCTGGTTCCTGGTTCACGCCAGATGAAAACCCAGCGAGAATCACTGTTCAGACTATACCTGGACTCGTCCATGCACATAACCTGGGAACACTGTTCCCATGACCATGTATGCGTTTCAATAGAGCTAACACACGAATTTTACGCCAGTCCATTTTCGTAAACAAACAGTGTGATTTGCGAGCCAGGTAAAGCCGACAACTGCCGCCGGAGAACGCTGCAGTCACAAACATGAGGAGCGCATTCGACGTGATGCACCAGGCACTCCTGTGACCAGTGGTCAGTGGAATGCAACTTGCAGATCTCCGAGTGAATAAACCATGTCTGATCAGTCGTCTGTAGACTGTGTCTCTGGGGACAACTGTTCCAGTGGCTGCGGTAAGGTCCCGAGCAAGGTTACCTGCCGTACATCGTGGCCGTCTGTGGGCACTGATGGTGGGATATCGGTCTTCTTGTGGTGTTGTACACTGTGGACGACCCGTACAGTAGCGCCTGGACGCGCTTCCTGTCTGCTGGAATCGTTGCCATAATCTTGAGATCACCCTTTGTGGCACACGGAGGGCACGTGCTACGACCTGCTGTGTTTGACCAGCCTCCAGTCGCCCTAGTATTCTACGCCTCATAACGTCATCAATATGTATTCTTTGAGCCATTTTCAACACACAGTCACCATTAGCACGTCTGAAAACGTCTGCACACTTACTCGCTGCACCATACCTTGACATGCACCAACACACCTCTGCGTATGTGGACTGCTGCCAGCGCCACCGTGCGACGTCCGCAGGTCAAATGCACCGCATGGTCATACCCCAAGGTGATTTAAACCCGCAAACCCCCCACCTGAGCGTTGTTCCACCATGTATCAGCATTATCCTTAATTTATGAGCATGAGTGTAGAAAGGCCATAACACGCGACCATAAATCGTGTTCCTGCATTGTGCAATACACCGATTTCAACGTAACACATACTGAGGTGACGCCATAGGGTACCTCGCAATATCCTGTCGGACCTCCTTTTGCCCGGAGTAGTACTGCCTCTAAAGTCGTCCATAATTGCAGAAGTGTTCCCTGTGCAGTATTTTGTTCACGAACTGTCCCATAAATTTTCGATGTGGTTCATGTCGAGCGATCCGTGTGGCCAGATAATTGGCTCCATTTGTCTAGAATGTTCTTCAAACCAGTCGCGAAAGACTGTGGCCTGTTGTCACCACCAGTTTGCCGAGCGCCTTGTGAAAACTTGGGTCTATGCCATCATGAGTCCTGCGCCACATTCAACCCCACCCAACGGCTCTTACCAGCTGAAATCTGTCTGACCAGGCCACGATTTTTCAACCCTAGCCCAGGAGAGGCGCTGCAGACGATGTCGTGCTGTTAGCAAAGGCACTCGCCTCAGTCGTCTGCTGCCATAGCTATTTAACGCCAAATTTCGTATTACTCTCATTACGGATACGTTCGTTCTACACCCCATATTGATTTCTGCGGTTATTACACGCAGTATTGTTTATCTATTAGCATTGAGGACTACACGCAAACGGCACTGCCCTCGGTCTTGCTGTGAAGGCCATGGGCCACTACGTGGTCGATGGTGAGATGTAACGCCTGAAATTTGGTGTTGCCGGCACACTCTGGACACTGTGAATATCGGAATATTTCCAAAGTGGAATGTCCCACGCGTCTAGTTCCAGCTACCATTCCAGGGTCAGTTGATTCTAGTCGTGCGGTCATAATCACGTCGGAAACCCTTTCACGTGAATCGCCTGAGTTCAAATGACATCTCCGTCAATGAACTGGCCTTTTATACCTTGTGTACGCGGTACTACCGCCTTCTGTACATGTGCATATCGCTGTCTCGTGTCTTTTGTCACCTCGGTGTAAGGGAGTCTACAGTTGTGCGCGCCCATGACGAAAGCAGAGGGACAGACTCCTGTACGTAGTTGCGAGCCCGCGGCGGGATTCCTTGTGCCAGGGCACTGACTCCGCCCCCTCCCCACGGCGTCTGACACGGAGTGAAGGACAGCGTGGGGAGGCGCCCGCGGCCTGTGCCAACAAGAAGAGCCAGCCAGCTCTGCCGCTCCTCCACAAACACAGACCGCGGCTCTGGGGTGAGTGACCCGCGGGGTACCGTAATCTCCCGTGAGCGGGCCGGGCCTCGCCACCGCCAAAGCGCCGATCACAAGCGCGTAAATAACGATAAACGGCCCGGCCGCCGCCCGCCGCCCGCCGCACCAGTTACAGGACAGCCCAAAGGTCACTGCTCCGGGTCTCGTCACCTTCACGCACGATACTGCGACGGGGTCCAACTGAAACTATACGAGCATCCACGCTACAGTACGGGATCACCTTCTCGCATTTCTCCGAGCGAGGTAGCACAGTGGTTAGCGCACTGGACTCGCATTCGGAAAGACGACGTCTCAAATGCGCGTCCGGCCATCCCGTTTTATGTAACAAAATTAATAACATGATCCATGAAGCCGTCGTTTTATTATATCTCAACCAGTTTCGGTGACTCAACACACCATCTTCAAACCCATATTCGATCCCATCAGTGGCCAACGTATATGAACTGGCAACCATTGACGGTTGCAGACACCAAATCGTTTTTACAGTATTCTACGGAAGCCAGTTCATAGATATTGGCCTCTGATGGGTTCGTGTATACGATTGGCGTTCATTCCCTGACGATGGTATGTTGAGTCACCGAAACTGGTTGCAATATAATAAAATAACATCAATTCGTCTTTTTACGTAAGTGAACGTCCGAAGTCCCGCAGACCCTGTCACAGGGATGGATATACAAAAAAGCTCCTTATTTAGTTTTCCCGTGGAATTTCCGAAAAAATTGTTCAAATGGCTCTAAGCAGTATGGGACTTAACATCTGTGGTCATCAGTCCCCTAGAACTTAGAACTACTTAAACCTAACACATCACACACATCCATGCCCGAGGCAGGAGTCGAACCTGCGACCGTAGCGGTCTTCCGGTTCCAGACTGAAGCGCGTAGAACTGCTCGGGCACAGCGGCCGGCGAAGTTTCCGAAATCGCTCCAGACAAATGCCGGGACTGTTCCTTTGAAAGGGCACGGTTGACTTGCTTCCTCATCCTTGAATCAATCCTAGCTCAAGCTCCAATGACCTCGATGTCGACGCATTAAACCCTAATCTTCCTTCCTTCCTTCCCTCTCGCATTTCAAGATCGCTCATTTCAATAATCCCGATTTTCTCAAGAACGAGCCAAAACACCTTTTCATTCCTCTCAACCGACTTGTAATTAAACTGCGTGCCTGTGAAGTATCGTCAGTTGTGTGACTCGATTCGTAACTTCCTGTCAGAAAGGTCACAGTTCGTAACAACTGACAGAAAGTCGTCGAGTAAAACAGAAGTAATATCTGGAGTTCCCCAAAGAAGTGTTCGGCCCTCTGTTGCTCCTGATATACATAAACGATTTAGGAAACAGCCTCAGCAGCCCTCTTATATTGTTTGCAGATGATGCTGTCATTTATCGTCCTGTAAAGTAATCAGATGATAGAAAAATGATCTAGACAAGATATCTCTATGGTTCAAAAAGTGACAATTGAGTCCAAATAACGAAAATTATGAAGTCGCCACATGAGTACTAAAAGGAAATTTCAGTTACACGATAAATCACACAAATATAAAGCCTATAAACTTAACTAAAGCCTTGAGAATTACTGTTAAGAATAACTTAATGGGATAATGTTGTGGGGAAAGTAAACCAAAGACTACGACTTATTAGCAGAATACTTACCAAATGTAACAGGTCTACTAAAGAAACTGATTACACTACGCTTGTCCGTCCTCTTATGGAGCATTGCTGTGCAATGTGGGATCCGTGTCAGATAGGACTGACCGAGGTCATCGAAAAAGTTGAAAGAAGGGCGGCTCGTTTCGTATTATCACGAAACAGGGGAGATAGTGCCACGAATATGATACACTAACTGGGGCGGCAGTCATTAAAACAAAAACGTTTTTCGCTAAAGCGGATCCTGCTCATGAAATTTCAATCAACAACTTTCAACTTTCTCTCCAGAGTGTGAAATAAGAAATAACACATGTTTAGTTTTCGAACAGATTAAGGCCATGGCTGTTAATCGACCGTGACTGTTTCAGAACTATGAAATTTTTTTTGAAAGACTGCTGACAATCACAAAATTAATTGACACTCAAAATATTTAATGAAGCCGCATGTTTCGAGGTATAAACGTCATCTTCAGGCACCAATGACAATACAGAAGTACACATCTACATTAAAACTTCCTCTGCACAGCATTCGCTAACCATTATGGGGCAGTATTCACTTCCTACGTTGGTCTGCCGTTCATAGAAAAAAAAAATTTGAATAATCACTCACTCTGTTCATATGGAATGGCTGTCTTCTTCTGGTGTGTTTCCATTACCTCCACTGCTATGGCTCCCTGTATCTTGGTAGCCCCTGTTCACAGATTTGAAAAGGACTCTTAAGACACGACATCATTATCAACTCTACTGTGTAGTAGAAACGAGATGTCGTCAAAACAAAACTCGTTTCGATTTAACCATCGATGTGTCGATACTGGTATTAGTCACTTGCAACGTCTTCTGAACGTCTGGCTGTCGCATCTCTGTTGTTGTTCGACGAAATATGGTACAGTGACACAGACTGTAACAACTTGGTGTCAAAATGGCCGATTCAGAATTATTCTAAACAGAGATATTGTGGGAAATCTTTTCAAACTTTATGTGACTATTCCTTGCTTAAAGGTTCCCCGATTATTCTTCCGGTGCCACATGCGCGCATCTTATCGATTAACTTCACCTCTGACACCAAACGTCACTGTCCAAACGGATACGTTCGTTCTATGTCCCACATTGATTTCTGATGTTATTACACGCAGTGTTGCTTGCTGTTAGCACTGACGACTCTATACAAAGGCCGCTGCTGTCGGTCGTTAAGTGAAGGCCGTCGGCCACTCTGTTGTCCGTGGTGAGAAGTAATGCCTGAAATTTGGTATTGTAGGCACACTCTGGACACAGTGGATCTCGGAATATTGAATTCCCTAACGATTTCCAAAATGGAATGTCCCATGTGTCTAGCTCCGACTACCATTTTGCTGCGCCAATGGTCTGCTCTTTGATATCTTGTATGCGCGATATTGCCCCCCATCTGTATATTTGCAAGTTGCTATCCCATGAGGACGTAGGTTGCAAGTGCTACTCTGAGATGAAGAGGTTAGCACAGGAAAGGAATTCGTGGCGGGCCGCATCAAACCAGTCAGTAGACTTATGACCAAAAAAAAAAAATCCCATGACTTTCGTCACTTCAGTGTATAATATGAGATGGCATAGCAAGTAACCTCAACATAGTACTTCGACGCTGTGAGACACTGTGCGTGAGGAACCAGTCTGCTGAAGCGGCATAAGATTCTGATGGTAGTGGTACCCAGTGGTGCCGTTTACGTTAACAGGAAAACGCAATAATAATATTTGTAATCAATGATTGCAAATATGGCTGTAATTAAATTACTTAGCAAGAAGAAAAGTGTCTTAGAGTTGACAAATAAGTGATCTGAAGAGAGTTACGCGTATCAGACATCTTTGAGTATGTTTCCTACTAAAATTGCTGGATGTAATGGGAATATATCCCAACAGAGCAGCTATAGTAGCACAAGCCAAGGTATGGGTCGTGGCCAGAATCGTACTGTTGCGGTGAAGCGTTAGTGCAGCGTTTCGCCTCACCATCTGCCTAGGTGCCGCAGCACGCCTATCTAGTCAATGACCATTGAAACTACCGTAATTTTCGGCGCTTCGACAACGTTGCGGCAAGTGGCATGTGACACTTAGGATACTCACTTAACAAATAGCTCACCTGGGCATGTATAAATACTGGCCCCTCGCTCAGGCTGGGGATGGAACTGAATGGTCATCAACATGGCTGCTGTTCTCCTGTGTGACACGTGAAAAGGCGTGGGATTGGTATTTTTTTTATTTATTTCATTAACATTACAGCGTAACCCACCGCCTTGAAATGTAAGGTGGGTCGGATGCTTCTGAATCTAATAGCAAAGACTTCTCATTGTTACACTCTTATTGGTATACAGTTGTTAACGCTTTTTTTGATAATATAAAGAACGTAATATATAAAGATTTCTCTGAGGTTACAGCGAATTGAATGCCTAACAATTGTTAAAATGGTTCCATATAATTTGTTACTACCTAGTTAATGAGAATATAATTTATGTAATGCAAATGTCAAAGAGTAATTTAAAAAAAGAAAATGTAACACAATGAGCGTGGTGAAAATAATTTGTAGTATGTAGAGGGAAGTGATATGCTGTATTTGGAAGTGTAATACAGTCTAAGTAGCATGTTGGTTAATAATGACCTATTTCTACCTATTTCAGATGAGAAGGTCTCGGTACAACCTCGATTTATTCTCATCTGAAATAGTTTGCGCTAATGTATGTTTACACAGATTATGCAGATTACATGCTGATTGACCACTTAATACAACGAAATACAGAATTTTAGCTTTACAAGAGAAATACGCTTATGTTTGTAACTTGTTAGTAGAAATAGAATATAGTTCATTGTTACTTGAATGCATTCTTCCTTAAATAACTTAATACATTTCTGATACATAAAATTCATTGATAGTAGCTTTGAATAGAGAAGAGATTATACTTCTGCCTGCACGCAATAAGACGAGCAATACATGACTGCTTGTGTGCAGTGTACTTTAAGCACTATGTAGGATGTCAGTGGGGAGGAGGAGCCTCGGAATAAAAGTTCTTCGAGCCTTCTCCTCCCAAGCGACATTCGTAGTATGTTTTGCTTTCCTTTTCCTTAGCTTCTGTAAATCTGTTTTCTTTCACGCCGACGAGGGCTGACTAAAGCGTATCAGTTGCGCCCGCGGAATTAGTAGTGTGCTGGAGTTATTTGGGAAATTTTCGCCAGTGATGGGCTAGAGGTGCTACATTGCCATATGATTCCATGTGTGGAGAAACTTCCGCGTGGCAGCTTCTATTTCCAATGCGCTTCCTGCATTCCAGGCCTGGTTGTTAACTTTAAGAAGCACCTTAAGAAGGCAGCTAGCCTGAGTGGATGAAATTTGTCACATGACATCGAGGACTAGGGGCTGTTACTCCAGGACGATCAAAGAAAAAATTATTTGGTGCTAAAATTATTTGATGCTAAAATTATCTCTTCAGATCTCACTAAAAATTGGCGCTGAACAATCGCTTATTATTGTTTACCAAGGTTAAAACTTCGTATGTCTGTTTCTCAATATTATTTACTGTGAGTGATAGCATTTACCTTATCTTCTTCTGGGTGGAACACTGTCAAGTGTTTTTATTACCTCAGCTGAGGACCTTATACAACCCCAATGTTTGTGTTTCTTAAATTATATGGTTACCTTGGGAGTGCCAAAGTAGAACATAGTTTCCGCAGCTCTTAACCACAATTATCTCTGTCAATATTCTGTTTAACATAAATATGTTCCAAGATCTTGTTTCAAGTGGTGCTTTAACGACGCGAATTCATAGTTTTAATTGTGTTTCTTTCTTTCTGCTATAGGAGGGCGTACTGAAATTGTAACTCCGAATTTTGTGTGTGAAAAGTCTTACAGATTTTTAATTAAAACAAATGATATTAACATTCTTCGTCTTTATTCTTCATGTCTACATATTTGCAGCAATCTACCACTAGCAGCCTCCGAATTATAGGGTGTAACATGGCAGCGTATAACATAAATATGTCGGTGTGCTGTAATCTAGGGCCAGACCACATACGAGCGGTGCGACATCTGCAACAATCCGACGCTTTGGATTCACTATCATCAATCATCTTCCATACAGTCCCTACTTGTCCTCATCTGATTGTCACCTGTTTCCAAAACTTCACTTTTATAGGGATGAAGCGATGCAAGCATAGGTGAAGTTGTCTTTCTGTCAAAAAAAGTCAAACATTCCCTCATTGGGCGTAATGTGTTCGCCACCAAGGTGATTATGTTGAGAAATAAATATGTAGACATGAAGAATAAGGATGTAGAATGTAATGTTGGTTTTATTCGAAAATCTTTGACAGTTTTCGTATAAAAATTCGAAGGTATTATGCTTAGCACACTCTCCTAGTTCTTCATTATTTAACCTGACTAATCGTTATAACTATTCTGCAGTCTCGAACCGCAAGACCGCTACGGTCGCAGGTTCGAATCCTGCCTCGGGCATGGATGTTTGTGATGTCCTTAGGTTAGTTAGGTTTAACTAGTTCTAAGTTCTAGGGGACTAATGACCTCAGCAGTTGAGTCCCATAGTGCTCAGAGCCATTTGAACCAACCATAACTATTCTAAGGCTTCAGTCGACTTATGTCAACATCAGTAAATCAGAGGTACGTTTTATTGTCTTGAAGTAAAAGTTGTTTAACCAATTCTGTATGTGAATGGCTTTATTCTTATTAATTTCAAAGTGAATGGTTAACTATTCAGTTGAGTATATATTCTTTTGTGATTATATATTGAGATACTTTTTTTTTTCAGGAACTTGTATGTTTCTTATTTTCGCACAACAATAAGCTAAATAAAATTTATTCTTGGCACCTTACCACTTATCCTCCTCCTACCTGTCACTGTAATCTGCCACCGTGAGGACCCAGTCACTTATATGTCATCACAGCACTGATTAGGTAGATGCCCAAACATAGCACTGATGGGCTACGAGTTGAACTGAGCCACTGTGTGCCTGCCACCACCAGAAGCCGTCAGGCAGATGAAGGTCCAGGGTTCGAACCTGCACGCCTCTGCCGCCATACACTGGTGTCTCCCACCAGCCAGCCTTATCTACGGACTCAGCCTAGGGATGCTGACTGGGCCGCAGCTGAGTCACATCATCTCGTCGCCCTGGAGTATGAGTCTCGCAAGTTCACCTCGTTGCTGTTCTGAGTCAAAGACTGCTAGCTGTGTCTTGTCCCTGTATAGTGCACCGTGTCCAACAGTTTTACACCTGAATGAGATTTTCACTCTGCAGCGGAGTGTGCGCTGATATGAAACTTCCTGGCAGATGAAAACTGTGTGCCACACCGAGACTCGAACTCGGGACCTTTGCCTTTCGCGGGCAAGTGCTCTACCAACTGAGCTACCCAAGTACAACACACACCCCATCCTCACAATTTTACTTCCGCCAGTACCTCGTCTCCTACCTTCCAAACTTTGCAGAAGCTCTCCTGCTAACCAAGAAGGACTGGAAACATCCCCTTGGCTGTGGCTAAGCCATGTCTCCGCAATATCCTTTCTTTCAGGAGTGCTAGTTCTGCTTGGTTCGCAGGAGAGCTTCTGTAAAGCTTGGAATGTAGGAGACGAGGTACTGGAGGAATTAAGGCTGTGAGGACGGGGCGTGAGCCGTGCTTGGGTAGCTCATTTGGTAGTTCGGCGCTAGCGGCCGTGCGAAGCGGAGGTCCGATACTTCCGCCTGTGCGGCGTGTGCGAGTGTTTGTTTACTTGTGGACTTAATCTGCGCGCGGGTTAGTAACAACGATCATGGCGAACAAGTACAGGAAAACTACATTGCGATTCAATTTCTGCAAAGACTACGAACGACCAAAGGCTTTAGCAGTGGAACGATTCATTCGAGAGGACGTCAAGATACCGCCAAACGATATTGTCGGAATTCACCTGTCCATCGTTAGTCCCACGGTGTATGTTAAGATGATAAATAACGCGGCGTGTGAGAGAATTCTACAGGCGACAAAAGCAGGTCTCCGATTTTGCCATAGTGACGGGAATGTCGGCACGGTAACTGTAGAACATGCTGGTCTGGGTGTACGGACAATACGTGTTTTTGAGCTGCCATTTGAGCTCCCGGCTGACGAAGTTATCGAGGCTTTTAAGCCAAACGGCACGGTACATGGTCACACAGCAGAACGCTGGACTCAATTCGCCACGTACCCCGTTTTTAACGGAGTGCGACAGATCACTATTGATCTTCAGAAGCATGTACCGTCCTATCTGGCAATTGGTGGTTGTCGGGCGGTGGTGATTTACGATGGTCAACCACGTACATGTTCTGGCTGTGGCCAGGAGGGACACCTCAGGTCGAACTGTACGCAACGGCGGATTACGCAATTGCCTTCAGATGTGCGGGAGCCGTCGCCGGCGATGACAGTACTACCGATCACCTATGCCAAAGCCCTCACTGCGTCCGCTGATGACCGAAAAGACACAGCCCCGGTGGAAGATCAAGATGGCACTCTCCGAAACCTTGTAGCAGACGTCGGGATGACAGAGGATGCTGCTCCATCGAGCATACAATCTACGGCGACAACATCAGATGAGACCGAACTCCCACCAAGCACACCGATAGTACACGAAGCAGTTCCAGCCCCTACGGATGCTGTTCCATCTGGAATGCACTCTGTGACGACAACATCAGTTTCGACCGAACTCCCGCCAAGTATAACGATGGGACTCGAAACACTTCCTGTTCCTACGGATGCTTTTCTGTCGGGCAGCCGTGATTCCCTACAATCTGAGGACACGGAAGGAAGATCACGCAAACAACGTTCCCCGAAAAGGAGGAAACGGCGTCGTCGCACGACATCTCCTAGGGATGACTCCCCTTGCCCCGACGACGATGTGCCTGTGGACCAAGACGACACAATAGCCTCTACGAAACAGGATGAGGCAATGGAAACTGTTCGATCAGACCGGCAGCGGTCTGTCACATTGACGGTACCGGGACGTGGTGATGCTGAAGAGGAATCACAACCAGTTGGCTCTCCAGACGCAGATGCTGTGGCAATGGACACGAATATATCACTGCCTGCAAAGATGTGGTATGACGATATTGAGGAGGCACCGGACGTCATACAGAGGCAGCCGGCACTCACGAAGACAGCCTAATAATTGCTGAAGGTGAAGGGAGAGGGGCGAGAGAACGTCTTCTAACTCAGCCCCCAGCGCCGATGCAGGTAGATGTTGTTGCGCATCGACATAGTGGGATTCAACGCCATGCGAACCGTATTGCGACATTAAATATAAATGACGTGCGTTCACCTGCCAAAATACACCTACTGAAGGAAACGATTTGGACATCTGATGTGGATATTACTTTGCTGCAGGAAGTCCACAAGGTCCCATACATCGCAGGCTACCAATCCTATTCGTCACATGGAGATCACAATGGGAGTAGGGTGGCAGTTTACGTGCGAGATGGCCTCCCAGTGGAAAACGTGTGTTACCTTCCGTCGGCCAGGGGAATGGCTTTCACGACGTTTGGGACAAGCATCATCAATCTTTATGCACCGTCGGGAAACAATCGGCGGCGGGAAAGGGCGCGATTTTATGCAGAAGACATTGTCCCACTTTTCCATGGACGTTATGAATGTGTAATAATTGGTGGAGATTTCAACTGTGTTCTCAGCCAGAAAGACCAATGGCCGCAAGCAAACATCAGCCAGGAGTTGCGAATCGTTGTCAACGACCTTGTACTTAGTGACACGTGGGAATTAGACATGGAGATGCACCGGGATACACCTATGTGACAAGTCATTCGGCAAGCAGGTTAGGTCGCATTTATATCTCACGGGCTCATGCAAATGCTGTCCAGGACGCGGAACGCTGGCCATTGACATTTTCCGATCACAGCGCTAACATCTGTACGGTGCTTCTTCCCCGTAGAGAGGAGTGGAAAAGTAAGGCCCCGTGAAAACTAAACATTCAACATCTACATGATCCTGAATGCCGTCAACGGATCCTTGAGACATGGACGATGTGCGAGCGAAGGGTTGGAAGGTATGCGACGAAGCTTGATTGGTGGCTGACTTGTGCTAAACCGGCGCTTCGCCGTACGTTCATCTCATATAGCAGGGAGATGGCAGAATGGCGCCGCCGTACGACCGAATTTTATTTTGCAGCGCTGCGCGACCTGGACGATGGTCCGCCGGGACAGGACGTCTGGATCGAACGCAAAAGGATAAAAGCTAAACTAGTGGCTTTAGCTCGGAAACATCTTCAGGGAACCATGGTGCGCGCCAGATGTCACGATACGATAATGCACGAGATTCCTTCCATGCACCACGTCGTGAATGAACGAAAGCACCGACGACGCGTTTTGGTACGGGAATTAATTACCCGCGAAGACCGAAGAGTGACGCGTCAAGCGGACATTGTCTCTGCATTCGTCGACCATTACCAACACATCTATCGGCAAGAAGCAGCCCCTGTCGATGACCTCGAACGTATAGCCACGTATGTCTCCCGTGCACTGACGGTGGAAGCTGCGGGAACCTTACTGGAAGCCATTAGCTGTGAGGAAGTACATGATGCGATCGCAAAGGGTGCGTTGAATCGGTCCCCAGGCATTGATGGACTTCCTGCTGAATTTTATCGAGAATTTCGCAACGAAATGGCACCGCGATGGACGGAAACATTTCCGAGATGTTAAATTCCGATGCGCCTATTCCACCGGCTTTTATGGAAGGCCTCTTGGTGCCAGTACATAAACCGAAGCCAGGAATTACGGTCACACATTATCGCCCCATCACCCAGCTTAATGCCGACTATAAGATCTTTGCACGGTTGCTCGCGTCCCGATGTCGTATGTTAATTCGTAGCGTTCTCTCTCCGGAACAGGCGACACCGGGTGGAACGGTGAACGTGCAAACAGCTACTGGCGAATGCCGTGATGTGATAGCGCTGGCGGAGGAGTGCCGGCTTAAAGCGGCGATGGTGGCGGTTGATTTTGACAGAGCTTTTGATAAGGTGCGCCACAACTATCTGTACGCTGTACTGGAACAAATGGGATTTCCAGACCGTTTTACTGGTCTCATTAGAAGGATTTATGGGGGCGCACAATCCTTGGTACAGGTTAATGGGCGTATAGCAGGGCCCATTCAAATTCGACGATCCATTCGCCAGGGCTGCCCTCTTTCGATGCTGCTGCGCGACTGCTACGGTCGCAGGTTCGAATCCTGCCTCAGGCATGGATGTGTGTGATGTCCTTAGGTTAGTTAGGTTTAAGTATTTCTAAGTTCTAGGGGACTGATGACCATGGATGTTAAGTCCCATAGTGCTCAGAGCCTTTTGAACCATTTTCGATGCTGCTGTTCGCGATAGCGTTGGAACCATTAATTGGGATGCTAACAAATTCTCTTTCTGGGATGGAACTGCGGGGCTACACCTTCAAATGTCGTGCCTATGCGGACGACCTCCTGCTACTCGTTCGTTCTGAGGAAGAGGTGAAGACGGTCCTTGAACTGTTGTTGGACCACAGTGTGACGGCGGGTAGTGCAGTGAACATGAACAAATCGGCGGCAATGCCGGTTGGAAGGGGCCTTACGCCGGAAGAAATCAGTCCGTTTCCTTATGTGCAACGATTCCGCTATCTCGGCATAGACTTTACCTCATCTGTAAAAAATACTGCGGCAGTTAACTACCGACGTATTTTACAGACAACACGTACCATGGTCCGACAACATCTCCTACGGCGCCTTGATCCTTTGCAGTGAGTCGAATATCTGAACACTTATGTGGATTCTCGAATGGTGCATATTTCGCAGATCCTGCCCCTACCACTCACGCTCGGACGTCGAATTCAATCAGCACTAGGCTATTTTGTGATGATTGGGTCGCCCCTCAAGGTGCGATACGAAACGCTCACGCTCCCTATGGACAAGGGGGGACTCGGGCTTACGAATGTTCACTGCCGAGCGACGGCGCTCTTTCTAGCCACTATGTACAAGCAATGGCGTAGCGAGCGTGATTCCCTTGCATCCCGCCTACTGGATCTCCTAGTTCCAGCGTCCCTCACACCTCCGGTGGCGGTGGGCAACATTACGTCACATTTTGCGCATGTATCAACATTTATCGTGGAACTTAGTTATATCAGAGACGAGCTTCCGCGCACGAGACCACCATGCGCGAAGGATTTTTATGTTTGGCTGCTACGACGGATCAGTCGTAATGTCATTGAACTCAAACACCCCAAGTTGCATTGGCCGAAGATTTGGAGACATGTGCACCAAAAATTCCTTCCTACCTTCGTTCGGGCACTGTGGTTCTCTGTCACCTGTGGCAAGTTCAACACCAACCAACGACTCCATGCAATTTGACTAGTGGACACTCCACTATGCCCGAAATGTCGCCAAGTGGATGACGACCATCACCGCTTAACTTGTATCGCGGTGGAGGACGTATGGCTCCTAGGAAGACAGATGGTGGCTTGCTACCTCCGTGTGACCCCGCAAATATTACACCTGCTTCCTTCTTACATCCGGAGAGTGACTACTTTCCGGCGACTAAATCACACTCAATCATCTGGGTCAAGGGTTGGACGATCGCGTACCTCTATGGGGATGCTGCCATGTCGCGACTCGACTTTTGGTATTTCTTGCAGCAAGCCCACAATGAGGTTCATAGATGGTCACACTATCGGAAAACCTTTGCCAACTATCTTCAGGCAGTCTTCCTCGACCCCCCACGCAGTTGGGATGTGCCGGGTGCAGTCGGTGTGCACATTTGACAGCTGATAATGACCCTCACGCTTCTCTCACCGCTCCATATATAATGCACATACTATACCATGAAATGATCTACATGTTCCTTTTAACAAAGTGATCATTATGGAAAATAAATCAATATATAAATAAAAACAACATCCCTGTATCCCTGTTCCTTTACATTTGTGATTTGTTTTACAATGATTTTTTTTTTTTTGTTTTTGCAGAGGATGCACTTCATTTTGTGTTTGTGAACTGCGTAAATTTGTATAAAAAAAAATTGTTAGAGCACTTGTCCGCGAAGGGCAAAGGTCCCGAGTTCGAGTCTCGGTCTGGCACACAGTTTTACTCTGCCAGGAAGTTTCATATCAGCGCACACTCCGCTGCAGAGTGAAAATCTCATTCTGGAAATATCCCCTAGGCTGTGGCTAAGCCATGTCTCCGCAATATCCTTTCTTTCAGGAGTGCTAGTCCTGCTTGGTTCGCGGAAGAGCTTCTGTAAAATTTGGAAGGTAGGAGACGAAGTACTGGCGGAACTAAAGCTGCGAGGACCGGGCGTGAGTCGTGCTTGGGTAGCTCACTTGGTAGAGCACTTGCCTGTGAATGGCAAAGGTTCCGAGTTCGAGTCTCGGTCTGGCACACAGTTTTAAACTGCCAGGAAGTTTCAGTTTTATACCTTTCTGACTTGTGCACGAGTCTTCTGTAACAACAAATTGTTGGGAAGTAAACAAAGGTTTCAACTATCTTCGAAATGCCTATGACCCATCTTGCCCACATACCTCTACCAGGGTGTCCTGGCATCCCTACGCATCTATGAGATGTTTCACTGGATACTACAGAGTCAGACAAACAATGGAATACCGTACATGAGATGTTTCCTGACAGGTTGAAGCCGGTTGACTGGGTCTCTAACCCACAGCCTTGTCTTTCTCGCTCTGACACACAATTTTAATCAGTTATGAAGTTCTAAAACAGCGCATACCCATTAAAAGTGAAATATTCTTGCTGGTAATAGCTGTTAGGCTACACTATGCCATACAACGTTTCTTCCAGGAGAGCTAATCCTGAAAGGTATTCAGGGGGTTTACGGTGCTGTTTGTAACGTAGAAGACCCTGGTCCTGGCATAAATGAAGCAATGGGGGCGTGCCGGCGAGAGCATTGTTCGTGAAAGATAAAGTGCCGAGCTGGAATCCTGGTTGGGTACACCGTGAAAATTTTATCTAAGAAGAGATTGTTTGATGGCACCAAGGAGACTTTTGGAACATGTCGGTCTGTGAGCGTCTCTTCCAAAAATTTCAGGAGGAGGAAGGTTTGTTTCTGGCTCACTTTGTTGCCTTCAATTAAAAGTGGGTGTGTCATTAATCGAGTCCAGATTTTCATGCACTGTCAAATTGTTCATGCATTCGTACAGTATCACATTATGAAACAAACACAATGAGGTAGGGAAAAAAATAAAAATTCAGTTCAATATTCATGTCTATTTTCTTCTAAAACGGTTCACAGCAACCAATTTCACCCAATTTTCTTCACTTAGGCCCATGCGTTTGTAGTAAGAGAGATCAATTTTTCTTAGTGGAAGATAACCCTTCTACGTCACAAGGATTGACAGGTGCATGCCTTAATGTAGAATTTTCGGAAAAGTCAAATCAAGTTGAAATGTCTCTCTCTCTCTCTCTCTCTCTCTCTCTCTCTCTCTCTCTCTTTCTCTCTCTCCATTTTTTTTTTTTTTTTTTTTTTTTACGGTAGTGTAAAGTGAGAACAAGTGTTTGATGAGGTAACTTCGTTCATCTTATCTTCTGTCTTCTGTTGCAACATGCACTTCTCCATAGCATGATTACAAAGTTTTTTCAATTTTTAAAATACATTCCTGGAAATTGAAATAAGAACACCGTGAATTCATTGTCCCAGGAAGGGGAAACTTTATTGACACATTCCTGGGGTCAGATACATCACATGATCACACTGACAGAACCACAGGCACATAGACACAGGCAACAGAGCATGCACAATGTCGGCACTAGTACAGTGTATATCCACCTTTCGCAGCAATGCAGGCTGCTATTCTCCCATGGAGACGATCGTAGAGATGCTGGATGTAGTCCTGTGGAACGGCTTGCCATGCCATTTCCACCTGGCGCCTCAGTTGGACCAGCGTTCATGCTGGATGTGCAGACCGCTTGAGACGACGCTTCATCCAGTCCCAAACATGCTCAATGGGGGACAGATCCGGAGATCTTGCTGGCCAGGGTAGTTGACTTACACCTTCTAGAGCACGTTGGGTGGCACGGGATACATGCGGACGTGCATTGTCCTGTTGGAACAGCAAGTTCCCTTGCCGGTCTAGGAATGGTAGAACGATGGGTTCGATGACGGTTTGGATGTACCGTGCACTATTCAGTGTCCCCTCGACGATCACCAGTGGTGTACGGCCAGTGTAGGAGATCGCTCCCCACACCATGATGCCGGGTGTTGGCCCTGTGTGCCTCGGTCGTATGCAGTCCTGATTGTGGCGCTCACCTGCACGGCGCCAAACACGCATACGACCATCATTGGCACCAAGGCAGAAGCAACTCTCATCGCTGAAGACGACACGTCTTCATTCGTCCCTCCATTCACGCCTGTCGTGACACCACTGGAGGCGGGCTGCACGATGTTGGGGCGTGAGCGGAAGACGGCCTAACGGTGTGCGGGACCGTAGCCCAGCTTCATGGAGACGGTTGCGAATGGTCCTCGCCGATACCCCAGGAGCAACAGTGTCCCTAACTTGCTGGGAAGTGGCGGTGCGGTCCCCTACGGCACTGCGTAGGATCCTACGGTCTTGATGTGCATCCGTGCGCCGCTGCGGTCCGGTCCCAGGTCGACGGGCACGTGCACTTTCCGTCGACCACTGGCGACAACATCGATGTACTGTGGAGACCTCACGCCCCACGTGTTGAGCAATTCGGCGGTACGTCCACCCGGCCTCCCGCATGCCCACTATACGCCCTCGCTCAAAGTCCGTCAACTGCACATACGGTTCACGTCCACGCTGTCGCGGCATGCTACCAGTGTTAAAGACTGCGATGGAGCTCCGTATGCCACGGCAAACTGGCTGACACTGATGGCGGCGGTGCACAAAAGCTGCGTTGCTAGCGCCATTCGACGGCCAACACCGCGGTTCCTGGTGTGTCCGCTGTGCCGTGCGTGTGATCATTGCTTGTACAGCCCTCTCGCAGTGTCCGGAGCAAGTATGGTAGGTCTGACACACCGGTGTCAATGTGTTCTTTTTTCCACTTCCAGGAGTGTAAGTGGAGATTCTACCAGTCACCTGTGGCCTCAAACTTCGTTGCTGCCGCAGACGAACGCCCAAGATTCGATTTGATGTAAATCGAGTTTTGCTTCAGACCTATCTTTTTTAATTCCACTTCCACTTCTTTTATGCAGGCTGCATTAGTGGCTTCGAAAGTGTCTATGACTCAAAACCCGTACAAAAAAAAAGTGGTAGTATCTCAAGGCTTTTCAATAGAATGGAGCAGACAGATGTTAAATTCAACAAATTCGAGATAATTTATGGTCTCCTACCGACTACATCAAAATTATCACGGTAAAAGATGGCAGCAATTATGCATGTACCCCATCTGGTTGAAATACATGGGCTATAGTGGTAAAGCTAAATCTGACAGAATATCTCTGATATCTGACTCGAACAAGTGCTTTCAAGAATCACTGCAATAGGAAAAAAGTCTGTGTATGACTCAATTAAGGCTGTCAGGATTATCAAACTTCTGTGTTTTGTATGTTTATTTATCTTGTTTGTGGAGGATAACAGCGTATTCCCATTGTCATATTTCAGACGTCCATGTAACACATGGACTAAACACGTAATCGTGCCCAGGTTAATTGCTTTCCCGGCCTCGCGTAACAAAAATGGGACTGTTTTTTCTTTAAATTTACTGACATGGAGTATATAGACTTCTACATGCAGCTACCGAGCAGAAGTAAGGCAATTGAGAGCATTATTATGTTAACAGACAGTAACAAAATTCATAAAATTACTCATGTTCTGCCCTTATGGCGGAATAAAAAATGCTATTATACAAGTTATCGCAATATATGCACTGAGGCCAGAAAAATGATGTAATAGAAAAACGATATAATATACATTATAAATGTTTGAATTCATTCATTTATAGCGATGAAATCTTCGAAATATGCTTTTATATCCGAAACGGCAAAAACATACAGACATGCCCGCAATAAGCATTTGCATGGAAATCAGAGTTCTGAATCAAAAGAAACAAGCAGGGAGTAGATAAAGAAAGTAGACCCCGAACCTATGAAAACCAAATCATGGCTGTCAGTTGCCAAGTTTATGGAAACTGATTATTTAGACCGTTGTGGTTTCTTTCGTATCTAATTTTTAGACGGATGTTAGACAACAAACGCTGCACACTACGAGAGGTTCCTTTGAATTGGCACAGTCGATTTCCTTTCCCATTCTTCCCCGATTATGGTTAAGCTCAGCCTCTAATGGTCACGCCGTTGTCAGAAATTTAACCCTTATGTTCCCTTCTTCCAGTTCTGTCACGGAATCTGTATGTTGGATCCCAGGAGATTTATCAGTGGATGTTGTGTTGTTTACAATTGTTTTGAGTTTTTTGTTTTGTTAGGACTGTTTGTGTCGTATTACATAGTTTTAGTGACGTACCTTCAAGCTTTCCATTGCTTCATCAAAGTAAGCTAAGATTTCCACTTAATTGCGCAATTATAGATTTGTTTTGTAGAGTTCAATGTTTCTTGGGTTTTTTTTATATAATGAAGTAATTTCTTGTTTTAACCACATTATTTCCGCTTTCCTTTACACATTTTGTGTAGCAGATAACATAAAATTCAGAGTGATTTTTATACAGTCTGTGACTTGATTGTAGGTTAAATCCGTCGACCTTTATACTGACTTTTGTCTTTTTTTATGGTTTCAGTGAGGCGTTCCGGTATTTATTGTAGAGTTTGCTCAGAAATGTCTGGTTAGGCGTAGAAAGCGTCGTCCTTTGGTTTTCGATTAACCATTAACATCCACTTTTGTAGAATAATCTATGGGGTTCGGTTCCTCCTGTTTATACAAAACCTCAAAGCTTCTCTTGTGTTACTTTTATTTGGTAAGAAAAGTAACATAAGAAGATGTAGTTTATATAAAAAGCCTTTGTAACGAAATCAATTGTTTTATATAGTGTAGTATTAAAAATTTAAGATGTTACTTAACTGCTCTTTCACAGAGAATGGAGAATCATTTTGAGAGCTACAATTCGTCCTGTAAACCTGAATTCTTAAGCACTGTATTTTTACTAAAAATCAAAAATTCTGTTAGAGATTGAAGTCCTCTTGGAGTAAAAAATGTGTCATTTTTAACTGAAAATCTTCTTTATATGTAAGTTCTTTTTGAAATCTAACCAGCAATAATCCCTATATTCTGTGTTAGAACTACGTGTATTTAATTCTGGAATTTGTTTCGTTACTTGTCGCTTCAACATCCAATACTGTAGGAGAAGGTAACCTAGGAACTCTTCCATGATGGTTGTTGGTCTTCGCAGGGTAATTTGAGAAATGTGAGCAGATTCTGTTGTAGCTGTTGTGTTTTCTCACCGAAAATTGCCCCCCATGCACGGCGCAGCAAGTATGGGCTAGACGTCACACGAATGTTTTAATTTCGTTGATGATGATGCGGCCTCATTCCGTGTTTAGTGCCGCATTCGCCTCCGGACGTGCTGCCGTGGTTTTGCCCGTGGCCCGTCTGTCAGAGCAGAAACGCACAGAGTTATGGGCTTACAGAGTTACGTTTCTGATTTACGACAGTCCGTAACTCAGGACGTGGCTGGCTCTGATGCTTTTTACTGGAGGGAGCCAGCTCACACGAGCGTTTTTCTGCTTCTTCCGTCGTGCACGTATTTCTTCACAAGAGCCGGCGTGACACTTTGTGGATCTCTAACAATCTCAACAACAGTCTCTGTTGATCCATTGTGGAACTAGGACAGTGGCTCGTCAAATATTTGACAAAGAAATTCTCCAAACAGCCGTGCAAATTGAGAAGTTCTTTTACTTTATTTTCGAAGAAAGAACTTGAAGGAAGCACTTGAGAATTCACGACATACAGAAACATAGAGCCCCATTATGCCAATATCTATTATTTTTGAGAGATGCATATGGGGTCTGAAGATGGCATAATGAACTGACGAAACTGGTAGCGAAAATAAAATAAAAGAACTTCTCAATCCGCACGGCGGTGAATTTCTTTGTTAGAAATCTCAACAATAAGCTCAGAGACGTTGCGAAAAGTTCATTTAAAATGTAGGTCGTAAAAAAATGTTGCAGAAGCAGTGACGAGCTCTACGGTGTATGGAATACGATAATTCTGCAGGCGAAGACAATCATCGGGAAAATCGCTTTTCTTGCCGACGACTTATGTAAACACTTCCACAAAATAAAAATAAAAACTGTGTTGACTTATAGCACTACAAAGTCGATACTCAAGTTATCTTCTCCCAAATCAAATTCATTAAACAATACTCAAGACGAACTCTCCACATTTCCTTTCTCATCATATATCACACCAACATAAATCTGTCTTCAAAACGCTCGTTTCATTTTGTCAGTAACCTACGTCACGAGACGTGTAGGTTCGTTCAAGACAGCATTATAGATTGTCCGATAAGGACAGATAAACAACCGATGATCCAATTTCTGAAGGAAACATTTAGTTATTAACAGTTCCTGAAACTTAAACATAATGTCGTACGACTTACGATTCACTTCAGAATTTTCAATTTATATTCTTTTTCTGCTTCAGTCGCTATTTATTTACGTTCAGTTTTCATACAGTAATCACCTGATGCCTTTCCTCCCGTTTTACATTTTGGACTGCCCTTGTGGCAAGCACACCTGCTGTACATTTGACAGCCAGTTGTGGTATCACACCGACAACAATGTCTGCCCGTTTAGTGTTTCCGACGATAAATTTCCTGCACTCATTCATATCTATGGTTTATGAGTAAGGGTACTTCTGTAGGTAGAGAAAGCTTGATCTTCGTGTCAGTCTGTTACTTACAGTACTATAGATTAGAATAAGAATAGTAAAAAACTTTCTTCTAAGCTGTTAAGTAAGACAGAAGCACGCATGTGTTTGACAATTACTTGTCGTACTGGTCGGCATAAGGAACAACACTCAGAAAAAAAAATGTTTTGGTGAGTTATTTGTGTTGCCTACATAACTTAATTACTCACTTTTCTGTCTCATTTTTGTTCTTCACCCGTTGTCCAGATGAAGTCTTCTCACATGATAACGCTTACTTAGCAATGGGACGACAAGGTATGGGAACTATCTTGCATTATGAGTAAAATACTACGGCGATTAATTTTATAATGGACAGGAGGGAAGCCAGAACCGAAAATACTACAAGAGAAGAGTCCTAAAGGTTTCGTGGAACAGAGAATAACCGACGAAGAAATCTTCAACAACACTGAGGAGAAAAGAATGCAGTAGAGGACAATCAAGAAAGGAAGAACTGAATTAATTTTTTTTTTTTTTCGTCGGTCTTCTGACTGGTTTAAAGCGGCCCGCCACGAATTCCTCTCCTGGGACAACCTCTTCATTCCAGAGTAGAACTTGCAACTTACGACCTCAATTACTTGCGCTGGATGTATTCCAACCCTGTGTTCCTCTACAGTTTTTACCCTCTTCAGCTCCCTCTAGTACCACGGAAGCTATTCCCTGATGTCTTAACAGATGTCCTATCATCCTGTCCCTCTCCGAACTTTCTCATTCCTAGCCTTATCAATCCTGCTAATTTTCAACATTTGTCTGAAGCACCACATCTCAAATGCTTCGATTCTCTTATGTTCGGGTTTTCTCACAGTCCATGTTTCACTACCATACAATGCTCTGCTCCAAACGTACATTCTCAGAAATATCTTCCTCGAATTAAGGCCTGTGTTTGATACTAATAATTTCTCTTGGCCAGGAATGCCCTTTTTGCCAGTGCTAGTCTGCTTCTGATGTCCTCCTTGCTCCGTCCGTCATTGGCTATTTTGCTGCCTAGGTAGTAGAATTCCTTAACATCATCTACTCCGTGACCATCAGTCATGATGTTATGTTACTCACTGTTCTCATTTATGCTACTTCTCATTACTTTCGTCTTTCTTCGACTTACTCTCGACCCATGTTCTTTACTCATTAGACTGTTCATTACATTCAGCAGATCCTGTAATTCCTCTTCACTTTCATTCAGGATAGCAATGTCATCAGCGAATCTTATCATTGATAATTTTAATTCCATTCCCCAACATTTCTTTTAATTTTATCATTCCTTAATCGATGTACAGATTGAACAGTAGGGGAGAAAGAGTACATCCCTGTCTTACACCCTTTTTAACCCGAGAACTTCGTACTTGATGGTCCACTCTTATTATTTCCTCTTGACTCTTGTACGTAATACATATTACCCGTCTCTTCCTATAGCTTACTCCTATTTTTCTCAGAATTTCGAACATCTTGCACCATTTTAAATTGTCGAACTCTTTTTCCAGGTCGACAAATCCTATGAACGTGTCTTGATTTTTCTTTAGTATTGCTTGTATTATCAACAGCAACGTCAGAATCGTCTCTCTGGTGCCTATACCTTTCTTAAAGCTAAACTGACCGTCATCTAAGACATCCTCAATTTTCTTTTTCACTCTTCTGTATATTATTCTTGTCAGCAACTTGGATGCATGAGCTGTTAAGGTGGTTGTGCGATAATTCTCGCACTTGTCAGCTCTTGCATGCTTCAGAATTGTGTGGATGATATTTTTCCGAAAATGAGATGGTGTGTCGCTAGACTCATACATTCTACACACCAAAGTGAATAGTCCTTTTGTTGCCACTTCCCCCAATGATTTTAGAATGTTACCTATCCCTTCTGCCTTATTTGATATTACGTCCTCCAAAGCTCTTTTAAATTCTGATTCTAATACTGGATCCCTTACCTCTTCTAAACCGACTCCTGTTTCTTTTCCCACTCATAGAGGCCTTCAATGTACTCTTTCCACCTATCCGCTCTCTCCTCTGTATTTAACAGTAGAATTCCCGCTGCATTCTTAATTTTACCACCCTTGCTGTTGATTCCAACGAGGGCTGTTTTGACATTCCTACATGCTGAGCCACTTCGTATTAGCTTCCCTGCACTTCATTCCTCAGCGACTTGTTTTTCTGTATTCCTGAATTTCCGTGAACAACTTTGTACTTCTTTCTTTCATCGATCAGCTGTAGTACTTCTTCTGTTACCCATGGTTTCGTCGCAGTTACCTTCTTTGTACCTCTGATTTTCTCTGCATCTTCCGTGATAGTTCTTTTTAGTGAACTTCAAGCGTATATCGTCATTCCTTAGTACTTCCGCATCCCATTTCTTTGCGTATTGACTCTTCCTGACTAATCTCTTAAACTTCAGCCTAAATCTTCCCGTATCACCCAGCCTTTCCCAAGTACATCTCTTCCTCTTGTGATTCTTGAACAGAATATTCGTAACTACTAGCTGAAATTATTGCAGAACTCAATTATTCTTTCTCCTCTCTCATTCTTTGTCCCAAGCCCAAGTTCTGCTGCAATCTTTTCTTCTGCTCCTTTCCCTACAATTGCATTCCAGTCCCCCATGACTATTAGATTTTCGAATGTTGGGCTCCATAAGGTTCCCATTATGTGCAGTGACCGTTAAATATAAAATTATAAAGATTGTAGCAACCAGTCGCGGCAACATAATTTATTTATCTTGTTGCAAATCGATTTCGACTGATATAATCATCATCGGTGCATTTTTCTAACCGACACATGCCATAAGTAGAAGTACTGCCCTTCATGATAGAAATCTGCCAAGGACAGTACTTCTACTTATGGCATGTGTCGGTTAGAAAAATGCACCGATGATGATGATATCAGTCGAAATCGATTTGCAACAAGATAAATAAATTATGTTTCCGCGACTGGTTGCTACAATCTTTATAATTTTATTAGAGTTTCATATCCCTTTACGTGCTGTATCCTCATATACTTTCTCTATCTCTTCATCTTCAGTTTGCGACGTCAGCATGTATACCTGAACTGTCGTTGTCGATGTTGGTTTGCTGTCGATTCTGATAAGAACAGCCCTATCACTGAACTGTTCATAGTAAAACACTCTGCCTTCCTATTTATAACGAATCCTATTCCCATTATACCATTTTCTGCTGCTGTTGATATTACCCTACACTCATATGGCCAGAAATCCCTTGTCTTCTTTCCACTTCACTTCAGTGACCCCTACTATATCTAGATTGAGCCTTTGCATTTCCCTTTTCAGATTTTCTGGATTCCCTACCACGTTCAAGATTCTGACATTCCACGCCCCGCCTTGTAGAACGTTATCCTTTCGTTGCTTATTCATCCTTTTTCTCATGGTCGCCTCCCCCTTGGCAGTCCCCTCCCGGAGATCCGAAGGGGGGACTATACCGGAGTCTTTTGCCTATGGAGAGATCATTATGACATTTTTTTCCCTTACAGGCCACATGTCCTGTGGATTCACGTTGTGTGTCTTTAGTGCAGGGGTTTATATTGCTTTCTGCATCCTCATACGTTGATCATTGCTGATTCTTCCGCATTGAGGGACAGTTTTCCACCCCAAACACAAGAGAGTGCCCTGAACCTGTGTCCGCTCCTCCGCCCTCTTTGACGAGGCCGTTGGCAGAATAAGGGTGACTTCTTATGCCGGAAGTTTTCGGCCACCAATTAATAGCGGGAAAATGTGTGAGAAGAATGCACGAGGAAGATGACCAAGACTTCATTGCATCAGAAAGATGATAAAAGCAATTTATGATAATGACAACATACGCGGAAATATATCCTGCCGGAAAAACTACTGCACCTGGAAAGACGACGTCGATTTTGGTCCTATGACGGCAAATGCCACCTGGGGGACATTAGATGTACTGATAATGGTTTCAACGTCGTCCGCCAACAGATAGCGCAGTAGCTTACCTACCTGAGCGTTTTCTGAGCCTACTCTTTAATAGGGAATGCTCACAACCAGAAGGCTGAGTGTGCTGCAAACGTGTGAAGCAAGCAGGCAACCATGTTAGAGATGCACTCGTGTTTCCTGCAGGCAACTGAGCAGTTCGAAAGTGTCAAATTGTGGTCTTTAGAGTGACGGGATGGTCCTTTAGGAGAACTGCCACACGAGAGGGTCGTGCTGCGTATGTTGTGCAACGATGCTGCTATCATTGGTCACATGAGCAGTCTCACAACTGTAGGCGAAGTTCTGGAAGTCCGCGCGGCATAGATGTCCATCAGGATGGTCGTGCTGTAAGAGCAGCGGTGACAGATCGTACAGCTGCCGCAGCACAGATATAAGGGCTTGTGAGCTCACACTGTCCACACGGACAGTAGCAAGCCGGTTATAAGCAGTGAGACTATGGGCACGCACACCTCTATCCTACCACAACATCGACGTGCATGGCTCAGCTGGCGTCGTCAGAGGATCACTTGGAAGATGGAATGGCGAGCAACGGTCTACAGCAATGAAAGCACATTCTGCCTGCACGTAAGTGATGGTCGTTTGCGCGTACTACGTAGACCTTGTGAGCGCTGCCTCATAGAGCGCATTCGTCCAAGACATAGGCCCCACCCAGGTCTTATGGTCTATGGTGCGATAACTCCCGTTCACCATTGCTGTTTCTGGAGGGGACGCTAATATTCGCTCGACACATGCAGAATTTTGTTAACCTCTTCTTTTGCCTTTCTTGCAAAAGGATGATGACGTAATGCTCGCCCAAACACTGCCCGTGAAACTCGACGTGCTCCGCAATGCCTGCAGCAACTTAACTGTGGCACGACCTCCGGACTTGTCCCCAATTGAGCACGTGTGGGATATGATGTGATGAAAAGTGACTCATGCGGTTCGTCAACCAACAAGTCTTACAGAACTAAGTGAACACGTCGCACATGCATGGCATAACGTATCTTAGGACAGTACTCGCCACCTGTACTATAGATTGGATGCCAGAGTGAAGCCTGTGAAACTTCCCCTTTGTATGTAAAGAATGACAGTGCTGGAAAAACTCTGACGTTATTTAATTTGCAAACAGCTGAGCAAAACTGAACGAACTCAGACAGTTCTCTCTTTACTTATTCTGATCATCACTAAACTGACACACAATATTTTTAGTGCAACGCAATCTAACTTTCAATAATCCCTACAAAAGAATGTCCCTGACTAACAATAACCTATACCTTTCATGAATCACTTACCTCACAAAAATCTTCGTTACTCGATCTACTGCAATACAGCGAGCGCCAATACTGCCAGCTAAATAAAAGATTCTAACTATTGAAGGCACTAACTACTGATAGGCATAGTTTGCAAATGAAAGATTTTGATAGAGAGCAAACAATGTATTTACCTTAATGGTGTTCCAAAGTCATAATATATATGACATCCAGTCTTACAAACTTCCTTTTTCTGACGGACACACGTCCAAATCTTCCGCTCTCAAAATTCTGCCGTCTCTCCCCACATCCACCACTGCTGGTGGCTCACCTCCAACTGTGCAACGCTACACGCTGTTCACATCCAACTTCCCAACGCTACACTAACGAATATTCCAGCAATGAGTCCAACCAGCCACTGACTGCACACAGCGCAGTCAGCGATTTTCATAAAGAGCACTACGTGGCGTTACCAACATAAAAACCTAAACAGCTTACTTACACCTATTAAGGCTACATCCCATACTAATACGGGTTTTTCAGCATGGGTCGATACCTCGTACCTCAGAACGGTTTGTGCAATTAATCCGTAAATAAAATCATTTCATGTACTCCAAATCCATTGTTGCAACGATAAATCTTGAGTGAATTGGAAATCTGTGAAATGGTGTACTAATTATATATTTCTAACGTGTCATCCGATCGACACACATCACATTTAATGAGCATACCAAAAAATTGCAAATCGTGGTGGAAAACAGAACAAAATCCGCATGATGATACGCCATACAATGCAGAGTAATGAATATTGGCAGAAAGTAATGTAATCTGAACAGTGCATCATCATCTTCCTATCAAGCACGGAAGAGTAAGGTATGGTGGGCGGCTAAATATATGCGCTAGTTGCCTTGTTCCTTAGTTACACCTGTGTGATGCGCAGTGTTGTGGTACTTCCCAAGCAGAGATAAACAGTTGCAGCACAGTCACGTTGTGGATATTGTACAAATGAGAAAGGTACTGACGGAATTGAAAGTGTTTGGGTAGGCAGTGGGTAGTGCCTGGATAACTCAACTATTAACAGCGTTGACCACGAAAAGCGAGGTTCGGTTTCGAGTTGCAGTTTTAGCCTGCCTCGAAGTTTGATTCCCCAAATGCATCTTACGCCGTATGTACAGACATACACCCTGTAGACTTCAATTCGGTAGGAATACGCTCCAAATGCCCATCTTAGGATCCTGATTTAGGTTCTTGGTGCCGGCCGGTGTGGCTGAGCGGTTCTAGGCGCTTCAGTCTGGAACCGCGCGACCGCTACGGTCGCAGGTTCGAATACTGCCTCGGGCAGGGATATGTGTGCTGTCATTAGGTTAGTTAGGTTTAAGTAGTTCTAAGTTCTAGGGGACTGATGATCTCAGATGTTAAGTCCCATAGTGCTCAGAGCCTTTTGAACCATTTTTTAGGTTCTTGGTGCTTTTTTCCAAAATCATTTCAGTTGCTTAAATGTGTAACCGTCATATTTTATCCCCATCCCACTGCAGCTGAACAACTAAGCCAGTGTAATTATTAAGGCTTTCGAAGTGGAATATTCTTACTCTGGCAGTTGTGTCCATGCATGAACTCAGTCGAACTCTGTTGAACATCTATGTAGCAAAAATTTACTCTGGTTCCAAAATACGAATTGAATGAACTCATTTCACCACAACAAAAGCAGTTGTTGGGCATATTGGTTCCAGTCACCTGAGGTACGAAAAAGAGATTTTCAGCACACTACAGTATGCACGTTGGTAAGTATTTATCTCAATATTTAATATTCAGCGCTAATATTTAATAAATGTTTAAAAACAGCGGAAGAACGTATTCGATAGGTGACAGTAGGAAAATAAGCGAGTAATGAATATTGATACTGTGGTGTCACCGCCAGACACCACACTTGCTAGGTGGTAGCTTAAATCGGCCGCGGTCCATTTAGTACATGTCGGACCCGCGTGTCGCCACTGTGTGATCGCAGACCTAGCGCCACCACTCGCCCCAGTTGTACGAGGAGATTGCTAGCGACCATACGGACGAAGCCTTCCTCTCATTTGCCGAGAGCCAGTTAGAATAGCCTTCTGCTAAGTCCATGGCTACGACCTAGCAAGGCGCCATTAGCCTTACCTACTTTGAGAGTTATAGTATAAATGTCTCAAGAAGAATGCTGTAGTCATCAAATAATAAAGTTAAGTATAAAGCAGCTACGTACTTTTCTTGCTACCATTCAATAGTTATCCTGTTCCAGAATTGACGCCCGTCGGCGTGAGTGTGTACGCGTGCCTTTCTATCGGCTACCCGTCACTGTGGACTGGCTGCTTTGTCAGTCCACTTCAGATACTGCAGGTAGATAGCAGGTAGACAGCAAAAGAAAAGAAAATCTCAAACGGAACAATCAGTCTTAAAAGGAACCGGGATATTGAAGTCCTGAGAAAGGATGACGCGCATTTGAAGTTGCCTAAAAATGTGGATACCGCGCTAAGAAATACCACAATAGGCAGTTCAGTTGAAGAGGACTGGACATCTCTAAGAAGAGCTACCGCAGATGCTGGAAAGTCATGAGTACTAGGAAATTAGCTGAGAAGAAACCTTGGGTAACAGAAGAAATACTTAAATTGATCGACGAAACAAGGAAGTACAAAAATATTCAGGGAAAGACAGAATACAGCATTATAAATTCAAATGGTTCAAATGGCGCTGAGCACTATGGGGCTTAACTTCTGAGGTCATCAGTCCCCTAGAACTTAGAACTACTTAAACCTAACTAACCTAAGGACATCACACACATCCATGCCCGAGGCAGGATTCGAACCTGTGACCGTAGCGGTCGCGCTGTCCCAGATTGTAGCGCCTAGAACCGCTCGGCACAGCATTATAAATCACGTAGCAATGAAATAAACAGGAAATGCAGGGTAGCCAAAATGAAAGGTTGCAGGAAAAAAATGTGAAGAAATAAAAAAAGAAATGACCATCGGAAGAAATGATTCAAGTCCAAACAACCTTCGATGAAATCAAAAATAAGGGCGGAAACGATGAAAGTGTGACGGGAATTCCACTGTTAGCCGGCCGCTGTGGCTGAGCGGTTCTAGGCCCTCCAGACTGGAACCGCGCACCGCTACGGACGCAGGTTCGAATCCTGCCTTGGGCATGAATGTGTGTGTGATGTCCTTAGGTTAGTTAGATTTAAGTAGTTCTAAGATCTAGGGGACTGATGACCTCAGATGTTAAGTCCCATAGTGCTCAGAGCCACTTGAACAATCAGATGAGATAGTGGATAGGAGTAAACAGTACAATGAAAGCGATTATGAGGGGGAAGAACTATCCGACTACGTGATAGAAGACTAAATTAGACTCGTTATGAAAGACTTAGTGGATTTAGAGCCAGAATTTAGGAGAGCTGTGGAAGACTTAAGATCAAATAAGGCAGAAGCAAATTTCTAAAATCATCTATTCAATTTGGTGTGTAGAATCTATGAGAGTGGCGACATATCATCACACTTTCGGAAAAATATTGCCCACACTGTTCTGAAGATAGCAAGAACAGATGAATGCGAGAACTGTCGCATAATCAGCGTAACAACTCATGCATCTAAATTACTGACAAGAATAATATACAGAATAGTCGAAAGGAAAACTGACAATCTGTCAGATGAAGATCAGTTTGGCTTTAGCAAAGGTAAGAGGAGCTTGATGATGGAAGCGAGACTGAAGAGTAAATAAACAGACGTTCATAAGAAAAATGGTGCAAGATGTTCGAAATTCTGAGAAAAAGAAGAGTAAGCTATGGGGAAAGGCGAGTAATATACAATACGTACAAGAACCAAGAGGAAACAGTAAGACTGGAAGACCAAGACTGAATAGCTCGGGTTAAAAGGGACGTAAGACACGGATGCAATTATTCGACCCTACTGTTCAATCTAAGAAACAATTATGGAAATAAAAGAAAGGTTCAAAAGTGGGATGAAATTTCAAGGTGACAGAATATCAATGATAAGATACGTTGATGACATTGCTGCCCTCGCTGAAGATGAAGAAGAATTACGGGATCTGTTGAATGACTTTTAAAGTCTGGTGAGTACAGAATGGATTGAGAGTAAACTGAAGAAAGACGAAAGTAGTGAGAAGTAACAGAAATGAGAATAGCGAGAAATTTAAGACCAAAATTGGTGGTTAAGAAGTAGACGAAGTTAAGGAATTCTGCTACCTTGGAAGCAAAATAACCCATGACGGATGGAACAAGGAGGACATAAAAAGCAAAATAGCACCGCCAAAAAGGACATTCCTGGCTAAGAGAATTCTACTAGTATCAGGTCTTAATTAGAGGAAGAGGTTTCTGAGAACGTACTTTTGGAGCACAGCATTGTATGGTAGTGTAGCGTGGGTTGTGGGAAAACCGGAACAGAATTGAATCGGAGGATCCGAGATATTGTGCTATAGAAGAATGTTGAAAATTAGGTGGACTGATACGATAACGAATGAGGTTCTCCACGGAATCTGCGAAGAAAGGAACATATGGCAAACACTTACAAGAAGAGATGGTAGGTGACGTGTTAGGACATCAAAGAATAACTAGAGGGAGCTATAGAAAGCAAAAACTATAGAGGGAGACACAGTTTGGAATACGTCCAACAAATAATTGGGAACGTACGTTGCAAGCGCCACTCTGAGGTGAAGAACTTGGCACAGAAGAGGAATTCGTTGCGGGTCCCATCAAACAAGTCAGAAGACCGATACCTAGAGTGGAGGCCACGAATGCAGCGACATACTCTTCACAGACTACGACACGGCGGTCAAAACAAACTGAGCTGATTGTGGTTTTTTGAGACAGAGCTCAACCTCTTTCTACCACGACGAGGGATTTGCTTCTGCAAAACGAAAGTTAGCAACAGTCGTTCTTCTCGAGTACCATTCGAGACTGCAACATAAAGCTGGAGAAGTGACAATATTACCCAAAGTGTGTAAGGTGTCAGGCAAATCCAACACCTTCCATGAAAACCCTGACATGATAAGCAAATCCAGTAGTATGTCACATAGCTCCGAATAAATCGTGACATTAAATTAACCAAAGTAATACGAGTAACGAGTGAGCAAATAGAATACCACAGACTAACACAAGAATGCCTAAATGCATGTCATACCTTCCCACCGTGAGACAGACGCAGTTCCGAGGGAAGACACGAGAACAGAAGCCTAGAGCAGAACCGTGTTAAGCAGGAAGGCCCTACGATAAGGCACGGACACCCACGTGGCCAGCTAACCGCTAGGACCACACCCCAGCCGCAAGTTTTAGCGTGAGACTTTTTCGCGTCTCTGTTACGTCAGGACCACCCCCCAGCCAATGTTAAAAGCTAGAAACCTCCAGAAGAACAGTATAGATCTTATGATAACACAAAAAGGGCCACCCCAGCTGCAAGTTTTAGCGTGAGACTTTTTCGCGTCTCTGTTACGTTGCAAACTTTAAAAACATTGCCCCACCACGAAAAGTATAACGTTTCTCATTGGATGGACAAAATTTTTGTAGGCGGAGCTTAAGGTTAACATTGAGACCCTGATTGGTCAGATGAAAACACAGCCAGATAGTTTTTTTAAACCAACTTCGGTAAATTGTAGTAAGGAGAAGTTAGGGGAGAGTTGCTTCCGAGACGGCGAGGTGAGCGGAGCTGTGCTGTCCGCCGCCCCCTGACGAACACCGACAAGATAATGAACGCAGGCGATGCCGCATAACAGCACATAAAGCTTCACTCAGAACTGCAGAAGTCTCATCTGTTACATCCCCGTTTTGCGTAATACTAGTGTCGATCGTCAATTAAAGCTCATGGTATTCACATTTACTACGTAAGTTAAAATCTGAATCACGATGATTTTTCTGTTATATAATTATTGAGAAGCCACATCAGCCACTGTAATTTACGACAAGTTAGATAAGTAATTAAAGGTCTGTAGACCATTTTGATAGTTTTCTCTAATGTGAAACTTAATTTAAACCTAGATTATAGATGTGATATGGCATAGGTCATCCTTCGATCCATTGTAGAACTTGGAAACCCACTCAGGGAATATTCGTTCACATTTTTGTTGAACGCAGTTGGTTTTTACCATCCTGTATTAAAACATTTCCTTTTATCAATAGTGCAATTTATAAACATTTATAAACAATGTTTTGTGAGTAGAATAAAATTTCCAATGGTAAACTAAACTGCTTTTTCGACGTTATTTTACCAGCTAACTAAAAATAGGAAAGCCTTGAACCTCTTCCACTAAATTTAGTTAGTATTAAGATTCTTTTACATGGAGTGCAGTGGAGCTGACGCTGAAATCATTATGTATTTGGTTATATCATCGCTTGTCTCACTGAACTCTTCTGAACTCTACATGTCATGTGTGGTTTGGCGTCTCCTTACCAGCAATAGGTCCCAGGTTCAAACTAGTCAATTCCCTAAAAAACACGCTCAGAGCGTCGTTGCGCGAAAGTGGTAGGGAGACACGATATAGAACAAACAGACACCATGCAGAATGTTAGAAAATGGCGACCCTGCCAGGATGGTAAAATACCATGATTGAAGGTCGACCACATGCCTAACTAGGTCAGAAAAATATCATGATGAAAAATTTTCGTAAAAAAAAAAAAAAGTAATTTTTGAACGTTATAAATAGTTGAAAACAATAGCTGCAGCGATAGATAGTGAGACATTCTAGCAGAGTCAATAGCATAATTAAGTCATGAATTTTAAAAATTGTTAGAATTAAGTTTTCTCTCCAATGCAAGCGCACAGGTGGCGGATACATCGTTGACAAGTTGGTTCTGACCCAACAGTAAGTGAATGGTTTGTCAAGTCGTGTGAACAAAAAGTTTATGAAACGTGTGAGATCGTATGAGCGCATGCTGACTCGAAGTAAGGCGCGTGAATTGCTTTTAAAACAGAAAATAAGGGATTCAGAAAGATTAGCAATGGCAGATCGACACCTTGACCGAATTGAGGTAGAGACCCAGCATGAAAATGGACAGAGAATAGAGGACAGTACAACAGACGATGCAGTATCGCGAGAAATAGGACATATTACGCACCATAACGAGGATAATGTACGTCAAGGCATAGAAAACATAAGTCAGCATACGACAGAGGAGCAGGAAAGTAGAGAGACAGTCGATGAGGATTCTAACTTGCGTCTTGAATACGTAGAACCCATAGTACAAGTAATCAGAGCTCCCTCACCGCAGAGTACAAGGAATGCGAGCAGAAATGTGTCACAGCACAGTTCAATGCAATCGGTTGCAAACCAACACTTGGGCGAAAACACAGAGCGTAGGACGTCGGAAGAAAACGCAATACGACCCACCAATCTGGCAGAATTATTACAATTAATGACGGAAACCATGGCAAGACAAAATAAAGAAATTGCGAACCAAATTAAAATTCAGAATGCAGAAATGACGAAACAAAATGCAGAAACCACGAGACAAATGCGTGCGACTAAAGAACAAAACAAAAAATTCAGTTACGCCTAAGTCATATTGAAGACGAGGCAAAAGAATCTCGAGAAGTGATAGGAAACTTAATAACAGGTCACAATCAATTGAGAACAGACATTGACAAGGTACAAACGGACGTACAAACATTGCGTAATGACATTCAGGACGAGATCAAAGCATTACGTAACAACACCTAGGGAGAAGTCAAGAAACTATAGAAACAGATAAACATAATTACTAGACAAGCAGCAGGTACAGCTCGTGAAATTGTTGAAAATAGTGTGTTACACAAACGTATCACAAAACAGCGCTGAAAATATATGATAACCGCATAATCAAAATAGAAGCGCAAACGAAGTGACAATTTCAGAAATTGCGAACAGAGTTGTTGCAAACCATTGAAGAGCGAACTGAACAAAATCGAACAAGCACTGAGTCTGCAACCACATCCGTATCTGTAACATCACCGGAAAAACTATCAGTTAACGAAGATATCATGCATTTTCGATTCCAAACACATGCGGAAAGTAACATGCGTGAAATCAGACAGCCTGCACCGCGGGTACGCGAAAGTTACAGCGGACAATATCCAATGGATACCACAACCGGAAAGAACGACGGGAGAAATGATCGGAAACAAAAGTGGCGAAGAATCACGAATTTCGTATGGAACTATGACGAAGTACGACAACGATTATTTCCTCACAGTCACAAAATTTCAACACTTTCGAGAAGGAAACTCATTACATCCACGAAATTTTATTGATCAATTCCGAGTAGGATTACCAGAACACTGGACGCTAGCACACAAATTAGACTTTATATGTGCACACATGTCAGGAACAGTCTCAGAAACAATGCAGAATGTTGCAGCGACATGCCGATCGTACGAAGATTTCAGAGAGAAGTTTCTCTCACGATATTGGTCCAGCGAAGCACAGAACAGAGTGAAGTACGAATTATTACAGAACCCATATTTTGAAAATTCAGGAGAGAAGAGTCCCGTGAAATTTTTCGAATTATTGGCAAAGAAAAATCAATGCTTAGATGTACCATACAGTGATGGAGAGTTGATTAAATTATGCGCGATGAAGCTACCATTGAAATACCAGCAATCATTAGTAGGTCGCAGAGGCAATGACGTCGAAGCATTTAAAGATATTCTAAGGGAACTAGATCTCATATTTTCGGAAGATGACGCAAGAAAAAGACGAAGCGCACGTGAAAACGAAAGCAAAAAGCAGTGGAATCCACAAGACACAGTACGAAGAAACAATAATTACGAACCATGTTATAACTTCGCACCAAGAAACGACAATAAATTTCAACAAAGAACCGGTTATGGATTTAGAAGAGAATATGGCAATAACTATAATTCACCCAGGAACGACAACAACTATTACAGAGGGAATAACGATAACCGGAACGGGTACTGGAGAACCAATAGACCGACAAATTATCAACAAAGAAACCACTATCAACAAGCTGAACAAGAAAAGAGAATACAGATAGAAGAGGTGGAGGTAAGACCATCAAACCCCGATAAACGTTCGAATTGACAGCTAAGCGCCCATGCCAAAGAGAATGACGCACCGACCCAGGACAATTGCAGCACCTTGAACAGAGAAGTAGAAATCTTATCACGAGAAGAGAAGAAGGAAGAAACAAAACCGCAGGGACCAGATGAAAACGAAAACAAGAAAATAACAATATCGTGTTGGGACGAAATTAATTGGGAGAATACTGACGAGGAAGATAAATTACCAGAGGCATGCACAACGAATGTAGGAGGAAAGGACGAAGTAATGAGTATTGAAGAGCTATTTGAGATGGAAACCAGGGAAAGCGAATTCAATGAGGATAATGCGCAGTCGACAGAAGTTGAAAATAAGTTACGAGTGGGCACACAACCCAACGTATATAATGAAGGAAGTAATGAAGCGATAATTAGAGCATTTAGAAGCGATTATGTGGAAGTAGCGACGAAGAAGGAGAAGATAGACAAGGATGAGGAAAAAGTAGAGGATGTTGAAGAAAGCGTAAATGAAGGAAGAAATAGAGAAGAGGAAATAAAAGAGAGAGAAGTAGCAATCGAATCTTATCCTACAGAAAGTTCGAATTCACAAGGGAAATTCCTAAAAAGACTCATGTATGATTCAGTGGAGGATTCGTTGATGCAAGAAGAAGAAGAAGAACAGAACCAACCCTTTCAAATTCACCCAATTGTGAAGGCCATGGTAAAGCATATCCCAGTCAATACTGTAATTGATAGCGGAAGTGAACTGACTGCGATCTCAGAAAATTTATTCATGCAGTGTAATGCCAATGAGAAATTGCCAGTTCTGAAAACACGTAAGATTAAAGTAAGAGGTCCTATTAGAAACAAAGCTGCGGAAGTTGCGAGACGAACAAGGTTAACTCTTTGGTGTCAAGGTCAAAAGATCGAAGCCAACTTCGTGATTATACCTAAATTAACTGTAGATTTGATTATAGGTGCAGATTTATAAAATGAGAGACGAGCGATAATACACTCCTGGAAATGGAAAAAAGAACACATTGACACCGGTGTGTCAGACCCACCATACTTGCTCCGGACACTGCGAGAGGGCTGTACAAGCAATGATCACACGCACGGCACAGCGGACACACCAGGAACCGCGGTGTTCGCCGTCGAATGGCGCTAGCTGCGCAGCATTTGTGCACCGCCGCCGTCAGTGTCAGCCAGTTTGCCGTGGCATACGGAGCTCCATCGCAGTCTTTAACACTGGTAGCATGCCGCGACAGCGTGGACGTGAACCGTATGTGCAGTTGACGGACTTTGAGCGAGGGCGTATAGTGGGCATGCGGGAGGCCGGGTGGACGTACCGCCGAATTGCTCAACACGTGGGGCGTGAGGTCTCCACAGTACATAGATGTTGTCGCCAGTGGTCGGCTGAAGGTGCACGTGCCCGTCGACCTGGGACCGGACCGCAGCGACGCACGGATGCACGCCAAGACCGTAGGATCCTACGCAGTGCCGTAGGGGACCGCACCGCCACTTCCCAGCAAATTAGGGACACTGTTGCTCCTGGGGTATCGGCGAGGACCATTCGCAACCGTCTCCATGAAGCTGGGCTACGGTCCCGCACACCGTTAGGCCGTCTTCCGCTCACGCCCCAACATCGTGCAGCCCGCCTCCAGTGGTGACGCGACAGGCGTGAATGGAGCGACGAATGGAGACGTGTCGTCATCAGCGATGAGAGTCGCTTCTGCCTTGGTGCCAATGATGGTCGTATGCGTGTTTGGCGCCGTGCAAGTAAGCGCCACAATCAGGACTGCATACGACCGAGGCACACAGGACCAACACCCGGCATCATGGTGTGGGGAGCGATCTCCTACACTGGCCGTACACCACTGGTGATCGTCGAGGGGACACTGAATAGTGCACGGTACATCCAAACCGTCATCGAACCCATCGTTCTACCATTCCTAGACCGGCAAGGGAACTTGCTGTTCCAACAGGACAATGCACGTCCACATGTATCCCTGCCACCCAACGTGCTCTAGAAGGTGTAAGTCAACTACCCTGGCCAGCAAGATCTCCGGATCTGTCCCCCATTGAGCATATTTGGGACTGGATGAAGCGTCGTCTCACGCGGTCTGCACGTCCAGCACGAACGCTGGTCCAACTGAGGCGCCAGGTGGAAATGGCATGGCAAGCCGTTCCACAGGACTACATCCAGCATCTCTACGATCGTCTCCATGGGAGAATAGCAGCCTGCATTGCTGCGAAAGGTGGATATACACTGTACTAGTGCCCACATTGTGCATGCTCTGTTGCCTGTGTCTATGTGCCTGTGGTTCTGTCAGTGTGATCATGTGATGTGTCTGACCCCAGGAATGTGTCAATAAAGTTTCCCCTTCCTGGGACAATGAATTCACGGTGTTCTTATTTCAATTTCCAGGAGTGTAGATATGGGGAAAGGTAGCGTAACATTCGGGAATGTCACACTTCTCTTTGAGCAAAAGTTAAAATTAGAAGAAATACCAGTTATAAACAAACAATTAAGAATGACGCGAGATAAAGAGGATGAAAAATTAGAATGGTATGCACAAAAGGGGGAATCGCCTCAACTCATGTTAGAAGTCCGTTAAGAAATCGACGAAAAATTGCAAGAAGTTCAAGGTATTTCGGAACACAGTAAAAGAGAATTAGAGGGTATTTTAAGAGATAAAGCAGAGGTATTTTTACCTAAGACTGGCAGTATTAAGCACTTTCAGTACAAGTTTGAAGTAAAACAGCACAAACCACTTAGAGTGCCACCCTATACAATCCCATTAAGCTACAGGAATAAAGTATTCCAGGAGATATCTAAAACGTTAGATGACGATATTACTGAACCAGCTACCTCCACATATAACAGCCTGTTCCATATTGCACAAAAACGAGATGGGAGCATCAGGTTAGTGCTTGATTCCAGACAGATCAACACAATCATAATCACTGAGACAGATCGCCCGGGAAAATTAGAGTAATTGATACAAAACTTCCACGGTGCTAAGATATTTTCATCAATTGATTTACAGAGTAGTTTCTGGCAAATAGAATTGGCCCCAGAATGTAGAAAATTTACAGCATTTATCGTATTCGGTAGATGTTACCAGTTTAAACGATTGCCATTTGGTTTAAACATATCATCAGCGGCGTTTATTAGGGGATTAATACTATACTAAGTCCTGAAATTTTACAAAAAATTACTTGTTATGTTGATGATGTGATTATAGCAGAACCCTCTTGGAAACATCACAACGACACATTAAATCAGTTTTTACAGATCATGAAAGAGCATGGGGTCACAGTAAATATAACAAAATCCAAATTTGGAAGGCGAGAGGTCAAATTTCTAGGACACATAATTTCCGAGAAAGGGGTAATGCCCGATCCAGAAAAACTAACGGCAATCAAAGAATTCTGTACTCCATATAATAAGAAAACTCTCAGAGGATTTCTAGGTCTCACCGGATTCTATAAAAAATTTATTTAGATCGACTCTCTCACAACACCACGCCTATGTGCATTGACTGGAAAAAACACGCCATGGGTGTGGGATCAAAAGCCAATGAAGAATTTTAAAAGTGAAAATGCACTAACAACAGCACCGATTTTAGCACATCCTGATCTAACACAAAATTTTTGTATGGCCACTGATAGCGCGTAAACAGGTTTAGGAGTTGTTTTATTCCAAGAATACGAACAGCCAGGGCTAAGATCATATAGAACAATTGCATTTGCCAGTTGGGTACTCACAAAAAGCGAGAAAAACTATTCAGTCACGGAGCTGGAAGCGTTGACCATTGTATGGGGCTTCCAACGTCTTCGATACTTCCTATTCGGATGAAAAACAAAAGTATACACTGACCACAAAACATTAGAATTTCTGTTATCCGCCAAACTAACTCATGGGAGGTTAGCCAGATGGATGTTAATACTACAAGAATTTGACTTCACTATTACACACATGCCAGAACCAGCGAATGTATCAGCAGATGCTTTATCACGATGTCCACAGGGTGCATCCAATAACATAGGTTTGGAAGCAGCAGAAGACCAGTTTACAATGTACTATGTGAAACAAGTACCTTTCGAAAACTACATTACGACAGCATTGAAAAACATAGGCAAAGAACAGGACAAGGATCCCGAAATACTAGGAATCAAACACAAGTGGAGAAGTAAGGATTTTCCAGACATTCGACAGCACTATCTCGTAAAAAAACAATGTTTTATTTTTTAGACGAAATGTTGCAACGAATGAATGGTTAATTTATGTCCCAGATGAACTAATTAATAAGTACATATGGTATACACATTTAAGTAATGCCCACTTTGGACCAAAGAAAAGCTTTTTAAAAATAAAACAAACAAGCCATTTTCCTAATATGGAAAGACAAATTAGAATAGTATTAGTCAAATGCAAAAAATGTATGAGGGCTAAATACGTCACTTTCCAAACCAAACCACCTATGTTTCCAATAATCCCTAAAAGATTAAAACAAATAGCTGCAACAGATTTGATGGGGCCCCTCCCATGCACAAAAAATGGATATATTTTCATATTTGTCGTTTTGGAACTTACTTCTAAATATGTTACCTTGACACCATTAAAACGGGCAACCAGTCTTACTATAAGTAAAGCATTTGGACAAGATTTTCTCAGACAAGTAGGTCGAGTAGAACGAATAATTTCGGATAATGGCCCACAATACAAATCAGTGCAATGGCAGAACACGTTAGAACAACACAAAATAAAACCCATTTACATATCTAAGTACAAACCTAGCGTAAATCCAGCAGAACGATCTATGAAGGACATAGGCACTTTATGCCGATTATATGCAGGCAAAAGACACAACATTTGGGATATATACCTTAAAGATTTTCAAGAAGTAATAAATGAAATGCCACATAGCACTACACTACTACCTCCAGTTACTGTACTTAAAAATATTGAACCCCCAAACATAACCAGAGAAAATGTTAGATTTCCTATTGTACCACGTAGACAGCACAAACAAGACATAGCAACAGCACTCTCCAACATCAGAAAGCCAGCCATTAAAAGAAAAGAAAGAGGAGATAGAACAGCAATTAAAAGAACATTCTCAGTAGGCCAGAAAGTATTTGTAAAAACACACCATCTCTCCAGCAAACAGAAACACAAAATACATAAGTTTTACACTGCATACAAAGGACCTGTCATATTAAGCCGAATTGCTCATGATAATGCTGTGGAACTAATGAACCCAAAAACAGGTAAAACCTTAGGACTTCACCATGTGAGCCATATCAAAAAGTTTGAAGATTAATTTTATTACTGGTAAATAATCAGCACAATATTTCAAGATTATGTTGCAGATAAGATCGTCAGGAGAAAGAAGAATGAAGAGAGAGGAAGGTGGGAAAAAGAAAGTAGTTTCAATAAAAACAAAAACAAAAATAATACCAATAGTACCATAGATTAAGGTGAAGGGATAAAGCGTAGATAGTCTAACAGCATGAAATACTAAAATGCTGTACACCACGACACTACACAAAAAATAAAAAACGAATTTGAGGATTCTTTTAGAAGTTAAGACTCAAAATATCTTAGAATTGTAACATGGAAAGGGCGCCAAAATTTGTAAAGCTTTTTAAGTAGGCGTAAAACATTGTAGGTACTACACATATGTTAGATGATTATAAGTAAAACTTTTTGTAAGAACCATTGTAAAAAACTCCAGCAAGGATGAGATGCAATGACCCACTAGTTGCAACGAGAGAAGCATCAAGAAAGAAAAGGACATAATTAGCAAGACACGATTCCTACAAGGCAGAAGTGTCGAGAGAAAGAAAAGGACAGCGAGACCAACAGAAGGCCCTTGTATCGAAAGTGGGCAATAAATCTGTCCGCTAGGCGGAACCCTGCTGGGACGGAACACGGAGCCGCACAGTGGCGGAGCCCTGCAGAGATGCGACGGGACGCCGAACGCCGGAAGGGTCTCCGAGCGCCCCAACTCGGCGGAGCGAGCAAAAAACGGCCTGACAAGAAGACGGCTTGGGCAAGCCACCACTGGCAAAAAAATATGTGTAAAAGTCACACCACCGCTATTAAACAGCACGCTGATGCACGAAACTGAAGAAAACGTCCACACAGTAGAAATGACATGTCCAAACCATTTATCAAACTGTTACTAGGAGGAGAACTTCAAAGCGACTAGTTATCAATAAATATTTCCATATCCTGCCCAGAGAAGAACCAAGAAGCAAGTAAGAAGCAGAGAAATAGCAGGAAGAACAGAAGTTGAAGATTTGCAAGATTGAGACCAAGAAAGAAGATGGGTGAAGAATAGACAACATACCTTCTCAAATCCCTATCCTATTGTAAACTAGTCATCTGCGAAGTATTACAAGGAAAAACGACCACTTTCAGCGACAAATAACGATGACTGTCACGCATACAAAGCCAGTAAACCACGAGATTCTGCACTCACAGCTCCATTCCATTATGGGACCTCCACAACAGCAACACACACTTGCAAAGCCAACAAGGAACGACGAACGAAGCTGTACATCAAATACTTGCCCACATGCATCTCGCTCAAGTCCATCACTTTCGTGCAAAAAAAAAAAACATTTGCCAACTTCATGCTTAAACATTCATAGGATTGTGTGGATGTGTGAAATCAAATTATGTGATGTAGGAATTGTGCAAAAGAAACGTGTTAAAAACTAAACAAGTTAAACACACCAGACAGCTAATAAACTACAAAATAACAGTCATTGACTATGGACTTAAGTAAAAAATAGACTATCGATAAAAATAAGTCATTAGTTCTGAAATGGACAGTATATAAAGAACAAAAGTAAGGCACAATAAACACTAAAACTATATGCCACTTATTTTCTCCTCATAAAAATAAAAGAATAACTATATTTTACTTATTTTCTTCTTATAAAAACAAAGAATAAAAAATTATCTTGTTGGATGTTTTCCCTTTTTTTAACATTTGTACCATTTGTTAGGATAATATCTCAATACTTGTGTATGTATATTTCTTTGTCAAAGCAATTCTTGGAAATAATTCTTATTTGTTAGTGTAACAATGTTGAAATGAGTGTCTAGAAACAAAAACATTTTACTTGTACATGATATTTAGAAAATGTGTTAGGAATAGATTTTACTTAATTACTACATTTATAAAAAAATTATATTTTTAAGAAAATCGATGTGAAAGACTCCTCACTTTCGATAACAAACTTCTTAAAAAAGAAACTTCACACTTAAATAAAGAAAGAAAATAATTAAAAATTCATAGTAGCATAAAAATATTCATCTCTTGTCATTTTTGAGAATAAAGTGGAAGAATATAAAAATATAAATTAGTAATACAAACTAGCATAGAACCAGAATAACGTGGCTGAACAGTAGGCAACAAAATTTAGATAAAGGAATAATTTTTGACTGACTTAGACAACGATTCAATCATAGCCTAAATTCAGTGCAAAAATTAAGTTCGAAGGGTGGTGATATGTAAGGTGCCAGGCAAATCCAACACCTTCCATGAAAACCCTGACATGATAAGCAAATCCAGCAGTATGTCACATAGCTCCGAATAAATCGTGAAATTAAATTAACCAAAGTAATACGAGTAACGAGTGAGCAAATGGAATACCACAGACTAACACAAGAATGCCTAAATGCATGTCATACCTTCCCACCATGAGACAGACGCAGTTCCAAGGGAAGACACGAGAACAGAAGCCAAGAGCAGAACTGTGTTAAGCTGGAAGGCCCTACGATAAGGGACGGACACCCACGTGGCCAGCTAACCGCTAGGACCACACCCCAGCCGCAAGTTTAAGCGTGAGACTTTTTCGCGTCTCTGTTACGTCAGGACCACCCCCCAGCCCATGTTAAAAGATAGAGCCCTCCAGAAGAACAGTATAGATCTTACGATAACATTAAAAGGACCACCCCAGCTGCAAGTTTTAGCGTGAGACTTTCTCGCGTCTCTGTTGCGTTGCAAACTTTAAAAACATTGCCCCACCACGAAAAGTATAACGTTTCTCATTGGATAGGCTGAATTTTTGTAGGCGGAGCTTAAGGTTAACATTGAGGCCCTGATTGGTCAGATGAAAACACAGCCAGATAGTTTTTTTAAACCAACTTCGGTAAATTGTAGTAAGGAGAAGTTAGGGGAGAGTTGCTTCCGAGACAGTGAGGTGAGCAGAGCTGTGCTGTCCGCCGCCCCCTGACGAACACCGACAAGGTAATGAACGCACGCGATGCCACATAACAGCGCATAAAGCTTCACTCAGAACTGCAGAAGTCTCATCTGTTACATCCCCGTTTTGCGTAATACTAATGTCGATCGTCAATTAAAGCTCATGGTATTCACATTTGCTACGTAAGTTAAAATCTGAATCACGATGATTTTTCTGTTATATAATTATTGAGAAGCCACATCAGCCACTGTAATTTACGACAAGTTAGATAAGTAATTAAAGGTAATTGAGAGTCACTGTAGACCATTTTGATAGTTTTCTCTAATGTGAAACTTAATTTAAACCTAGATTATAGATGTGATATGGCATAGGTCATCCTTCGATCCATTGTAGAACTTGGAAACCCACTCAGGGAATATTTGTTCACATTTTTGTTGAACGCAGTTGGTTTTTACCATCCTGTATTAAAACATTTCCTTTTATCAATAGTGCAATTTATAAACATTTATAAACAATGTTTTGTGAGTAGAATAAAATTTCCAATGGTAAACTAAACTGCTTTTTCGACGTTATTTTACCAGCTAACTAAAAATAGGAAAGCCTTGAACCCCTTCCACTAAATTTAGTTAGTATTAAGATTCTTTTACATGGAGTGCAGTGGAGCTGACGCTGAAATCATTAAGTATTTGGTTATATCATCGCTTGTCTCACTGAACTCTTCTGAACTCTACATGTCATGTGTGGTCTGGCGTCTCCTTACCAGCAACAGGTCCCAGGTTCAAACTAGTCAATTCCCTAAAAAACACGCTCAGAGCGTCGTTGCGCGAAAGTGGTAGGGAGACACGATATAGAACAAACAGACACCACGCAGAATGTTAGAAGTGTCATCCGCGAGTATGGATGTAGATTGTATTTGGGACAGAAAACCTCTATGACACGAAACCCTTGCACTCATGTATTATTCCTGTACATCCAGTTGAGCCGTGTGTAGCTCGTGTTCCCGCCATCATGTATTTTACACCCTGTTTTAACGTACTTCCAACTCACTACGTTAATTTAAATTACTACTGTCACTGAGTGGCTGCTTTGCCTGATCGTGAGCGGCGTTAGCAGCGCATATCAACATATCCCCTCTCATAGTATCCTTGCTTGACTGCTATTACTTCCCGGTCGTTGTCTGTCGAAGGTAGTTCCGGTCGCGAGTTCGGGTCCGCCAGTGAGTTGGAACGCATCTGGAGCGCAGTCCGGACCTGCTAGTTGGGAGTTGAAATGCAGCACTAGTGCAGTCGGGTTGGAGCAGCAGTGACGTCTACGTCGACATGGCTTGCCCAACCATTGCCGCCACACATCACTTGAGCTGGGCCACGGTCTTGGCGGATCGTCGGTCGGTCGTCCTACCGGACGAAGGGTTTTGGCTCGCCGATCGTTCATGAGTTGGCTGTGTGTGTGTGCATCGACTCCCGATTTCTCTACGTGTGTTGGGTATCGTTCAGGTCTTCGTGCAAGTGTTTGTCAGGTTGTGTGTGTACTCGGGGTTATTTCCGCTGACGTCGATTTTAGATGTTGTCGGCATTCTGAGGCGAGTCGGTCGGTTGTTGCGAACCAGGGAATTTAACTCCATGTGGTGCAGTCGGCTGGGTCCGCTGGCGGTCCCTGCACAGTGTCGGAACATGTATGGAGCTGTCCGATGGCTACGAGCTTCGTGGTTCACCGACCCAGAACGTCAAAGTTGAGTAGTGGTTTCAACTACCCAAGCCACGTCCATTCATGTTGTGGTGGTTCGTTTCGGTGGTTCACTGTTGGGGAGGTTTTGCTGTGAGCAACACCGAGTGTCTCTACTGCTGAAATTTAGCCACCATGCGGTGCAATTAACTATTTTGGTTGACTATAATTCGAGTGCACCGGTGGAATTTTCTGCCTTGTGGCCGTTAGTGTTCTGGTTACCTGCCCTGGGCACTGACGTAAATTCAGGAAGTATTCTTTTGGGTGAAGTTAATTGTATTACCGTGTTTCAAATTCAAGTGTACCAGTGGAATCTTCTGCCTAGTGGCCGTTAGTGTTCCAGCTACCTGCCCTGGCCGCTAACGTAATTTCAGGCAGTGTACTTTACTCATCTGTTGTCGCTGTCCAATATGGTGTGTAATTTTGACAGCTAATACATACTCGATTGTGGATTATCATGTTTGTAACCGTTTCTGTTTGAGGTCTCATGTACTGATTGATAGGAAGCAAGTCGTTGCGTCGGTTGGTCCGTGGCTGTCCCCTGGTTGGGGTTCCGAAGGATCGAGTGTAGTTGGGCTCACCACCTGTCCCGCCTTAAGTGAACGAGGGCAGACTGACCTCCCTGGAGGTTTCTGAGTGCCGTTGTCTTTATTGTCTTTCCCACCGGTGTTTAATTATCTGTTTTCAGCTATTTAAAATTTAAGAATTATGGTAATATATTCTAAAATTTTGAAACTTAATTGTGGCTTTCAGCCTTTGGTATTGCACCTTGCATGTGTTTGTTCTACACTCCTGGAAATTGAAATAAGAACACCGTGAATTCATTGTCCCAGGAAGGGGAAACTTTATTGACACATTCCTGGGGTCAGATACATCACATGATCACACTGACAGAACCACAGGCACATAGACACAGGCAACAGAGCATGCACAATGTCGGCACTAGTACAGTGTATATCCACCTTTCGCAGCAATGCAGGCTGCTATTCTCCCATGGAGACGATCGTAGAGATGCTGGATGTAGTCCTGTGGATCGGCTTGCCATGCCATTTCCATCTGGCGCCTCAGTTGGACCAGCGTTCGTGCTGGACGTGCAGACCGCGTGAGACGACGCTTCATCCAGTCCCAAACATGCTCAATGGGGGACAGATCCGGAGATCTTGCTGGCCAGGGTAGTTGACTTACACCTTCTAGAGCACGTTGGGTGGCACGGGATACATGCGGACGTGCATTGTCCTGTTGGAACAGCAAGTTCCCTTGCCGGTCTAGGAATGGTAGAACGATGGGTTCGATGACGGTTTGGATGTACCGTGCACTATTCAGTGTCCCCTCGACGATCACCAGTGGTGTACGGCCAGTGTAGGAGATCGCTCCCCACACCATGATGCCAGGTGTTGGTCCTGTGTGCCTCGGTCGTATGTAGTCCTGATTGTGGCGCTCACCTGCACGGCGCCAAACACGCATACGACCATCATTGGCACCAAGGCAGAAGCGACTCTCATCGCTGAAGACGACACGTCTCCATTCGTCCCTCCATTCACGCCTGTCGCGACACCACTGGATGCGGGCTGCACGATGTTGGGGCGTGAGCGGAAGACGGCCTAACGGTGTGCGGGACCGTAGCCCAGCTTCATGGAGACGGTTGCGAATGGTCCTCGCCGATACCCCAGGAGCAACAATGTCCCTAATTTGCTGGGAAGTGGCGGTGCGGTCCCCTACGGCACTGCGTAGGATCCTACGGTCTTGGCGTGCATCCGTGCGTCGCTGCGGTCCGGTCCCAGGTCGACGGGCACGTGCACCTTCCGCCGACCACTGGCGACAACATCGATGTACTGTGGAGACCTCACGCCCCACGTGTTGAGCAATTCGGCGGTACGTCCACCCGGCCTCCCGCATGCCCACTATACGCCCTCGCTCAAAGTCCGTCAACTGCACATACGGTTCACGTCCACGCTGTCGCAGCATGCTACCAGTGTTAAAGACTGCGATGGAGCTCCGTATGCCACGGCAAACTGGCTGACACTGACGGCGGCGGTGCACAAATGCTGCGCAGCTAGCGCCATTCGACGGCCAACACCGCGGTTCCTGGTGTGTCCGCTGTGCCGTGCGTGTGATCATTGCTTGTACAGCCCTCTCGCAGTGTCCGGAGCAAGTATGGTGGGTCTGACACACCGGTGTCAATGTGTTCTTTTTTCCATTTCCAGGAGTGTATCTGCTTTGTCTTGAGGCTTTCCACTTAGCCATGATACATGTTTTTTTTATTTTCTTTTTTAATTGCATTTTTATCTTGTTGATTTTTAAGATTTCTTGTTTTTAAACATTGTGGACTTCTGCCTTTAAAGTCTATGGTAATATGTTCTAAAATTTTGAAACTTAATTGTGGCCTTCAGCCATTTGTCTTGCACCTTGCTTATGTTTGTTCTACCTACTTTGCTTTGAGGCTTTCCACCTAGCTGTGATAGATGTCTTTTTTTAATTATTTTATTGCTATTTTAATTGGATTTTTATCTTGTTAATTTGTTAAGATTTCTTGTTTAGAGGCCTTCAGCCGTGAAAGAGTTGCATTTGCTAAAAGTTCGGCTATGTGCCGATTTGGTTGTAAATGTGTTATTAAATTTCAATAAATTACAATTAGAAGGTGATATTGACCCAACCTTATTTGGCCCTTTGCCTTTCCTGCTCTGCCCAGCGGGTTTAGCGGGCGTATCACCAGTTTCTGGCCGAAGCACTCGCATATTACTGAGGGCATTCGCCACAACTTGGCCAAGTGAGCTAAAACGGCGGTCGCCATTTCGTGTTGTGAGCCCCTCGGCAACATGGCAGGCCAGGGCAATTCCGGGCAGATGCTATCAGCCGGCGCCGGCCAGCCTACCGCAACGCGCCCAGCCGCGGCCGCAGTCGCTGCCCACGGCACCCATAGCCAGCAAGCACATGGAGCTACTCACCGCTCCGTGACACTTGGTTGGTTTGGGCAGTAACGGGGCCAAGCTACGGCGTCATCAGTCCCTGTTTCCACATTCAAGCAGGTCTCGTATTAAGATCAGTCCCAAAAGGAGTCTGGGAAAGTAAAAGGCGTAAAACTACTTTACCTTTCTAGACTCTGAGAAGCTCATCTGCAGAAACCAGCACGGTTTTAGCTAACAGCGGTCATGTGAGACACAGCTGGCCCTCTTTGGGCATGATATACAACAGGCTCTAGACACCGGCTCCGAGGTTGATACCATATTTCTCGACTTCCGAAAGGCGTTCCAATCAGTTCCGCACTGTCGCTTGCTCCAAAAAGTGCGCGCTTACGGTCTATCCGATGACATATGCGGTTGGATAGAAAGTTTTCTAACAGACAGGGAGCACTATGTCGTCCTGAACGGGGCGACTTCAGCAGAAACAAACGTAACTTCAGGTGTGCCCCAGGACAGCGTAATAGGTCCGCTACTTTTTACGATTTACATAAACGATCTGGTTGATGGCATTGACAGTGGCATTATACTGTTTGCCGATGATGCTGTATTCTACAGGAAAGTAGTATCACACGAATGCTGTGAACAAATCAATGAGGAGTTGCAGAAAATAAATGACTGGCAGTTATCTCTCAATATTAGTAAGCGTAACCTACTGCGTATAACAAGGCGAAAATCTCCATTAATGTACGACTACAAAATAAATGCCCAGTCTTTGGAACCAGTAACATCCGTCAAGTATCTGGGTGTGACTATTCGAAATGATCTCAAATGGAATGATCAGATGACACAAGTAACGGATAAGGCGAACTCTAGGTTGCGGTTTATTAGTAGAATCCTGAAGCAATGCAGTCCTTCAACAAAGCAAATGGCTTACAATACGTTAGTTCGTTCAGTCTTTGATTATTATATGGGACCCTTACCAGTTGGGTCTGATTCAAGAGATGGAGAAGCTCCAGAGAAGAGCGGCAAGATTTGTGACTGGTACATTTAGCCATCGCGAGAGCGTTACAGATCTCATAGAAAGTGTGAAGTGGGACACACTTGCAGATAGACGGCGTGCTAAACGGAAGGGGTTGCTCACTAAATTCCGAAATCCGATCTTCACAGAGGATGTAGAGCATATATTATTACCACCAACTTTCAAATTGCACAATGATCACCACTCAAAGACATGGGAAATTAGAGCTCGTACTGAGACGTTCAGACAGTCGTTTTTCCCTCGCGCGGTCCGCGAGCGGAACAGAAAGGGGGGGGGGATATGACTTTGGCGCTAATTGTGCCCTCCGACACACACCGCTTGGTGGCTAGCGGAGTACATATGTAGATGTAGATGTGACGTCGAACCACACTGAAAGAGAAAACGAAAGAAGTTTAGAAAGGCAAACAATAGAAAGTCCAGGACGGAATGTAACAATATTATGAAAGGGAAAGTTGCTACTCGCCATATCGCGGAGGTGCTGAGTCGCAGATAGGCACAACAAAAAGATTGTCACAAGCCTTTATCGAAAATAGACGACACGCACCATTCACACGCACACTCATGCAAATGCAACTCACGCACACATGACTGCAGTCTCTGGCAGCTGAAGCGGGAAGTTTCCCGCAAACTGATAACCAGAACGCCAGTCCGCTTAGTTTGCGAATTTTCACGGATAGGCCAGAACATTACAGCTGCTGCAGCACATTCTCCTCCCCCACAGTGCGCCGTTCTCTACTGCCGCCTGAATCAAGGTGAAAGGGTATAGTCTTGCTGCGCGGGCGTAGGGTTGTTAAGTGATATTCATAGCTGTTCTCAGGTGAACCATAGCTTGCGGTATACATGGTAGTAGTTGATTCTATTTGAACAGAGTTGGACCTCACAGTGGATTCATGTAAACAAAATCAAAATGCGTTGTAAAAGCGATTAATGCAAGGGAGAATTTGTACAGCTTCCATCTCTTTGTATACTGTGCTAATCAAACACCATTCCCTTTTCTCTTTTGTGTATGATTTATCAGACAGTTATAGTTAAAAAGGGTTAATAAAACTTTTCATTATTTTGGTAACTGAAATACTCCACTGTCATCAATAATACTCCCTCAACTATTTTTATTTTATTGTGCTGGTAAAAAGGCATACCAGAAATTTAAGATTCATTCTCATTAAATTAATTACTTAGATTATTAATTTGAGTTCAGAAACTGACCATTATAATTAAGGATGTAGCTCACGATTTGAATGTTACTAAGAAGGAAATACTTTTCTTTATGTAAAAATAATAATCGTTAGGATCACTGTGACATATATTTGTCATATATTTGCAATTGATTGTTGAAATGTCTGTGTTTATGTGAAAGCATAAGGTTCGTAGACTGTATGACTTATGAATGTTTGAATCGGCCCTGGAGGCATGCTCGGGCAGCCAAAGTGGTTGAGTGACTTGTTTGAGTATGCAGGAAATCTGAGTTTGGGTCTCCGTCTGGCACAAATTTTCATTTGACGCAAAGAGCTGAAATTAATCCATATTTGTATAGCAAGAAATGAAGCATGGGAAAGAACATGTGCCAAGGTGAATAGCAAATTAGGATTTGGGAGAGCAAAAGAAGCATGGTCAGTATTAAAAGGGCTTCGACAGGATACAAAAAGCAAAACTAATCTCCAAGTGATAACACAAAAGGAATGGGGAGAGTATTTCCAGAAATTATGAAATGAGGACAGAGAAGAATATCTAGAAGAAGGAACAGTGGAAGAAAAAGGACACGAAGATGATGAGATCCAGATTTTAGAAAGTGAAGTACTTTAGGCGTTGAGAACAGGAAAGAATGGTAAATCACCGGGACCAGGCAATATCAATCTGGAGTCTCTGAAATATGGTGGTGACAAAATTGTGAAACTGATGACACAGCTCTTCAACAAAACGATACATGGAGATTCAATACCCAACGAGATGAAGCTAGGTTACATTAATACAATATTAAGAAAGGGAATCGCAAAATTTGTTCAAACTATCGAGGAATTTGTGTTACAAACACATTAATGTGAATTTTTGCGAGAGTAATTAAAAACAAACTGGAAAAAATTTTAGAACCCAAGAAGAACAATGTGGATTCACGGCTGGGAGATCATATGTAGACCATATTTTCACATTACGACAGATTTTGTAGAAACAGGGAAAAATCAAAAAATATAGGATTAATTTTCATAGATCTAGAAAAAGTGTATGATACTGTTCCAAGAAAATTATTTTGGAGAGCGCTACATGTGGCAAACATAAACGCTTCCTTGATTAAAATAATGCAACAGATGTATAAAGATAACATTTGCCAAGTGAAAGTTGGTAATAAACTTTCAAAGAAACTTAGAACAAGCAAATGCCTTTTACAGGGCTGTCCCATGTCACCATTATTATTTAAAATCTATATAGATATTAGACTAATAACATGGTCTCGTAGATGTAATAGTATGGGATTAGAAATAAGAGATGGAGTTTACCTACATCATTTATTGTTTGCTGATGATCAAGTAGTCATAGCACAAGATGGGGAGGATGCCAACTACATTTGCAATCAACTAGCAGTAGCCTACAAAGCTTGGCGTTTGCAGATTAATTGCCAAAAAACAGAATAATTGACTAATGATTCAGATGAGCTATACATTGAAGGAAAGAAAATCAGAAAGATAAACACTTTCTGTTATTTGGGATCCATTTTAGAAATCGAGGGAAAATCAGAGTCAGAAATCAATAAAAGAATTAGTAGCGGACGGAGGTTCATTGGGATGCTTAACTCAGTCTTATGGAGCAGGAATGTAATGAGCAGAACTAAAAAATTAATATACAAATCCATATTAGAGAGGGTGGTTCTGTATGGAACGGAGACCTGGACAATCAACATGAAGCACATTAAAAAATTACAAGCTCTAGAGACGGACTTCTGGAGAAGATTGGCAAGAATCTCCAGGAAAGAAAAGATAAGGAACACCGTAGTAATAAGGAGAATGGAAATAAAAGAAAGAATATATGACGTAATGGATAGGAAGATATTACAGTGGTCGGGCATGTACGACGAATGGAGAAAACCAGAATACCAAAATTGATACTGGAGTGGGAACAGGAGGGGCGAAGAAGAAGAGGACGAGCTATGACCGCCTGGCTCCAAAATGTACAGCACACAATGAGGAGAATGGGCGCAGAGGAAGAGGACACACAAGATCGAAACACCTGGAGGAATATTTTGAAAATATACGAGGGCAGTTCAATAAGTAATGCAACACATTTTTTTTCTCGGCCAATTTTGGTTGAAAAAACCGGAAATTTCTTGTGGAATATTTTCAAACATTCCCGCTTCGTCTCGTATAGTTTCATTGACTTCCGACAGGTGGCAGCGCTGTACAGAGCTGTTAAAATGGCGTCTGTAACGGATGTGTGTTGCAAACAACGGGCAGTGATCGAGTTTCTTTTCGCGGAAAACCAGGGCATCTCAGATATTCATAGGCGCTTGCAGAATGTCTACGGTGATCTGGCAGTGGACAAAAGCACGGTGAGTCGTTGGGCAAAGCGTGTGTCATCATCGCCGCAAGGTCAAGCAAGACTGTCTGATCTCCTGCATGCGGGCCGGCCGTGCACAGCTGTGACTCCTGCAATGGCGGAGCGTGCGAACACACTCGTTCGAGATGATCGACGGATCACCATCAAACAACTCAGTGCTCAACTTGACATCTCTGTTGGTAGTGCTGTCACAATTGTTCACCAGTTGGGATATTCAAAGGTTTGTTCCCGCTGGGTCCCTCGTTGTCTAACCGAACACCAGAAAGAGCAAAGGAGAACCATCTGTGCGGAATTGCTTGCTCGTCATGTGGCTGAGGGTGACAATTTCTTGTCAAAGATTGTTACAGGCGATGAAACATGGGTAATAAAACAACGCCTGTTTCAGAAAAAAAATGTGTTGCATTACTTATTGAACTGCCCTCGTAGTTTAGGAACGTTTATTGTTTGTATTGTAATTTCCAAGTAAATTATTATGTTGGAGATAAGCCTCTGTAATGAGTAAAAGCCCAAAATAATAACAAATAATAATAAAAATTTGAAAAATTTGAAACCACTTTGCATATATCAATTTGCCTTTCTGGGCGAGCTTTGGAAGCTAGGAGTGCTATGAACATGAGACAGGTGATTTGAAGTGAGGCTTGGCAAAGCAATTCCTGGGGGGCCAGGGGCTCATGTACTTTTCTGGAACCACATGGGAGGGGAGCAGCAGAAAGAGACGTCTCACCCGGTTGCAGAAAAAGTCGCTTCGGCAAGTGGAGTAGTGGTGCAAAGGCTATTGTGGTGGTTATGGCATGGGTCCTTTGTAAGGGTGGCCAAGCTAAAAACATTTGTTCCAGAGTACAGAAATCTGTCAGTGGGAGTTAGGAACAAGTTTCATGTTAGGTGAAATACTTCAGCAAGTAAACATGTCCCAACTTTCCAAAAAAACGTGGTAAAACAGCTCTGACATACTACATGTTCAGAAACTGCAGCAAGTTGGCAACTAGTCTCATTGACAGTATTTTAGCTTTCCTCAAAGGCTGTAATGCGAGGCTAGCTGGTGATTGAGAGAGTACCAGTTAGTGAGACAGAAGTGATGTCAGGAGGATGAAACACTTAACGGGATTTTTTTTTCTTTTAGAAAAGAGGGGTGAAAATCGAGTTCATTGGCTTGTTGACATTTCGCCTTTCCTTGGCGAGATATTTTGTTAAAGACACAATTATGCCAGCTTGGAGTTGAACAGACTGGAACTATGCAGGCTCTACTCTCAGCTGGTGGAACTGAAGGGAGGCCAATGTTTGAGTCCTCAGCTGTCGAACTTCATGGCAGCAGGGAACGGGAATGATATCTTCACTCTGGTTGCAGTATGTCAAAGATGATGGTGAGTGTCACTTTCAGCCCCAGCATATTAGGAGAAGCGAGAATTTTTTGTTCAGACTCATGATAAGTTTCATCGCCTCATGTTCGTCATTGCATCCTCAGAGTTTTTGGATTCTTCAGTTCTTGATACCGACAACCAGTCACAGTAATTGTCACACAGCCAGGCTGCGCAACATTTCACAAGGTCAGATATGAGACTATTAAGTAAATTCACCCTTTCAAGCAAGTCAGTTGAGAGTCACAGTTTTGCAATTGTCACACGAAAGTAGGTCACAGTAATTTGAGAACTGATTTGAATCGTTCATGATTCCAGTGCTTTTTATAATAAACGACAGAGTGCATTTAAATCTTGAGTTTATTACTAGATTTAATCATTTTCAATGACAAACATTATGTCAGTACTTCACCTTAGGAGTCACTGCTAGGGCCAAAATAATTTATACCGTGAGTAAATCCATTGCATACATTAATTTCAACACTGAGTCTCAAGGATACCTGTTTCACTATTAACTCTGATACAGATAAATTCTCTTACACATACGCGGATTTGCAACTTACCTCTAATGGTGTGAGAGGGAGAAGGTCTCCTTAAGGATACTTTGCACAAGTAAGTTTAAAATGGAGAGGAGAAGTTCTTGGCTTCGTAGGAAGTGAATAAGGATACAGCCGCTTCAGGATACAATACAAGAACATTTTATTTCCAAATAATTCAACCTTATTAGGATTGCTGCCTTACAGTGGCTTTATACTCACACATAACAATAACTACACTCCAGCACTCTATATGTTATTCCCTTCCAACAACACCCGATTTCTGAGCTCTATCTTCCACTGTCAGAGACAAGTGCTCTGCTTGCAACTCGTTTCAATAATACACTGTCAAATCCTCTAACAACAATATGAAACATGTGTGGGACTCCACTCTTTCATTCTGTATTCCGACACACAGGAAATACTAATTATCATCAATTGCGATTCACGCAATTATACAAAGACTGACATTAAGAGACAAGTGTAAGACACTCTTGTTTCTTTGTATATTCCGACACACAAAAATACTACTTATCAGTCGTTGCTACTACTAGACACAAGCTCTACAGAGCTTGTTCTTTACTAACAACCAGAAATAATAACGGTTGCCACGCCGTTATCAGAAAATGAGTTGCCTTCTCTCAAACGTGTACCGCCTTCTTATGGTTTTTACAGCAGCAGTATCAAAGTGTCACTCTCCAGTGATTCCAGGGTCCAGATATAGTGCCGCTCTCAACGACTTGACTGTGCCCTGGGTATGACTGTGACTCCAGCTGTCTCCAACTGTGACTGCAACTGCCTTGTCCTGTGTGCTCCTCGTTTACTTACCGATTTCTACAGGGAGTTCTGGATGAGTTTCTTTAGCAGTGTGGCTTTCCTCTGCTGCTTCTGAAGGTCCTCCTAATGATCAAAATCTTTCCAGGCCCTCCTAGACAGCTGTCAAACAGTCAAGAAACTTTCAGCCTCGTTGGGATGACTCTCAAACATGGTAGCTTTACCCCAGCGCTTCCGTGTTTTGCTTCATCCGTCTGCTTGTGGGTACTCCTCCTACATATAGGCAAATTGTCCCCCAGCAGTGGCCATGACTACGACGTATCACTTTTGCTTCGGTGTTGACACTTAAGTTCTCTCTATTTTCCGCTGGCCATATGCTACATGCATCAAGTCTTCCTGACACCATGCTTGTGCCTCGTCTCACTACTACTGTTGGCCGGCCGCTGTGGCCGAGCGGTTCTAGGCGCTTCAGTCCGGAATCGAGTTGCTGCTACGGTCGCAGGTTCGAATCCTGCCTCGGACATGGCTGTGTGTGATGTCCTTAGGTTAGTTAGGTTTAAGTAGGTCTAAGTCTAGGGGACTGATGGCCTCAGATGTTAAGTACCATAGTGCTTAGAGCCATTTGAACATTTGAACTACTCTCCTTACCTCGCAGCCCTGTCATTACTTCCTTTAATAATATTTGGTAGCCATAACACCTCTTACATTAATGAAGCTTGACATGCATGACAGCACTTAGACTAATAAAAATGACAACTGTGACCATAGTAATGAAGGCAGTGTGACAGGAGTCATTCGGCTGCTGCTGACGTCTATGCGGTGCATATGTCTCCATACTGCAGTGAAAGAAATGGTTTTCGAAATGCTGTATTCTAATCGGCTGCAGTCTGACTCACAGTAGATATTTGATTGCTCCATATGGCTCTGCGAAAGTGACGTAGCGTCCAGTCATCACAATTGTTATCATCCTGACGGCAGTTTATGAATGTGGACACAATGTTTCTACAACACTGAAAAACCATACTAGGCACTGTTGACCTTGGAAACCAGAATTCTTGTGTAATCTTCGATATTCGAAAACTCTTCCATCTTGCACCGATTATCAGCATGCCTATTCTCAGTCAGTTAACTAGCATCTGTTTGTAACGCACTGCTCAGATATTGTGTCTACACTTGGTTTCAAATGGTTCAAATGGCTCTGAGCACTATGGGCCTGAGGTTATCAGTCCCCCAGAACTTAGAACTACTTAAACCTAACTAACCTAAGGACATCACACACATCCATGCCCGAGGCAGGATTCGAACCTGCGACCGTAGCAGTCACGCAGTTCCAGATTGTAGCGCCTAGAACTGCACGGCCACACCGGATGGCTACACTTGGCTATCCGCACAGTCTGACCACAGCATTCAGGTGTCATACACGCACATTTTCAGATGAGACAACCCTTCCTGTAGATTTTGACCACCGAGTGTATTTAACAGTTGCCTTCAATCGTTCCATTCCTGGTCAGCTCTACTGTCTCACTACCATCTCATACAACACCCACAGAACTTATGGCAGAAATGGTAGAGGTCTATGGAACTCTTCTGTCCCTGACGTTTCGTCCAAAGCTACGTTGGACATCTTCGGAGGTGCTCCTGGTTGTGCTGAGTCGGCAAGACTCATCCAACGTAGCTTTGGACGAAACGTCAGGGATAGAAGAGTTCCATGGACCATGGCCATACAACCCGCAAGAATTCTCAGCAGCTGAAACATCCTGTCATGAAAGCCTTGATTGTATGATTAGAAATGGTAGACCTGCGCCTGCTCCTGATACAAGAAAATTTAACTGATCGCCACCAACGGCTCAATTGGACAGACGGGTCGACATAAAGTGCCCCATGCCTTTACCCCAAGAGACACTATGGACAGAAGTTTGCCATTAAACTCAGAGGCCTGGAACATTCCCTGGTAATCACAAAATTTACAGACCCTCATAACGCCCCCTTATCGGTCATGAGCAGACATCAACGTGAGTTAGCTGTGTCGACTTTGTAGGCAGGCAAACTAAGTTACACATTTCTACAAATAGCTTCTCTGCGAAGTACACATCATTCACAACCACAACATTCCCATGAATATGAAATGTAATGCTTGAGGAGAATCGAAGTTCAGTTGTAAAGCATGTGCCTCTGAAAAGAGTCGAAAAAAGCAACTAGAAGATTCCTGCAGCAATGACGCAAACTACCTGCACAAACATAGTACATAGTGTCGTTGTTTTGTGACCTCATCAAACGCCATGTCTCATACAAGAGTGTTATTTTCTGATTAATGGGCGATGTATCACAATTCCACTGGAGAAATGTGAATTTGTTTCCTAAGGAAAGTATTGTAACCTCCCCACAAAAATTTAAAAGATATTATTTTAAATGCTAATGGACATTGTGCTAAGTGTAACCTCCCAGAGAAATTTTGAAACACAATAATTGAATGTTAACTAGAATACAACCTAATGTAAGCTCCCACCAAATAAATTTAATAACAATAAAAATGAGAATCGCAATCTGACTCAAGGTGTAAGCTGCCACGAAAATAATGAAAAACAATTCAATGCTAATGAGATTTCAGTGACAATGTAAACTCAATTAAACCAAAATATCGGTCTTTGGCCCTGTGCAAAAAATCATAATTAATTTCTTACCTCATTGAAACTGCATGTCAAATTTCTGCTCTTACTGTTGGCCACAGCTTGGAGGAACTGCATCGCAAGTAAATTTTTTTTTTTTTTTGAAATTTAACTGAAACTTTTCTTTAAAGGACATGGAAGGAAATCGTTCGTTCAATTAAATAGTTCTTTTGTTAAAAAATTGCTTTGAAATCAAAATTATTATTGGGGCGATTGTTGCACGAATTAGTTACAGTTAATTTACATTATTTGCTGAGCGCATTTAAAAATAATATACCTCATCCTGAATCTTGACCAGAGTGCCATGTCGACGCCCGCCGACTCCTCACACACAACTGCACTGGGCTGCTACTACCGACATACTGCTCTGCCCTACTGCTACTGACAGACTGCCCACTGACTACTGCTCGCAACTGTACTGCACGACTACTACTGACAGAGTACCGCTCGCAACTCTCGCGCGGTCAAGCGCAGACTAGCCACGATAAATGGCTCTCTGGTCAGAGACTCTGCAATGCCTCGCCATCGCCGCCACACAACATACGTGTTTCATAACCCTCCACTGGGGGGGGCAAAAATTTGGCAGCGATGGTGAGTCATTTTGACTTGCCAAGCGCGGCAAAAATTTTTTCTTTAATTAATCAACATGTACAATTTACAGAATATTTAGATACATGAATTAAATGTTGTGCACATGCACCGAGTACAAAACATTTCAGACAAAGACAAAATGTGAGTACTAAACATAATAGCAAATCAGAAAACTGTATGTACAAATTATTTGACAGATAACAAAGTGCACACGCACTGAAAAAATTCTTTAGCATTTTCAGAACAAATAAACAGAATGGCAAAAAATCATGTTGACAAGTGACATGAGTGCACATGCATTGCAGTTGAGAACATATCAGCAAATGACGAAATGTATATACAATGAGTAACAAATGACATAAGTGCATACGCACTGAAGTATTGAACATACAGTATGAGTACAAATCATATTGAAAAATGAGAAAAGTGCACAGGCACTGAAGTTCAGTAGAAAACATATTAACACATAACATAAGTGCACATGCACTGTAGTTCAGAACATATCATCAAAATAAAAATGTATATACAATATAAAAGACAAGAGTGCACATATACTGTACTTCAGAACAAATCGAAAAAATGTCTTTAGCATTTTCACAACAAATAAACATAATGGCAAAAAAATCATGTCAACAAGTGACATAAGTGTACTCGCACTGGATGATGATGATGATGATTAGTGTTTTAGGGCGCACAATCGCACTGGAGTTCAGCAAATCGAAAAAAATGTATAGCCCATGAACATAAATGATGTTAGCAAAAAAATGATTTTCACTATTAGGATAGGAAGGGAAGGATTGCATCATGGTTGTAGCACTTTATATTACACACAGCTGTTCTGAAAGTCCATATCTTTCCACAGAAGTACAACACCAAGTGACACAATTTGAAGTTCTTTTCCCATCAGAATTTATCAGCGTAGCCAAGACACTGAACTGTCGTAGTAATATTCCATGTTTTCATTTTGGCAGTACGTTAGGTACACCAAACAGTGGGACCATATCGTGTCAACACCACGCTCTTACAAGGCACACCAACGTAGAATCAGTGCAAAAACCAAATATAGTGCTCCATGATCATGAGGATGGACAGGACAAATGAATATTGCAGTAATTCAGGGTAGTTAGCTCATAAGGTGAAGGACATTAAGTCACATAATAGGCTTCATTGAGAACTACAGTAGTAGTTTGCGGCATTCATAGCCCAGTTATTGAACATTTCTGTACCAAGTATGTAGTATTACAGAATAATGTTCATAAAATTAAATTATTGGCATCATGGGTAATCGTATTGCAATAAACAGTGGCAGTCCTTGGCCAGTTACAAAGCATATTTAGTATGACAGAATAATGTTCATCAGAAGTCTTAATTGAAAAGGAGAGTCAATTATTGGCCTAGCATTGAGTGATACAAATTATTGGCACTCATTGGCCATTTACCAAAACATGAAAAGTCAACATTGAAAACAAGAGCTAATTAACGGCATAATTAATAACATAATTCATTTAGTGACATTAATTATTGGCACTCAGTGGCCAGTTATAGAACATGAAAAGTCATAATTGAAAACAGGAGCTAATTAATGGCATAATTATTAACGTAATTCATTTAGTGACATTAATTATTGGCACTCATTGGCCAGTTACCAAAACATGAAAGGTCATAACTCATTTAATTAGATTAATTATTGGCACTCAGTGGCCAGTAAGTATTGAACAGTATAAAACATTGTTCATCATTCAGTATTATTCAGAGCTTTCTTAAATGAGTAGCATTATTTGAAACTGGTGATACACACCATTAAGAAGTCATGATTAAAAATCAGTTAATTACAGTCATAGCATTAATAATCGTGGGCATTATAAGTAGTCTCATTACAATAAACAGTGGCGGTTATTTGCCCGTTACAAAGCATTATTTTATATATATATTTTTTTGTATCATTAAGAAGTCATTACTGAAGTGACATACTATTCAGAGCTGATCAGTATTATTCTGAATTCTCTTAAACTAGTAACATTATTTGGGACTGGTAATACATTTTTTTGTTAGCAATGCATTGCTTTGGGTAATTATAAGGGAAAGCAAGAAGAAAAAAATTTGTTTCTGGTTTGTTGGTATAAATGAAAATGTGTAACGTCATCCGTCATAAGTCAGCTGTGGCAAGATTATGAAACAAGTAGAGTATATGTAATCACATTCATAGATTTAATGAACAACTGCTTATAGCACATTAATCTCATAAATAATTTCTCCTGCAAAAAATATATAAAAATGGATTATTAAGCTGAAAAGAGAAATTCATTTTATGCTGAAAAGTAGTGAACTTCGAATTAACAGGTAGTGAAATGTGTATAAAAAATGTGTTCCATAGCTGTCCTTTCCAAAATCTTCAGTCATTATACTGTGCAATATAACACCTGCTGTCAAAACGAACTGCAACAAATACTTAAATAACTACATAGCCTAAATATAACTTCAACATTATCCTCATCTGCAAAGAAAACTTCATTATCCATATCATCAAAAACTCCATTATCATCATCACCTGTAGAGAAAACTTCATTATTCATAGCAGCATATTCTTGATCATTATTCATCAGCATTCATTATCATCTGCAAAAAATCACTTCATTACTCTTTACACAACTATTCCTTATCTCTAGCATATTTCATCACTAAAACTAAGATGTGTAGTTCTGTCTGACAGCCTGCATCAATCACCTTGTATTCTGAAAGAAAAAATTAGTTAAGACTGCTATTCTACGATGAGTATAGTATATTCTTGTTAATGCTTGTTAATCCTGATCCATTTACTCTTCCTCATAACGTTATTGCATCTCCTTTCGATCATTCCGTAGGTGAAATTCCCATTTCTGTTGAATTTATTTCTTACACGCATCATTTCTTTCTGCAATTGATGAACAGAGATTAATGCCTTGCATTTAAATCATATACCCATTAAATAATGACTGGTTAATGGTGACACAATTAAGCATACAGCATAACATGACAGAAAACGTAATATGTCAAAGACATTGACAGTGTTCAGATGCAAAAATGTACACAGAATAATACAATGCAGCAGCAAAAAATGTAAAACAGTCACGATCTTGAGATGTCATAGGGCAACAAAAATGTCAAAATCAACTGGTGTGTTATACCTTAACTATTTCACAGTGCATATAAACAAAACTGGAATACAATCATACACACAAAAAAAAATGGAAAATGTGCACGGTCTGATGTGTAACGACAAGAAGAGCGACCTGCTAGCCTTGCCTTGCCGGGCACTTGCCAAGAAAAAATACGATAATCATCAATAATTAGTCATGTGAACATAATTGCATAAGTGAATGGCATCATAGTGTGTTGAATCATACAGTGTCTTCATTCAATAAAGGGTTTAATATTTGACCAATGGTGGTTGCCTTTCGATTTTCTAGTTCTCAAAGTTTCGACGTGTACCACATTGGGATGAGGAATGCTGCGAATCCGATATGGTCCTGCGTATAGAAGTTCAAATTTACTGCACTTACCTTTTATTCTGCTGGATAAATAGTGTGTACGCACTAATATCTTCCGTCCAACGTGAAAGTCGGGGCGTGTACAAACCTGTTTTTGCTGTCTTCTCCGGCGCTCTGCGGCACGTTTGATGTTGTTCAGCGCAATGTTAATTACTTCATGGTGTCTTAGTCGACGACAGGTAGGGAAGTTTACTAATTCTTTAATTTTGTTTGGTGGTTCAACGTTTTTCAGTATAACAGACGGAGATAGCATAGTGGATTCATTTGGAATGGAATTAAATACATCTAGGAATGAGAATATGTGTGTGTCCCAATCAATGTGTCTTTTGTGGCAATATATTCTAGACAGTTTACCAATTTCTTTCATTAATCGTTCACAGGGGTTCGAAGAAGCATGGTACTTGGATATACACTCCTGGAAATTGAAATAAGAACACCGTGAATTCATTGTCCCAGGAAGGGGAAACTTTATTGACACATTCCTGGGGTCAGATACATCACATGATCACACTGACAGAACCACAGGCACATAGACACAGGCAACAGAGCATGCACAATGTCGGCACTAGTACAGTGTATATCCACCTTTCGCAGCAATGCAGGCTGCTATTCTCCCATGGAGACGATCGTAGAGATGCTGGATGTAGTCCTGTGGAACGGCTTGCCATGCCATTTCCACCTGGCGCCTCAGTTGGACCAGCGTTCGTGCTGGACGTGCAGACCGCGTGAGACGACGCTTCATCCAGTCCCAAATATGCTCAATGGGGGACAGATCCGGAGATCTTGCTGGCCAGGGTAGTTGACTTACACCTTGTAGAGCACGTTGGGTGGCACGGGATACATGCGGACGTGCATTGTCCTGTTGGAACAGCAAGTTCCCTTGCCGGTCTAGGAATGGTAGAACGATGGGTTCGATGACGGTTTGGATGTACCGTGCACTATTCAGTGCCCCCTCGACGATCACCAGTGGTGTACGGCCAGTGTAGGAGATCGCTCCCCACACCATGATGCCGGGTGTTGGCCCTGTGTGCCTCGGTCGTATGCAGTCCTGATTGTGGCGCTCACCCGCACGGCGCCAAACACGCATACGACCATCATTGGCACCAAGGCAGAAGCGACTCTCATCGCTGAAGACGACACGTCTTCATTCGTCCCTCCATTCACGCCTGTCGTGACACCACTGGAGGCGGGCTGCACGATGTTGGGGCGTGAGCGGAAGACGGCCTAACGGTGTGCGGGACCGTAGCCCAGCTTCATGGAGACGTTTGCGAATGGTCCTCGCCGATACCCCAGGAGCAACAGTGTCCCTAATTTGCTGGGAAGTGGCGGTGCGGCCCCTACGGCACTGCGTAGGATCCTACGGTCTTGGCGTGCATCCGTGCGTCGCTGCGGTCCGGTCCCAGGTCGACGGGCACGTGCACCTTCCGCCGACCACTGGCGACAACATCGATGTACTGTGGAGACCTCACGCCCCACGTGTTGAGCAATTCGGCGGTACGTCCACCCGACCTCCCGCATGCCCACTATACGCCCTCGCTCAAAGTCCGTCAACTGCACATACGGTTCACGTCCACGCTGTCGCGGCATGCTACCAGTGTTAAAGACTGCGATGGAGCTCCGTATGCCACGGCAAACTGGCTGACACTGACGGCGGCGGTGCACAAATGCTGCGCAGCTAGCGCCATTCGACGGCCAACACCGCGGTTCCTGGTGTGTCCGCTGTGCCGTGCGTGTGATCATTGCTTGTACAGCCCTCTCGCAGTGTCCGGAGCAAGTATGGTGGGTCTGACACACCGGTGTCAATGTGTTCTTTTTTCCATTTCCAGGAGTGCATAAATCGGAGAAATTTTTCTAGCTCGTAACATACGTGTCCATGTAGCAGAACGAAATTGTGATCCATTATCGGAAATTACTTTCAACACATGCCCTACATGAAATAGAAAATGTTTTACAAATGCTTTCGAAACAGTTTTAGCAGTAGCTTTGCGTAACGGAGTGAAAGTAACAAATTTTGAAGTGAGCTCAACAGTGACAAATATGTAGCAAAAACCTCTGTTAGTTCTCGGAATTGGACCAAAAATGTCTACAGCGGCCATGTGTCTTAATTTAACAGGTACAATGGGATATAATGGAGGAATATGTGAAGTGGTGTCTGACTTAGCTTTCTGGCAAATTTTACAAGACGCTAAAACTCGTCGTACACGTTTCTCCATGTTGGTAAAATAACAGTTCTGTCTCAGTATAAGAAAACATTTTCTTGCTCCGTAATGTGCGTAACTTAAATGAGTGTACCAGATTAATTTGTTAACCAGTTCGTCAGGAATGCATAATAACCAGTTGTTGCTGTCAGGATGAGAGCGGCGAAACAGAATGTCATTGCGTACAGTGTAATGGTTTCTAATCGTAACATTATTCCTATCTTGCCAAAGGTGTTTAATTTCTTTCCACACGTTGTCATTATTTTGTTCTTGTGCTATGTCCTGTAATGACGACGAAATAAAATTTTCAAATGCTACTTGTTGAATGTACATGACACTGAAATTTGCTTTGCAGAAGTTGGTTGCTACGTCTTGCTGATTGTTGCTCAGAGAACGCGATAGTGCGTCTGCTATAACATTTTGTGTGCCGGGAATGTGAACTATTGTAAAATTAAATTCCTGTAAATAAAGTTTCCATCTGCTTAATCTGTCGTGAGTGAACTTAGCCGAAAGTAAAAATTGTATCGCTCTGTGGTCTGTGTAGACGGTGGTATGTCTGCCATAAAGAAAGTGCCGAAATCTCGTAAAAGCCCATACAACACATAATGTTTCCAGTTCTGTAACGGAATAATTTCGTTCAGCACGTGACAGAATGCGGCTTGCAAATGCGATGTTTTTAATTACTGTAGAGCCATCTTCTTCTATTTCCTGAAAAATATGTACGCCTAAAGCGGTGTTAGAACTGTCGGTGGCAATGGAAAAATTTCTAGTAAGATCTGGGAGCGATAAAAGTGGTGCATTCAACAGAGCATGTTGTTCAGGTTCATGAACTCAGAGTGTGCTTGCTTATCCCAAGACCAAATACTGTTTTTACCTGTTAAATGACATAATCTAGGTGTGTCTAAAGCAGAATGATGAATAAATTTACGAAAAAAGTTAATTAAGCCCAAAAAACTGCGTAATTGTTTTTTCGTTGTAGGAACAGTAATGTCACGTAGAGCTTGAAGTTTTTCCGGATCAGGCGCAATGCCTTCTGCTGAAATTACGTGTCCAAGAAATTTTATAGAAGTTTTGCCAAAGTGCGATTTACTAAGATTAACTGTAAGTCCTTGTGCACGAAAAGTTTGTAACAGTTCTTCAAGAAGCAGATTGTGTTCAGTCCAGTTAGCTTCTGCGATAAGAATGTCGTCTACGTACGTCGTAATTCTGTCTTTAAGTTCTGTCGGAAGTATTGTGTTCAAACCGCGAATAAAAGCTGCAGAAGAAATAGTTAACCCGAATGGTAATTTGCAAAATTGAAAACAGTCGCCAAAACAAAGAAATGCTGTGTATTTTCTGCAATTCGGATGAAGTTGAATTTGCCAAAATCCCGATTTCAAATCTAGTGTAGAATAAATAGCAGTACCATGAAATTTCTGTAAAAGTTCCTCTAGTGTCTGTGGTCGATCTGTTTCATTAATAATAATGTCATTAATGTGACGTGAATCAAGTACAAGGCGAAGTGAGCCATCCTTTTTCTTAACAATATGTAGCGGGTTTATGTACGGGCTAACTGCCGGTTCTATAATCCCTTGATCAAGCATATCCTGCAATTCTTTTTTAACTTGTTCTCTGTGAATATATGGAATGGGATAATGCTTAGCTTTAAATGTGTCGTGCTGTTTCACTTGAAATTCATACATAAAGCCGGACATAGTACCAGGAATGTTGTCGAAAACTGGAGCTTGCTGTAAAAGAATTTTGCGTAGTTGCGTGCGTTCGTCTTCTGTATTTGCGCTGCTTTGTTTAACTTTATCGGAAATCATCTGCATTACGTCGTAGTCAGTTTTGTCTGGAGTATTATAGTTGTGTACGTACGTATTCGTGAACAATGTGGAATTACAGTCAATGTTACGTGTTGCGGAAATGACCTCTGTGCGGTTAATTGTTTGTTCTTCCGCAGATAGTGAGTGCTGAAATTCTATAGCAAATTGTATATTTTCATCCTTCAATATTAAATAAGAATTCTGAAAATCAATAACTGCGTCGTGTTGTACCAAAAAATTCGTACCTAAAATAACGTCTGTTGTCAATAAAGGAACAATCCAAAAATTAGAGTGGAAAGTATGACCTCCAATACAAAATGATAAATGCGTCTGTAATTTAACGTCTACTCCTTTACTCGGTATTGCTCCTTTTACTTTCATTTTGCCTAATGGTAATGTAGGATACGTATTCTCTTTGTTGCCCTCGTTGAAAGTCTCCTCATTTATTACTGATATAGGTGATCCGGAATCGATTACTGCTGAAAATTTCGATGAACCAATTTTAATTTCGATAACAGGATGTGAAATAGTTTTCTGAACAAATGGTCTTTCCTGCAAGAGAGTGTCTCTGATATCGTCAAAAGTAATTACATTTTCGTGAACAACATTTTGCGTGTCTAAAGTAGTGCTTGTATTATTGGAAGATGCGTCCTGTACAGTATCTAGTCAAATTCTATCTGACGTGTTATTATTATCTGGATGCTGTGGCATTTCTACTATTTGAACAGTTCTATTACTTCTTCCAGACGTATTACGTTCTGGATGGTACCTACTGTCGGGTTCATTCATGAGAATAGGTTCTTGCGTATGATTTTGCTGTTGGTGAGACCGACTGTTATTATATATACGCTGATAATTGTGCTCATCGTTTTTACGTCTGTCGTAATATTCATTCCTATACGGTGCATTGCGATAGGAATTGAAATACTGCCTTCTTTGTACGTAGTTGTTTCCTTGCTGCCGTACGTTACTATTTGTTGTATCAGAGACTATACTTGCACGCGGCGAAACATTAAAGTTAGGTTGACCTTGTGCACTACATTGTTGGTTAGGTATGCTAACCGGCTGACTTTCATGCTGTTGTGGTGGAAAACGTCTATTGTTACCAAAATGTGCTTCCTGTTGCTGAAAATTTTGACGACATTGATAATCAGAATTTTGTCTGTGATTTAAGTTCTGGTAGTTGTCGTTCCTAAAGCGTCTGTTACTTTTCCTATTGAAATTACGTCCCTGATCATAATTACTGTAAGTTTGTTGACCTTGGTTATTATACGAAAAGTTTTTGTTTACAAAAGAATAATCAGATTGCTGCACTTCTAAAAGCTGCAACCCTGAACGCCGAAATATTTTCTTTTTGTTGACCCGTCAGAAGTGACACTCTTAATGACCGTGGTAATTTAGAGATGCATAATTGAATAAGTGCAGATTCACTGTACGGTTCACTTAAGTACTGGTTTTGTTGGACCATATGCTCAAAAAATTGCGTGACACTGGGAAAATTGGAGTTCTCATAATTTGGCAAACTAATTAGTTGATCTTTAATTCCGCGCTGTGTCGTCTTCGACCAGTACGCTGATAGAAAAGCATTCTGAAACTCTTCTACCGAATAGCACTGTCTCGCGATCGGTCTCATACGAGTTGCCGGTTCGCCTTCCAAAAAACTGCAAATAAATTCGAGTTTGTGCGTTACGGGCCAAGTCGGTGGAAAAGCAAAGCTAAACTGTTGTATCCAATCCAGTGGATGAATCTGCGTTCTATCGTTTTTAAATACTTTAAACTTTCTCCCTGACAGAAAATGTTTGTAATCTAAATTATCATCTCTGTGTGATGGAACAGGTTCAGGATCGTAAGAGAATCTATTGAACTGTGGTTGTTCGGAATCTAAGTCCCGTACTCTCTGTAGATTACTCAAATTATACGCGTTGCGCGAGTCTGACAAATGTTCGCAAAGTGGCGTCTGCTGTGATGTGTTATTAATTGAAATACTTTTCATCTCTGTTACTTCTTGTTGTAAACTCGATAACTTTCTACGCAACGTGTTATTAGACGAATCGATCTCATTAATTGTCTGCTGTAAATTTTGAAATTCAGGTGTTTGATTAAATGAAACCGGTGAAGTATCGTCTGATTTGTTGTCATTACTACTTTCTATAACGTCAATACGACTGGCCAATTCATCATATTTTTCAGTCAGTATTTTTACCTGCTCATCAGTTTTCGTGTCAGAGGCATTAATCTGTTTTTGCAATTTACGCGTAGTTTCATTCAGTTTTTTAACGTCAGTTTTGACGACATCTGAATCCTGTGTTAGTTCTAATTGTTCGAATCTGTCTGTCACTATCTGAATATCTGCTGTGTGTGTATCTGTTTTTGATTTAAGGTCAGAAATCTCATCACGTAATTCCGCGTTCAACTGTTCGATGGTATTAATTTTGTCCGATTCCGTAGCAATATTGTTGTCTACATACGTTTTTGCCTTCGCAAACATTTTACGTTTGTCTTCTTGTCTCTGAGCAGTGATTGTTTCCATGACTTGACTTTTGACTTTATTTTGATCCTGAATAAATTTACGGAAACGCGTATCACTGTTTTGTATATGGTGATTAAAGCGTTCGTCAATCTGAGTGTTCTGTTGGTCGAATTTCGCGTCGATCTTTTCATCCATTGTGGCCGAAAGTTCTGCTGTCATTGCTTTAAACTCGTCGCGTAATTGTGTAGCTTTTTCAGAGCATTGTTTAGCGACTCCGTTAATTTCGTCTCTAAGTGTTTCTGTTGCGGCTGTTTGCATTTCCCTTAATTCCTGAGCAACAGACCTAATTTCTTCGCTACTTTTTTTTGAACGAGCCTCAATTTCCACGCGCAACTGTTCCTTAGTGTCATGGCACTGCGCGGCAACGTCTCTAATTTGTTCACTAAGTTGTCTGGAACTGTTGTCTAATTTTTCATTTAACTGTCTGGAATTGTCGTCTAATTTTTCATTTAAGTGTTGTTTGAGTTTTTCGTTATCTTGTTTGACCTGTTCACTAAGTTTGTCTTGTTTTTCGTTCTGTTGTTTGACCTGTTCACTAAGTTTGTCTTGTTTTTCGTTCTGTTGTTTGACCTGTTCACTAAGTTGTTTGAGATCTTCACTCTGTTGTTTGTTACCCTCACTAAGGTTGTCTTGTTTTTCAATAATTTGGTTAACTCGTTGCAGCAATAGTGCCATAATTTGATCCGAGCCAAAATTAGCATTTCTATTCTCAGTGCTGTTTAGTGGTGTACCTGCAATTGTCGCGCTTTGTGTGACCATTTGGTCATTCTGCAATTTACAAAAACGATTATCAGTTGGATGTACACTGTCAGACACTATTTCGGAATTAAACAAATCCGTCGTACTTTGTGTATCCTGTTCATTTTCATTAGACAAATTTGTGTGTTCATCACGTAAATTTAGTAAACCGGTTGTGTTAGGCTGGGCAGCGCTCATTACAATAGAGCGTCCCGCGTCATCGATTGTCGTCAAATCAACAGAGGACATAACCGAGTTCGTTTGTTCATCATTAAGACAAAAGTCATCATTAGTGGTTGGAACGCATTGATTGTCAGTGAACGCAGGATTGTCATCATTACACTGCGTGTCACTAGTACTATTGGTGAAGTTATTTAATTCGCTTATTTCGTTCATAATACCTCGCGATACACTATTCACAGTCTTTCGCGGCATTTTTACAACAGTCACAATTATTCACAAAAGAAATAAGCACAAATACAAAAAGGCAACAAACAAATACAACAGAGCAACGAATTGCCGTTGACCTGTAGAAAGAAAGTCACAAGATTAGTAAAAGCGTTGCGCCAAATTCTAATTATATCTAAGCAAATAAGAGCAGATATCTGACTGTTTTTCAAAAGACTCTCAACGAAATTCGATCCTGGACTGGGTGTCGCCAAGTGTAACCTCCCCACAAAAATTTAAAAGATATTATTTTAAATGCTAATGGACATTGTGCTAAGTGTAACCTCCCAGAGAAATTTTGAAACACAATAATTGAATGTTAACTAGAATACAACCTAATGTAAGCTCCCACCAAATAAATTTAATGACAATAAAAATGAGAATCGCAATCTGGCTCAAGGTGTAAGCTGTCACGAAAATAATGAAAAACAATTCAATGCTAATGAGATTTCAGTGACAATGTAAACTCAATTAAACCAAAATATCAGTCTTTGGCCCTGTGCAAAAAATCATAATTAATTTCTTACCTCATTGAAACTGCATGTCAAATTTCTGCTCTTATTGTTGGCCACAGCTTGGAGGAACTGCATCACAAGTAATTTTTTTTTTTTTTTTGAAATTTAACTGAAACTTTTCTTTAAAGGACATGGAAGGAAATCGTTCGTTCAATTAAATAGTTCTTTTGTTAAAAAATTGCTTTGAAATCAAAATTATTATTGGGGCGATTGTTGCACGAATTAGTTACAGTTAATTTACATTATTTGCTGAGCGCATTTAAAAATAATATACCTCATCCTGAATCTTGACCAGAGTGCCATGTCGACGCCCGCCGACTCCTCACACACAACTGCACTGGGCTGCTACTACCGACATACTGCTCTGCCCTACTGCTACTGACAGACTGCCCACTGACTACTGCTCGCAACTGTACTGCACGACTACTACTACCGACATACTGCACTGGCCTACTGCTACTGACTGAGTGTACTGCACGACTACTACTGACAGAGTATCGCTCGCAACTCTCGCGCGGTCAAGCGCAGACTAGCCACGATAAATGGCTCTCTGGTCAGAGACTCTGCAATGCCTCGCCATCGCCGCCACACAACATACGTGTTTCAGTATCCATTATGGCAAGAAATGGAAAGAACCCATTTCATAGTATGATACTAGCTGGGATGTTATCAAGATATCCCTTCTGATCCTATTTTGTAAAGGGCACGTGAATGGATATTCTTATTTGAACATGCTGCAAACGTGGTTAATACCTGAGCGCGAAGATCATGTATCATGTGCGGCTGGAATAGGAAGGAAGGCCAGCACACTCTCCAGTCAGGTGTGTGAATTCTTTGATCAAAAATTTCGAGTTCGCTAGATTGGGCATGGTTCAGCAGCATCTACAGAACTATTGAAATGACCGTCACGAATCCGGACTTTCCCACGGCAGGCAATTCATTATGGACAATAATTAAGCACCATATGGCTTGGTACTGGAGTAGGGAGAGGCATAGATCGTGAAGGACACGATATTGCACATGCAGTGCTGCTGGACACATGTAGACACTGGAACATACAGTACACGATATACTGCCATGACCTACAGGAAGTGACTTCTCGGATGTACTATAGACTTTAGCAGTCACGCACTTCTCTGGGCATATATGGCACTGACCTTGTGAAATGGACTCCTGTTGTTACACAACGAAGCATTTACAGCTTTCCAGATGAGTAGAATTGTTCAAAAGTATTATATATTATCTGACCAAAATCATCCAGATACATGTTAGCGGACATTAATATGGGGTTTGTCTAAATTCGCCTTCGTTGTGGGTGAACTCTGTTGGGAAGACTTTCCATGAGATGCCTGAATGTCTGTGCAGGAATGGCAGCCCATTCTTGGTCAAAAGCCTAAACCAGAGAAGGTACTGATAATGATCCAACTTATCCCACAGGTGTCCCATTGCGCTCAGGTCAGGACTCTGCACGGACCAGTCTGTTATAGGAATGCTTTTGTCCACAGATCATTGTCTCACAGATCCTGCTCTGTGACAGGGCGTAGTGTCATCCTGATACAAACAACTATCGTCTCCAAATTGTTCCTCTACTGTATCCAGTACACAATGTCCTTCCACATTTAGCGTTTCCTAAAGCGTAATATAGCGACCACAGTAACACCAGCTCCTCTGTACTTCACTGTTGGCACTACGCACGACGGCAGGTCACGTTACCCAACCATTTGCCAAAACACAAATCCTTCCACCGAATTGCCATAGGGTATAGAGTTATGCACACTCCAAATCACTCGTTTCCACTGTCCAATGGCGTCGCTCTTTACGTCACCACAGGCGTCGCTTAGAAATGAGTAGAGGAATGCTCGACCATTTTATCCCATTCTCTTTACCTCCCTGCGCACATTGTGCTACCTGGACTACCGATACCACATTGGAACTCGCAACTGATTCCTTTCGCCAATTTAATGCGATTTTCTTAGTCACCCTCCGCAACGGTCGGCAGTCCCTGTCCGTCATTAAATGAGGAGAGCCTGAGCTTGGTTTAACTACTGTTATTTCGCGTTTGCACTTCTCAATCACAACAGTCGACTTGGGCATATTTAGAATGGTTGAAATGTCCTTTATGATATGCTTGTTACCCAGGTGACAACAACACTTCCCACCTCCTCTTCGCGTGCGCCTCAAGTGACATCTAGCGGTCAAATCCGCATTATTTAGGGGTGTCCTGATACTTTTGATCAGACGGTGTATTCCATCCGGCATACATTTGCCCGGTAGGAGTGTCGCTGCCCATTTTCCTCGTATCCGCTAGCCGCGGCCCGCGACATGGCAGCGCGGCTGCAGCGCGCCGGTGACACGGCGTTGCCGAATTGCCCGTGACGTCACGCGCAGCGGCAGGAATGCGACGCAGCGCCGGCGTCTGGCGCGGCTTGTGCAGCCCTCGCGCAACAAGTGCCGCCGCTGTGCCGGGGGGCCGTGCCGTTCCGCCTGGCCGCGAGGACATCCAGCCTTCCTGCCCCCCACCCCCGGCCGGCGCGCCTGACTCACTGCGTTCCTCATCACGATATTGCTCCGCTTGCTTGCCTGCCCGCCAGTGCTGAACGGCGGCGCCGTTCCACCAGCTGGAGTGGGCTGCCTCGCGATCGCTGGCTGACACCACACTCTTAATAGCAAACTGTTCTTCCAGTGCAGACATTCGTGGTTTGCATCTTTAATAAAGTACACTTGAATCCGTCATTTTATAAGCAGCGTAACTCCATAAACGCATATTTTTCAGAAAACATAAAAACTATTTTTAAAAGAAAATTCAACACATATCAAAGGTTGCTTCGTCCTTTTTAAAGAGTATAGTTAGGAGAGTAATTTAACATATAATATAATCTCCAGCTCCTAGTAGACACAGCCAAAACAGTGAGCAAAGTAAATGAAGTTAACGTTTTTTTCCAAAATTTACTCAAATGCAAGTGAAACGTGCTATTGTTATCAACTTAATAAAAACCTTACTTCCAAAAGCTGTGAAACATATAAAAACTGATTTTAGCAGCAAACTTATACAAATGCATTACAATCAAACCAAATGGCTCTGAGCACTATGGGACTTAACTTCTGAAGTCATTAGTCCCTAGAACTTGAAACTACTTAAACCTAACCAATCTAAGGACATCACACACATCCATGTCCGAGGCAGGATTCGAACCTGCGACCGTAGCGGTCACGCGTTTCCAGACTGTAGCGCCAAGAACCGTTCGGCCATCCCGGCCGGCAAAAGCATTACATTAGTAATGTATTGCCTTTAACATTAATTTGGGACATCTAACTTTTTTAAAATATTACACAACAAAAATAGTCTACAATGTTATGACTTGCTATGAAAATGCAAGACTGAAAACAATTACTCCAAATTATCAATGATTGATCAAAATTTCAAGACCAAATTGCTGATGTATACTGCTACATCTTCTTCAGGTCAGATAATTAGCTTCAGTGATTGAAGACAGTTTGCTATATGCCCTTCTTTGCGGTAAACACACGTTTTGTTGAGGCAACTACTGCCCCCGGATGCTGAGGTGAATATTTGACATGCCGGAAAGTTGATATCTGGAATGCAGTACACTCGTCTCGTGAAATATGTTCGCTTTCTAGTGAATTTACTATCTTCCTAGGGGAGGCCACTAATCCTCCAAGTTATTTACATCTTCGACGCCTACCATAATAACCATGAACTTCCCAGAGAATCTCGACTTATCTCACATATTTCTTTTTGAAGATAAATTCGATCGTGCTTTGACAAAAGCCTCTCCACAACAGCAAAATCACGGTCATTCGGGAGATAAAAATGTCCTCTCAGGAGAAAGAAGTGCTGGGTTTTATCAAAACACTCTGTTTCTACAAGAGCCATTAAAGGCCTTACTGTGGTGTGACTGATCACCACAGCTACCACTAAAGAGATGCATTTCTTCACATCCTTCGGAATGCAATTACCTGTGTAATGCAGAAGAAAAGAAGCTATTTCATTTGGTCCTTTGTTACCCTGGGTTTCACTATAGAGGTAAAAATGACCTTCTGATTTTTCATTATGAGTTTCAGAAACGTTGAGGGTTCAGTGTCAAATACAACACAACTGCTGCACCGGAATATTAGGCTGAGAAATACTCTGCACACAGTCAAATGTTATAAGAGCCAGATCCTCCCTTTCTATGCACAGATTCGTTGAAGCTTGAAGAGTATTGTAAAAAATTTTAGCTCTTCTTTGTGGATCATGGATCATTAATTCTGTTTTAACAACCTCCTTTGCCTGCTTGTTATGGAGTGGGTACTTCAGTTTCTGTTCCAGAACTTCAGGTGTACAGCAGGTATGTACTTGAGGCCTCCCAAAAATGAGGTGAAAATGATCTTTGAAGTATTTACCATAGTACTGATATGTAAAATCGACGTCAAAATGTTTTTCGTTTAACATCTGAAACATGATTTTCACATTTAACTTTGCATCACGGTAATTTTTCACCTTACAGGAATAGTGAGTCTATTTTCTTGCAAAAGACTCAGTATGGTGATGAATCAGCTTCTTAATTTCGGCAGGTTTTGAATCTGCTGTGTGTTTTTTCTCTTAAATCAAGTGGGCATTTCTAGACGGAATATATCTTTGTACATTGTTACAGGAGATGAGGCACCGTAAGCACATATTATGTTCGTCTTTGTTCTTGAAATTATTGAGTCTATCTAACAAAGATGTCTGATGAAATACATCGGTTGCTTGTATCACCTGTTTTTCTTCCGGCATTGTTTTTCCTGGATAGTTTACGTATTCGCTTCTTTGAACACGTGCTCTTTTAATTACCTCATTCTTGCGTTTATCTTCATTAGTCACACCTCTCTTTCGTATTGCGGAGCTGTCCACTATCGCACAACTTTAAAATAAAACTGTTATCAATTTCACCTTGTAACCACATAAGATAACCAAGACCAAGAATGTTCTGCTCTCTCTAAAAGGCAACAAACTCTTCAACAACGGCCGGCCGGAGTGGCCGTGCGGTTCTAGGCGCTACAGTCTGGAGGCGAGCGACCGCTACGGTCGCAGGTTCGAATCCTGCTTCGGGCATGGATGTGTGTGATGTCCTTAGGTTAGTTAGGTTTAATTAGTTCTAAGTTCTAGGCGACTGATGGCCTGAGAAGTTAAGTCGCATAGTGCTCAGAGCCATTTGAACCATTTTTCAACAACGACAAATCTTATTACTAGAATAAACAGATCACTCAGCACTGCCAACAGAATCAACAGTGTTGCCACGGTAAGATTAGAAACACCGTAACTCCAGGAGTTACGTTGTTTCTAAAACTAACATAAACTTACCAGACAGAAAAGACATACACAAGTAGAAGGAAATTATGCCGTTTCTATACAGAATACTGCGGCTATGTTTAAAGAGAGCCTGGACATCAATAACTCATTTTACCTAAAATGCAGTATTATGTTGTTTCTAAAATGACCGTTCCGCTTTAGGAAATACTGCAGCCAGCCACAGTTTTGGAAATGATTTTATTGTACCGTTATTAGTTTCGCGGCTGAGCACATCGTCAGATGATAGCATTGATATCTTGGAAAGTTTACATCTGTATTCTAAAATGCGAGTGCTATCCAGAAAATAACATACGGTTTGGCCCATCGCGGTGGTGGGTGGGACTACAGCAGCCGTCTTAGTGCCCACACTCAATACGCATCCAGCGATGACAGCGTCTGGTCTGATTCTCCGCTACTTTGCTTTCCGTGGCATGTTAAAATGTGCGCTGCAATAGAAAATCCCGCCACTTCTGAGGTGCGTTCAGTGATTTGTAAACAACTGCAAACCAAATGAAAATTATCGCGACCTTTGTGATGCGTACGGAAAAGGAATAATGAGAGAAAGCCGACTGAGGCAATGGTGCATTGACTTTCAAATGGCCGTACCAATATTGACGATAAGGATCGTAGTGATAGGCCTACACTTATTATTAGCCGTCGTCGAATAAACTAATAATTCAATGAATCTGTGATATTCGAACTGGACTACGCAGTGGTGCACAAATATAAGTATTTTATTAATTCCAACATTGTGTTGGTACCAGCATCACCAACTCAATTTGTTAATTAAGGTTTCCGTCAGAATTGCAAATACTGTTTTTATTAGTGGCTAGTTTCGAACATTTTTGTTCATTCTCAACTCTGACAGAAACACTAGTTAATGAATTACAAATAAGTATTTTCGCCTACTGTGGAAAATTGGCATTCCTGCAGTTGTGGCGCTCACCATGTTTATTTCGACATGTGCCAAAATTCATAACGGTTCTGGCTAACTTCATAAACTAGGAGGAAACGGAAGAAGTTTCCGAAACCTGCCTGTAAAGGGAGAGTCACTACAATTACTTTTACAGTTAGAACAATCTGCTGCACTTAATAAATAAATTTGGATTAGTTTCGCATTTTTTGCATTTAGTTCTGTTGTTGTAGCCCTCGAATGACGAAGTGGTGTCAACGTGAGACAGAAAAGCCGAAGACCAAAATACTCGCCAGTGTGCTTAACACGTGTCGTGCGCGACACTAGTCTTAGGAGGGTCCGCTTAGGGTGGAAATCATTCGTTCACCTGACACGACCGTCCAGGGCCCACTCCTCTGTAATCATTCACATGTCATTTCCTGTTCTGAATGACTTGTGAAATTCATGGCTCCTGCAGTAGTCGAACAGAGTTGCGTACTAACAACACACAATATTTCTACATAGGATTCCAAATTTGGTTTTTCCGTAAACCGATTTTCCAGTTTCGTTTCAGATTGGGCATGTGAACACTTCAATATCGAATCTGGAAATCCGGTTGTGGCTGCGGATTTCACATTCCGCAATCGGTTTTTGGCTTCGTGTAAATGCTCTTTCGCATGGGGGGCGTGAATTGGTTCTCAGTTCTACTTGCTTTTATTAGTATGTGAATGAAGTGAATTTTATGTGAAATGAACGAAAAGAACAAGTTCTTGTCCCATTAAGACTTATTAGTTTCCTTTAAGTAATAAGACGCTCTTTTTTTCGTTTTGAGATGGAAAGATATACGTGAATTCTGATATACAGCACAAATCACTTCAAACTCGAACCTTTTCTATGTCGTGAACGGTTCAAGATATCGACACGAGATTTGTGGCAAATGATACTAGGCAGAGATGTGCGTATTTTTGTTATATGGTTAATACTGTTATCTACTGCATAAAGTGAGATATTGAAGAAAGTACGCTACTTTTTAATACCAATGGTAGTAACAGTAGTAGTAGCTTTATTCGTCTGTAAATCATTTCTACAAGGATGACCGACTTGTCTTGGAGTTCCGATTTAAGAACAACAAAACTACAGTTCGTGTGTCCATGCATTTACATACTTACAGGTCTACTTCGACAATGATGGGATAGGCAGTCGGCCGTGGCGTTATAATTGCCACTGAAAACCACTGAAACCACTGAAAACCTAAATCAGGAAGGCCAGATGAAGACTCGAGCCTCCACTCTGCCGAATACAAAACCCCTCTATTAAGAACAGTGCTGCCTCATTCAACTTGTCCCTAGCGTACGATACCATTTTACAAAGAAGTTATTTAATAATGTAGGAGGTTATTTCTTGTAACAAAACAAGATTAAGGATTATTGGGCCAACTGATCCTTATGATACCACTTTCACTTGATATAATATTTTCTGATCTCGGTCCTAATATACGCAATTCATGATCTTTACGTAAGCGCGTGATATCACCCCACTCGTTTTCTTCCAGAGATTTCGAATGCAGTTAAAAAACGTATATCGTTCCATTTCAAAAGAAGTGAGTGTTAAAGAGCAATGAGTTTAGTCGATAGGTCCGTTACTAAGAAACTCCACATCTGTACTGTACTATCATCTAGCTTCCGACTAGATAAAATCTTCATAAAACTTGATTCGCCGCCAAAGTCTACCAAATCAGAGTTCCAACAACTTGCAGCTCCAATAGGACTTTATTACACGTTGACTATACATCACGCACGAGATTAGTTACTAGCATGCCTATTTATGTTACCCTGACAGCCACTTCAGATTATGACATTCGACCAATTAAACTACTTCAACAAAATTCAGTTTATGTCGAAATTATTGCTATATATTATGTTGAGTCTCTGATATTCCTTGCAGCCACGCTGAGCGGAGTAGTCTCTTTGCTGCACTTGCAGTGACGTCAACGACAGCGCTACAGTTCTCGGCTACACACGAAGTCCATAAGGAATACCGCAGGCAAATAAATAGAACAGCCACGACAGAACGTGCTCCGTATCAAATCTTCATACATAATAAACATGATTCTAACTCTGGAAATGACTTTTCCTCTGAACTCTGTAACACCCCACCCGTCACTTATCTGGTTTTGGCGTGTGTTCACCCCAGGTAATTGACTAACAGATCAACAGAGAGTGCAAAACTGCCGCAATATCGGATAACGCAAAGAAAATAATAAGGCCCTGTGACTCCTGATTGAGCTGCGGTGGCAGTGATGACATTAATTGATTCAGAATTGATCACTTTTAATTAAAAAGGGGTGCACATTGATGTTATATGCAGCTATTGAACACCAGATGCAAATGTTGAACATAAAATTAATTAAGAAAGTGCCTTGGGATTTCGACTACTTGATTGAAAACAGATGCAGTCGATTATCACAAATTTATTTTAACTCACGACCTTCAATCATCACATTACATGACTCTCCTACCAGGCAGTGGTAATAAATTGCGTTTGCGTGGAGTAAAGCTCGATAACTCAAAAGTAATTCCTATCGACTGACCCAGGTGTAATGCTAAGTGCGAGAAGAATTCTACAGTACACAGCCCATAAAACCCTCGTGGAAACTTTGCCAACATGATCCAACAAATTAATCAGTGGCAGGAGCGGTCGCAATATCCTCGAATACAGCGTGGTGGAGCGGTGTCGTTGTGCGAACGTCGGCCGACCTCGTGGTGCTGCAAGGCTGTGCTCGTCTATTCACTCCTAGCTATCCTGCTGAGTACATATCTGAACCAAAACTTTCTATCTCCAAGCTCAATCGTTCCATTTGCTAAATCCTAAACTGCAGAGATGCTCACTCTTTCTCAGGCAAGCTGGGTAAAGGACGCCACGTCCGCACTCTAGGCAAGCCGGTAACAGAAGACCTCTACTGAGACTTCTGCCAGTCCGCTCTTCACCCCAGTTTCCCCTGTAGCAAAATCACTTATGCCAATTGCAGCGCAAGTCACGTTAATTATGCGTCACTTCGCAGCGCCGAACAATGCCTGCTCTGGTAAGTGAACAAATTCCCACAAAATTTCCCTTCCTCTCAACTTCTTCTGTTTAGCTACCCCCAGGTCACCCATCAAGGTTAGCGTCTGCACAAACACCAAGTGTGCTGGAATTCTGACTCCCAGGAGAGTACTTCAAATTCCTTGGTCCTATGTTCCCATCGGAGGCCAGCATATTTCATGCTGTTACTCTTCACCTGATTTACTTCAGGCTCTGTGGACCGTGAATTCAGCGTGAAGTTGCTATAGTCACGAACACGCATATTTTGACCTCTGTTGACCTCTCCACTGTAGCTTGTGTGACTTTGTCACATGTTTCACAGAAAATGGAACGCGGACATTTATCAACAGGCGTACAAGTTCTCCGTCTGTTTCCCGGTACACCAGCATGGAGTCGGGGTCAACAACCCACTCACTGTCACTCATTTTAAGGCAGCTGGAGGCCATGCACCGTTACCGCTTTCTCAGAGCTTGAGCCACCCTAAGCAGCCTATTGTCGCTTCCCTTAGCTGCTCCCCCAGCAGGTCACGGTCAAATACTTCCCTGGGGTAAACTAGCGTCCAGTAAAACGACTCGTTTCAACAAAGTTTTCATGCTGTGTGAATTACTTTAAAACCATCGCCCGACATTAATTATTCCACTACATCCATACTATACCCTCTACAAGATGCATTGTGCCTTGTCAGTCATTTTGTTCAGCCCTACTGTTCGCTCAACGTGAGTTAGGCGATCTTTAATGACTTCGTGTAAGGGGCATAGTTCTTGCCATCTTACATAGCCCCTCTTTTCAAATCAATTTTGTAGTACGGGTGATGACTCCTATGGTGTTACCACCTGTGGTACAAAACTAATATCTCCATAACTGGTATTTTTAATTAGTTTGCGTGAGTAGTTACAGGCGATTGATTACCACTGCCTCCTCTCTGATGCAAACTCCCACTCATTCCTAGGGTACCTGCCTTCAGTGACTGGATTTACTGTTAAAGACGTGGTCATTATTTAGTCTAATTTTACTTTAATCTCTCCTGAGACAATTATTGGTCAGAGAACTCAAAAGAAAACTACAATTATATTACAAGTACACACGTCGCAAAGGGCAAATACACATGTTTAAGCACCTGTGTGCTTGTCATTTTAATGGCAACACCCGCAATTATAACTTAAGGTCCGTTCACTCTCGGTTATCCATCCCTACTAGACTTAGAATTACCAAAAACATACATGAACAATATTTGTGTAACAGTTTGTGAAGTTGATAGTAGTTGCTCTCATTAAATTATATGTGAATCCCTCTTTGACATTTTATAAATACAGGTTTTGTTTGTGTCTGTCTCTGGACGTTTATATTGTGCATGTTGTAAGTGTCATCTTTACACAATTCAACAAGGTCTCGCCCAGTCCAGTGTCTGGATTGTGTACGCACATGTACTTATATATATATATATATATATATATATATATATATATATATATATATATATATATATATAACACAAGCAAAATGACAAGAATCATTGCGTATTGAGCAACCACTGTTGTGTATTTGTAACATGGTATAAGTATGAAATCTTATTCTAACACAAACAGACGTGGCATGACAAATATATGACGTTTTAACAAATGGCACATTTATAAAATCATAACCTTCTTGTAACATAATTCATAAACAGAACAAATGAGTACGTTCGTTGAACCGCATGTTACTCATTTGAATCCACACTGACACACTCACACACACGGCACAAGTTTCTTGCAGGAACGGAAGTGACATTAGTTCTGACTAGCAAGTTGAGGGATGGCTAAAGGCTGAGAAGAGAGCAACGTCGATTACGGAGATGGCGCCACAGGCACCCGCATCTTCTTGAAGCAGGATGGCTCTCACCTAACAAGGGAACCTCCCCATCGCACCCCCCTCAGATTTAGTTATAAGTTGGCGCAGTGGATAGGCCTTGAAAAACTGAACACAGATCAATCGAGAAAACAGGAAGAAGTTGAGTGGAACTATGAAAAAATAAGCAAAATATGCAAACTGAGTAGTCCATGTGAAGATAGGCAACATCAAGGATATTCTGACCTCAGGAGCGTCGTGGTCCTGTGGTAAGCGTTAGCAGCTGGGGAGCGAGAGGTCCTTGGTTGAAGTCCTCCCTCATGTGAAAATTTTAATTTCTTTATTTTTGCAAAGCTATGATCTGCCTATTCGTTCATTGACGTCTCTGTTCACTGTAATAAGTTTAGTGTCTGCGTTTTGCGACCGCACCGCAAAACCGTGCGATTAGTAGACGAAAGGATGTGCCTCTCCAATGGGAACCGAAAACATTTGATCGCAAGGTAATAGGTCAACCGATTCCTCCACAGGAAAACACGTCTGATATATTCTATACGACACTGGTGACGGCATGTGCGTCACATGACAGGAATATGTTGTCGACCCACCTTACTTGTACACTTGGCGAATGGGTAAAAAGATACTTCTACGTTGCCCAATTTAGGTTTTCTTGTGGATGTGATAATTACTCCCAAAAAAGAGACGAAAACATAAGAGTTTGTCACATAAACTGTAACAAATGAATCCAACAGTTTCACAGTCGCACACTTTTCCCTGTGCTCTGTCATACATATGTTTCTAACGTTTTCAAATTTTTCCATGTGTAGACCGTCAAATCCTGCATATGTCCAAGCAAATCTGAACATGTCCTGGAATTTTGGAGAGCGAAGTTGATTATGTGTGAGTGTCTGAACTTTGATAATTGACTGAAAATAAAAATTAAACTCTTCGCTCGAAGAAAGACTTGAACCAAGGACCTCTCGTTCCGCAGCTGCTCACGCTAACCACGGGACCACGGCGCTCCTGAGTCCAGTCTGCCCTTGATATTGCTTATCTTGCGCATGGACTACTCAGTTTGCATATTTTGCTTATTTTTTCATAGTTCCACACAACTTCTTCCTGTTTTCTCGATTGATCTGTGTTCAGTTTTTCAAGGCCTATCCACTGTGCAACTTATAACTAAATCTGAGGGGGATGCGATGGGGAGGTTCCCTTGTAAGAGCTCGTTGTTGACATCTTGTCCGACAGGCCCAAGATCCCATCGGTGCATCTACGATCGGTGACCTCTCGCAGCTCAGCCACAGGTCATTGCTCTTTCTATAGACGCTTTAGGGCAAGGGAGGGACCGTGATAAGACGAGATCCTATTTTTTGCTCACACCTTCCCCTGAGATGACATGACCCAAAAAATGTACTTGTCTTCCTCCAAAACAGGACTTTTTTATATTTACCGTCACCCCATGTTTTCTTAATTTGGAGATCACTTCTCCCAGAAGATTTTTGTGAGATTCCCATGTCTTTTCCGCAATGAGGATATCATCAACGTAACATGTTATTCTCTCCCTTAACCCCTCATCCAAAATTGTTCCTAATCCTCTTATAAATGCAGCAGACGAAATATTCAGGCAAAAGGGGAGTCTCTTAAATTGATAGCATCTGCCAAATGCGATGAACGCCGTGTATCTTCTACATTCTGGATCCAACTCGATTTGCCAGAAGCTGGATTTCAAATCCAGAGAGGAAAATACCGAAACTTCATGGAATTTCTGCAGCAATTCATCGAGCCTCTCGGGTCTGTCGGTTTCCGGAACTATGATCGTATTGATCTGCCGGGAATCTAACACAAGTCGAATTTCCCCGTTCCTTTTGTCTACGATCCTGAGGGGGCTGTTGTACTCGTATTGTGACTTTACTGGCTCTATCACATCCTCCCTCTGCATCCGCTGGAGTTCGATAAAAACACGATCTCGGTACGACCACGGAATCGGGTACGGCGGTACTCGAAACGGTTTGTGCCTCTTTACGTCAAATTTATATTGATAGCCCTTTATGGAGCCCGTCTTGGGGAGAGAAACTTCAATATTCCTTCTTAGCACATTGCCTAACCCTTCTTTGTCTGCGTCTCTTATGACCTTTATGCCTTGCAATTTCTCGCTTATTTTCTTATGTATTTCTATTAACTGTGCTTGTTTCGAAGTACTATCTCGATTGTCCTGTCCGCCGTCGGCTTCAGCTGTTGACTCCTCCTGGTTTGGAAACTGTAGTCTGAGACAGCTCTTTTGTACCTGCCCTGGGATTTCCTGTTCATCGAAACGAAGATGGATTTTGTCACCCTCTCCTAATGTGACTTCTCCTCGACCCAAATCGATTATGGCTTTGTTCGTTGATAGGAAATCCATACCAATGATAATATAGGTGGACAGTTTGGGAATGACAAAAAGATTAGCAGTCAACTGATGTCCCTGACATTCGAATTCTAAACGTGTCTGTTGAGATATTTCTATACTCTTTCCAAGTAATGCACCCCTGATCTTCGTCTTTTGTGTGGCAAGAGTCGGTGGGTTCAGCACATTCTTAAATGTCTTAAATACCTCATCTGAGATCGCTGAAAGCCGGCTTCCACTACCAAGTATAGCGGCTACCGTTAAGTCACCTATTTTGATTTTGACTACTGGGTATATTTCTTTATTTTGTTGCCCTTCCTTTTCTTGGAGGAGTAACTCGGTGACATCTCGTATTCGATAACGTTTATGTTATTGACTAGTTCCGAGGTTACGGACGTTTTGCAACTCCTGTCCGCGCTCTGGTCTAGTCATTCGTAATCCTGCCCGTTAAGGTGGGGTGTACCAGGCTTCGGAGGGCCGACTTCGACCTCTTCCTGGTTGTTATTTTGGTAACCATAATTCCTGTTCCTTCCCGATTGCTGATTACCGCCCCAGGTCCTTTGTGATTTGCTATGTTGCACCGGAGAGTATCGCTCTTCTTCCGTGTACCTTCTTTTCGAGTTGTCATTACTCTTATTTTGATTGTGGCCGTTGTAGTTCGGTGCTGGCCTACTATCCCACTGGGGTCCATTATTGCGACGGTTGTTATTTTGTTCACGCTGTCGGCGTTTCTCCCGCGCCTGTTCTTCTTGAAATGTGAATTCCAGTTCACGCAAAATGCCCCTAAATACCTCAGTATCGCTACCACAACGACCGGCAAGTGATTGTTGATACGAGATGGGAAGTTTCATGTAGCATAACCTGATGATTTCCGCCCCGCTACATGGGTTGTCTATGTACTGGTTCCTTTTTGTCATATTTTCAAAAAAATTGACCGGACTCCGGTACCCTGCCCCTTCCATATCTCTGGACATCATAATTTCTTGTTTTATCCTTTCTTGGGTTTCTTTAGACCAATACTTGCCCAAGAAGGCATTTTTGAATTCTTCGAACGAGACGCTCGTCTTCGCTACATTTCTCATGCAATCAGCGGTCGCGCCCTCCGTATGGGAGCACACAAAATCTAGCTGGTACATCAATCGCCAGTGTGGAGGCAAAGATAACTCGAATTGTCCCATAAAAGTTTTTGGATGCAAGCTATTACCTTTGTCCTTGTAGTGATGGAACTTTCGGACTGATACAAAATGCTTGTAGTCAAACCGGTCATCATTCCACTTATCATTTCGACCGTTCTTACGATTCGTATGAACTTCGGGACGTGGACTAATTCGTTGCGACACGCTATCGTCATCTCTGCCCCTCTGTATGTTCGACAGTTGTCCGGTACATCTAATCAGCTGACAGCAATTGTGCTCACTGGACTGCTGCGCGCTGTCCGTGTTTACCTCGCTCGTTGCCTCAGAGCTGTGAATGAAGGCGTGGCTCCCGTTGCTTATAGCGTCAACTTTATCACACCGTGAAGTGGTTATCTGTGTTCCGCCAAGTGACGGTTCAGTCGACGCAGAATTACACCCTTCTCCTTTCCTGATGTCTCTGGAATGAGACGTTTTACCTCGTCCTCTAAATTTCTTTTTAATATCGCCACCTCCTCTTTCAACATCTCGTTAGGCCCTATGTCCGGTTGCTCTTGTTGCTTTTCTTCAACACGTTTTATCCGGCTTTGTAGCCTTGATAACATGACCTTTCCTACTTTTGCCGTGCTTTGCGTGGAGTCCCGAGTTTCTCTCGCTATTTTCCTTGCACCTTTCGCAATTAATTTGGCTTCAGTTGCCGTTCGTTTGATGATGGCAATATCTTTCTCTATTTTGACGCCGAGATTCTTTACCTCCTCTTTTACTTCCCTATGAACTTCTGTGAGCCTATAGTTCAGCTCCGAATTCGCCTTTTGAATTTCGGCATTAAGGTTGGCGCTCTGCTCTAAGTTCACCGTTTGCATCTGTTGCAACAGGTCCGTAATATTTTTGAGAGTAGCCGCATTTTTATCCTCGTCCTTTTGTGGTTGAAAATGCGACTCTTCTCTTCTGTTCTGAGGAACCCTTCGATATCTAGACAAGTACCGTCTCCGCGCCCCCGTCGGATCACTTGAGAATGAATCGTTTGATAATCGTCGGACACCGTTTTGTTCCGACACACTCTGGCTTCTTAGGCTGGATCTTCCATACTTATGGATTAATCCTGTACTCCCTGCGTCCCCCGAGCCCTCAGTATCACTGCCTTAATCAACGCCCTTGCTATTCAGCGGACTAAACCAGTCATGAGACGCAGTTTCAGGAAGTTGCAAATCGCGTTCGTCACGCTCATCGGTAGAGCTCTCCCTACTGTCACCCATGTTCTGCCGAGTAACTGTCTGATTATATTCTGCCGTTGTCTTGGCTTTTCCCCTCGTTATCATTTGCACTTTTATGTTACAAGAAAACTCAAAATCCAGGTACCCCTTATACTCAATAATTAGATAACACAAAACATATATCAGGACAAAAATTGATACACTGGGTGTGAGCAGTGACCCGACAAACAGTTAATAAAGAATTCCCCCAAAAAGGCTAGTACCAATGATTGTGTTCTGTATGCTCAGCAACGGCTGATTACGGCACTGCACATCATAAGTACTCCAACAACTCACAAATACAATGCAGAGGCACCTATAAATGTAAATTTGAAAGGACAGCACATGAAGAATACAATGTAACTTATTGTAACTAATGCTATCCGTTTTTCAATTAAAATGGCTAAGCAACGGATCACGTGGAAAAATTCCCTTTTTTAAGACTACTTCCTAGCAAATCCCGAAGTATCATATCCTGGCATGGGTCAGCCCCATATAACACCCCACCCATCACTTATCTGGTTTTGGCGTGTGTTCACCCCAGGTAATTGACTAACAGATCAACAGAGAGTGCAAAACTGCCGCAATATCGGATAACGCAAAGAAAGTAATAAGGCCCTGTGATTCCTGATTGAACTGCGGTGGCAGTGTTGACATTAATTGATTCAGAATTGATCACTTTTAATTAAAAAGGGGTGCACATTGATGTTATATGCAGCTATTGAACACCAGATGCAAATGTTGAACATAAAATTAATTAAGAAAGTGACTTGGGATTTCAACTACTTGATTGAAAACAGATGCAGTCGATTATCACAAATTTATTTTAACTCACGACCTTCAATCATCACATTACATGACTCTCCTACCAGGCAGTGGTAATAAATTGCATTTGCGTGGAGTAAGGCTCGATAACTCAAAAGTAATTCCTATCGACTGACCCAGGCGTAATGCAAAGTGCGAGAAGAATTCTACAGTACACAGCCCATAAAACCCTCGTGGAAACTTTGCCGACGTGATCCAACAAATTAATCAGTGGCCGGAGCGGTCGCAATATCACCGAATACAGCGTGGCGGAGCGGCGTCGTTGTGTGGACGTCGGCCGGCCTCGTGATGCTGCAAGGCTGTGCTTGTCTATTCACTCCTAGCTATCTTGCTCAGTACATAGCTGAACCAAAACTTTCTATTTCCAAACTCAATCGTTCCATTTGCTAAATCCTAAACTGCAGAGATCCTCACTCTTTCTCAGGCAAGCTGGGTAAAGAACGCCACGTCCGCACTCTAGACAATCTGGGAACGGAAGACCTCTACTGAGACTTCTGCCAGTCGGCTCTTCGCCTCGGTTTCCCCTCCAGCAAAATCACTTATGCCAATTGCAGCGCAAGTCACGTTAATTATGCATCGCTTCCCAGTGCCGAACAATGCCTGCTCTGGGAAGTGAACAAATTCCCACAAAATTTCCCTTCCTCACAACTTCTTCTATTTAGCTCACCCCAGGCCAACTATCAAGGTTAGCGTCTGCACAAACACCAAGTGTGCTGGAATTCTGAATCCCAGGAGAGTACTTCAAATTCCTTGGTCCTATGTTCCTTGGTCGCTCTTCACCTGATTTACTTCAGGCTCTGCAGACCGTGAATTCAGCGTGAAGTTGCTATAGTCACAAACATGCATATTTTGACCTCTGTTGACCGCTCCACTGTAGCTTGCGCAGCGTTGTCACATGTTTCACAGAAAACGGGACGACGGACATTTATCAACAGGCATACAAGTTCTCCGTCTGTTTCCCGGTACACCAGCATAGGGTCAGAGTCAACAACCCACTCACTGTCACTCATTTTAAGGCAGCTGGAGGCCATGCACCGTTACCGCTTTCTCAGAGCTTAAGCCGCCCTAAGCTGCCTATTGTCGCTTCCCTTAGCTGCTCCCCTGGCCGGCCATGGTCAAATACTTCCCTGGGGTAAACTAGCGTCCAGTAAAGCGACTCGTTTCCACGAAGTTTTCATGTCATCTGAATTACTTTAAAACCATCACCTGATATTACTTATTCCACTACATCCATACTATACCCTCTACAAGATGCATTGTGCCTTGTCAGTCATTTTGTTCAGCCCTTCATGTAAGGGGCATAGTTCTTGCCATCTTACAAGGGGAGTGTCAGCGCCAATACAACCCGGATCTACATCGGCCGGCATTCGCGTAATCCTTGGCAGAGAACCCATGGGGCCCACGGAATACCACGGTACTGCTCCAGTTCTTATGGCTCTGGCACCACGATTTTCAGTTACGAACATCTGCATCAGTGATGAGTTGGTTTGGAATTGTGGCTGGCTCCATAAGCTGGGAATAGCAGAGTGAGCTGGAATTCCTAAACAACACCACACTGTGATGCAAACGCCCTTAGCAGGAAACCCTGTTGCCGAATCCATAATATCTGAATTATGGAGCAATGGGAGAACGTCATTTGGTTACGTGAGTCTTGTTTCAATACAAAGTTGTAAACAAGTTGTTACACAGGGATACAATTTGGCTCAACAATAACTTAATATGATATTTAGGTAATTAATTATTAGAGTCTGTTCTTATATGAAAGGAGGTTTGCTCTTCTGTCTGCCTAATATTTCTTCATTCTTTCAGATATTTTCTTTCTTTCTTCATCTGAGACCACTCTTCCTGTACTCCTTTTATTGGTTTTCATTTGTTGTCTGGTTTGCGGGTCTTGCAGTATTCTGGTTTTCTCTGTCTTGTTTTTTAGGTCATCTACTGTAATTTGGAGTTCTTTTATATCTTCCTTAATTTCTGTGATCCATTTACTGTCGCTCTTGCTATTCCACAATTTTTGTATTATTTTTTTTACTAATTCTGTTTTCTGGAGTTCTCATCAGATGTCCAAAGAATGAGATGTGTTTCTTCCCGATCATGTTCATGATTGGTTCTATTTTCTTATATACTGTTTCATTTGATGCTATTTTCCTATGTCCATTTATTTCATACTGTTTATTTATACATGTCCTAATTATTCTTCTTTCTATTTTTAGTATTTTGTCAATTTCTGCTGTATTAGTTGTTTTGAAGATAGTTTCAGCTGCATACGTTATTTCTGGTTGGGTAACTGTTTTATAGTGTTTTAATTTTGCATCTATACATAGGCTTTTTTGTTGTATGTAGTTTTGGTAATGTAATTTGCACAGTTCAGCTTTTTTATTCTATTCTGCCATGATGGCTTCTCATTTAGATTGTATGTTATTATTTCGCCTAAATATTTAAATTTATCAACAATTTTGATTTCCTGTTCTTCTATTGTAATTTTGTTTACAAGTGGTGGATCAGTACATATACTAAATTATGTAACTAATCAAGAAATTGAAGTAATAAGTCCTTACCAATAAATAACTAGAGACTGCAGAGATGTTAGCATGAAAAATCAATGCTTCTAATTAACAATATGGTAATCTAAAAATCCAGAAACAGAAGACTTCACTATCTTGAGAAACAGCTTAAAAGTTATTACCAAGAGATTTATTTTCATTTGTTATTTTATTTTTATTTTTTTTTATTTATTGATTTATTTAACCTGGCAAGATTAGGGCCATCAGGCCCTCTCTTACATCTAACCAGGCATTCTACTTATTTTACATTCATATGTTTTAGTAGACATGTTAAACTACATCTAGTACAAAAAGTGAAATAAACAATTTGAAAGGTACACCTGGAAAAATACATACATATAGAGTTTATATTCTTAGGTCACAAGTACTGTTATAATTAGACATTATTGGAGAGAGATTTTAGATAGGAGTGCTGGCAGCAGGGAGTATGAGGAAGACTCATGGTGAAGGGAGGAGAAGAATAGAGACATGATGAAACATAATTAAGGAAATACACTCCTGGAAATGGAAAAAAGAACACATTGACACCGGCGTGCCAGACCCACCATACTTGCTCCGGACACTGCGAGAGGGCTGTACAATCAATGATCACACGCACGGCACAGCGGACACACCAGGAACCGCGGTGTTGGCCGTCGAATGGCGCTAGCTGCGCAGCATTTGTGCACCGCCGCCGTCAGTGTCAGCCAGCTTGCCGTGGCATACGGAGCTCCATCGCAGTCTTTAACACTGGTAGCATGCCGCGACAGCGTGGACGTGAACCGTATGTGCAGTTGACGGACTTTGAGCGAGGGCGTATAGTGGGCATGCGGGAGGCCGGGTGGACGTACCGCCGAATTGCTCAACACGTGGGGCGTGAGGTCTCCACAGTACATCGATGTTGTCGCCAGTGGTCGGCGGAAGGTGCACGTGCCCGTCGACCTGGGACCGGACCGCAGCGACGCACGGATGCACGCCAAGACCGTAGGATCCTACGCAGTGCCGTAGGGGACCGCACCGCCACTTCCCAGCAAATTAGGGACACTGTTGCTCCTGGGGTATCGGCGAGGACCATTCGCAACCGTCTCCATGAAGCTGGGCTATGGTCCCGCACACCGTTAGGCCGTCTTCCGCTCACGCCCCAACATCGTGCAGCCCGCCTCCAGTGGTGTCGCGACAGGCGTGAATGGAGGGACGAATGGAGACGTGTCGTCTTCAGCGATGAGAGTCGCTTCTGCCTTGGTGCCAATGATGGTCGTATGCGTGTTTGGCGCCGTGCAGGAGAGCGCCACAATCAGGACTGCATACGACCGAGGCACACAGGGCCAACACCCGGCATCATGGTGTGGGGAGCGATCTCCTACACTGGCCGTACACCACTGGTGATCGTCGAGGGGACACTGAATAGTGCACGGTACATCCAAACCGTCATCGAACCCATCGTTCTACCATTCCTAGACCGGCAAGGGAACTTGCTGTTCCAACAGGATAACGCACGTCCGCATGTATCCCGTGCCACCCAACGTGCTCTAGAAGGTGTAAGTCAACTACCCTGGCCAGCAAGATCTCCGGATCTGTCCCCCATTGAGCATGTTTGGGACTGGATGAAGCGTCGTCTCACGCGGTCTGCACGTCCAGCACGAACGCTGGTCCAACTGAGGTGCCAGGTGGAAATGGCATGGCAAGCCGTTCCACAGGACTACATCCAGCATCTCTACGATCGTCTCCATGGGAGAATAGCAGCCTGCATTGCTGCGAAAGGTGGATATACACTGTACTAGTGCCGACATTGTGCATGCTCTGTTGCCTGTGTCTATGTGCCTGTGGTTCTGTCAATGTGATCATGTGATGTATCTGACCCCAGGAATGTGTCAATAAAGTTTCCCCTTCCGGGGACAATGAATTCACGGTGTTCTTATTTCAATTTCCAGGAGTGTATAAAGGAAAAGAAGATTGCGTGGCTAATAGAGATAGATGAAGAGGAAGGCATCTCAGGAGCAAGGTAGGAGACGCTAGTTTTGCTATTTGACAGATGAGGGGATTGTCCTTGTACATTAATTTTGTGGAGAACTTTGTGAGGATGATAGTAGGAAATGCTTCAACTTCTTCTTAAAAGCAGCAGGAGATCGAATTTTGCGCAAGGTAAGGGGCAGTTTGTTCCAGAGGCGGACAGCGGCAACTGAGAAGGAGTTTGCAAAAGTTTTTGTTTTGTGAGTGGGCACAGTTAGGATACCAAATAAGAGTGACATCGTGTTTCGATTATGATGGCATGACAGGTTTTTAATCTCTGAAGCAAGGTACTGGGGTGCTTGCGCGACGAGGAGTCGCTGGAGTCTCTGTAATTAATATTCTTTGTAACTACATTTCTAATTAACTCTTCAATTGTTTACATCTCACACTTTCCCAATTTCCAGAATTTGAGGCCTTATTTGTGCATTTTACGTATGTAATCGGATAAAGCACGAGCTCTGTTGTACCATTGAATATAGCTAACCAAATCCAGACTGTAATTAATTATGTAACTAAATTAATATGAGAGACATTATGGTAATTAAAGTTCAGAATGATTTTCTTATGGAAAACTAAAGATATTACAATAAAATATTGTCATTAAATATTGTATTTTATACCTTATTCGGCTATACCATCCGGTTCTTTACGTTTTGTAAATTTTAATTGTAACATCGAAATTGTACAAAATTTATATTTCTTTATTTTGGAAGTTATTGTTAAAATTTTATATAAAGCGATGCAGCGATGCTGAGGGGGAGTCAGTTTTGAAGTTACTTTTGGAAGTCAAAGAGATCAGTGAATTCTGTAGTTGTTTTGTTTACAAGACGAGTATGCAGTTCGAATGTCAATTAATGTGAATAAATTTTGTGAAACATGAAAATTTAGCATTCATTCATCAATGCACCAGGCAGAAAAACCTTAAGTAACATTCAGCATGAATCGTTACACCGTCTCTGCACTAAAACAATGCAGAGACATTTCCAGGAGCAAAGAATTGCGGGGCCAGCCGCAATTCCAAACCCACTCATCACTGATGCAGATGTTCGTAACTGAAAAACGTGGTGCCGGAGCCATAAGACCTGGAGCAGTACCGTGGTATTCCGTGGGGCCCATGGGTTCTCTGCAAGGTCGCATTACTGCCATGGATTACGCGAACGCCGGCCGATGTAGCCGAGCGGTTCTAGCCGCTTGAGTCGGGAACCGCGCGACCGCTACGATCGCAGGTTCGAATCCTGCCTCGGGCATGGATGTGTCTGATGTCCTTAGGTTAGTTAGGTTTAAGTAGTTCTAAGTTCTAGGGGACTGATGGATGACCTCGGAAATTAAATCCCATAGTGCTCAGAGCCATCTGAAGCAAGAATGATTTCGCTTCCCAGACCGCACGACATGGATCTCACCGAATATTTAAAGGGCGTAATCTAGATGTCAGTTCGTCCACAGTACCCTGCACCGACAATATTTTCGCCATTATAGACGGCTTTAGAAGCAGCATGGTTCAGTATTTCTGCAGGGACTTCCGACGACTTGTTGTGTCCATGCTTCGTTGAACTGCTGTACTACCCCCTGCAAAAGGAGGTCCGACATGATATTAGGAGTTACCCCATGACTGTCACCTCATTGTAATTAGTGACCTCAGATGTTAAGTCCCCAAGTGCTCAGAGCCATTTGATTACGCGAGCAGTTTTACTGGTCAGGTTCATCCCACGGTACAATGCACACTGGTGACAGGACACCTGTTCACACAGCTCGCATCGTCCAGTGCTGGTTTTGTGGGCACGAGGATCAACTGTCCCCTGCTACAACAGCCACTATGTCTCAATATTATTGCGACTTCATGGTCTACTTTGGAGAGAAGGGTGCGCTTTCGCTATCGATCTCCATCAGTGTTGTCTGAACTTGCCACTATTTTGCAGGAAGAAAGGTATAAGATTCCCTTGAAAACCACAGATGTCTATTCCTAGACGACTGTAAGCTCGTATTAATGCCAACGGATTTGCTGCATCGTATTAGACATGGTAATATGTTTTTGTGTTTCCAAATTTTTTTTGCAACTCCTGTACACATCTAAGCAAGCATTAGTGCTGTGTTCCATACACGACTGTAACGGGAAGAAACCCTAACTTGTAGTACAAAGCTAAGTTCCCACTACCCTCCACTTCAGTCCTTTGCAGAGTACGTACATAGACGTAAATTTTACTAAAAGTACTACGACCTTACAGATGAAATGGCGCTGACGAAATATATTATAACAGGGAAAATAAAACGGGCACTGCCAAGATCAACCGAGCGAAGAAGCGCATTGGTTAACACACTTTACTCGCATTCGAGAGGACGACGGTTCAAACCCGCGCCCGGCCATACTAAATAAGGTTTTCCGTGATTTACCTAAATCGCATCAGGCAAATGCCGGATTGGTTCCTTTGAAAAGGTTCAACATGGTTCAAATGGCTCTAAGCACTATGGGACTTAATATCTGAGGTCATCAGTCCCCTAGACTTAGAACTACTTAAACCCAACTAACCTAAGGACATCACATACATCCATGCCAGAGGCAGGATTCGAACCTGCGACCGTAGCAGCAGCGCGATTCCGGACTTAAGCGCCTAGAACCGCTCGGTCACAACGGCCGGCGTTGAAAAGACACGGCCGATTTCCTTCCCCATACTTCCCCAATCCGAGCTCCGTCTCTAATGACGTCGATGTCGACGGGACTTTATACACTAATCTCCACCGCCAACATAGACAAGTAGGACTGCCAAACAGATACATCTTCAAGTACACGGGCTCAAAAACCGCTGACGATGGCTCACCCGTTCCCGAATCATACGCCGCGTTAGCAATGCATGGCTTAAATTGCGGACATTGGTGCACTCTGTGATAAGCAGATCACGGAGAAATTCAAATCGAATGTACAACTCTGTGGAATCAGCGCTTTTATGTTCGCCCGCAACAAATAAACAGAGCAACGACTTGCTTCGGTGGACACTTGAACGGATGCTTCATGATAAAGTACCCAATGATAAAATTCCCAAACGGAACGGAGTGGCATCTGTCGTTGATGAGGGAAACCAATCAACGGTGTTGTGGGCACGTATTTCGAGCAGATAAACAAACAACAGTAAAACACGAGGTTTTCGTTGAAAAAATGGTTCAAATGGCTCTGAGCACTATGGGACTTAACATCTGAGGTCATCAGTCCCCTATACTTAGAACGCCTTAAATCTAACTAACATAAGGAAATCACACACATCCATGCCCGAGGCAGGATTCGAACCTGCGACCGCAGCAATCGCGCTGTTCCAGACTGAAGCGCCTAGAACCGCTCGGCCACAGCGGCCGGCTTTTCGTGGAAAGTCGATGGTAAACAACATACCGAGAGATCGAGACAACGTTCGGTAGATACATCCCATATGCAGCTTGGTTCCGTGATGATGTTACAAACTTTCATTATTAATGGAGAAGGGTAAACGTTTCAGTTTGAAGTAAGGGACGCTCGTCCTGAAACGGGTGAGTGGAAAGTTGTAAACGAAGGTCTTCCTGATAGCTCTGACAGTGGAATACAGGTACCGGCACTGTTGTTGCTAAGATTGTACGGTAGGTAACTTTCACAGGTGGTAGTATGGACCGACGAAGGAAAAAAAGTCCAGTAAACATCAGCTCTAAAGTGAATACCTTAAGAGCTATGGATACTTGTTCAGTATCGAAGAATAAGTGCTAGTAGTTCTTAAGGTATACAATTAGAATCCGTGTTTACTAGACTTTTTTCTTGTTTTTCATCATACGACCAACCCTGAAAGTTACCTACACTACAGTCTTAGCAACAATCGTGCTATACATGTATTGCACTTCAGAAGTATCAGAAAGATTTTCGTTTATAGCTTTCTACTCGGTCGTTGCCGCACCAGCGTCGCTTACTTCAGATTGACACACAGAGATGACAAAAGCTATGGGATAGTGATATGCCCATGTACAAATAGCGGTAGTGTCACGTACACAAGACATAAAAGGGCAGTGTATTGGCGGAGCTGTCATTTGTACTCAAGTGATTCACGTGGAAAGGTTTCCTTCGTGATTATGGCCGCACGCTGGGAATTGGCAGACTTTGAAGGCGAAATGCTAGTTGGAGCTAGACGCATAGGACATTCCATTTCTAAAATCGTTGGGAAATTCAATATTCCGAGATCCACAATGTTAGCAGTGAGCACCTCACGCCACGGACAGCGCAGTGGTCGACGGCCTTCACTTAACGATCGAGAGCAGTGGCATTTGTATAGAAGTCAGTAGTAGCAGACAAGCAACACTGACGTGAAATAACCGCAGAAATCAATTTGGGATGTAAGACGAACGTGTTCGTTAGGACAGTGCGGTGAAGTTTGGCCTTAACGGGCTATGGCAGCGGATGACCCACGCGAGTACCTTTTCTAACAGCAAGACATCACCTGCAGCGCTTCTCCTGGGCTCGAGACCACATCGGTTGAACCTTAGACAAATGAAAAACCGTGGCCTGATCAGATGAGTCGGTTTCAGTCGGTAAGAGCTGACGGTAGGGATCGAGTGTGGCCCAAACGAAGCCATGGATCCGGTTTCTCAATAAGGCACTGTGCAAGCTGCTGGTGGCTGTTTAATGGTGTGGACTGTGTTTACATGGAACACTGCCTGTAAATGGTTACGTCCGGTTACTTGGAGACCATTTGCAGCCACTCTTGGACTTCAAGCTCCCAAATAAGTATGGAATCTTTATGAATGACAATGTGTCATGTCACCAGGCCACAACTGTTCGCGATTGGTTTGAAGAAAATTCTGGACAGATCGAGAGAATGGTTTGGTTACCCAGATCGCCCGACATGAATCTCATAGAACATTCATGGGACATAATAGAGAAGTCAGTTCTTGCACAAAACCCTACACCGGCAACACTTTCGCAGTTATGGACGGTTATAGAGGCAGTAAGGCTAGTTTCTGCGCAGGGCCTTCCAACGACTTGTTGACTCCATGTTACGGTGGCTTGGTTCAAATGGCTCTGAGCACTATGGGACTCAACTTCTGAGGTCATCAGTCCCCTAGAACTTAGAACTGCTTAAACCTAACTAATCTAAGGACATCACACACATCCATGCCCGAAGCAGGATTCGAACCTGCGATCGTAGCGGTCGCGCGGTTCCCGACTGTAGCGCCTAGAACCGCTCGGCCACTCTGGCCGGCTCCATGCACCGTCGAGTTGCTGTACTCCGCCTTGCAAAAGGAGGTTCGACACGATATTAGGAGGCATACTACAACTATTGTAACCTCAGTGAATGGAAACATGGTCCAGGTAGGCTGTATCAATTTTTTATTATGTATTTGATAGGCCATCTTCGATCTTTGGTCGTTTTCTAATACATACCTTAAGATTCCAGCTTCATTTCACATTATGATGCATCGTTGACACATATCGACAAGAATACATCTTACTTCTGTGCACGTGTGGCACAAAAACAATATTTACTATTCTCCATCATCCATTGAAAGTTTGTAACATCATCACGGAATGACGCTGTAGACAAGATTGCGGGTCTCCACCATGACCAAGCACAAGATCGCGGTAAATGGAGATAGAGAGCAGAAAGGGCAGACCCTGTTGCATTGTGAGACAAAGGCCGAGGACGAAGCATGAGAAGAAGGAGAAGAAGTTCGTGCTGACTAAGTTGAACTAGCTGATTTCAGACATCATGCAGCGAGAAAAAAAAACTGGCGCTAGGAAAACCAGTATTTAATCCGGCTAGCACAAATAAGTGTAGCTTTACATGTAAATGGAACACGGGAACAACGTGGCGCGTGGCATTGGAGAGGCGCCCGTGAGAACGGGACGGTGTGGGCTCAACGTGTCGCGTGTTGCATGGGTTGCCGCCACGGACGCGCCGGCCGGCGGCAGGATGCTACACCCACTTCCTCTTCCCTCCTCCCTCCCCCCTCCCTTCCACACCACCCTTCCCCTTCCCGCCCCCCTCATCTATTCCGACCCACCCGGGCGGCCGCCAGAAATCGCAATTGGGACTTCCTCTGTGCGTCGGCTGCTCGCTTCGCGTCCTCCACACTGTTACGAGAGCGTCCAATGACAGTGCACCGGGAGTAGCTAGATACGCTGGAATGTCGCTGCGAGACTTTTCCTCTAGCCGGCAGGCGCCACTACTTCCGTGGTAACGTCAGTGAGGAAGCAAAACCCTTAGCTCACTGGGTCTACATCTCTAAACTCCGTCTCTCCAGTGTACAATACAGCTTCAAACGGCTAATCAGTTTACATCTAAACTTGCAACTACGCGACTACCCTGTAATTCACACTTTACCCCTTGACAGAGGGGTCAGCGAACCACTTTCATTCTATTTCTTTACCGTTCTACTCTCGAACAGCGCGCAGCAATAACGAACACTTAGATCTTTCTGTGTGTCCATTCTTCTGATTGCAGACGGCCACGGTACCCGAGCGGTTCTAGGCACTTCAGTCCGGAACCGCGCGACTGCTACGGTCGCAGGTTCCAATCCTGCCTCGGGCATGGATGTGTGTGATGTCTTTAGATTAGTTAGGTTTAAGCAGTTCTAAGTTCTAGGGGACTGATGACCTCCGATGTTAAGTCCCATAGTGCTCAGAGCCATTTGAACCTTTTTTTCTGATTGGAGATTTAAGGGAATTTGGCAGGTCGCTTATGCATTAAAGTGGAATACCTACAACCCTCCTTACGATGTTATTTATTATATGGCTACCAGTTTCGGTGCTTCAGTACACCACTTCAGGCCTTAACTGACGCTGAGCCTCTTATTTTGTTAAGATGATCATTTCTCCCTGTGTAAGTGGATGTCAACAAAATATTTTCATCTTTAGAAGAGAAAGTTGGAGACTCAAATTTCGTAAAAACATGTACCACAATGAAAAACGCCATTGTTTTAACGATTGTTATCTCAGCTCCTGTATCACATCGGTGACACTCTCTCCCCTGTTTCGTGATAATACGAAACGAGCTGTATTTCATTGGACTTTTCCGATGTCCTTCGTAGTCCTATCTGGCAATCATCCCAAACTGCATATCAGCTCTCTACCAGAGGACGGACAAGCATAGTAAACGCAGTCTTCTAAGTACTCTACCAATAAAACGCAGTCCTTGGTTCGCCTTCCCCATCACATTATCTATGTGAAAGTTCCAATTTAATTTGTTACCAACTGTTATTTCTAGGTATTTAGTTGAATTGACAGCCTACACATTTATCAGGTAACGGAAAGTTAATTCATTCCATGAAGCACTCACGTGGATGACATCACACTATTAATTATTTCGTTATTATTTATCATCATCATCCTCATTATTATTATTATTCTTTCTTTCTTTTCTCAGACGTTATGTCTGGTCAAAAATGGAAAGTGACGCGGACCTTGATCAAGCGTGACTTCCTTTTAACTGTACGGTATATGTTATATTGCATTTAGGAACTTTCGGGTAATTCAACATGTATCAATAATTACGGATTTCTGTAGTTGTATATATAAGTTTGGATGTAGCTGTACTGCATTGATGTACTGGTGGATATTGTGTGGTATGACTCCTGTAGTTGATAGTATAATTGGTATAATGTCAACTTTATCCTGATGCCGCATGTCCTTGACTTCCTCAGCCAGTTGGATGTATTTTTCAATTTTTTCTCCTGTTTTCTTTTGTATATTTGTTGTATTGGGTATGGATATTTCGATTTGTTGTATTAATTTCTTCTTTTTATTGGTGAGTATGATGTTAGGTTTGTTATGTGGTGTTGTTTTATCTGTTATAATGGTTCTGTTCCAGTATAATTTGTATTCATCATTCTCCAGTACATTTTGTAGTGCATACTTGTATGTGGGAACGTGTTGTTTTATACGTTTATGTTGTAAGGCAAGCTGTTGATGTATTATTTTTGCTACATTGTCATGTCTTCTGGGGTATTCTGTATTTGCTAGTATTGTACACCCGCTTGTGATGTGATCTACTGTTTCTATTTGTTGTTTGCAAAGTCTGCATTTATCTGTTGTGGTATTGGGATCTTTAATAATATGCTTACTGTAATATCTGGTGTTTATTGTTTGATCCTGTATTGCAATCATGAATCCTTCCGTCTCACTGTATATATTGCCTTTTCTTAGCCATGTGTTGGATGCGTCTTTATCGATGTGTGGCTGTGTTAGATGGTACGGGTGCTTGCCACGTAGTGTTTTCTTTTTCCAATTTACTTTCTTCGTATCTGTTGATGTTATGTGATCTAAAGGATTGTAGAAGTGGTTATGAAATTGCAGTGGTGTAGCCGATGTATTTATATGAGTGATTGCTTTGTGTATTTTGCTAGTTTCTGCTCGTTCTAGAAAGAATTTTCTTAAATTGTCTACCTGTGCATAATGTAGGTTTTTTATGTCGATAAATCCCCTTCTTCCTTCCTTTCTGCTTAATGTGCATCTTTCAGTATGGAAATGAGCGTTTGGCGTCATTGGCCGGGAGGCCCCTCGCGGGGCAGGTCCGGCCGCCATATCGCAGGTCTTATTACATTCGGCGCCACATTGGGCGACCTGCACGCCGGATGGGGATGAAATGATGATGAACACAACACAACACCCAGTCCCTGAGCGGAGAAAATCTCCGACCCAGCCGGGAATCGAACCCGGGCCCAGAGGACGGCAATCCGTCACGCTGACCACTCAGCTACTGGGGCGGACTGCATCTTTCAGTTGCTGAATGTATGTGATATATTCTATATTTGTGGCATTGTGATCGTGTAAGTGTATTGAGTGCTTCTAGGTCTGTGGTACACCATTTCACTACTCCAAATGAGTAGGTCAATATTGGTATAGCATAAGTATTTATAGCTTTTGTCTTGTTTCTTGCTGTCAATTCTGTTTTCAGTATTTTTGTTAGTCTTTGTCTATATTTTTCTTTTAGTTCTTCTTTAATGTTTGTATTATCTATTCCTATTTTTTGTCTGTATCCTAGATATTTATAGGCATCTGTTTTTTCCATCGCTTCTATGCAGTCGCTGTGGTTATCCAATATGTAATCTTCCTGTTTAGTGTGTTTTCCCTTGACTATGCTATTTTTCTTACATTTGTCTGTTCCAAAAGCCATATTTATATCATTGCTGAATACTTCTGTTATCTTTAGTAACTGGTTGAGTTGTTGATTTGTTGCTGCCAGTAGTTCTAGATCATCCATGTATAGCAGATGTGTGATTTTGTGTGGGTATGTTCCAGTAATATTGTATCCATAATTTGTATTATTTAGCATGTTGGATAGTGGGTTCAGAGCAAGGCAGAACGAGAAAGGACTTAATGAGTCTCCTTGGTATATTCCACGCTTAATCTGTATTGGCTGTGATGTGATATTATTTGAATTTGTTTGGATGTTAAGTGTTCCAATTTTTCATTACTATGTTTAGGAACTGTATCAATTTAGGATCTACTTTGTATATTTCCAATATTTGTAGTAACCATGAGTGGGGTACACTATCTAAAGCTTTTTGGTAATCAATGTATGCGTAGTGTAGCGACCTTTGTTTAGTTTTAGCTTGATATATCACCTCTGCATCTATTATCAGTTGCTCTTTACATCCTCGTGCTCCTTTGCAACAGCCTTTTTGTTCTTCATTTATAATTTTGTTCTGTGTTGTATGTGTCATTAATTTCTGTGTAATGACTGAAGTTAATATTTTGTATATTGTTGGTAGGCATGTTATGGGGCGATATTTAGCTGGGTTTGCTGTGTCTGCTTGATCTTTAGGTTCCAGATAAGTTATTCCACGTGTAAGTGTATCAGGGAATGTGTATGGGTCTGCAATGTGACTGTTAAATAATTTAGTTAGATGTGAATGTGTTGAGGTGAACTTCTTTAGCCAGAAATTTGCTATTTTATCTTTTCCAGGGGCTTTCCAATTGTGAGTAGAATTAATTGCTTGGGTGACTTCATGTTGCAAAATTATCACTTCAGGCATTTGTGGTATCATCTTGTATGTATCTGTTTCTGCTTGTGTCCATCGTGCATGCCTGTTATGTTGTACCGGGTTTGACCATATGTTGCTCCAGAAGTGTTCCATGTCTGTTATGTTTGGTGGATTGTCTATTTTAATGTGTGTGTTATCTATTGCCTGGTAAAATTTCTTTTGGTTTGTGTTGAATGTTTGGTTTCGTTTCCTTCTATTTTCACTTTTTTGTATCTTCTAAGTCGTTTGGCCAGTGCTTGTAATTTCTGCTTCTTTTCATCTAATTGCTCTATCGCTTCTTGTTGTGAGATTTTACCTAACCTTTTTCGTTTTTTTTCCTGACATTTCATTTCCAATAAATTGTGTTAGCTGTCCGATGTCTTTTCTCAGTTTTTCTATTCTGATCTGTAGCCTGTGTTGCCATGCTGGTTTTGTGGGTTTCTTCTGTGTGTTGGTTGGTTCTGATCTCTGCCTAGTGTGTATATTTAGTGTAGTGAGTGCTCCTATATAAACCAGTAGTTGTAACTCTTCCATAGTTGTGTTTTCATTTATTTTGTTGTGTATGATTGTGTTGATAGTTTTTATTGTTGTTTCGACTTGTGGGTTATTTGGCGGCCTATGCAAGAATGGTCTAATGTCTGTATTTGTGTCTTTGTATTCTATATATGTCAGCTGAAATTTTTCTTCTATACCCAACATGTGTGTTACTTCGAGTTCTATTTGTGCTTGTTCTGGTGGCTGTCTTAAGATTTCGTTTTCCTCTGGTTGTTTAATTCATGCGTGTTGTTCTTTGTTTGTTTGCTCTGGGATGTATGAGTCCATTACTGTATTTTCTTCTTCTTCTGATTGCACATTATTTTGTTCCAGTATTTGTTGTACTTGTTGTTTGATGTTTTCTAATTCTGACTGGGGTATCCTGTTATTTTTGATTATTACACGGATCTGATCAGCTAGTCGTTGTCCTGTTAAAAATTTTAATTCTGGGTATCTGATAATAAATGTTGTGTATACTTGTGATCTGTATCCAGTTGTGTTGGTTCCTAGGTTTGTTGCTTGGTAATAACAGAACATGAGGTGTCGATTAACTTCATCTGACCATCTCATCCTCTGTTTTTGTTTTCCTTCTAGGGTGGTTGCAGGAAGCATATCCTGCAAAACACCTCTATTTGGATTTAAATCATTTTCCAGTTGGCTAGCAGTGTCGTTACCATTGTGGGCGGGCATAGGGTTCAAACGTCGTCCCCGACCATGACGGCGCTTGTCTGAGGCTTCTTTAGTTCTTTCGTGAAATCTTCTCGGGTGATCAGCCGAGTAAAGGCGTCGTCTTCTCGCAACGTTTCGAAGGGTTTCGTACCCATCATCTTCGCTTGAAGATGATGGGTACGAAACCCTTCGAAACGTTGCGAGAAGACGACGCCTTTACTCGGCTGATCACCCGAGAAGATTTCACGAATGGAATACGCCGAGAAAGTCTCAAATCACATTCTTTAGTTCTGTCCTGAACCAAGTAATCACACTAAAAGGGGGGTTAGCCCTATTAGTGGTTTGTTCTTTTCGTCGCCTTTTACGACTGGCAGAACATACCGGAGGCCTATTCTTTTCCCGGGCCTCCACAGGGTTTATTATTATTATTATTACTATTTACTTAAATATTTGACGTTAACCATGTAAGCAAGAAACAGTTTAGAGAAGATTTGAAATTGTGCTTAAATTTTGTTGGAAGTCTGTAAGCACTCCCACATTCTCATATACTGGATGAATATAGTGTGGGTAATATTGAAGCCATGAGTTACCCTATATCAAGACATATACACAGTTTGTAACACTTGACTTATTGGGATGTTAAACCCTGATCTTCCTTCCTTCCTTGACTAATTGTGTTAGGCCTTTAACATAAGACTGTACCTGTTAATGAGTATATTACGACAGCATTTTAAATTTTTCAGTTAGTTGCCAACCTGATAGCCAACCTGAAACTGGGGATTGTGCACCGGATTAACCGCTAAGTAGCATAGGGATAGCGTCACTCATTCGTAATCAAATCGTCTTCGGCAAATTTTGATTAATAATCAGCATTGGCGGCCGAAGACTTCCGCCATAAGATATCACCCTCATCCTGCGAACGGCCTTATTAAAGAGGGCGGAGGAGCGGACAGAAGTTCAGGGCACTCTCTTGTCCTAGGGGTGAGAAACTTCCCTTAAAGGCGGAAGAATGAGCAATGATCAACGCATGAGGATGCATAAGGCAATGGAAACCACTGCATTAAAGACACGTAACGTGTATCCACAGGACATGTGGCCTGTAATTGAAAAAGTGTCATGATGATCTCTCCATTGGCAGAAGATTCCGGAATAGTGCCCCATTCGGATATCCGGTAGTGAACTGCCAAGGGGGAGGTTACCACGAGAAAAAGATTGAATAATCAACGAAAGGAAAACGTTGCGCGAGTCGGGGCTTGGAATGTCAGAAGCTTGAATGTGGTAGGGAAACTAGAAAATCTGAAAAGGAAAATGCAAAGGCTCAATCAAGATATAGTAGGGGTCAGTGAAGTGAAGTGGAAAGAAAACAAGGGATTTCTGGTCAGATGAATATAGGGTAATATCAACAGCAGCAGCAGAAAATGGTATAACGGGAGTAGGATTCGTTATGAATAGGAAGGTAGAGCAGAGAGTGTGTTACTGTGAACAGTTCAGTGACAGGGTTGTTCTTATCAGAATCGACAGCAAATCAACACCGACAATGATAGTTCACGTATAGATTCCGACGTCGTAAGCTGAAGATGAACCGATAGAGAAAGTGTATGAGGATATTGAAAGGGTAATACATTATTTAATGGGGGATGATCTAATAGTCATGGAGGACTGGAATGTAGCTGTAGAGAGTAGAAGAAAAGGTTACAGGAGAATATGGGCTTAAGACAAGGAATGAGAGAGAAGACAGATTAATTGAGCTCTGTAACAAGTTTCAGCTAGTAACAGCAAATACTCTGTTGAAGAAACACAAGAGGAGGAGGTATACTTGGTAAAGGTCTGGTGATACGGGAAGATTTCAGTTAGATTACATCATGGTCAGACAGAGATTCCGAAATCATATACTGGATTGTAAGGTGTACTCAGGAGCAGATATAGACTCAGATCACAATGTAGTAGTGATGAAAAGTAGGCTGAAGTGTTAAACTTTAGTCAGGAATAATCAATACGCAAAGAAGTGGGATACGGAAGTACTAAGGAATGACACGATATGGTTGAAGCTCTCTAAGGCTGTAGATACAGCAATAAGGAATAGCGCAGTAGGCAGTACAGTTGAAGAGGAATGGACATCTCAAAAAAGGGCCATCGCAGAAGTTAGGAAGGAAAACATAGGTACAAAGGAGATAACTGCTAAGAAACCGTGGATAACAGAAGAAATACTTCAATTGATCGATGAAAGGAGGAAGTACAAAAATGTTCCGGGAAACTCAGGAATACAGAAATACAAGTCGCTGAGGAATGAAATAAATAAGAAGTGCAGGGAAGCTGAGACGAAATGGCTGCTGGAAAAATGTGAAGAAATCGTAAAAGAAATGACTGTCGGAAGGACAGACACAGCGTCCAGAAAAATCAACCTTCGGTGATATTAAAAGGAAGGGCGATAACATTAAGAGAGCAACGGGAATTCCACTGTTAAATGCAGGCGAGAGAGCGGCATAGGTGGAAAGAATACATTGAATGCCCCCCGTAGGGGGAAGATTTGTCTGATGTGATAGAAGAAGAAACCCGAGTCGATTTAGAAGAGATAGGGGATCTGGTATTAGAATCAGAATTTAAAGAGCTTTGGAGGACTTAAGATCAAATAAGGTACAAGAGATGGATAATATTCCATCAGAATTTCTAAAATCATTGAGGGAAGTGGCAAAAAAGCAACTATTCACGTTGGTGTGTAGAATGTATGAGTCCGGCAACATACCATATGACTTTCGGAAAAGCATAATCCACACAAATCTGAAGACGGCAAGAGCTGACAAGTGCGAGAATTATCCCACAATCAGCTTAATAGTTCATGCAGCCAAGTTGCTTACAAGAATAATGTACAGAAGAATGGAAAAGAAAATTGAGGATGCGCTATATGACGATCATTTTGGCTTTAGAAAAGGTAAAGGCACGAGAGAGGCAATTCTGACGTTGCGGTTAATAATGGAAGCAAGCCTAAAGAAAAATCAACAAGACACGTTCATAGGATTCGTCGATCTAGAAAAAGAGTTCGACAATGTAAAATGGTGCAAGATGTTCGAAATTCTGAAAAAACTAGGGAAAAGCTATAGGGAGAGACGGGTTATATACAATATATACAACAGCCAAGTGGGAATGATAAGAGTGGATGACCAAGATCGCGATTTACGAAGTCGTGGGTGTACCCTAAAAATGCCGTCTTATCGTGACTAGCATTAAGGTGGTTGCCGACAGGTCGGCTGCTGTTAACTGCTGCTGAGCTGAGCCGCTGTGCTGACATTGCGAATCGCTCATCTCATCATTCTCTTGATTAATCATCGCGGGTGCGTGTAGGTTCGAAGTGAAACCTCGAAGACTTGGCAGAGGGCCGAAGTCAAGAAAAACACTTACGAGTGCGGAGTCCAGAGTAGTATCACCAACTGGGAGATCGAATCAGAATACCCATACGAAACCCAATACGACTACGAATGCTTCTCAGTTTTTGCTAGCCTTCTTTCAGAGTTTCGCATGGCAGCCCGCTCAATCTTTTCTAGCCAATCCCTTTATGGGACTGGCTCTTCCAGTCAGACTGGCTCTTCCAGTCTGGAAGTCCGTTCCCTAGCTCCCATCATAAAGTTAAAACGTTTCCTCCAGTGAGATATGTGTATATGGAAACGGAATACGAGGTTCGCCTCGCTCTAGAGTCGAGACATGTTCGTGCGAAAGTCTGGAAATTTTGTTGGCCTTCGCACAGCGTTCCCACAGGAAGAGCAAAGTTTGGAAATTCGTAGACACACGAGTGGCTATACATTTTGCTTGAGGAAACGTGCCTGGAGACCATACACCAATGGTTTCCCGCTCTGCTAATGAGTACACCAGGTTTACGTCCTGCCACTCATTGTTCGTGGAAGCGTAGCCAGGAGGACAGTCGCCGAAAAGGCTCGTCCGACTATCCATGCGGCCCTCAAGCGTGAGATCCTGCATTCTAAATGCTAGCCAGCTCTTCCAGAACGTGCGAAAGTTCCTCCTGTTTACGCCCCAGCGATAAGGAGTTCCTCTGCTCAAGAGCAGGTGCATTTATCGGAAAAAGCTACTATAAGAGTGAAACATTAGATGGGTGGGTTAACTACAGTACTACACGCTAACCTCTAGCCACTCATGTAAACAACACACAGTCGATAAATAACGATAAATCGGAAAGTAAGTGAAGGAAGAGAGTCTCGTATGCTAATTCATTATGCTAATAGGATAAAACGTGAGGATAAAGGCCTGAAATAGGCCGCCACCTCTCAAAGGTAATGAAAAGGGGATCTCGAAGAAAGGGCCCAATCATCGGTCTTAACACGCCAGAAACGTAACGCCTGCTGTCCAGATTACTGGCCATGGGAAGCATACCAATTTTATTAAACATTAGATTGATACTTCGCCAGTATATGTATACAAACTACGCTGCTTTGTAAAACTTAAGGCAGAGGTAGGTAAGGTAACGTAACATATTAACAATCCTGCGGAAATCAATGAAAATGCGGGAGTCCGTTGTCAGAGGTCCCACAGTCGTGCAAAGAAAGCTAGACGTCACAAGGTGTGAAATCAAATTGACTACAGCGCCAAATAGGGCTGGTCCCGCAGCACGAGGCAGTTTGAAAAAACGAGGAATGAATGCGTGTGTGTGTGTGTTTGAGTCAATCAGCGACCAGTTACGGTGCACTGCTGTGGCGTATTTTCATTACAACACGGCCCGGAAACAACATTTGGATGACATCACACGGTGAAGAATTATCGGGAAACTGGTAGAAGGACGAAGTGTGACTAGCGTAGCTTAGGCATTTGGTACTGCTCACAGTAGATTACTTTTTCATGTGCATGGAGAGCGTTCCGAACCACAGACAGTGCTGCCCGAAGGAGAGGAGTGGTCGACCACGGTCAACTACAGCTGCAGATAACCACTACACTATGCAACAAGCAAGAAGGGACCCACGTCAGACAGCGGGTCCAATTGCAACCACATTTAAGAAGACATCCAGGGATGCACTCTGAGGCTCCACAGTGGTACGGCGTCTGCATGGGCAGGGTCACTTTGCCCGATGACCACGTGGTTGTGTTCCGCTGACACCCGAACATCAGCGGCACCCTTGCGATCTCGACGTACCCTCATATGGCGAGAGGCTACAACGCTTAATGCATCCAGGAGTATTGTCGAACATGATTGTTTTCGTGTTCCAGGTGTTATGGTGTTGAGAAACAATGTTACATGGGCGTACTGACCTCTAGATCTTCGAACCGGTACACTCACCGATCAGCGTTATAGTGACACTGTACTCCTTCTCCACATGCGTCTCGTCAGGGGTGCACTCTGCTCTGACTTCATTCTTATCGATGAAAATGCATGACCGCCTCGAGCAACGCAGGTGGAGGGGCTCTTATAACGAGAGGATATTCAGCAAATATCCCCCGACTTCAATCTCATCGAGTACGTGTAGAATGCATTGGGGAGACGAAATGCGACACGGCCACATGTACAAACGACCATCAAGCAACTGTCAGCCGCGCTGGTGGAGGAATGGAACGCCTGCCTCAAGAACTCCTTAGCAACCTCGTGGCCAGCATGGGGCACGTTGGACCACACACCCTGTTAAGAACCATGTGATGGTTTTCTGCAACGTCCAAACGTCTAGGGGGCCATCATAAATCGCCGTTACTTCAGTGTAATTATTGTCTTTTCTCTTCGACTCATTGCGTTTTTTTTCTTTTTTTTTAGTTACCTTCTGTTCTACAATGTAGCAGTTCTTTCTATGTTTCATCGAGCTATATTACTTGGCACTGACATCATGCAAAAATTGCTTTCCTTCTTAAGTTTTGCAGTCAGTTTGCTATATGGCATCGTTGCCATTGGTTATTACTGCCAGCCAATCGCAAACCTCCAATGCGAGATCACCTCTTCGATGACCCCAGGAACCAGCAAATGTACAGGATGAATTAATGTTGTGTGTCTAGGGCCTCCCGTCGGGTAGACTGTTCGCCGGGTGCAAGTCTTTCGATGTGACGCCACTTCGGCGACTTGCTCGTAGACGGGGATGAAATGATGATGATTAGGACAACACTACACCCAGTCCCTGAGCGGAGCAAATCTCCGACCAAGCCGGGAATCGAACTCGAGCCCTTAGGATTGACATTATGTCGCTCTGACCACTCAGTAACGGAGGCGGACAATGTCCAGGATAATTCATTTAAGCAGCTCATCTTGAAATTGCAGCTCACTATTACATTTTAAGTAACGAGAATGGGCCAAATGAGATTAATCTTATATTCATGACTCTTTACTTTCAGACCAGTTTGCTACTGTCATGGCTCAATAGAAGATAAAATGCTACAGTTGCTAAGAAACTACTTATCACAAGATATTACTGTGTGATTTCCGCAACAAGTCTGAATAAAATGGATCATCTTAGTGGCAGTGGAGAAGCAGTTTGCTACGAACGTTTCGTTGGGCTCCTCCAGAAGACTATGTGTATGAGTTCTGATGAAAAAGAGGCGAAACTGGTACTGTAGATTTGTGTCATTACCAAATGTGTTCAGTTAGCGACAGTCATGAAACGAGAGTCTCCATTACTGAGACCTCCATTTATAAATAGCTAGAAATGTTCCAACACACTTTCTTCCTCGGAGAGATCGTTAAATCGTGTTGTCAACAAATTTACTGTGAAAAAGGTAAATACAGGTAGGTTGATAGAAATTGCACATCCGTAAAATTAAATACCATGTAACTCCCAGGGCCGGTTCGAGAACCTTCATTTGGTGTCCTCCCCCCCCTCCCCTCCCCCCCCCCCCCACTCCTCGTCCACATGTTTTTCTTCGCATACTTGAACCCATGCTTCTGGCACCCTCTTGGCATGTAAAGTGCTCGAATCCCTTTTGACATGTCCTGAAGGTGCTCGAGAGGTTCCCGTTTAACCCTGTCTCATTCCTCAACGGCAGTCCTCTGTGGTCGTTCAGCTTGTGAGGAGGGTTCCGTGACGAAGCACTGGATATTTAAACTAATCTCAAGCACGTGCAGTAGGGTTCATGTCAGCTGATATCACAGCCCATTTCAGTCCGTTGATTGCTGCGTCATAAGTTGGAATATTCTGCCCTGATACTGCACGCCCTCAAAATTATTCTCGCTGAGAATCGACCGACATCCGTGCACGAAACCAGCGCAAAATATGACTGACCCTTCTCAGCTCGTGCGTTGGTACTTGGCAGCCTCGGTAACTCTGCTCTGCGCTCGCTGGTGATACACCGTCCTGTACTCGTCCGCCTGGGAGCTCGGGGTCACAGCACGAAGTTAAACACCTGATGATGGACATGTAAGAGCGCAAAGGCGGTCGCGCTTTAACTACTGACACATAAAGAGAACCTTACAACTACAGCGGTACTGCCAACCTCTGCTAAACAAAAAAACAAAAAAAAGAGACTTAATATTGGATTCGAACCAGGGGCGCTTCAGACGAACGTGGTTTTAACCGTGCGAGCAGCCTGATGAAGTTGCGTCGAAACTTTCATTTTCTCATAAGATGCGTGTTGGCATCTAAGCCGAAACAGGTGTCCCTTTATTTTCATCCTACTATCTCAGTGCCAAGGTTCGGCAGAATGCAACCAATGGCGGTTTGAAATTTCCCTTTGAATGTAAAGAAAGACTGGTAAACTTGTACGTTATTTGATTTTAAAACAGCTGAGCAAAACTCAACGTACTCAGACAGTTTTCTCTTATTCTGATCATGTATAACTGACACACAATATTTTTAGCGGAACGCAGTCTGACTTTCAATAATCCCTACAAAAGAATGGCCCTGACTAATAATAACTTATACCATTCATGAATCAATTACCTCACAAAAATCTTCGTTACTCGAACTACTGCAATGCAGTGAGCGCGAATACTGGCAGCTAAATAAAAGATTCAAACTACTGAAGGCACTAACTACTGATAGGCATATAGTTAGCAAATGAAAGATTTTTGATAGAGAACAAACAATGTATTTACCTTAATAGTGTTCAAAAGTCATAACCCGCCAGGATAGCTGAGAGCGCATACATCCAGTTTAAGGCAGCAGAAATGAACCAAGAAAAGTTGAAGAAACTACAGGCCCAGGTGCGGATTGGAGGGAAAGGCACACCGCGAAGGAAGAAGAAGGTTGTTCATGCAACCGCAGCTACTGATGACAAGAAGTTGCAAAGTTCGTTGAAGAAGCTTTCAGTAAATACTATACCGGGCATCGAAGAAATAAATATGATCAAGGATGACGGTACTGTAATTCACTTTAATAATCCTAAAGCCCAAGCGTCTTTAGCGGCCAATACATTTGCCATCACTGGCCTTGGAGAAACAAAGCAAATTACAGAAATGTTACCGGGTATTCTAAGTCAGTTGGGCACTGAAGGTTTGACTCAATTAAAGCGCCTGGCATCGAGTGTGGCAAACAGTGCTGCAGGCGGCAAAGCTAGCATTGAAGAAGACGACGAAGTTCCTGAACTTGTTGAGAACTTCGACGAGGCAAGTAAGGAAGAGGTTGCAGTAATATCAGATAAATCCAAGGGGAAGGACGCAGAAGGATCCGGAGGTGACGGAAAACAGGAAGAAAAATCCAAAGAAAATAAGGCGGAAGCAACAAACAAGGACAAGGAGAATTGAAGAATCTGAAGGCTCAGTTATTTTGCCGTGAAGAGTAGCTGTACCCCTGAATCCTCCAAGCAGCGGCAGCAGTCTTCATGGACATTTTGATGTGCATTTGCAACATCAGTTCTATAAAAATTTACTCTCATTGTATGTGAATAGAATCAAAATCAAAGTTTAATAAAAATAACTTTGAGTGATTGTATACTTGCTTGATATAATTGAAAGAAAAAAGTTAATTTTCATTTCTCTTACATGTTATAAAGCTCTTAAACTTCGGAGGAGAAATGTTGAGTTAGTGTCTTAAAGTTGTTTTGTATTCTTTAACCACACTATTTTATCAGCTGTTGAGCAAGTGAGACTTAACTAGCAGATTGTATAATAAAACTGATAAAAAAAGAAAAAAAAAGAGCGCTAATGCGCTGCTTCCTGGACTCGGGTAGGCGCGCCGGCGCCAGATCGGATCCGCCCGGTGGATTAACGACGACGGCCGGTGTGCCAGCCAGCCTGGATGTGGTTCTTAGGCGGTTTTTCACATCCTACTAGGTGAATACCGGGCTGGTCCCCACGTCCCGTCTCAGTTACACGACTCGCAGCCATTTGAAAAACATTCACACTATTTCACGATTTACGCTAGACACAGACAGCTGGGGTACACTAATTCCGTCCTGGAGGGTACGGGGTGGCGGCAGGAAGGGCATCCGGCCACCCCTTAACATGCGAAATCCGGTTAACCATGGCCGACCCTGCGTAACCGCGGGACAAGGCGCAAGCGATAGATAGATAGTGTTCAAAAGTGATAATATATATGTCAGTTCATGGCATCCAGTCTTGCAGATTTCCTTTTTCTGACACACGACCAGATCGTGCGCTCATAGTAACATCTCTAAACTCTGGCATCTCTCTCCCCACATCCACCACTGCTGGCGGCTCCCCTCCAACTGCCCCAGCGCTACGCGCTGTTCACATCCAACTGTCTAACGCTACACTAGCGAATATTCCAACAATGAGTCCAAGCAGCCACAGACTGCACACAGCGCAGTCAGCGATTTTCATACAGAGCACTACGTGGCGTTACCAGCATAAAAATCTAAACAGCCTGCTTACAGGGTTTCCCTTATTAGAAAATCTTTTCTTGCTGGGTGTCGTTTTGGTTATAAATCTTTTTTTTCAGTATTTATACCAAGACAACCGTTCAAGTAAAAGTTTTGTGTAGTTATAACTTACTTCAAAAGAACAGCAAAAGTTTTATACCAGTTTTTACTTAAGTGACCCCTTACTAGCCTCATTTCCTTAATGTGGGTGTTGCAAAACATTTTGTGAACAGTTTATGTTCGCTAATTTGTTGGCTGAGTAACAGGTTTAAAAGTTGTCACTGACAGACTACCACCGCCCCTGGAAATGGAGATGAAATGATTGTCCAGCGGAAATAGGGAGGACGCTTGCGGAACATTATTCGCATCTGACCACAAGCTTTATCCTCGGCGCTGAATCCGCGCTTCCGATCTGCACAGATACTAGTGTGGTTCCGCGTACGGTGACGCCAGGTGGGAATTTCCGCTGGCGCCGGCGTCGTTTCGCCGCCGGGGCACCACTCTCTGTCCGGATGCGCAGGCCGGAGGCGCCTTCGTGGAAAAATCCCTCGCAGGGATGGGGGGGGGGGGGGGGGGGAGCGTCGCTTGTGTATGCCGGCACAGCCTCTGACGTGTTTGTGTATGCGTGCGCGTTCACGTGATTGAATTAAGAAAGGTCGTTGATCTCCGCATTGGCGTGTGTGTGTGCGTGCGTGCGTGTGTGGGTGGGTGGGCGGGTGGCAGCGGCGAGAGAGGAAGCGAAGAGGTAAAAAGCGGCTGGCGGAGGCTAAGTTTGGCCGTATAATTTACACTACAAATGAGGAAACATGTAAACGCCGAAGGGTGAATTGAGATAAACCACAGACAGCAGCGGGGGCCGTAGAGGAAGGACAGGAGTGGCTAGGCGATGCGTACAGAAAGACGCGTTCGGCCGGTCGCCGGCAGCGGCGGCGGCGAGCTATTTCCTTAGTCAAATAAACGCGAGCTGGGCCCGCCCGCCAGTGTAAACACGGCACGCATGCGCGCGGTGGCAGCCGCGCGACGCCCCGGCCCGAGGTACGCCAGCGATGCGACGCGCCTTTGTTGCCTGCGCGGGAGCGCTTCGCACCTGTCGCCAGCGCACCGCCTGCGCCAAAGCCTCCGCCGTTGCGGCAGCCCCTCCTGTAAGGGCCCGCCGTTTAAAGGTCGATTCACACTGGTCGTCACGTCAAAGCATTCTGCACTGCATTTCAAATGGCGGCATCCACACTGGCCGTCACCTCACTTCACGTCATGTCACGGCACAGTCGACGTTTCTCGGGAAGAAAGTTTTGACGGCTGATGTCATCATCCGCTGTTGATCACGTGACCTCTAACCTCATTTCCTCCCGATACGCAGATATGTTCGTTATTATCAGTCTTTGTTCTTCGTTACATTTGTTATTTGTTGTTGTTGTTGTTGTTGTCTTCAGTCCTGAGACTGGTTTGATGCAGCTCTCCATGCTACTCTATCCTGTGCAAGCTTCTTCATCTCCCAGTACTTACTGCAACCTACATCCTTCTGAATCTGCTTAGTGTATTCATCTCTTGGTCTCCCTCTACGATTTTTACCTTCCACGATGCCCTCCAATACTAAATTGGTGATCCCTTGATGCCTTAGAACGTGTCTTACCAACCGATCCCTTCTTCTTGTCAAGTTGTACAACAAACTCCTCTTCTTCCCAATTCTATTCAATACCTCCTCATTAGTTACGTGATCTATCCACCTAATCTTCAGCATTCTTCTGTAGCACCACATTTCGAAAGCTTCTATTCTCTTCTTGTTCAAACTATTTATCGTCCATGTTTCACTTCCATACATGGCTACACTCTATACAAATACCTTCAGGAACGACTTCCTGCACTTAAATCTATACTCGATGTTAACAAATTTCTCTTCTTCAGAAACGCTTCCCTTGCCATTGCCAGTCTACATTTTATATCGTCTCTACTTCGACCATCATCAGTTATTTTGCTCCCCAAATAGCAAAACTCTTTTACTACTTTAAGCGTCTCATTTCCTAATGTAATTCCCTCAGCATCACCCAACTTAATTCGACTACATTCCATTATCCTCGTTCTGCTTCTATTGATGTTCATCTTATACCCTCCTTTCAAGACACTGTCCATTCCGTTCAACTGCTCTTCCAAGTCCTTTGCTGTCTCTGACAGAATTACAATGTCATCGGCGAACCTCAGCGTTTTTATTTCTTCTCCATGAATTTTAATACCTACTCCGAATTTTTCTTTTGTTTTCTTTACTGCTTGCTCAATATACAGATTGAATAACATCGGGGAGAGACTACAACCCTGTCTCACTCCCTTCCCAACCACTGCTTCCCTTTCATACCCCTCGACTCTTATAACTGCCATCTGGTTTCTGTACCAATTGTAAATAGCCTTTCGCTCCGTGTATTTTACCACTGCCACCTTTAGAATTTGAAAGAGAGTATTCCAGTCAACATTGTCAAAAGCTTTCTCTAAGTCTACAAATGCTAGAAATGTAGGTTTGCCTTTCCTTAATCTACACTCCTGGAAATGGAAAAAAGAACACATTGACACCGGTGTGTCAGACCCACCATACTTGCTCCGGACACTGCGAGAGGGCTGTACAAGCAATGATCACACGCACGGCACAGCGGACACACCAGGAACCGCGGTGTTGGCCGTCGAATGGCGCTAGCTGCGCAGCATTTGTGCACCGCCGCCGTCAGTGTCAGCCAGTTTGCCGTGGCATACGGAGCTCCATCGCAGTCTTTAACACTGGTAGCATGCCGCGACAGCGTGGACGTGAACCGTATGTGCAGTTGACAGACTTTGAGCGAGGGCGTATAGTGGGCACGCGGGAAGCCGGGTGGACGTACCGCCGAATTGCTCAACACGTGGGGCGTGAGGTCTCCACAGTACATCGATGTTGTCGCCAGTGGTCGGCGGAAGGTGCACGTGCCCGACGACCTGGGACCGGACCGCAGCGGCGCACGGATGCACGCCAAGACCGTAGGATCCTACGCAGTGCCGTAGGGGACCGCACCACCACTTCCCAGCAAATTAGGGACACTGTTGCTCCTGGGGTATCGGCGAGGACCATTCGCAACCGTCTCCATGAAGCTGGGCTACGGTCCCGCACACCGTTAGGCCGTCTTCCGCTCACGCCCCAACATCGTGCAGCCCGCCTCCAGTGGTGTCGCGACAGGCGTGAATGGAGGGACGAATGGAGACGTGTCGTCTTCAGCGATGAGAGTCGCTTCTGCCTTGGTGCCAATGATGGTCGTATGCGTGTTTGGCGCCGTGCAGGTGAGCGCCACAATCAGGACTGCATATGACCGAGGCACACAGGGCCAACACCCGGCATCATGGTGTGGGGAGCGATCTCCTACACTGGCCGTACACCACTGGTGATCGTCGAGGGGACACTGAATAGTGCACGGTACATCCAAACCGTCATCGAACCCATCGTTCTACCATTCCTAGACCGGCAAGGGAACTTGCTGTTCCAACAGGACAATGCACGTCCGCATGTATCCCGTGCCACCCAACGTGCTCTAGAAGGTGTAAGTCAACTACCCTGGCCAGCAAGATCTCCGGATCTGTCCCCCATTGAGCATGTTTGGGACTGGATGAAGCGTCGTCTCACGCGGTCTGCACGTCCAGCACGAACGCTGGTCCAACTGAGGCGCCAGGTGGAAATGGCATGGCAAGCCGTTCCACAGGACTAGATGCAGCATATCTACGATCGTCTCCATGGGAGAATAGCAGCCTGCATTGCTGCGAAAGGTGGATATACACTGTACTAGTGCCGACATTGTGCATGCTCTGTTGCCTGTGTCAATGTGCCTGTGGTTCTGTCAGTGTGATCATGTGATGTATCTGACCCCAGGAATGTGTCAATAAAGTTTCCCCTTCCTGGGACAATGAATTCACGGTGTTCTTATTTCAATTTCCAGGAGTGTATTTTCTAAGATAAGTCGTAGGGTCAGTATTGCCTCACGTGCTCCAACATTTCTGCGGAATCCAAACTGATCTTCCCCGAGGTCGGCCCCTACCAGTTTTTCCATTTGTCTGTCACAAACTATTTAGTTCGTTATTTCTTTTGTTAAATTTGAAATTTTATGATGAAGAATGAAATATTAATTGAATTAATTGAATAAATATTAATTGAAGCATTGAGGTAGCAGTATGAATTGCACGACATTAGCGTACTAAATTACCTGCCCTTTATTTCATTTGTAAATTGGATTTTTATACCAGGTGAACAAAAAGTCAGTATAAATTTGAAAACTGAATAAATCACGGATTAATGTAGATAGAGAGGTACAAATTGACACTCAAGCTTGGAATGACATGGGGTTTTATTAGAACCAAAAAAATACAAAAGTTCAAAAAATGTCCGACAGATGGCGCTTCATCTGATCTGAATAGCAATAATTAGCATAACAAAGTAAGACAAAGCAGAGATAATGTTCTTTACAGGAAATGCTCAATATGTCCACCATCATTCCTCAACAGTAGCTGTAGTCGAGGAATAATGTTGTGAACAGCACTGTAAAGCATGTCCGGAGTTATGGTGAGGCAATGGCGTCAGCATTCTTAGGGATGTCGGTCGATCACGATACACTTGCGACTTCAGGTAATCCCAAAGCTAATAATCGCACGGACTGAGGTCTGGGGACGTGGGAGGTCAAGCATGACGAAAGTGGCGGCTGAGCACACGATCATCACCAAACGACGCGTGCAAGAGATCTTTCACGCGTCTAGCAATATGGGGTGGAGCGCCATCCTGCATTAACATCGTACGTTCAAGCAGGTGTTTATCAGCCAGGTTGGGGATGATGCGATTCTGTAACATATCGGCGTACCTCTCACCCGTCACGGTAGCAGTTTTGCTGGTCCAGCTCCATCTGTCGGACATTTTGTGAACTTTGTTTTTTTTTATGCAAATAAAACCCCATGTCATTCCAAGCACGTGTGTCAATTCTTACCTCTCTATCTACATTATTCCGTGGTTTATTAAGTTTTCAAATTTATACTGACTTTTTGATCACCCGGTACATACCGGTATCGTTTTTAATATTTTACAATGAAACAGATTGTAATACGGCTGTAACCTGAATTGAAGAAAGTACTGTTGGTACGACCAGATTGATTAGTAAGTGGAATGTATTTGTATGTTGTCAGGTATTTGTAATGTTTCGTAAAGAAATGGACCGAAACCTACGCAAAATCCTTTTTTTTTTTGTGAAGAATGCAAGTACCGTAATGTATTAGAGTTGTTTGTTTTAGCCGGCCGCGGTGGCCGAGCGGTTCTAGGCACTTCAGTCCGGAACCGCGCGACTGCTACGCTCGCAGGTTCGAATCCTGCCTCGGGCATGGATGTGTGTGATGTCCTTAGGTTAGTTAGGTTTAAGTAGTTCTAACTTCTAGGGGACTGATGACCTCCGCTGTTAAGTCCCATAGCGCTCAGAGCCATTTGAACCATTTGTTTCTTTCAATACTGGTATGTGTTTGTGGCACGCCTATTTATTGTTATGTATTTCTCTTGATGGTGTGTGAAACAGATTTGGAGCATCAATGGCCAATATTTATGTGGTTTCACTAGCTAACTCCAGTACAAATAAGGCACCTGAACTATTAAAAGCCAAATACAAGACGTAAATAAATGTAATAAGTCTTTAAGAGAAAAGTGTTGAGGGAGATGTGATTATCGCACAAAAATTTGGACTGGTCTAGCAACTAAAAATGCTTGTTCCTTTCCCTCAAGCACCCTGAGTAGTGTGTAAACTGTACCACGTAATGATATTTTTCAGACCCACTCACTTTTTTGCACCAGTTTCCTATTATTACTGACAAATGTAAAAGTTGTTTCTGAATAACAGAAACATTTTTTATACAACTTCGACGAAGTATTGAACCGATGTTTGATACATTTTTATTCTGTGATTTTTTTTATTTTACCTTTTTTGTTGAGGTAATTTCCTTTTCTATCGCTATATGATAAATCTGTATTGTTTTCTTTATTTTTACACAACATTCCTCTGAATCAAGTTACAAATCAACAATTTACGAACGTAACTATGTAGAATAAAAGTTCCTTAGGTTGCGTGTCCCTTTACATATTCTCAGTTTCTAGAAGGTTCACTGCTTCCGGTTTTTAGGGGAGTCTAGTGAGACCTTGACTGCGTATGTAACGAAAGCGATCGTTATGTGATAACGTCCAATAGTATGCAACGCACCCACCGCACAGATAACGCAGGTACTACCTTAACTGATGAAATCTGCTAGGAAAATTACCGTAATCTATGCTTACTTATGGCAGTCTATGGTAGCGTACGAGGTAGTTTTACAGCTCTTACAAGGACACAGGTCGTCTAGTTCTGCACCGTCAAAAATATTTGACCTGTTATTAATCTATTACATTAAAAAGTAATAAAATACAGAAAAATCAATTGAAAAAGTAGTAAATTATCTTTTCGTGAAACTTACTGCTTTTGCACAAATGGGCTGCCAATAAACTTTAAAAAAATTGGAGTTTATCCGATTTTGTACAATTAAAAAATCCAACCTTCTTTTAATCTACTAAGTCGACAAGAAACAAAAAAGAAAGAAACAAGAATAGATTTTAACGAGCCATCGACATCGAAGCCATTAGAGACGAAGCCCAGGTTAGGATTGTTTCAAGAACGAGGAGGGAAATCGAATGTCCCCTTTCAAAGGAACCATCCCAGCATTTGCCTGGGGTGATATAAGGAAATGACGCAAAAACTAAATTTAGATACCTGGACTCGGATTTGAAACATAGTCCTCCTGAATGCGAGTCAGCCCGCATCTCGTGGTCGTGCGGTAGCGTTCTCGCTTCACACGCCCGGGTTCCCGGGTTCGATTCCCGGCGGGGTCAGGGATTTTCTCTGCCTCGTGATGGCTGGGTGTTGTGTGCTGTCCTTAGGTTAGTTAGGTTTAAGTAGTTCTAAGTTCTAGGGGACTGATGACCATAGATGTTAAGTCCCATAGTGCTCAGAGCCATTTTTAATGCGAGTCAAGTGTGCTAAACGCAGCGCCATCTCATTGGGTAAATAAGAAATAAAAAAGCAAAGAAGTATCGACAGAGAAAGTAGTAAATGATGCTTCTGTAAAACTTACTGACTGGTTTACACAAACGGGCTAGCTTTGAAAACTGCAGTTCGCCCAGTTTTGTACGTCAAAAATATACCACCTCCCATAACCTACTATACGAACAATAAGTAACAAAATTCTAAGGTCTTTAGTGTGGATAGTGATGAAAACTTAAAAGGGGAAAACGCTATAGCAGACTTGATAACAAGAATAATTGCGAACTTTGAGGTATGGAAGTCAGGGAGTTAACATTTCTACTGGTGCCTTACGAGATAATAGCCTGCGGCAAATCCTCAGTTAAACAAAAAGTATTCACTGCACAAAGGAAAATGATTAGCATTGTGTGTGGGGTTCACATGCACATATCTCGGAAGCATGTTTTGCAAGCGGCTAGGAATATTGACTAAAACGTCTCAGTAAATGTATCCTTGTTATTGACAACCCATTTGCGTTTAAGAATAGCAGAAATATTCGCAATATTACACTGTCCAGTCACGTTAACGTGACAACCTGTCAAAAGGCTGAGCAACAATCTTTTGCAGTGCAGACATGCAAGAAGCGAGTCAGTGACGTTCTGGTAGGCATCAACAGGGATGTGGAGGCATACCGACTCTTGAGCCGTGGTCAGCTGCGCTTGTTTCCTGGGCTGAGGATCCAGGTAGCGAACAGCTCGTTCGAAGTGGTCCCACGTATTCTCGATTGGATTTAAATCCAGAGAGTTTGGTGGCCAGAGGAGTACGGTGAGCTCATCGAGGGAAAAACAAGCTGTATGTAGTGGTGGACGTGGTCCCCAGTGATAGATGCGTACTTGCATTTATCTATTGTGTCCTCGAGTACGACGAGATCCCCTAAGTGAACAGTTTACAAACTTAACCATTTCGGAAATGCTTCCACCCTTAGCCCGAAAGGCTATCATCATGCCGTTTTGGGCGACGGATAAATAGCTGCACAGCTTTCCGCGCGCAGCAGTCTGATGGCTGGAAATTCCTGGTTTCCTGCTGTGATCGAAGTATTAGCCTGTTGGCTTCGCCTTCGAGCTTGGCTTGTACTGGAAAGGTTTGTGATACATATCTGTTAAGGTTGTCATGACTATTAACTGCGGTAATGGTGGATACAGCTTTCCGCGCCTCTCGGCAAGCCTTTTATACCCTCCACTGCCAGTGCTGCCAACTGCCATCTGCGAATGGTTATTGCACGTTGACATGGAACATAGGCGGTAGTCACATTAATGCGACTGAACTGTGTAGAAGGCAAAATGATTTGTATTACACTTTACTGAATGACTTTTGCATAGAATGTGGTGAGATACGCAGCTATAAAACTTCTTGACAGTGTGGTTGTAGAAATAAAATGTCTGACACACAGCAGAAATGTATTCAAAAGGTGGACTAAAGATGTTTTCCCTTAAAAATACTAAACCATAGACGAATTTTCTGAATTCGTACATAAAAAGATCAGGTGAACAAGTACAAATAGACATACAAATATTTTTGTTTTTTAAACGTAAGTCTTTTATGTTTGTTCAATTGACACGTTACGTAACATATCGTCCATCGTGAACAAACTAATAGTTCGTCAACGGAACGGAAAGGAACACAAAGATTTCTCGAGTAGAAAGTTTAAAAGTTGACGTTGCTCTGGCAGCGGGGGAGGGGGGGGGGGGATGTCATCGTCTGCTAACATCGGAAGTTAACCTGTTTTTGCTGCGCTATCTTACGTTATAGCAGAGGATTTCGTGCTTGTCTTTCATTTTATTAGTTTGCTTTATTTTACTACAACTTTGCAAATGTTTCATGAGGACTCGGATATTTTTTCCGTGATTCTTCTCTTACAAGGGAGGGCAGATACCTGAAAATATCTGAAAGCGAGCAAGACTGGTGTAGCAGCCTTCATTAAGTAACTTTTTCCAACAGTGAGTTACTCGGTTCTATAGGTGGAGAAAAATACAGCTATTTTTAACGTTATGTGGTACTTTGAAAAAAGAGAAAAAGTAAAAAAAAAAAAAACAGTAAACGTGAAAAGTCTATGTTAGTATTGAAACACTGTTTGATGAGTGAAATTTAGAACTTAGTTTGATGCGATCCACCACGACTTTCTTTCCTGTGGTACCTTTACACCCAACACACTCAACTACTTGTTGTACGTATTCCTACCATTTTCTGTTTTCCCCAAAAAAGTTTGCTCTCTACATTTCCCTCCGCTATATCGAAAATTATTCCTTGATATCTTTATGCGTTTCATATCATCCCATCCCTTCTTCTAATTCGTTTTCTCCATAAATTCCTTTCCTAGTTCATTCTGAGGGGAAACTTCTCATTTCATCTTTTAGTAGTCCCCTTCATTTTCAACACCCTTGTGTAACACCGCCATCTCAAACGCTACAATTCTTTCTTTTGCGGATTTCCGTAATGCTGTGCTCTATGTGATGATGTACATTCTCAAACATTTCTTCCTAAGGTTAAGAATTTTATTTAAAACTGATAAACTCTCTTTGACGAATGAATGCACTCTTTGCTGAGCTAATCTGCTACCCGTATCCTCCATACCTCATCTGACATGCGTTCATTTTCTGCCGAGTTGGTGGAATTCCATCACATAGTCCATATTTCTTATTTTTCTGTCACCAATCTTGTGACTGGTTTGATACGACCCGCCACTAAGTCCTCTCCTGTGTCAACCTCTTCATCTCAGAGTAGCAATTGCAACCTACTTCCTCAATTATTTGCTGGATGTTCTCCCTTACACTTTTTACCCTCTACAGCTCCCTCTAGAACCATGCAAGTAATACCTGATGTCTTAATAGATGTGCTATCATCCTGTCCCTTCTTCCTGTCAGTATTTTCCACACATTCCTTTCCTCTCCGATTCTGCGGAGAATCTCCTCATTACTTACCTCATCAGCCCATCTAATTTTCAACATTTGTCTGTAGCACCACGTGTCAAATACTTCGAATTCATTCTGTTCTTGTGTTTCTACCGTCAATGTCTCACTGCTATAGAATGCAGAGTTCCAAACGTACATTGTCAGAAAGTTCTTCCTCAGATTAAGATCTGTGTTTGATACTAGTAGACTTCACTTGCCCAGGAATACCCTTTTTGCCAGTGGTAGTCTGCTTTTTATGTCCTCCTTGCTCCGTCGCCGTGGCTTACTTTCTGCCTAGGTAGCAGCATTCCTTAACTTCGTCTGCTTCGCGACCCCTACGCTAATGTTAAGTTTCTCGCTGTTCTCGTTTCTGCTTCTTCTCAATACCTTCGTCTTTCTCGAAATTTACTCTCATTCCATATTCTGTACTCATTAGACTTCTATTCTATTCAATATATCCTATTCTGTTCAACATATCCTACAATTTTTCTTCACTTTCGCTGAGGATGGCAACATAGTCAGTGAATCTTATCGTTGATACCCGTTCACTCTGAATTTTAGTTCCACTCTTGAACCTTTTTTTGTTATTTCCTGAGGTGTTGGCATAAGTGCCAACACCGTGTTACTTGAGGAGGCCGAAATGCACGCTGTTAAAGCTCACGCAAACTGTCGTGAGGTCTGGAACAGGTCAGAGAAATAAGACTAGCACAACAGGAGGTAACTGGTAGAATACTTAACTTTAATCCACAATTGGTGAACATCTCTCGTTACTGTACATGCTTCATTAGATACATAGCAAAGAATAATGGCGCCTTGCTAGGTCATAACAAATGACGTAGCTGAAGGCTATGCTAATTATCGTCTCGGCAAATGAGAGCGTAAGTGTCAGTGAACCATTGCTATTAACGTCGGCTGTACAACTGGGCCGAGTGCTAGTAAGTCTCTCTAGACCTGCCGTGTGGTGGCGCTCGGTCTGCTATCACTGACAGTGGCGACACGCGGGTCCGACGTATACTAATGGACCGCGGCCGATTTAAAGGCTACCACCTAGCAAGTGTGGTGTCTGGCGGTGACACCACATTTCCCTCACTGCTTCTTCGATGTATAGGTGCTAGGGACGATAGACTACATCCCTGCTTTACACCCTTTTCGATCCGAGCATTTTTTCTTTGTCTTCAAGTCTTGTTGTACCCTCTTGATGCTTCGATAAGTGATGATGTGATAAGGAATACCACTCAGTCCATGATAAGAAGATTGCAGCACTGCATTCGTCATCACTTCGAACACCTTCTGTAAATGGAGGTTCATGCCACCTTTGGGTCCTTCGTTGACCTTCAAAAACCTTACTGTTACCCATGATTGGATTCGTCTCGATAGCCGCTATCAGAAAATAAGTACCAATCTGTAGTATCCTACGTAAAAAATCAAAGTTGACCTTTATATCTCTGACGCGACCCCACCTATCAACATAAAACAATGCTCGCTTGCAGATCGGCTATATTCACCGATTTATAGCAGGATAACTGTACAGCACAATGACGCCTACTGCGCTTCAAAATAGAATGTAAGGTCGCAATTGGCCAATCGTGCAAGATGTAACAATTTGATACTTGTTAAAAATATCCGAGATGGAAAACTTCAAAATGTCCTTTAATAAAACGTGTTTGCTGTTTATAATGGTACTCCACATGAAGAAAATGATGTAGGTGCTTTTCGTTCGTTGGCCAACAAAACGACGAAAGCCGAAGTAGCGACGATATAAAATTCACACCAACAAAAAAAAGTTTCAGGAGAAGATACATTTGTCAACGTTGAATACAAAATTTAAGTGTCAGGAAGTATCTTCTGACAGTATTTGTCTGTAATGTAGGCTTGTATGGGAGTGTAACGAGAACAATACGTAGTGCAGAGAAGAAGAGAAGCTTTTGAAATATGTTACAGCAGAAGAATGCGGAAAACTAATTTTTTGGGGGATCGGAGGGGGCAGAGAAGTCACTATTTTTCTCATCGGATTGATGCAGCCCAGCACGACTTTCACTCCTTCTTCATCTCAGATTAGTGCCTGCAGCCAGCTTGAGTAATTTGATGGTTATATTTCAGGCTCTGTCTTCCTCTATAGCTTTTTACCCTCTACAGCTATCTCTAGTACTACGGAACTTACTTCGTGATGTGTTACTACAAGGGTGGTTTGATAAGTCTGCCAAATTTCTCTGAAGGAAGAGAACCTTTTTGTTTAGCCTTCATGGCCGGTAAGCTTGATTATTTTAAGGGTAGTAAAAAGAAATTCAACAACGTACAGCGTACAGTTCATTGTTGACAGCCGTCTGTATTAGTCAGTGTATCGACTGCGACTGAAAATGGAGAAAACAGAGTTTCGTGCTGTTATTAAACTTTTAATTTGAAGAGTTGGGCTGCCGCACAAGTCAAAACAGAATGGTATTATGTTCCCGCGGACTGTGAACCATCATTGAAGACCATTTATTTTTGGATCAATGAATTTAAACGTGATAGGACAACCACAAAACACGAAGCGCAATCTGGTCGTCGAACTGCGGTCACCACAAAGGGAACCATCGACAAAATCCATGATACGGTAATGCAAGACCGCCGAATAAAAATTCGTGAGGATCTCAACCGAGCGAATACATAATATCTTGGTCGAAGAATTGTCTACGAAGAAGACAGTCGACCAAAAGGGCATCCGGCACAACAGTTCAACACACTGTCTAGTGATGTTTTATCGCAATCCGCGAAAATTTTTACGCCAATTTGTGACTGTTGATGAAACCTGGATCAGTCATTACACACACCAGACTCAAAACAGCAGTCGCAACAATGGACAAAGGATGGTGAAAATCCACCGAAAGAGGCAAAGACGCCGGCCGAAGTGGCCGAGCGGTTCTAGGCGCTATAGTCTGGAACCGCTCGAACGCTACGGTCGCAGGTTCGAATCCTGCCTCGGGCATGGATGTACGTGATGTCCTTAGGTTAGTTAGGTTTAAGTAGTTCTAAGTTCTGGGGCACTGATGACCTCAGAAGTTAAGTCCTATAGTGCTCAGAGCCATTTGAACCATTTGAGGCAAAGACGATTTTATCAGCTGGTAAGGTGACAGCCACCGATTTTGCTGTTCCCAAGGAATAATCGTTATTAATTACTTGGAAAATTGCAGAACCATAACTGGACCCTATTGTACTTCATTGTTGGATCGTCTGAAACTTGCGTTGGCTGGAAACACTCCAACGTTGGCACGCACAAAAGTGCTCTTTTACAAGGATAATGCACCATCCCACACATAAGCGATAACAGTAGCGAGAGTGCATGAATTGGGCTTTGAATTAGTTCCTCATCCACCCTGTTCGCCAGACTTAGCCTCAAGTGACTTCTTCCGGTTCCCTAACTTGAAACTTTTTCTTGCTGGGAAGAAATTTTCATTAAATAAGGAAGTAATAGTTTCAGTCAATGCGTATTTTGCAGAGTTTGATAGAACCTATTTTTCTGATGGGATGGAGAAGCTGGAATATCGCTGAATCAAGTGTCTATTCCTCAAAGGAGACTGTGTGGAGAAGTATGATGATTTTTTTACGAAACAAACATTTTTTAACGTTTTTCCAAGCATTCTTAACAGACTTATCAAACCACGCCGGCATATATGTCTGTGTCTTCTTGTCAGTGTCTTCCACATGTTGCTTTACCCGCCGATTCTGTGCAGAATCTGCTCATTTCTTATTAGTCCACCTAATTTTCATCCACCTTCATAGCACATCATCTCAAACGCTTCGATCTCATCTCTTTCGGTTTTCCCACAGTACATGTTTCAACTTCTGTCCTCAGATTAAGGCCGAGGAGGAAACACTGAATCGAATTGGAGAGAACAGAAATTACGGCACAACTTGAGTGAACGGATGATAGAAGACGGCCTGAGGTAACAAGGAATTGTCCGTTTGGTAATGCAGGGAAGTGTTTGTTTGTGACCGGTAAGGGGGCCAGGGTTTAAAAATTGTAGGGGGACACCAAGACGTTCCCAGAGTAGACAGCTTCAAATGGATGTAGGTTTCAGTAGTTTCACAGAGGTGTAGGAACTTGCAAAGGATAGAGTGCCATAGTGAGTTGCATCAGCTCAATCTTCGGATAGAAGACCACAGCAACAATAGTAATTGTGAATACTAAATTACTCTTGAAAGTCTCATTTCCTGTGGAAACTGTAGACTTTTGTAGGAATACCATCCCAGTGGTTTACATAAGTGGCGCGAGATGACGGGGTGGTATTCTTAGTGCGCGTGAGTTGCTACGGCCTGAGAGACGTGTTGCAGAAGTGGCAAGTGGCGACCCCGGGCAGACAGCTTGAGTCACCGAGCTGGTAGGCTGGTAGCTTGCTAGCGTGGTAGGCTGGTGGCGGCTCATTAAGCAATTGAGGGGTCGCCTCGTTAGCCGGCCTTCCTCATCAGGCTCCTATTATCACCCGCCAGCTCCGGGCACCCCTACCCCTACCCGTACCGCCACACAACTCCGCGAGCCAGACGCGGGCGGTCGAAAAAAGCGACAGGATTGTTGAGGGGAGGGGGAGTCCCGTCTGGCACACAGATAACCTCACCACACCCCACCCCGGCTCAGCCCTCACCGCCACAGCCAAGGTCAGCCGCGACAGCCGCGGAGCAGGCGGGACCGCCAGCGGCTACCGGATGTTCGGCGGGGAGACCACGTATTATACTCTTGCCGGCAATTTGACTCACACAGCTCTGCACGCAGTTGCGCTCACCTACGTATTACTAGACTGCGTAACAGAATTAAAGGATCATTTTTTTCGAAACCTCGTAATTGTCTCCCATTGTGACACATAAGTTTGAAATTTGGCTCAAAGTAGCCTACAACATTCCTCTGTATTGGCACAACACCATGATGCACGACGACCTCACCCTCGGGATGCGAAAAAAAGGCCACAGTTCAGAAGTTCATCAAATTTCGGCACAATTCTGCCCAACACCACCGTGGACATGTCACACGATGTGAAGTTCGTCACAGCCCCTCTTACCCATATTTCAACCCTTCTTTCGACGCCCCTGCGGTGTAGGTCAAAATCGCGACGCCCAGCTTTGAAATCATGCAGTTTTCTTATGAGTCACCGAGGAAAACATTCCAGACGCACCGCCACTCGGAATCGGCACAAAAGGACATCAGCGGGTGGCGTAAAGGGCGTCAGAGAAAATTACCCTTTCCTTGGGGCGTTGATTCCCACACTTTTCGCGGTCGAAAACAATAGTTCTCAGTACGAACAGCCACAGGAAGACGTTTTTGACAACTTTTGACACTGCTGACACCCTCGGACGTTCCAACCCTTCTCTAAGTGCATGATGAGGCTGCAACCCCATTCAAATGGTTCAAATGGCTCTGAGCACTATGGGACTTAACCTCTGAGGTCATCAGTCCCCTAGAACTTAGAACTACTTAAACTAACTAACCTAAGAAAATCACACACATCCATGCCCGAGGCAGGATTCGAACCTGCGACGGTAGCGGTCTCGCAGCTCAGACTGTAGCGCCTAGAACCGCTCGGCCACTCCGGCCGGCTGCAACCCCATTGAACGTGATCACATCCCTTTGGCATGCAGTGCGACTGTAGTTTTTGTTCTCGTGTACAAATTTGAACCACTAGGGACTGTCCATAACCACTCGACGAAATCTGAACGTGATGCGAAGCAGCAAAGAGTGCTCATACTTTTCCAGCCCTCTTGTTTTGCGTCCTCCTGTGGCGTGATCACAGAGGAGTAGAGTGCTGCAACGCTGTGTGTTTGACCGGTCACGAGTCGCCTGTTGACGCGGGGACCGAGACGCTCGTGTGCGGCCCCACTCGACTCGGCTCGGTCACGTACTCGCCCCATGTCTGATGTCCGGATTCCGGACACGCGGATAACCGAGCATGACCGGTCACCGCTGGCGTCTCGCTTCGCTCCGCCCCGGCTCGCTGCACTGTACTGTACAAATCCAAGGCCTCTCTCTCTATCTCTCTCTCACAAACATACATACATATATATATTTATTTATTTATTTATTTATCTCTGTCTCTTTCTCTCTTTTAATACAAAAGTAATGTTTCCTAGAACGGGTACGTGACACAGCTAAATTGGAAAGTAAAACGATATTTCAGTACAATCGCGGATAGAAGACCAGTCTCATTTCCAAACAGAAGATTTATTTTTCCTTTCATTAACAAGAAACATTAAATAAGTGCTTTCACTGTAATCTAGAAGACAACGATCTTCATAAAGAAAGCATATAAAGAACATTAAACATTTACAAACGTAACTTGTCATACTTTTCACTTGTTTGCAACAGAAACAAAATTATAGTTATTGTTGATCAGCAGTAAATCACTAAAGCGTTCCGGATTTTATTGGCTGCGGCGATTTGTTAGTAACATGCCGGCTTTACTAAAGCATCTTTCACTAAGTGCGCTTGTTGCTGGGATACATAAAATACGTCTTGCAACTGCAGCCAGGCCTGGCAGATATGTTTCATGTCTGCTCCACCCCTTAAGACGTCATCCTCATCTTCGAGGTGCATTAAAATGTAGAGATCTACTTCATCTGCTGCGGATGATCTGTTGTTCCTCCATTCCTTGAAACGATCTCTCTTTCTGGGTGGTGATGACACAGTACTTGAAGAATGTATGACAATAAACAAAAGAGACAAGTAATACAGAACTGATGTGGAAATCATCGAAACGTCCCCGTGAAAACGAGATGTTTTACGTTAATGAAATATTATTCAAATTATAGCATTCCCATTGCTCTGTAATACACTATCCACCAACTATGCAAAAACGATTATGTTAATGATTGCATGTCGTACCTGCGTAAGTAGCACACATTTGTCGCACATTGCTAAGAATTTCCTGCTTTTCATTTATTTCAAGCATATTAAGATCACGGAAAGACGGCCAAAGAAACGAAGCAATTTTATCTCTGGAAGTGATCATAATCTTCTGACAAACGAAAGTCAAGGCTCGATTTTTAATCCTTTGTACCTCCTGTTGAAAAATACATATCTGTTAGTACACATCCATTACGGTAGATAATTATAAATCTATCACGTATCACAATGAAACAGTGCTTTTAACTGCAGTAATTACTCACCTGACAGACAATGTCATAGACGCTGCAAATTTGTTGCAGTTTGTGAAACCAAAGAAGAAATAACTGGACTGTCGGTTCTTTTTCGCCTTCTAATTCATCTGTGGCCTCTTTAATGGTCTCAGAAATTACGCAATTTTTCAATCCGTAAGCAGCCGTCAGCAAAGCAGCAACTTCGTTATACTGACTGTGTAAGGATTCCAGCATAGTGTGCAAGCTGTTCCAGAGTGTGCAGACCTCTTGTTTCAACGATGGTTTCAAAGACTAACAGAGGCCACTTTTCTTAATGTACCTTACGATGCATTTTACAGTATTTATTGTTGATGCGATGTTCGGGGCATGATTTAGGAAGAAGTTATCTTCATCGAAAATGTGGCTAAGTGCTGTGTTTATACAGTGAGCAGCACAAGGAATCCTTTAGTGATTTTCCAAAGCCTTTATCACATTGGCACCCTGGTTGGATGTTTTATTACTGCCGGTATCCCTGAAGGAGGTGTATCTTTGTGAGGGTTCTTGCAACTGTGTTTCTTTAAATGAGTGGTTCCCGACTGGAAACATACTAATGTGGAGCAGTTTAGGTACGATACGTACCCAGTAGACGCACTGTTTTCGTCTACAACCAACAGAAATGTACTCCATGCTTGGCTTTTTAGACCTTCCCGTTTCTTCAATGGGTCAATATTGGTTTCAATCTTACGTCTCACTGCACTGGTTCCTCGCGGTGCATGATTCCATAGAGAGACACACCACAAATGAGAAGCCCGTACTGGCTGCAATGTCACACGGATAATGACACGTGTAATATGTTTGAAGTTACGTGTTACGTATTCGGTCACGGCTTCTATGCTCGGTCACTAGAACTAGTGCGGGCAGCCTATCCAGTTAGGGTGTGCTCGCCCCACCTCGTATTTTGTGCTCGCTTACTCGGTCATGCAGGACTCTACAGAGGAGTGTAACATTGACACATGTGAGAATGAAACGGCAAACGATCCCTCTTAACATTCTCCAGTTCAGCAAAACCTTTGGTAGCCCCCACCCACGGCCATTGAGAATTTTAAAAATGTGTGTGTAGAAAGTCAAACTGTAAAGTAATATGACATGCCAGCAGGCTGGTAACTGAAAGTGCAGGGATGTCAAGGGGTTGCCTAGCTGCAGGCACCTCAGGCTACTTTACTGGTTGTCTCCGTACACGTTCATCTTTAAAATTCTCAATAAAGGTGGGTGATTAACATCGAAGGTTATGCCGAAGTGGGAGGTCTTAGATATTCTTTGCCGTTTTGTTAGTGGCCGATCGGTTCTAGGCACTGCAGTCTGGAACCGCGCGACCGCTACGGTCGCAGGTTCGAATCCTGCCTCGGGCATGCATGTGTGTGATGTCCTTAGGTTAGTTATATTTAAGTAGTTCTAAGTTGGATTGATGACCTCAGATGTTAAGTCCCATAGTGCTCAGAGCCATTTGAACCATTTGAACTGTTTTGTTAACCCATCTGACAATGTCGCACCCATCTAAGATCACGCCACAGGAGGCCGAAAAATAGGGGGGTTAGAAAAGCGCAAGCACCCTTTGCTGCTTCGGATCAAGTCCAACACAACCTAGGGTTCCAAACTGGTCATGAGAAAAAACTTGCAGTTGTGCTGCGGTCCAAAGGGGTGGATCGCATTCAATGGGGATGCAGCCTGTCAATGTCCTTAGAGAAGGGTTAAAACGTCCTGGGTGCCAGTAGTGTCAAAAGTTGTCAAGAAGGCTTCCTGCTGCTCATCGCACTGCAAACTGTCGTTTCGACAGAGAAATGTGTGGGAATCAGCGCTCGAGGAAAAGGAGTTCTTCACTGACGCCCTTCATGCCATCCCCTAAGGTCTTTTCGTGCCATTTCTGAACAGCGGTGTGCTTGGAATGCTTTGCTCGGCCACTTATAATAAAATGGCGTGATTTCAGTGCTAAGACGTCAAAACAATGAATATGGCATTTGTTGGACGGGATATCCCCTTCGGGGTTCGGCCGCCGCATTGCAAATCCTTTTAGTTGACGCCACTTCGGCGACTTGCGTGTCAATTCCTCAGGATGAAATTCCTCAGGTGACATCTTACCATAACTTGGATGCCACGCCTACTATGGCGGAGTTTCAAAGAGCAATTACACAGCCAAAATGTGAGAAGTGCCCTGGTAAAGACAACATTTCCACAGAAATTTTTCCGCTGCTTTTCAACCTCTTACTGAAATATTGGGCTGAGGGTACCGTGCCGCAAGACACGCGCGATGCCATTATTGTTACTTTATACAAAGGCAAAGGTGATCGCGCCGATTCCTACTGTCACCGTGGAATCTCATTTCTGAGTATATCTGGAAAAACATTTGCCCGTGTGGTGTTGGGCAGACTTCAGAAGCTTGCCGAGCACATATACCCTGAGGAATCATGTGGGTTTCGTCCCCAGCGATCTACAGTTGATATGATCTTCACACTCCGGCACATTCAGGAAAAGTGCCCTTCGCCACACACCGTTGGGTGGCTTGCGGAGTATAAATATAGATGTAGATGTAGAGCAGAAAACCTATCTGTTCATTGCCTTAACAGGCTTAAACAAGGCTTTTGACACAGTCAGCAGAGAAGGATTGTATGCAGTACTTTTGAAGATTGGGTGTCGTCTAAAGCTCTTAAAGATGGGCTTTTCACGAATATATGGAAGATGGTGTGGTCTTCAACAGAATCACATCTGACCCTTTTGCTGTAAAAAGAGGGGTTCGTCAAGGCTGCGTATTGGCTCCCACTCTGTTCAATATTTTTTCTCAGCACTCCTCGAAGTTGCTTTTGGTGAAACTAACCTGAGAATTCATCTGTATACCAGAACTAATGGGAAGCTCTACAACATTTCTCTACTCAGATCCAAGCGCTTCAGAGAAGACTTGCTTGTAAGTAGGCTTTTATTTGCTGACGATGCTGCATTTGTAGCGCATACTCAAGACGATGTGCAGGACCTCGTGGTAAAATTCTCTACTGCAAGCAAGCTCTTCTCCATGTCTATAAACGTAAATAAGACGGTTGTCATGGCACAAGGATACACAGATCCGCGCCTGTCATCAAACTGGACGGATCCTTGTTGAAGATAGTCGATAAATTCTGCTGTCTTGGTTCAATAATGACAGATCTCTCCCTGGATGACGAGATAAAGGCAAGAACAGGAAAGGCTACCAACACTCTCGGAAAGTTCCGCACACGAGCATGGGACAACAAACATCTTACATTGTCGAAAAAAATACTTCCGTATCAATCATGTGTGCTGAGTACTCTCCTGTATGGAGCTAAGTCTTGGACGTTGTATGCCAAACAGGAACGAAGGCTCAACGCCTTTCATCTGCGGTGTTTACGGAGCACCTTGGGAAGGATCACGTGACAAATGATATGGTTCTGAAAACTGCAAACCCCTGGAACTTAGAACTACTTAAATCTAACTAACCTAAGGACTTCACACACATCCATGCCCGAGGCAGGACCGTAGCAGTCGCTCGATTCCGGGCAGAAGCACCTAGAACAGCTCTGCCACCGCGGCCGGCTAGCATAGTATCACTGCCACGCTCAAGCAACTTCGCCTGCGGTGGTTAGGACATCTGCATCATATGGACCATTCCCGTCTGCCCCGGCGCACATTACTCAGTGAAATAGCAGGAGCAAAGAGACCTCGTGGAAGACCTTCACTAAGCTTTAGGGATTGCGTCAAGCATGATATGTCCGCATTTAATATTGACAGTGACAAGTGTGAGCAACTCGCTGACGATCACGACAAATAGAGGAAACTGACTGCAGATGGAAGCAACATGCATGACCAAGTGTGGCTAAACAACTTAGCGGACATGAGCTTATGAGAGAAGACATGCACTTATGACTAACCCTCCTGCTGGAGTAATTTATATTTGCCCCACTTGTAGGCGCCAAGTCGGCTCTCGCATCGGACCTCTGAGCCACTAGCGAAAATGTCTCCAGAATGCCACTTGAATCTTGCGACAGGAATATACCATCTATATTTGGGCCCTAATGTACCACGCGATGTACATTTAACTGCATTTTCGGAGCTTTGTTTAGCCTTTTCTTGTGCCTATACTAATTTCGTTCTCTTAGAATGGTCTTTCTTCTACTCCTCAGACAACGCCAATCTTCGGACTGATGACAGCTTCTTTAGTTTTCCAGTATTCTTCGGTTTAAAATAATGATAAAAGTTAAATTTGAGTTTACTGTTTACTGTTTTCCACTTAATGTTAGCTGAATCATAATTCCACAAATATCGATTAGCTATTCCATACTTATTCTTTATTATACAAAGATAAACATTGGTAGGTGTTACTTTAACATTTGCATTACTCTTCTGGGCTTCATTGGTACTTTTTCTTGTCGTGAAACTTCTGCCTAAATTATCATTTCAGTCAGTATCTGCTCCTGAATAGGTGTTATAATCCAATAACTGATTTCTTAATCTCTGACGATGATATAACCCAGCTGGAATCTTGTCTTGTCTCCAGGCGTTATCCGAGTATACCTCCTTCTCTTGTGACTTCTGGTGCATTCTCTGTCACTAGCTGGAAGTTATTGCGGATGGGTGTATTCCTATGGGACCAAAGTGCTCAGGTCATCGGTCCGTAGACTTACACATTACTTGAACTAACTTATGCTAAGAACCACACGCACACCCATGCCCGAGGGAGGACTCGAACCTCCGGCGGGAGGGACGCGCAATCCGTGACATGGCGCCTCAAACCATGCTGCCACTTGGGGCGGTAAACTTATTGCGGAACTCAATTAGTCTTTCCCCTGTCTCATTCCTACTACCGAATGCATATTCTCCCTTAAATCTGTGCTATATTCCCTTCACTAGTATAGCGTTCCAGCCACCCATGATTATTAGATTCTCGCCTCCAATTATTTACTGGAAATTTCTGTACTGTACGCCTGGAGCACAGCACTGTACCGAATTGAATCTTGGTCCATACGAAAATCGGAAACTGGAAAACGTTAAAATGATGCCAAGATAGGATGTTAAACATTAAGAGAACGGGGAAAACGTGAAATGAACTACTGAAATGAATAGTAGAAGCGAAGAAATTTGTGGCCGGCCGCGGTGGCCGAGTGGTTCTAGGCGCTTCAATCCGGAACCGCGTGACTCCTACGGACGCAGGTTCGAATCCTGCCTCGGGCATGGATGTGTGTGATGTCCTTAGGTTTAAGTAGTTCTAAGTCTAGGGGACTGATGACCACAGATGTTAAGTCCCATAGTGCTCAGAGCCATCTGAACCATTTTTGAACTGTAAATGATGTTTTGGTCCAATAGTATTAATTAAAAGTTAATGCTGTTCAAAGAAATTTATGATTGTATGTTGTTTTCTTAAATAAAATATTACTGAGTTTTTGAGCGTGCCCCTCTGCGTGCGATATATCTCGAAGTTAGTCTTGTACATATCCGTTGTTTCGCTGCGACTCACTCGCATCGCATCCGCTTGTAACCGAAAACAATAGCAAAGAAGGAAGAATTATTGAAACACGGTATGCGTCCCCATTTTGCAAATTTTTAAAAAATAATCCCAGAAAGGTCCCCTTCCTAGCTTCTACCAGAAAGTATGTGAAAATGATATCAGCTTTGTAAATGTACCGATTTTTCGCACGGCCGGCGCTCTTCTTCGTAATTGATATGCACAGGTTCGATTTTGAGATATAATGCACGCAATAACTACTAAGTTTTTATTATTTGATCTTACATATTTCGACACTTTTGATACATTTTTGAGCATTTTTCATGCATATTTGCATTTTGCATATTTTAAGGTTTTTATGATGCACATAATACGGTATCTAATGATCATACAAGCAACCAAACGGAACTGTTTCGCCGTGGAAGACCGTAATACGGCTGTTCCTTTGAACTATGACACGAATGACAAAATGGCAGATACTAAGATAAGCTATACTGTAATAGAAAAGCAACGACACTCGCTCAACTGCGGAAAGACATCTGGATACCATGAGATATTTGTGAGATTCTACACATTTTTACGGAAGAACTATCTCCGCTTCTATCAGTAGTTTATCGTAGTTCTCTGGAACAACGAAGATTACTTAGCGATTAAAAAAAATCAGCAGCTTTGTCAAACAGTTACAATTAAATAAAAGTATATTAGACAGCCAACGGAAGACCGGCTGTCCAGAGCGGCGAGGGCTCAGTCTTGTAACCTACTCCGACTGAAAGGCGAGAGCCAACTCTCCTGAGCACCCGTACAGGCCGAACACAGAACATTCCCGCCCCCACGACAGTGGCCGTGGTTAACCGTTCCAATCAGCAACTCGAAAACCGGCGGAAAATTCCACTCTATTGCCGGGGCACTACCATTCCACTAATGGAGATTCTTGGCGCCAATTTCTGCGCCGATTTTGCTACGTCACGGAGCTATGCCCTGAGCAAGCCAACCACAGTTACTATACGGCAGAAAACGCTAGAATTTTCGCGCCAAGGCTGCTTGGGAACACAAGTCATTCCCACGCCTCGCTGGTAGCCCGCCAGAAAGTGTTTTCGCTAAGTTTCTGCGAAGTAACGGAACCTCTAGCCCAGCCACTACTTCAGGCCCCTCCGGGCGTGTCTTTTGACAATGTCGGCGTCTGGAGAGCATTCACTCGACTCCCTCACAGCTGTCGGCTAACCCTTTCAATATCAGGAGAGCCCGCCCGTCACCGGACCACCTGGGTGACGAGAGACGCTGCGTGGGAAGTCCGCGTGTGAAGGAATAGCAACTTTTTCACTGCATGCAATTAGAGAGGAAAATCGTAAGATAGAAATATGAGAGGGGGCTCATGCCACCTCTCAGATTGACTGAGAAAAAAATTTGATGGATAACTTATCCAGCTCCCCCTACAATCACCAATTTTCAGTCTGTTAGTGGCTGAAGCTGAGCTAAGCTTGGAACTAACTGTAGCTTAATCTGAGGAAAAGTTCTAGAATACACAGACAACACTTAGCGGGCAGCACAGCTTTAGGGCTTACCTTGGAAGATCAATGCAGACAGCTTGTCCTTACAAGACTCCATCTGAGCTCTGTCTTTCTCTCCCTGCTGTCCGGGATTTACACACTATGTTCGCTGACGTCAGACCCGCTCTTTCTAGTACACAATCCATTGTCATCTCATGGCCTGTGGAACTTCCTGTGGTTCTTCCTGTAGGCTTTCTTCTATATTTTCGGCCCACTCGTTAGGGTGATATTATTCTATGACACTCAGCTTGCCTGACACACGCAAACAAGGTAAGCCTTGCCATTACAGTTTTTAGTGGTGCGAGTACTTTGCATGTGCGTGAGAGCCTGAATGAAATTCATTGGTAGTGTCTAAAAGAAATTTAAATCATCTACAGAAGAAATAGCATAAAAATATTTGTTCGAAAGAGTCTTGAGTATAAGCCATCGGTCCAGAACCGTTACGAGGTTGTATTAACAAAAAAATTTTCAAATGTGTGTGGAATCTTAAGGGACTTAACTGCTAAGGTCATCAGTCCCTAAGCTTACACACTACTTAACCTAAATTATCCTACAGACAAACACACACAGCCACGCCCCAGGGAGGACTGGAACCTCCGCCGGGACCAGCCGCACAGTCCATGACTGTAGCGCCTTAGACCGCTTTTTTGTTCTATATTGTTCGTTGTCTTTGTTCGTGGCGGACGTCCAGTGACACCTGTTCAGGTTGTTCGTTGATCCATTAACTAAGATTTTTTTTTATTACACAGGGCAGCTAACCCTCTGACCGAACAGACCTCTCTGCTAATCCCGCGCGGCTTGGATTAACAGAAAGAATAGAGAAGATCCAACGAAGAGCGGTGCATTTTGTCACGGCATTGAATAGTCTGCACGAGAACATTACGAACAAGCTCAACCAATTGCAGTGGCAGTCGCAACGAGGGAGGCGTTGTTAATCACAGGGAGGTTTGCAACTGAAATTCCGAGAGAATACATTCCGCGAAGAGCCGAGCGATATACAGAGTGTTTATAAATGAATATCGGGGTTTTAACGCTTTATAATATTTATTATATTAAACATACAGTTATGAATGATATGTCAAATGAAAGAGCAACTCAAATAGTTGTACCAAGAACCTTATAAATGTTCAATGTGAGCACCATTTGTCACACGGCACGCATCAAGTCTATAGCCGAGTTCTTCCCAAACGTTGATAAGTGCGTCTTCAGTGATTGTAGCAACAGCTGCTTCAATCCGGTTTCTTAATTCAGGGAGATTTGCTGCTAGCGGAGACACGTACACACGATCCTTGATGAAGCCCCAAAGGAAAAAATCTCATGGTGTTAGGTCGGGTGAACGTGGAGGCCATGCAAAGCAAGCCCTGTCATTGGGCCTCTTGCGGCCTATCCAGCGCTTGGGTACAGTGAAGCTCAACCAATGCGCATGCGCACTGGTGCCAAACACAGCTGCTTGAGTTGCTCTTTCATTTGAATATCGTTTATAACGGTAAGTTTAATGTAATAAACATTATAAAGCGTTAAAACCCCAATATTCATTTACAAACACCCTGTACTACTTCAGCACATATACGGTATGTCTCGCAAAAAGACCACAACGAAAAAACAAGAGAAATTATAACTCATATGAATGTTTACAAACAATTACGCTTCCCGTAGCCAGTTGTTCCCTTGGCCATTCGCGAATGAAACAGGGAAAAAACGGGGGAGGGCGGAGATACTGGCAGCAGAAGCACGTCCTACCGCAGGTCGTTATGCGGCTGGCGGAGGAAATGTGATCTTGCACATGGAGATGAAAACGTTTTTGGAACTCATGGCATAAAGCGAATATTTACACTTGGAAAGAATCACAGTGGAAGTGCAAACAAACTGGGCTATATATTGATTTCGCCAAATATTGAGCAAGATCCTTCATTCTTTTCACGAACAGCGTAAGCATATATCGTGCAACCAAGGTGATAAATAGCCGTAAAGGGTAAACAGGTCCCACGCGCGAGCAAAATCTTACGAAGTGTGCTTGATATCAGAACAGAATCTGGGTTCCACCCCTGCCGCAGAACCTGGCAACAGCCTCTGGGACCACCTGCCAGGTAAGAGGCTGCCGAGCATGGCGGCCAAGGTCAAAGCTGCGGGGGTGGGGGGACCAAAGGAAACCGTGAAGCGACGGAACGGGACGTGCACGAGAGAACCCCGCCAACGAAGCCAAATGTACTGTCAGGCGCCAGCATTTGTATTTAAGATGTGTTCTTTCATGGACACGGCTCTCTCCATTTATCTCTTTTTCTATTGTATTCCCTTTTCACGTAATTTTAGCCTAACCTTTTTCTATGTTGTTCCGCCTTCCTTGTTTTCATAAATTTAGCTACCAAGAAGTCATTGTTTCCGTCGGGAAAAAATTTTACTTTACTACCAGGTTTTGTTTCGGAGAAGAACTGTGGGATAAGAATGGAAGAACGAAATTCTCGGATTAAAGAGGTTGTAAGACACGAAAAGTGAAAAATAATTACAGGATCTGTTGAATAAAATGAGCAATCTAATGAGTACAGAATATGGTTTGAGAGTAAATCGAAGAAAAACGTAGCAGAAACGAGAACAGCGAGAAATTTAAGATTAAAATTGATGATAACGAAGATGTGTTCTTTCATGGACACGGCTCTCTCCATTTATCTCTTTTTCTTTTGTATTCCCTTTTCACGTAATTTTAGCCTAACCTTCTGATACCTAGGCAGCAAAATAACCTTAACAGACGGAGCAAAGATGTTATAAAAAGCAGAATAGCACTGACAAAAACGGTATTCCTGGCCAAATGCTTGCATGAAACATAGATCTTAATTTCAGGAAGAAATTTATGAGAATATACATTTGGAGCACAGAATTAGTGAAACATGTACTGTGGGAAAACCGGAACGGAAGATAATCAAAACATTTGAGATGTGATGCTACAGAAGAATATTGAAAATTAGGTTGACTGATAAGGTAAGGAATGAGGAGGTTCTGCGCAGAATTGGAGAGGAAAGGAATCTATGGAAAACATTGACAAGAGGGAGGGACAGAATGATAGGACATATGTTAAAATATCACAGAATATGTTCCATGGTACTAGATGGAGCTGCAGAGGGTAAAAACTGTCGAGGAACACAGAGATTTCAATACATCCAGCAATCACGGACTGTGAGAAATCCGGAAAAGAATCGAAGCATCTGAGATATAGTGCTGTAGAAGTATGGTAAAATAAGGTGTAATTAGACGAGTAATATGGAGGCTCTCCGCAAGATCGGGAAAGAGAAGAATATGTGGAAAACACTAGCATGAAGAAGGGACAGGATGTTTTTGTTGTTGTTGCTGCTGTTGTGGCCTTTAATCTGAACACTGGTTTGATGCATCTCTCCATGCTGCTCTATCCTGAGCAAGTTTCTTCATCTCGAAATAACTACTGTAATCTTCCGAATCTGCTTACTGTGTACATCTCACTTTCTCCCTCTACGATTTTTACTTCCTACACTTCCCTCCAATACCATACTGGTGGCCGTTTGACATCTCAGAATGTGTGCTATCAACCGATCTCTTCTTTTAGTCAAGTTGTGGTACAAATTTCTTTTTTTTTTCTGTTCTATTCAGTACCTCCTCATTAGTTACGCGATTTAACCGTATAATCTTCAGGATGACAGGACATGTGTTAAGTCATCAAGCAATAACCTCCTTGATACTTGACCGAGCTGTAGAGGGTAAAAAAATGTAGGTAAGACAGAGAGTATAATATATCCAATAAATAATTGGGAATGTGGTGTGTGTTACTCTGACACTGAGATAAAAAGGTTGACACAGGAGAGGAATTCGTAGAGATCCGCATCAAACTAGTCAGAAGACTGGGCTCTCAACAAGATTGATTATGCTTTAAGTACCTTTCCATGAAATTTCCCTTCATCAGTCAAGGAATATTGCAAGCTGGAATTTTTTGGTCCTGACATTCACAAATTTATGGTGGATCACGAATCTGAGAATACGATAAATGCTACAAAAAGGAATACATGGCCTAGCTTCTGGTCATTTACTGAAAACTTTCTACGAAATAAAAAAAGCACGAATATTACAAAGTACATTGTCAAAATCACGTCGGGAAATTTCAGTAAGTAGGGTGAAACATGAGAGCAAAATAAAAGCTCAGTTCGTACACTCACATATTATTTCACGAAAAACACATTATAGAGAAGAGCATGGAGGACACATACACCAGAACATTAAGGAGATGGGGAAGCTGTGCCAGGGAAATTTGACTGAAACTGTGATGGATTATTGTTGTATGCTGAAGAGGGGCAGTACCGGTGACTGGTCTGTGAGGAAATAAAAAAATAGGAAGTTTGAAAATTAAAAGCTGCTTATAGAAATGTTTGTAGTATTTTTAGTAAATGCCCAAAAATAAAACAATATTTATAACTACATAAACTTCGATGAAAATTATATTTTAATATTTATGCGTCATTTCTTTATGTCCTCAAAATATGAGATCTTATTCTGTGAAAAATCTTGACGTGATAGAACAAAATTAATATAATTTCTAGACCCAGCGTTACAGACTGATTCTAGAACACTTAATTTTGAAAAATCAATAGACCAAAATTTTTAAAAACGTAGTCTTGTGTTGTATTTGTTTTATTTTAACTGAATTACAAGCCCTCCTTCAAACCAGCTTTGTTCGTCATTGGTGTTTATATACACTGTCGGCAAAGAGCAGACTGTCCAGCTGCAAAATGAAGGTGGCCGAAGATGCGAGCGTTCCACATACGACTGCATCCTTTCCTCCAGAAATCACCAGATAGCATCGACATCCACTTCTAAACTCCTCAAGACACCTTACGGATCGTATTATCATAACTCTCCTGCTTCAAACGCATAGTGTATGGAAATATCAACTGTCAGTAAGCCTCCGCTTGGGTTCTCATTTCCCTAAGTAACCCCCCCCCCCCCCAATCAAGGTCATTTCGCGATGTGTACGTGGCACAATTTAATGGTAAAAAAGAATGGAAAATTGTGTAAACATACATGCGAGAGGGTTGTCCACAATTTGTGCATATATCGGACTGCAGGTATATGAGTTAAAGGGCGTGACAGGAGAAGCCGCAGTTGAGAAGCTAGTGAGGCAGCGGTTGTAGTCTATCCTTTAAGCAGCTTACTCAATACATTAAAGGAAACTAAAGAGAAATTTAAAAAGACAATTAAAGTTCAGCAGAGACAGCAAAGGACTCTGACGATCAATCAGATGGAATGTATAATTACTAGAAAATAGGTTATAAGGTGAATACCAAGAAAAGTAGTTCATGGCTAAGGCAAGGCTGAGGGATTGCAATAGGAAATGAGATGAGATTTTGTATTTGGGCAGCGAAACAGCTGATGATGGCCGAGGAAAACAGGATATAAAGTACAGACTAGCATCAATAACAAAAGCGTTTCTGAAGAAGAGGAAGCACATTGTAAAGGTGGAGTGCATTTTTGTGTATATAAAAGTGTAAACAGTGCAGAGAAGAAGACAATCGAAGCATTTGATATTTAGTGCTACAGAAGAATGGTGAAGATTAGATGGGGAGATAGAATAACTAAAGAAGTAGCACTGAAAGAAGACTCATCCTGAGGTATAAGTTTGGAGGATAATGCTGTAGGGGGAGCTGGGGGAGGAGGGAGGGGGCTGAATGCTGAAAGGAGGTTCAAAAGTATGTAAGTTGCAGCAGTTACACAGAGATAAAGTGGCTTGTACAGGATAGATTAGCGTGGAGAGTTTGTAATACATCATTAAATATAATGATTTTTCTGTAAGTTAATCGCTAGTGTATATGAAAATCTTTGTAAAATATTCCAGCAATAGTTGTTTTTTAAAAAAAACTGATGTACGCTTTAATCTGGAATCATCACGTGTCTTTTGCTTGCTGTTAGCTCTCTCGAATGGATGTGATGAGAAAGAGGCAATGTATTTAATTTAAAAATAATTTGATAATTACAAATGTACTTTCATTCATTCTTTTACAAGAGCACTATGATTCTGTCCTGCTATAAATGAAGCATTTATATGTTCCAGCTAATTAAACCGTTGTAAGTGGACGATTTGGTGACGTGGTAATATCGAACTATCAGAGCGCTATCAAATGTACATTTACGACTTTCACAAGTCGAGCCTGCAGTCCAGTTTTCTTTTTACCGAAGTCTGATTATCATTCCTGCAAATCATTTCTTGCACTGCAATTTCATATTTTACGGTTCTATGTCACCAAGCTTCCCTGCTCTCCAACGATGTCTTTTGCGTCTGAAATACGAAATTTAAGGTAATAGTTTTCAGTCGATACAACAGGATTTCAACTTTTACAATAAGGTGAGAAATCTAGGATACCACGCCATTATTACGAGTATGTTTCTTCTATCGTCAGTGCGATGTGTCCTACCTCTCGAACAATCAATATTCGAAAATTACACTTTGTTCATTTTATTTTCTTTGAGAAATCATTACAAGTTGCATCAAACCCGTCTTCGGACTGAAGAGCACAGATGGGAGCTACTAATGTTATAATTACTAATTTATCTTTTTATTGTTCCTCATCCTGAATCGCCTCTTATCTTGGGGGTTTCTAACGTTGATGTTTTGTCACCATCGACTTCGTAGTGTATAAGTTCAATTTACATTTATGTTGTGTGGAACTGACTGAAGTCAGCAACTGCACTACGAATTTAAAAAATAATTTTTACTGGCCGGCCGGTGTGGCCGAGCGGCTCTTGGCGCTTCAGTCTGAAACCGTGCGACCACTACGGTCGCCGGTTCGAATCCGGCCTCGGGCATAGATGTGTGTGATGTCCTTAGGTTAGTTAAGTTTAAGTAGTTCTAAGTTCTAGGGGACTGATGACCTCAGATGTTAAGTCCTATAATGCTCAGAGCTATTTTTTTTTAATTTTTACTGCTTCAGTCACGTTTCACTAGTATTTGTTAGCACGACGGGCTTCGGCAATATATTGCCTTAACCAGGTGCATCACAGTTACATACACATAAATATGAAGTGCGATGAGCGTTATTTGCTGGGTGTGCCAGTGAAGTTACGCACCCAAATTTAACCACGTTTCCTGGAAATTTATTTTTCTGGCACACACAGCACTGCAATAAACACAACATCACTTATTACATTCACATTCACAAGTTTACATTCCAAAGACTCTTTGAAACGTAAACGCCTATAGGAACCTTACCTTTAAATCCTATACATTTCCCCATGCTTAATACAGGCATCTTTCTTTTAGCAGGAGTAACTGTAACACGAGCTCATCACATCAAAGACTTTAAGGGGAGGTTTACTATTTTTTGGTTCAAAAAATCGATTTTTTTTTAACTTGCGTTTTTGGATCCGTAAAAGTGTGTAGAATACACCCCTGAAATGGTTTTTCCAAGTACGGAACGGAAATGTTTGTTATTCACGGTTGAACAAAAAAAAATGCACCTGCCTGAAATCGGCCTTTTTCACGCACCAGTTTTTTTCTTTCGGAGGGCGAATTATTGTACCGGTGCCTGGGAGGAAACAAACAAAATTCAAATGAAAGTTTGAACAGGTGTGTTTGGAAGTTATCCCCCAAGCATTTGCATTCTGGTGAGAAGCCTATGGAGACTGCGACTTTCCTGGCAGTGAGCAGCTTCAGCAAAAGGTATTCAGCAATTCTGAAGACTATGACAACGATGGACGTCACCCTGAGACCTATTCGACGCAGTTCGCCAAGCATTCGGACGACCACCGGATTCAAGCGCCGAAAACCGCTTGTCAGCGGCCGAACGAGCGGCTCTGGATCAGCGCAGGATGGCCCAGATCGAGCAGAGCGCCCTCTATGAGGAAGAGGAAGGACTAGTTTATGGACCCGGAATAGCAGATTGAACGTACGTTGCATAATATTGCATTTATATGTAGTCAAAACTTCAAACGCGTTTTTCTCGAAAAGACGTTTTTCTTATCGTGCGATATGGTAACTTCAAATCTACTGAACCGATTGGCATGATTGTTTGTTTCCGACGAAGCTAACTAAATTGTCTAGGAGTTGTACCACTTTTATTCCGATCCATCAACTATAAATATTTTTACTTGGCCGACGAAGTCGAAAAATCGATGAAAAAACCCCTATTTTTTTCAAGTGGCCGCCATTTTGTTTCCTATGGTCGAAATAACTTAAGCGAGGTACAACTCCTAAAGAATTTTATATACTTTGCTAACGTCAACTCAATTTTGATTTCAGACGAGCTGGCTGACCTGTGACACACCGCGCGTGGAGGTCTACATCGAAATTTTTTATCGTTACGACGGCACTTCCGCCTTTGCTCTTCGACATTTCCGGTCGAAAAAATTCCAGTTTGTAAAGGAAATATCAATAAACATTTTGATCAAATTTGACATTGATATCTATAACACGTCCCGAGAAAAAAATTCTCATAAAACGTGCTTTTTTCGGGCCAAAGATAGTAAACCTCCCCTTAAAGGATCTAATCTACACACAAGCATTACAAGGCCTACTCTCTATAGTATCATTAGGACTATATTTCACTATATTACAAGCATACAGATACTGAGCAGCGCCTTTTACTATTTCTGCTGCAGTTTTTGGATCAACATTTTTCGTTGGCACAGGATTCAGTGGACTACATGTTATTATTGGAACAATCTTCTTATGAACATGTGTACTTCGACACCCAATAAACCAGCTGTTACCAATACATCACTATTTCAGGCTACTGTATTATACAGCCTGTTTCCGTAAAAGCGCGAAAAATATAACAGGACATGGAGAATGCTCCACTGAACAATTTGAGGTAGGGAACCTGCGGTCGGAGAAGCCAGCTTAAGGAGATACGGCAGTAAACCTGTCTACCGCTTTGTATAGTATTACTGTTTTCCGGCATATTTACAACTAACGTGCGTACAAGTTTACACGTGCCGTGTTGTTTATTTACATGTACATTCTTTATTTCCTGCAAGGAAAGAAGGAGGACGAGACTGATTACCAGGAAGTCATGATGCAGGTCTTGTTACTTTAATTGTCCTCAAGGTGGCTCTGTTGTCTCGTATTTACATTGTCCCATGACAGAATGTGCTATGAATCAATGAAAGACCCAATCATTACTCAGTGCTATTCAGAGATGTACAGTATAATATGATGGAGCAGTATTGGAACAGTGTTTCCTGATCGCTGGTTTGGAACGGGAGGTCCTATTCCATGGTCTGCGAGGTCACCTGACCTAAATCTCCTCACATGTGTGTGAGACTCCAGTGGATACGGAGATGGTTAGTTGTCATATTTGTAGCTGCCTCTGATGTGTTTCGAAACACACCAGGGATATTTATCAGCACTCCGTCTTCATCAGGGTGCGTCAGAATCCTGTTCGTCGATGTCATGCTTGCATTGAGGTTGATGCCGTCATTTTCAGTACATTTTGTAACACACAGTACAGATGGTACGTTCATTGTGTCAACGATGGTATTTGCAGTTAACTTAAGTAAGTAAAAATGTACACAGTAATGTGATTTTATTCCTATTATATCCTTAAGCTGGTTTCTGCGACCCCAAGTTCCCTACCTCAAATTGTTCAGTGAAGCATCCTCTATTTCCTGTTAAACTTTTGCATGCTCTTACGGAGACACTCTGTACGTAAACATCTGAATGTGAAACTGGTAGCCGGCCGCTGTGGTCGAGCGGTTCTAGGCGCTTCAGTCCGGAACCACACGGCTGCTACGGTCGCAGGTTCGAATCCTACCTCGGGCATGGATGTGTGTGGTGTCCTTAGTTTAGTTAGGTTTAACTAGTTCTAAGTCTAGGGGACTTATGACTTCAGATGTTAAGTCCCACAGTGCTAAGAGCCATTTGAACCATTTTGACAGTGGTAAATTATAAATGTGTTTATTACTGTGCTTTGTGTGGCACACAAATATCCAGCAAAAATGATCTCATTCGCAGAAGCAACAAATAATCGTCATCATACGTCAGATTAATGTACAGGGTGGCGCACGAACCATTTTGGTTTTGAATATAAACTTTATTGTCAATACAATCTGAAAGGAACATATAGTACAATGAAGAGCCGTCCATGGAGATTTGTTCTAACTCAGCACATGCTCAATATGTCCACCATTTCGTTTCCTAACTTCCTTCAAACGAAAACTGAAGTTAGTGGTTACCCTACGGGACGTCTTCTGAGCTTCATTAAATTCCACAGCCTCTTGCAACTGCCCTGCCCTTCAACACGCAGTGGTTCATGCAAGACGGAGCAAGGCCACATACTGCAAACACTGTGTTGGAGTTTTTACACGAGCATTTCGACATGCGGATCATTTCACTCAGGTTTCCAGGTCGCTTCAGTGACGGACAAAATTGCCCCCCCCCCCCCCCCAATAGTCCAGACCTCAATCCATGTGCCTTTTTCTTTGGGGGTACCTAAACGAAAAGAATTTCCCGAAACGTCCACGTGATTTAATGGAGCTCAGAAGACTTATTCTTCAAGCTTGCAGTGAAATTACGGAAGAGATGTGCCGTAGGGTAATCACTAACTTCAGTGTTCGTTTGAAGGAAGTTAGGAAACGAAATGGTGGACATATTGAGCAAGTGCTGAGTTAGAACAAATCTCCATGGACGGCTCTTCATTGTAGTATATGTTCCTTTCATATCGTATTGACAATAAAGTTTATATTCAAAAACAAAATGGTAACACATTTCGTGCGCCACCCTGTATATGGAACTGTAGTGCACTTGATGATGGCATATTTCTGCCGAAACGCAACGTGCTATAAATATTAGTAACAAGTGACTGAAGCAGTAGAATGAAACAGTATTTCGGAAGCTCTATAAGTGCAAGCGGCGTCCCTAGAGATCCGCGCGATGGCGCAGCTTTCGGCGAGGAATGTGCTTGTATTTGTATACAGCGGACCCGGAGGGTGCGACGAAAGGGGCGCAGCGGTTTTTTGTTGCGTGGCGGCGCGGGTCAGTGCCGACTCCGGAGCGTCTGGGACGCATAACGGGCGCGGCAGACGGCCAAGGTCACGCCGGGGGTGCGTCAGACGGGGGCGGTGGCGGGAGGCGGGGACGGGGGCGCTCGCCATTCCGCGACGAAATACGGGCGCCGCCCCCAGCCGCCGCTGCCGCGTGGCAACCCGCAACAGCCGTGGGAACAGCGCGCTGCGCCGCCCGCCAGCTGCAACCACAGCGTTCGTTTCGACGGCATCATACCAGCACCATCGGCACAGTATTCGCAGTTACGCTGTGAATAAAAGACTGCAGTGGTCAAAACAAATGTTATTATTATTTATCGAGACCATGGTGGTTCATGGTGTGGGTTCATGTTGTCATGTCCTAGTTCATGAACCACGGGCAACGTATGAGTGGCCAAGTAAGTGGTCCCGACAGTCGGGATACCAGTTACTTTGGAATAAGGCCGGGCATCTCGGACATATTCTGAGTCGTGGTCACCTTTGTGCTCAGACGGCAAAGACTACCAAATCCACCGGTTAGGCCTTCAACCGTTAGGGGTAAAACTCAACGGGACCCGGGGCAAGTAAGGCTAGCAACCTGCTTCACTGGTACTTTAAATATGATGCTGGCAACAATCAGAGCGAAATGCCTCGGACCTTTGGAGGTGACGGAGTCCCACCTCTAATTGACAAACCAGGGACTCCTAAGATACGACTCGGCAAACGAATGGTAACGAGAGGGGGAGCTATTAATATCAATGGGGGCTACTCTGGGAAGAAGGTAGAGCTGCAAGTAAGATGGGGTAGGACGTTTTAGCTGTTGTGACATTCGGGTAAGGGTGAGAAAGAAGAGGAAGTGGGAGAATACAAGGTCTACCCGTCAGGAGTCAAAGCAGGAATAGCACAATGGGGTGTAGGGCTTTACATCAGGAAAGGAATGGAACCCAGCGTAGTTGCAATAAGGTATGTAAACGAACGACTGATGTGGACAGATTTGACAGTGTCTAGCAAGAAAATTAGGATTGTGTCAGTATATTCGCATTGTGAAGGGACAGATCTAGATAAGATGGATAGTTATTATGACGCACTCAGTGATGTAGTTGTTAAAGTAAAGGACAAGGACAGTGTTCTGCTCATGGGTAATTTTAATGCCAGGATTGGAAATCGAACAGAAGGGTATGAAAAGGTTATGGGTAAATTTGGAGAGGATATGGAGGCCAACAGGAACGGGAAACAACTCTTGAACTTCTGTGCCAGTATGGGCTTAATAATCACAAACTCCTTTTTTAAACATAAGAACATTCACCGGTGTACTTGGGAAGGCAGGAGAACTAGATCTGTCATTGACTATATAATAACAGAGCAGGAATTCAGGAAGGCTGTGAGGGACACACATGTACTCAGGCGATTCTTTCATGACACTGATCACTATTTAATCTGCAGTGAAATTGGTATCGTGAGGCCGAAAGTGCAGGAGTTCAGGTCCATATGTAGGAGGATAAGAGTGGAGAAACTTCAGGATAAGAAAATCAGGCACAAATACATAACAGTGATCTCAGAAAGGTACCAGTTAGTTGAATGTAGTCAATTACAGTCATTGGAAAAGGAATAGACAAGGTACAGGGACACAGTACTAGAAGTGGCTAAAGAATGTCTTGGAACAGTAGTGTGTAAAGGTAGGATGAAGCAAACAGCTTGGTGGAATGACACAGTCAAGGCAGCCTGTAAAAGGAAAAAGAAGGCGTATCAAAAATGGCTACGTACTAGAACTCAGGTAGACAGAGAAAGTTAAGTTGAAGAAAGAAACAAAGCCAAACAGATAATTGCAGCATCCAAGAAGAAATCTTGGGAAGACTTTGGAAACAGGTGGGAGACTTTGGGTCAAGCTGCTGGAAAACCAGTCTGGAGTGTAATTAGCAGTCTTCGAAAGGGAGGTAAGAAGGAAATGACAAGTATTTTGGACAGGTCAAGAAAACTGCTGGTGAATCTTGTTGATGCCTTGGGCATATGCAAGGAGTATTTTGAAGAGTTGCTCAATGTAGGTGAAAATACGGTCAGTAAGGTTTCAGATTTCGATGTACAATGGGATAGGAATGATGGAAATAGGATCACATTTGAGGAAGTGGAGAAAATGGTCAATAGATTGCAGTGCAATAAAGCGGCTGGAGTGGATGAAATTAAGTCGGAACTCATCAAATACAGTGGAACGTCAGGTCTTAAATGGCTACACAGGATAATTGAAATGGCGTGGGAGTCGGGACAGGTTCCATCAGACTGGACGAAAGCAGTAATCACACCAATCTCTAAACATGGAAACAGAAAAGAGTGTAACAACTACAGAGGTATCTCTTTAATCAGCGTTGTGGGTAAAATCTTCTCAGGTATTGTTGAAAGGAAAGTGCGAGTATTAGTTGAGAACAAATTGAATGAAAATCAGTGTGGGTTTAGGCCTCCTAGAGGTTGTCAGGACCAGATCTTTAGCTTACGGCAAATAATGGAGAAGTGTTACGAGTGGAACAGGGAATTGAATCTATGCTTTATAGATCTAGAAAAGGCATATGACCGGGTTCCTAGGAGGAAGTTATTGTCTGTTCTATGAGATTATGGAATAGGAGGCAAACTTTTGCAAGCAATTAAAGGTCTTTACATAGATAGTCAGGCAACAGTTAGAGTTGACAGTAAATTGAGTTCATGGTTCAGAGTAGTTTCGGGGGTAAGACAAGGCTGCAACCTGTCTTCACTGTTGTTCATGTTATTTATGGATCATATGTTGAAAACAATAGACTGGTTGGATGAGATTAAGATATGTGAACACAAAATAAGCAGTCTCGCATATGCGGATGACTTAGTTGTGATGGCAGATTCGACTGAAAGTTTGCAAAGTAATATTTCAGAGCTAGATCAGAAATGTAAGGACTATGGTATGAAGATTAGCATCTCCAAAACGAAAGTAATGTCAGTGGGAAAGAGATATAAACGGATTGAGTGCCAAATAGGAGGAACAAAGTTAGATCATGTGGACGGTTTCAAGTACTTAGGATGCATATTCTCACAGGATGGCAACATAGTGAAAGAGCTGGAAGCGAGGTGTAGCAAAGCTAATGCAGTGAGCGCTCAGCAACGATCTACTCTCTTCTGCAAGAAGGAAGTCAGTACCAAGACTAAGTTATCTGTGCACCGTTCAATTTTTCGACCTACTTTGTTGTATGGGAGTGAAAGCTGGGTGGATTCAGGTTACTTTATCAATATGAAAGTAGCTAGGATTATTGCAGGTACTAGTAGATGGGAACAATAGCAGGAGGGTGTCCACAATGAGGAAATCAAAGAAAAACTGGGAATGAACTCTACAGATTTAGCAGTCAGGGCGAACAGGCTTAGATGGTGGGGTCATGTTACACGCATGGGAGAAGCAAGGTTACCCAAGAGACTCATGGGTTCAGCAGTAGAGGGTAGGAGGAGTCGGGGTAGACCAAAGAGAAGGTACCTGGATTCGGTTATGAATGATTTTGAAGTAATAAGCTTAACACCAGAAGAGGCACCAATGTCAGCACTGAATGGAGGAATTTTATAAGGGGGACTATGCTCCAGACTGAACGCTGAAAGGCATAATCAGTCTTAAATGATGATGATGATGATTTATCGAGATCTTCCTCAATACAGAGGTTTCTCTCCTACACAACAATGCTCTCGGCACTAATTACAACGAGAATTACGCAAGTAGACATCATGAATAATTACCGCTTGGTTGCTGTTGTAAATAATTTATTTAACGACCGGTTTAGCAGCTAAGAAGCTACATCGTTACGCTAGAACTTTCCTTGTCTGTGAGGTTCATCTGTAAAAGAGACCGCTTTAGGACACACTGTGAGCCATTTTTGAGTGCTGATAGAGTTTTTGGGATCCGCACCAGATCATATTAGAGAAAGACATCGACGTCGAAGCAGTTCAGAGGTGGGATACTAGATTTGTTACCGATAGTTCGAACAACATGCAAATATGACGGAGGTGCTTCGGAAACTCAGATGGGAATCAGTGTAGGGAAGGGAAGCCGACATTCTGTTCGACGAGAATCTTGAGAAAATTCAGAGAACCGGCATTTGAGGCTGACTGCAGAACGATTCTACTCCCACTAATGTACATTTCGCATTGTTGTCTGTTGTTGTTGTGGTCTTCAGTCCTGAGACTGGTTTGATGCAGCTCTCCATGCTACTCTATCCTGTGCAAGCTTTTTCATCTCCCTGTACCTACTGCAACCTACATCCTTCTGAATCTGCTTAGTGTATTCATCTCTTGGTCTCCCTCTACGATTTTTACCCTCCACGCTGCCCTCCAATACTAAATTGATGATCCCTTGATGCCTCAGAACATGTCCCACCAACCGATCCCTTCTTCTGGTCAAGTTGTGCCACAAACTTCTCTTCTCCCCAATCCTATTCAATACTTCCTCATTAGTTATGTGATCTACCCATCTAATCTTCAGCATTCTTCTGTAGCACCACATTTCGAAAGCTTCTATTCTCTTCTTGTCCAAACTATTTATCGTCCATGTTTCACTTCCATACATGGCTACACTCCATACGAATACTTTCAGAAATGACTTCCTGACACTTAAATCAATACTGGATGTTAACAAATTTCTCTTCTTCAGAAACGCTTTCCTTGCCATTGCCAGCCTACATTTTATATCCTCTCTACTTCGACCATCATCAGTTATTTTGCTCCCCAAATAGCAAAACTCCTTTACTACTTTAAGTGCCTCATTTCCTAATCTAATTCCCTCAGCATCACCCGACTTAATTAGACTACATTCCATTATCCTTGTTTTGCTTTTGTTGATGTTCATCTTATATCCTCCTTTCAAGACACTGTCCATTCCATTCAACTGCTCTTCCAAGTCCTTTGCTGTCTCTGACAGAATTACAATGTCATCGGCGAACCTCAAAGTTTTTGTTTCTTCTCCATGAATTTTAATACCTACTCCGAATTTTTCTTTTGTTTCCTTTACTGCTTGCTCAATATACAGATTGAACAACATCGGGGAGAGGCTACAACCCTGTCTTACTCCCTTCCCAACCACTGCTTCCCTTTCTTGCCCCTCAACTCTTATAACTGCCATCTGGTTTCTGTACAAATTGTAAATAACCTTTCGCTCCCTGTATTTTACCCCTGCCACCTTTAGAATTTGAAAGAGAGTATTCCAGTCAACATTGTCAAAAGCTTTCTCTAAGTCTACAAATGCTAGAAACGTAGGTTTGCCTTTCCTTAATCTTTCTTCTAAGATAAGTCGTAAGGTCAGTATTGCCTCACGTGTTCCAGTGTTTTTACGGAATCCAAACTGATCTTCCCCGAGGTTGGCTTCTACTAGTTTTTCCATTCGTCTGTAAAGAATTCGTGTTAGTATTTGCAGCTGTGACTTATTAAGCTGATAGTTCGGTAATTTTCACATCTGTCAACACCCGCTTTCTTTGGGATTGGAATTATTATATTCTTCTTGAAGTCTGAGGGTATTTCGCCTGTTTCATATATCTTGCTCACCAGATGGTAGAGTTTTGTCAGGACTGGCTCTCCCACGGCCGTCAGTAGTTCCAATGGAATATTGTCTACTCCGGGGGCCTTGTTTCGACTCAGGTCTTTCAGTGCTCTGTCAAACTCTTCACGCAGTATCATATCTCCCATTTCATCTTCATCTACATCCTCTTCCATTTCCATAATATTGTCCTCAAGTACATCGCCCTTGTATAGACCCTCTATATACTCCTTCCACCTTTCTGCTTTCCCTTCTTTGCTTAGAACTGGGTTTCCATCTGAGCTCTTGATATTCATACAAGTCGTTCTCTTATCTCCAAAGGTCTCTTTAATTTTCCTGTAGGCGGTATCTATCTTACCCCTAGTGAGATAGGCCTCTACATCCTTACATTTGTCCTCTAGCCATCCCTGCTTAGCCATTTTGCACTTCCTGTCGATCTCATTTTTGAGACGTTTGTATTCCTTTTTGCCTGTTTCACTTACTGCATTTTTATATTTTCTCCTTTCATCAATTAAATTCAATATTTCTTCTGTTACCCAAGGATTTCTACTAGCCCTCGTCTTTTTACCTACTTGATCCTCTGCTGCCTTCACTATTTCATCCCTCAAAGCTACCCATTCTTCTTCTACTGTATTTATTTCCCCCATTCCTGTCAATTGCTCCCTTATGCTCTCCCTGAATCTCTGTACAACCTCTGGTTCTTTTAGTTTATCCAGGTCCCATCTCCTTAAATTCCCACCTTTTTGCAGTTTCTTCAGTTTTAATCTACAGGTCATAACCAATAGATTGTGGTCAGAGTCCACATCTGCCCCTGGAAATGTCTTACAATTTAAAACCTGGTTCCTAAATCTCTGTCTTACCATTATATAATCTATCTGATACCTTTTAGTATCTCCAGGGTTCTTCCATGTATACAACCTTCTTTCATGATTCTTAAACCAAGTGTTAGTTATGATTATGTTGTGCTCTGTGCAAAATTCGACCAGGCGGTTTCCTCTTTCATTTCTGTCCCCCAATCCATATTCACCTACTATGTTTCCTTCTCTCCCTTTTCCTACACTCGAATTCCAGTCGCCCATGACTATTAAATTTTCGTCTCCCTTCACAATCTGAATAATTTCTTTTATCTCATCATACATTTCTTCAATTTCATCGTCATCTGCAGAGCTAGTTGGCATATAAACTTGTACTACTGTAGTAGGCGTGGGCTTCGTATCTATCTTAGCCACAATAATGCGTTCACTCTGCTGTTTGTAGTAGCTTACCCGCATTCCTATTTTCCTATTCATTATTAAACCTACTCCTGCGTTACCCCTATTTGATTTTGTGTTTATAACCCTGTAGTCACCTGACCAGAAGTCTTGTTCCTCCTGCCACCGAACTTCACTAATTCCCACTATATCTAACTTCAACCTATCCATTTCCCTTTTTAAATTTTCTAACCTACCTGCCCGATTAAGGGATCTGACATTCCACGCTCCGATCCGTAGAACGCCAGTTTTCTTTCTCCCGATAACGACATCCGCTTGAGTAGTCCCCGCCCGGAGATCCGAATGGGGGACTATTTTACCTCCGGAATATTTTACCCAAGAGGACGCCATCATCATGTAATCATACAGTAAAGCTGCATGCCCTCGGGAAAAATTACGGCTGTAGTTTCCCCTTGCTTTCAGCCGTTCGCAGTACCAGCACAGCAAGGCCGTTTTGGTTATTGTTACAAGGCCAGATCAGTCAATCATCCAGACTGTTGTCCTTGCAACTACTGAAAAGGCTGCATTTCGCATAAGGACCACGAATATAAGATTAGAGAGCTTACGGTTTGTATGAAGGCATACAGACATTCGTTTTTCCCTCGCTCTATTTGAGAGTGGAACAGGAAAGGAAATGACTAGTGATAGCACACAGTACCCTCCTGTAGCTTGCGTAATATGTATGTACATGCTGATGAATAAATGGTATAGATTCGTCATGTAAGCAGAAGGCATGAGTCCACGATTCCTCAACCATGCCTAAATATTTTTTAAGTACTATAAGAATCATCAAGAAATATCCTCCCTATATAATGATATAAAACAAACAATGGGCTGGAACACCAAATCGAAAATGAAAAACATCTACGAAGAATCCGGAACACCCAGTCAAAAATGAATAAACACCTACAAAGAATGTGGATCACCTAGTGAAAATTAGAGCACCCACGATGAATCCGGATTTTTCGCAGGTGTTTTTCATTTTTTACTGTGTGTCCCAGGTTCTTTGTAGGTATTTTTCATTTTTCACTGGGTGTTCCAGATACTTGATAGTGTTTTTCATCTTTGACTGGGTGTTCCAACCCATTATCGGTTTTATATCACATTTCGTTCGGCAGAGATTTCTTGACTTTCTCAGAGTATCTAAACAATTTCTTAGGCACGCTTGATGAATGATGTACCCACGCTTTCTGCTTACCTGACGAATCGCTAATAGCGTCATTTATTCATAGGCAATGAATAGTCTGTCCCAACCAAGTCGCAAGTTTACTATCATATCTGATATTTAAGTAATTTGCTCTATTTCTCATTATTGATTGTAACTATAAGAGGCCACAATTGTAGCGTACGATTTTTTCTAATTTAACAGATCTAGCCTGATGATGTGGTTTCTAAGCTACAAAATTGGTCGTTATGTAAATTATTTACGAGAGCAGCAAAGCGGTTATTTTCCAGGATGCCTACTTAATACTGTGTTTGTCGCTCTTAGAACACAGTACTACACAAGTACTCAATCTAAAAAATGAGATACCCCAGAACTTAATTCCATATGACATTATTGAATGAAAATATGTAAGACATGGCATCTTATTGATCTATCTCTTCCCAAGATTTGCAATGATTCCAAGAGCAAATGTAGCGGAACTAAGTTGTTTAGGAGTTCCAAAATATGCTTATCAGTTTAAATTTTCATCAATATTCAAGCCTAAGACGTTTGAAATTACAGTCATATTTATTATTTGCTCACCATGTGTTACACTTGTCATTTGTGCAGAGCCCCTAGACGAGCAGAACTGAAAATGTTGTGTCTTTTTAAAATTGTGTTTCAGACCATTCGCAGAAAACCAGTCAATGATACTTTTAAGAACGTTGTTTGTCTTTTTTTCTGTCGATGTATGTATGCTTGAATTGATTACAATACTAATGTCATCCGCAAACATAATTAATTCTGCTTATTGTCATTAGATGGAATGGCGTTTACATATTTGTAGACAGTAGCAGACCTAAGATTGAATCTAATGGAATCCCATACGTGATTTCTTCCGAGTTAGAATAGTGTCCCCAGAATGTATTGGTTGTATTACTTAGAACAGTTTCTGCATTTTTTTAGGTTAGATGCGACATTATCCATTGGGTGGCTTTATCATAAAACTCCAATTTCTCTTGGAGAATACTGTGATTCACACAGTCAAATACCTTAGATAGGTGCTACTTTATTATCTAATGCTTGTAAAATTTGGTGAGTGAACATATAAATACCATTCTCAGTAGCGCAATTCTTCTGAAACCAAACCTGTGATTTGGTGGGGATATTGTTGTTGTTAAGGTGAGATACTATTCTGGAATACATCACCTTATCAAAGATTTTGGAAAATGATCTCAATAGTGAAAAAGGTCGGTGGTTATTGACATCTCTTTTATCATCTTTCTTAAATAGGGGTTTAACAACTGCATATTTCACTCTCTCGGGAAAAATGCCTGGAGTCAATTATGCATTACATATTTCAGATGTGACCGGGATTATTACTCGTATATAGGAACAAATCCGTAGTGCCATCAAAACCAGAGGAGCTTTTAGTTTTGAGAGAATGTATAATTTTCTCAATTTCAGAAAGAGACGTTGTGTGATACATCCGTATGACTGAATTTTACGAGAGTTACTTTTTCAACATACTACTGTGATTTTTGTCTTGAACTGTTGGTCCCGATACTTTCTACTACAATTAAGAAATGATTATTAAATATATTTGTTCCCTGTGACGTATCATTTGTAGCCTTTCCATTCGGTTCAGTAGTGATGATGTCCTGTTCTGTGGTCGGTTACCAGCCGCTCGTTTCAAATTCATTACTTATAGCCTTATGTCTGTTGTCGGAATTACTGATTTTTGACGTTATGTGCATTTTCCTTGATTTTTAATAACCTTTCTTAGTAATTTTGAGTAGTTTCTGTAGTGTGCAACTACTGCAGAATCTCTACTTGATTTTGCCAACAGACACAGGGTGACAATTATTGAACAGTAGAAAAACCGTAAATTAGTTACAAACTACGAAGCGCTCACACTTTATTCAACATGTAAATGTCACTACAGGCATTCGGATGTGGTCATGCGTGTTCGATATGCCTGCCATCATTGGCGACGACGTGGAGCAGACGAATAGCGAAATTCTGCATGACCCGCTGAAGTATGGGAACATCGATGCTGTCGATGACCTCCTGAATGGCTGTTTTCAGTTCAGCAATGGTTTTGGGGTTATTTCTGTGCACCTTGTCTTTAATACAGCTCCACAAAAAGGAGTCACATCTGCTCAGATCCAAAGAATATGGCGGCCAGCCGAGACCGATGCCAGTGGCCTCTTGGTACCCCAGAGCCCGAATACTGTCCCCAAAGTGCTCTTCCAGTATCTCAAACACTCTCCTGCTTCGATGTGATAGAGCTCCGTCTTGCATGAACCCATCTTGTCGAAATCAAGGGCACTTTGTATAATGGGGGTGAAATAAGCTTCCAAGAGCTTCACGTACCGTTCGGTAATCACCGTGCCATCAAGGAATATCGCACCGATTATTTCGTGAGTGGACATTACAAACTACACAGTCATCCGTTGAGCGTGAAGAGACTAATCGATAGCGAAATGCGGATTCTCAGTCCCCCATCCAAATGAAAGTGGGCTTCGCCGCGAAACCAAACCATACTAATTCCCATCATGCCTCACAGCCAACCGTGCAGTTTGAACATCTTAAAGCAAACCGTTCAGAAGTTATGACTATTTTTTTCACATAGTTCAATAACTGTCACCCTGTGCATTTCCCTTTTCCTTTCACAAGGTACTTTAATCCCTCTAGCGATCCACAAGATACTTTAACCCATCTAGCGATACTTGGTTTCTCACATGGCTGCCTAATGTCCTTTCTGATTGGCTTATGCAAGAAGCTGTTTTCAAATAATGATTTTCATCGAATGAAAATGCTGAGAATGCTCTTGAGCTACGTCACTAAAGTGATGTTGTTGAGACTTTGTCAGCTAAACTTCGAAGAGAGTAAATGTTTAAGTTTACGGAGAACTGTTGATTACTCAAGTCGACTGAACCTGCCCGATTTATTGGCATGAGAAAGATAATTTTTATCGAGTGAAACATTCTTTTACAAGCTGCAAAGGCAGAGGAAGTGCTTGCAAAACAATTTTTAAAAAAAGAAGGGAACAGCTGTCATCCCTGCACCACGTATTCTAACTTCATTTCCTTCTCACATTGTGGAAATCCGAACCTGCAAACGGAGAGAAACTTAGTTCACAGTCGACGACGAAGCAACACCATACTGGTTACAGGCTTTTAATTCGAAAATTTTTCTAAAATTCTTTTTTTTAAGTAGTTATCACAAAATTTCCCCTGCTAGGAACCTAGGGGTCATTAGATCCTAAATAGGCCCTATACTGAGGCATTGTTGGCGGGAGCAGACAGAGTTTCAGTTCGTTCGGAATGAATTCCCAGATCCTACGCGGCGAGAAGTGGCAACCAAATGTGTTAAACTGGGCCGGGTCTCTTTTCGTGGCGACAGCTTCGCTCTGTTAGAGTGCTACGCAGGAGGGAGATGTGGAAGCAACAAGTGGTCCCCCATCTGGACCTCCCCCTTCGCTATGCAAATATTCTCTCCGCCTGCGGGACGCTAATCTCTCGGAACGCACGCCCATAAACCCATTTTCACCCGAGAAATTCAATATGCGCGGCGTGAAATGCAGGGAGTGGAGCCTTTGGCTACGCTGATAAGTTTAAACTCGTCCTCTGCTGGTACTGCAGATGTTGTAGCAATGGATGAGTTTCTTTAGTCATTGTCGGTGTTATTGTTTGGAATGGGATGACATCGTGGTCATTAGAGCCGCTGTGCTCTACATCTGCACATATATCTATACTTTGAAATGCATGACAAAGGGTACGTCACATTGTACCAGTTATTAGTATTTCTTCCCGTTCCATTGGCTTATGGAGCGTGGGAAGAATGTTTAAGTGCCTTCGTGTGCGCTGTAATTAATCAAATCTTGTCCTCCTTATACATACGGTAGTGATACGTAGGAGATCTTACTATACACATCAAGAAAAGTTTTGCATCACCCCGGTTCCCAGAATTCCTGAAGATACACATTGACTGTGGACATTGTATCACAGACACAGTCCCTTTGACTGTTCAGAGATGTCACTAAACCCGCACAAAGATGTAAACAGCCATGCATGAGCAGCGCCTATTAGATGGAAGGGGTCCGACAGCCGATCAGTTCCAGCCATTCCACCAGGAAGGAGGTACACGGGTCGTGTTGTCTGTAGTTTAACCATGCCTACACGGTTAATACCGTGGTTTGATCGCGTCCGCATTGTTTGTGCCAGGAAGGGCTCTCAACAAGTGAAATGTCCAGGCGTCTCGGAGTGAACCAAAGAGATGTTGTTCGGACTTGGAGGAGAGACAGGAACTGTCGATGACATGCCTCGATCAGACCGCCCATGGGCTGCTACTGCACTGGATGACCGCTACCTACGGATTATGGCTACGAGGTACGCTGACAGCAACGCCACCATGTTGTATAATGCTTTTCATGCAGCCACAGGACGTCGTGTTACGACTCCAACTGTGCGCAATAGGCTGCATGATGCCCAAATTCACTCCCGACGTCCATGGTGAGGTCCATCTTTGCAACCACGACACCATGCAGCGCAGTACAGATGGGCCCAATAACATGCCGAATGGATTGCTCACGATTACTATCACGTTCTCTTCACCGATGAGTGTCGCATGTGCCTTCAACCACACAATCGTCGGAGACGTGTTTGGAGGCAACCCGGTCAGGCCAAACGCCTTAGACACACTGTCCAGCGAGTGCAGCAAGGTGGAGGTTCCCTGCTGTTTTGGGGTGGCATTATGTGGGGCCGACGTACGCCGCTGGTGGCCGTGAAAGGCGCAGTAACGGCTGTACGCTACGTGAATGCCATCCTCCGACTGTAAGTGCAACCATATCTGCAGCATATTGGTGAGGCACTCGTCTTCATGGACACAAGTCGCTCCCCCATTTTGCAAATCTTGTGAATGACTTCCTTCAGGATAACGACATCGCTCGACTAGAGTGGCCAGCATGTTCTCCAGACATGGACCGTATCGAACATGGCTGGGATAAATTGAAATGGGATGTTTATGGACGGCGTGACCCACCAACCACCCTGAGGGATCTCCGTTGAGGAGTGGGACAATCTAGACCCACAGTGCCTTGATGAACTTGTGGATGGTATGCCACGATGAATACAGACATGCATCAATGCAAGAGGACGTGCTACTGTGTATTAGAGGTACCGGTGTGTAAAGCATTCTGGACCACCACCTCTGAAGGTCTCGCTGTATGGTGGTACAACATGCAATGTGTGATTTTCATGGGCAATAAAAAGGGCGGAAATGATGTTTATGTTGATCTCTATTCCAATTTTCTGTACAGGTTCTGAAATTCTTGGAACCGAGGAGATGCAAAACTTTTTTTGACGTGTGTATATAGGGAAAACATCAGAAAGAACTGAGCACATTTTTCGTAGGAACGGGGTTGAAATCGCATTCTGGACATCAGATAACATAAAAACGCGTTTTCGTGAAAACTATCCGTGACAGAAAAATAAATATGGGAAATCTGGGGTCTATAAAATACCGCACCGCCTAAGCGAAAAAAGCTATAGCGGACAGACATGCAGTTCGTTGACGTGAGACTTAAGGAGCACACCACCCATTCTAGCAATAAGATAACAAGAGGTTAACAAAAGCAAAATGAGGGACATGATACTGCTGACGTTGACGACAGTGGAAAATTTTACATTAAGTTGGAAAAAGTGGACTGTTATAGATTTCAGTAGATTTGGAGATTCACATCACAAAACGGAAGAAACTTGATAACTCCTCAATGAGTGGACTGAGCTTGCAACAGATGTATAATTTACCCGTAATGCTTATGGCGATCTATTTGAGCTGAGGTAGTTGCTGTGTCCTACATACATGCTCCAGCTGTTCATGCCCTCCTCCCCCCTCCTGTGACCGAGTGCTGCACTCTGCCGTTCGAGCCATGTCTTCACTTTCTATCATCTGTCCAGCAAATGTAAACACACCACGCAGCCGGAAGAAGAGTGCCAGCGAGATGCCGCAGAAAGCCACCCGTGCCCGTGTCGTTGCTTCTAAGCTCATAGGTAGTGATGTAAACATATAGCAGCCAAAGTGCAGCGCCATCAACCTTGGAAATTTGCCCAACAAGGACTACCCCTTTGTTTCTTTAATTACGAAGACTTCACTCTGTTTTAAATGTGATTTTATTGATTTAACAATCTGCAATCAATTTTTATAGTTTGCATATAACTGACTGCCTTACTTTTATAATAATTGTCACATTTCCTGGTTTGTAAAAGTTAGGATTGCCATAGAGATGACATGCGCGTCTAGTACAAAGAATAAGAAAAGAAAGGTGCCTGTTGGTATATCTATATAACTGCCTTATTTTTCATAGTACGTTCAGTTTGACAACACATGAACATTTGTTCACTAAATGCCACTCTTAGGTATGCTTCACTTGCATTTTAATAACTCTTTCCTTATCTCACAAGCAGACATGTTTTAACAGTTCTTTACTTAGCTCAGAAGTAGACCTAGCTTAAATCTTGTTACTTGCCTTAAGATCTTAATATAAGATTTGTAGCCTCTGAAGATGGCCAATGTTGCTAAACTGGTTAAGACTGTTTCATAAAAAAGTGACTGTGCTAACAAACAAACAAAATCGATAAAAAGTCAGTCACCATCTCCTTAAACGAGCTGTTGTTCTTTTCAAAAACACAAATAAGTGACAGGTGCATTTCATACCTTTAAAGTATTTCAAGGAAGGTAAACACAGAAATACCAACAGGTCATTTTAGAATACTTGTATATGTACCTCTTCTCAATCCTAAGCGCAATAGTGGTATCATATATGCGAATAATGAATCATGTCTACATCAGATTCTGTTGAAAATGCTCGAGACTTTGCTGAATTATGCTTGTCACGCCTTTTCACTGACACTCTCAGCCATCGGGATACTAGGGGTGTCTTACAGTCAGAGCATGTTTTTGCAGACAACACGAAATGTGGGTGGCATGTCTGGTAGAAATTGCTTCAGGTGTTACAGTCATATGCTGCCATGTTACTGTCTTGCAACCGCACCCTCACCCCTCCCATCATGGGCAAGAAATCATTGGGACTGTCACCAATTAACCTACCGACCCAAAAATTAGGGATTCGATACTAATATTGGCGGTCATTCTCGACTACTTTTACGTCACGATTTCTCACCGCCAACGTCCCCCTCCCCCCAGCCCCGTTGGTGATAGTGGTATATTGCAACCACAGTATTTTTTTACGAATAATTACACATATACATAACATATATACAAATATTAAAAATAACGAGTCAAGTATATACAAAATTGTGTAGAAAATTCTCCCTCCATTATAGGGGTGGGGGCGGAGGTAGATGATTGTCCCCACCCCCACCCCCACCCCCCACCCCCGCAGCGCATGTTTCCAGACAGATATAGCAATTTTGGTTGAAATCGATCCAGTGATTTATGAGATGTGGAACGTTCATATATACTTTTTAGACGTACTTAAAAAAGGTAACTTAAAGGAAAAGCCTGCGAGGCATGCCCGTGCCACGCTATTGGCCTTTCTTCGCCACGCCATTGGGAGGCGGTCAGCAAGCCCAGCACCTAGACTGCCTTTATCCCTGTAAATATCCCAGGCAGTCATTTTTTAAACTAAATCTGAACTGAAAGTCAAGAATTACATGTTTTTACAAATGTGGATCCATTTCATAGCAGCTTGAATGGACCTGGGGCTATCCCGAAGGGACTGGAACAAGGAAACATCACCGTCCTTGTCCGGAATTGAACCTGGTACTTCTACGGCTGGAGTCGAGCGCTCCTCTCGCTAGGCCACAATCAGCCTGAACTACTTCAAAGTGTCATAATTTCCTCCCTGAAAGCCATAGAAACGGGAAAATTGGTTTAATGATCTCAGTAGCTCTGGGAGAATTAGAAGTACCACCCGCTGTTGGCAAGTTGATTTTACTTTCCGTACGTGAGGTCCTTTGTCCGGTATAATGTTGCACTTATTCGGCTCGCATTGGTTCGTAGCCTTTTCGGTCGCGGTCTATGAGTGTGTAGTTCGGGCCGCGTAACAATCATGAGCAAATAAGTTATTCGTTCGCGGTCTTTAGTAGGCAGAAACGTGCTCTAAACACGTCGAGAGCTGGTTTTTATTGTGAAAACATACTGGAAGGCAGACTCATTGGTTACAAGACAACGAGCTTTGCAGAGAGAATTGAATTCGCGCCATCTTCTGCATCTACACTCTGCAAACCACTGTGAGGTGCATGACAGAGACTATGTCTCATTGTATCAGGTATTGTGGTTTCTTCCCACTCCATCCACGTATGGAGGATGGGAAGAATGATTGTTTGAATGCCCCTGTGTGTGCAGTAATTATTTTAATCTTATCATCACAATACCTATGTGAGCGACATGTAGGGGACTATAGTGTATGCCCAGAGTCATCACTTAAAGCGGGTTCTTGAAACTTTGTTACTAGATTTTCTCCAGATAGTTTACTTCTGTCTTCAAGAATCTTCCAGCACAGTTTTTCATCCTCTCAGTGACACTGTACACGGGTCAAACAAACATGTGACCCTTTGTGCTGCACTTCTCTGTATACGTTCAATACCCCCTGTTAGTCCCATCTGGTACGAGTCCCACACACTTAAGATATATTCTAGAACCGATCCCAAGAGTGATTTGTAAGCAATCTCCTTAGCAGACTGATTGTACTTCCCCAGTATTCTACCGATAAACCGAAGTCTACCACCTGCTTTACCCATGATTAAGCCTACGGGATCATTCCATTCCACACCCGCACAAAGTGTTACATCCAGGTATTTCTATGACTTGGCCGATTCCAGCAGTGACACATTGATATCATAGTTCGTAGGATACTATGTTTTTTCCGTTTTGTGAAGTGCATAATTTTACATTTTTGAACATTTAAAGCAAGTTGCCCATCTTTGGACCAGTTTGAAATCTTATCAAGAGCTGACTGAATATTTATGCAGCTTCTTTCAGATAGTGCTTTATGTATTATCTGCAAAAATCTGCGGCTATTACCTATATTACCTATATTGTCTGCAACATACATTAATATACAACATGGATAGCAAGGGTCCCAACACATTTCCCTGGGGCACACCTGAAGAAATGACTCTCAATCCAAGATAACATGTTGCGTCCTCCCTACTAAAAGGCGCTCACTCCAGTCACAAATTTCACTTGATACACCGTTTGATCGTGCTTTTGACAACAAGCGTAGGTGTTACACAGAATCAAATGTTCCAACAAAGGCAACAACTTTATCGAGTGTAAGGAAGAAGCTGGAGACAACTGGTGTACTCAACAGTAACAGTGGGAATAATAGACCATCACTGAGTGCAGAGGGAGGAGGAGGATATTAGTGTTTAACGTCCCGTCGACAACGAGGTCATTAGAGACGGAGCGCAAGCTCGGGTGAGGGAAGGATGGGGAAGGAAATCGGCCGTGCCCTTTCAAAGGAACCATCCCGGCATTTGCCTGAAGCGATTTAGGGAAATCACGGAAAACCTAAATCAGGATGGCCGGAGACGGGATTGAACCGTCGTCCTCCCGAATGCGAGAGTGCAGAGGGTATTGACAGTTAAACTCCCTGGCAGGACCGAGACTCGAACTCGGGACCTTTGCCAAACTTGCTGGATGAAAGGATATTGCGGAGACATGGCCTAGCCACAGCTTCTGTGAAGTTTGGAAGATAGGAGACATAGTCCTGGCGGAAATACAGCTGTGAGGACACGTCGTGAGTCGTGCTTGGATAGCTCAGTCGGTACAGGACTTGCCTGCGAAAGGGAAAGGTCCCGAGTTCGAGTCTCGGTCCTATACACAGTTTTAATCTCCCAGGGATTTTCAAATTAGAGTTCACTGCGCTCCGGAGGGAAAATTTCATTCGGGAATTGATAACGTTGGAAGACGCTTGGAGACCTCTCCAAATAAATCGTTGTGTCGACTGAGCCAGGAGGCAGGCATTTCATATAGCATATGTCAGAGAGCTGCGAAGAAATTGCCATTGCGATCATACAGAGTGCACATGAGTCAAGCATTACGAGAAACATATCATGAGAAAAATAATGCGTTACTGGCGACTGTTTCAGGTGTTTCTTATTCAATGTTCACATGTTCTCTCTGTAATTTGATTTACAGATGATGCTTGGTTCCATCTGCCACGTTACATCAACGCACAAAACAGCAGATACAGAGCCGGTATAAACCCCCTAACCATCCACGAAATACAGCTGCTAGGTGACAAGGTTAGAGTGTGGGTCGCGGTGTCAGCGTCCAGGATTGCTGACCCCATTTTCTTTGATGCGACTGTAGACACTACAGTTTATACGGACGCCGTCAGTACTTCTGTGGAGCAGCTGAATGACGTCGAACGCACAAAAAGTTATTTGCAGCAAGAAGGAGCAACTTATCACATGTCATGCAACTTGTAACCACTTCCTTTGGTGACCAAATAGTCTCAACAAATTTGTGCCCCGACCCCCCCCCCCCCCCCACCTAGATCACTTGATCTATTCCCCCGGATTTTGTCTTGTGAGGGCACCTTAAAAGCCGAGCGTACAAGAATAGACCACGGACACACGGACAATTGCAGAAGACTGTGAGGCCATCACACACGAAGTAACCAACATTCGCGAGGATATACGAGGCGTGTTTTTTTAACTAAGTACCGCTTTGAAATTTAAAAAAAGACGTGCTAAGATATCTAAATAATTTTATTTTTACATGAAAGTCTGTACCTTAATCTACTTTTCTACATAATTTCCGTCAATATTGATGCACTTGTCATAACGTTGAACCAGTTTTGGAATACCCACATCAAAGAAGTCTGCCGCCTGACTTGTTAACTAATGCATCACCACTGTTTTGACTTCGTCATCGCCTTGAAGACGCTGACCTCCCAGGTGTTTCTTCAAGTGCAGGAACAGATGGTAGTCACTGGGCGCAAGATCGGGGCTGTAAAGAGGATGATCTAGAATTTCCCATCGAGAAGATGTGATGACATATTTGGTCTGATTCGCCACATGCGGACGGGCATTGTCTTGCAGCAAAACGATGCCCTTGCTCAACTTCTATGGACTGTTGCTTTGATTCTGGTGTGACGTAGGCCACCCATGTTTCATCGCCCGCAACAATTTGGCTTAAGAAATCATCACCGTCGTTGTGGTACCGCTCAAGGAAAGTCAATGCACTGTCTAAATATTTTGTTTTGTGCACATCCGTCAATATTTTCGGTACCAACCGTGCGCACAATTTTGGGTAATTCAAGTGCTCGGTCACAGTGTCATACAAAACACTACGAGAAACCTTAGGAAAGTCATCCGGCAAGCGTCTGTTTTCTCTCACCTTATTGTCCACTTCCTGCACCAAACTTTCATTAACGACCGAAGGACGCCCACTCTGTTGTTCATCATGCACATTTGTGCGGTCATCTTTAAATGCTCTCACACACTTTCTTACCATTCCATCACTCATAATGTTTTCTCCGTAAACTACACAGATCTGACGCTTTAGCACTAAGAAATCTTATAACAGCCCGTACTTCACAGTCGGCGGGACTCACGATTATTGGAGGCATCTTAAACACTCAGTACACAACGTAAACAAGGAAAAATCAGACTGTAATGGCGTCAGTGCGTAGATTAAGGTACAGGCTTTTATGTAAAAATAAAGTTATTCAGATATCTTAGCACATCTTTTTTAATTTCAAAACGGTACTTACTTAAAAAAACACGTCTCGTACTTCACAGAACGTCGCGCATATGGTGAAATGAGTACAGTTATACATCGATGCTGGTGGAGGGCACTTCCAACGTTTGCTGTGAGCACTTTATATGGATGTACCTAATCTCCCAACTGTGTATTAGCATCTCCCAAAATCGCAAATATGTCCCATTATTGGTTCAAATGTTATGACTCATTAAAGTAATTCAGGTTTAAATGGATCACACTGTACATAAAAATGATTTTTATAAGTATGTAGTTAGAGAGACGGCAGTTAGTATGAATATAAGTGAGATGTTTATGATTGCAAAAAAATGTATTCATAGTACTTTTTCTTCAATGGGTGTAGCTTCAGTTGCCATCGTCTTTCCCTTGCTAGATACCAGTTGTCCTCAGAAAAATAAAACCAAAGAGCAGCCTTTCCTCGTAAAGTTCAGACTCTGGGTACGACCTTGGAAGATTATATCGCAAAAAAAATAAAGCACACATGGAGAGCAACACTGTTTCATGAGCTTGTACTCTGTCTCTCATTACGTCGTTGTCGATGGCCCTAATATCCCTTCATCTAATGGTGCTGCTAATATTTTTTGCCCAGTAGTGTAATTTGAAGCAACGCTTACGTACATCCGGTGGCAATGCGCCTGGAAGGATGAGGGGAGCCGCGGCGCGCGATAGCTATCAGAGAGTGGGGTGGGGTAGGACAGGGTAGCGGCAGGAGGCGGCGGGCGCTAACACTGCCGTGACCCGGGCTCTCACCACGGCCTGAGGTGGGGTGGCTGGGATCCGACGGCCCAATTAGGCAGTGCGAGCGGATGTGGGCTCTGGGCACCAGCGCAGCTCTGCCTTCACACGGCCGCCAGGCGCAGGCTGGCTGCACTCTGAGGGTGCCGCGCCTCGGGGCCGAATCTAATAATAATAAGTTTATTGCAGCCAAATAGCCATACAAATTCAATGTACAGTGATAATAATAAGATCAATTAGAAATTTCACACATTCTGATTTGCATAGTCACTTATTGTTCGTGTCGTTTTGGTACAGAGCTCTACAGGGTGTTACAAAAAGGTACGGTCAAACTTTCAGCAAACATTCCTCACACACAAAGAAAGAAAATATGTTATGTGGACATGTGTCCGGAAACACTTACTTTCCATGTTAGAGCTCATTTTATTACTTCTCTTCAAATCACATTAATCATGGAATGGAAACACACAGCAACAGAACGTACCAGCGTGACTTCAAACACTTTGTTACAGGAAATGTTCAAAATGTCCTCCGTTAGCAAGGATACATGCATCCACCCTCTGTCGCATGGAATCCCTGATGCGCTGATGCAGCCCTGGAGAATGGCGTATTGTATCACAGCCGTCCACAATACGAGCACGAAGAGTCTCTACATTTGGTACCGGGGCTGCGTAGACAAGAGCTTTCAAATGCCCCCATAAATGAAAGTCAAGAGGGTTGAAGTCAGGAGAGCGTGGAGGCCATGGAATTGGTCCGCCTCTACCAATCCATCGGTCACCGAATCTGTTGTTGAGAAGCGTACGAATACTTCGACTGAAATGTGCAGGAGCTCCATAGTGCATGAAACACATGTTGTGCCGTACTTGTAAAGGCACATGTTCTAGCAGCACAGGTAGAGTATCCCGTATGAAATCATGATAACGTGCTCCATTGAGCGTAGGTGGAACAACATGGGGACCAATCAAGACATCACCAACAATGCCTGCCCAAACGTTCACAGAAAATCTGTGTTGATGTGATTGCACATTTGCGTGCGGATTCTCGTCAGCCCACATATGTTGATTGTGAAAATTTACAATTTGATCACGTTGGAACGAAGCCTTATCCGTAAAGAGAACATTTGCACTGAAATGAGGATTGACACATTGTTGGATGAACCATTCGCAGAAGTGTACCCGTGGAGGCCAATCAGTTGCTGATAGTGCCTGCACACGCTGTACATGGTACGGAAACAACTAGTTCTCCTGTAGCACTCTCCATATAGGGACGTGGTCAACGTTACCTTGTACAGCAGCAACTTCTCTGACGCTGACATTAGGGTTATCGTCAACTGCACGAAGAATTGCCTCGTCCATTGCAGGTGTCCTCGTCGTTCTAGGTCTTCCCCAGTCGCGAGTCATAGGCTGGAATGTTCCGTGCTCCCTAAGACGCCGATCAATTGCTTCGAACGTCTTCCTGTCGGGACACCTTCGTTCTGGAAATCTATCTCGATACAAACGTACCGCGCCACGGCTATTGCCCCGTGCTAATCCATACATCAAATGGGCAGCTGCCAACTCCGCATTTGTAAACATTGCACTGACTGCAAAACCACGTTCGTGATGATGGTTCAAATGGCTCTGAGCACTGTGGGACTCAACTGCTGAGGTCATTAGTCCCCTAGAACTTAGAACTAGTTAAACCTAACTAATCTAAGGACATCACAAACATCCATGCCCGAGGCAGGATTCGAACCTGCGACCGTAGCGGTCTGGCGGTTCCAGACTGCAGCGCCTTTAACCGCACGGCCACTTCGGCCGGCACGTTCGTGATGAACACTAACCTGTTGATGCTACGTACTAATGTGCTTGATGCTAGTACTGTAGAGCAATGAGTCGCATGTCAACACAAGCACCGAAGTCAACATTACCTTCCTTCAATTGGGCCAACTGGCGGTGAATCGAGGAAGTACAGTACATACTGACGAAACTAAAATGAGCTCTAACATGGAAATTAAGCGTTTCCGGACACATGTCCACATAACATCTTTTCCTTTATTTGTGTGTGAGGAATGTTTCCTGAAAGTTTGGCCGTACCTTTTTGTAACACCCTGTATATGGTAACGTTTGCAAATTTGGTGACACAGTTTACACTCACACATTTCGTTTGGTTCATTATATGACGTGTTGTTGCAAATAAGGTGGTGGAAACCAGGGACTGCCAATCTGGTGATCACGTGTCTCATTTCGAAGTTTTCCTTCGTCCATGTTCGGTCAATCGTGGCACCTGTGCTGTAAAATTCTGGAGGTATGTCTTCCCTTTTTTTTTTTTCAATGTCTTAAGTAGACTTTATAAGGCGCTGCTATTGGATAGCATCAGGATTGTCCGAAGGTCTTGTAAGTAGGCTGTTTAGGTTTTTTTATTGGTAATGCCACCTCTGTATGAAAATCACTGGCTGTGCTGTGTGCAGTCTGTGGCTAGTTTGCATTGTTGTCTGCCATTGTAGTGTTGGGCAGTGGCAGCTGGGCTGTTAACAGCTCGTAGCGTTGCGCAGTTGGAGGTGAGCCGCCAGCAGTGGTGGATGTGGGGAGAGAGATGGCGGAGTTTTGAAATTTGTCATGAACTGCTATATTTATACGAGGGGCGTTCAGAAAGTAAGCTCCGATCGGTCGCGAAATGGAAACGACTATGAAAATCCGATAAAGCTTTGCACAGATGTGTTGGGTAGTGTCTCTAGTATAACCCCAGTTAGCATCACGTCGCTCTTCTCATTTCTGAGCTCGCAGTGAGTGCGTAAAGATGTCTAGAAAATAGTGTCTGCCGCCAAGTACGAGGGCCTGGTGAGAAATTTCGCCTGAAGCTATGCAGCTAACATTACATAACTGTCGTGCTGTTTCTTCTTCAAGACAATTCTCAGCCGCATTCTGCAGGGGCAATGAAGATGCTCCTGCATCGTTTTCAAATGGAAATGTGAGATTACCCACAATACAGTCCGCAATTGTCTCCCCCTGAGTTTCATCTCTGGTCACATGAACCGCTGTCTTTGAAGACAACATTTTGACACAGACAACGAGGTGTAGGCCAGCGTGGAGAATTGGCGGAAAGCACTGGCGGCTGCCTTCTATGATGAGGCTATTGAAAAGTTGGTACAACGCTATGACAAAAGTCTAAGTCAGAACGGCGACTACGTAGAGAAGTAGCTGAAAGGTGTAGCTAATTGTTACAAGTAAAACATTTCTGATGTTCACTGTGGTTTCAATTTGGCAATCAATCGGAGCTTACTTTCTGAACAGGCCTCGTATATGATGATATCAAGGTAAATACATTGTTTGTTCTCTATTAATATCTTTCATTTGCTAACTATCCCTATCAGTAGTTAGTGCCTTCCATAGTTTGAATCTTTTATTTAGCTGGCAGTAGTTGCGCTCGCTGTATTGCACTGGTGGCCCACCAATACCGTAATCTCTACCAGGACTACAGTGGGTCTGCTCTGTGATGACCTACCTACCAATACTCTTCAACATTTCGACTGACTCTGCTGTGGGTTTGCTCTGTTGTGGCCCATTACCTGTCAGCATGTCAAGAGTCAGCACTGTCTTTCCGTTGGAAGGACAACACTACTTCCTCAAGGCTGCATGGAAATCCTCTACTTCTGTGTGCATTTTCTTTTACTGCTCAGACTTTGAGAAAAACTCTTCATTTTTACTGTGATGGACGATTAGGACTGTCTTTATGGACTGTGAGAAAATTTGAGCTTTTGACCAACATTGTATCAATAAGTGTGTGCATTTGATTTCTTTGTTATTGTAATTATGGAAAATTTTTTTCAAATCTGTATTGGCCACTGCCCAATCCAATTTGTAAAATTTTTTGTGGGGAGCATGGGGGCTATGTAAGTAGGCTGTTTAGGTTTTTTTATTGGTAATGCCACCTCTGTATGAAAATCACTGGCTGTGCTGTGTGCAGTCTGTGGCTAGTTTGCATTGTTGTCTGCCATTGTAGTGTTGGGCAGCGGCAGCTGGGCTGTTAACAGCGCATAGCGTTGCGCAGTTGGAGGTGAGCCGCCAGCAGTGGTGGATGTGGGGAGAGAGATGGCGGAGTTTTGAAATTTGTCATGAACTGCTATATTTATGTATGATGATATCAAGGTAAATACATTGTTTGTTCTCTATTAATATCTTTCATTTGCTAACTATCCCTATCACTAGTTAGTGCCTTCCATAGTTTGAATCTTTTATTTAGCTGGCAGTAGTGCGCTCGCTGTATTGCAGTAGCTTGAGCAGCAAAGATTTTTGTGAGGTAAGTGATTTGTGAAAGGTATAGTTTACTGTTAGTCAGGGCCATTCTTTTACAGGGATTTTTGAAAGTCAGATTGCGTTGCGCTAAAAATATTGTATGTCAGTTTAAGCACAGTCTTGTATAAATTGTTCAAAGAGGACGTTTCAGTCTTCGCCTGCAGGTATACAAGTCTCGCTCGTGTTGTTTTGGACCCTCCTATTGCTTTCTTTATATAGGTCGCCTTCACTCTTTCTAGTGTTGTTAGGTTGTTCACTGTAAGATGTAGTCCAATAATTTCTATGCCGTACGTGAGTATTGGGAAGATTTTGGCTCTGAATAGTGCCATTGCTGTCTCTAGGCTAAGGGATCTGTATTGTATTTCATGTATTGCCATTATTGCTTGCATTGCTTTCTCTGTTATATGTTTTGTGGAACATTTTGCAGTTGTTTGTGTGGTGTCACCGCCAGACACCACACTTGCTAGGTGGTAGCTTAAATCGGCCGCGGTCCATTTAGTACATGTCGGACCCGCGTGTCGCCACTGTGTGATCGCAGACCTAGTGCCACCACAAGGCAGGTCTCGATATACGATAGAGCACTCGCCCCAGTTGTACGGACGACATTGCTAGCGACAATACGGACGAAGCCTTCCTCTCATTTGCCGAGAGACAGTTGGAGTGGCCTTCTGCTAAGTCCATGGCTGCGACCTAGCAAGGCGCCAATTGTAACAGTGCATGTATCTTACGAGTCGCATTTGTATAGTCAAGAGAGATGTATCACAAGGAGTCATTAAAGTTAAGTATAAAGCAGCTACGTACTTTTCTTGCTACCATTCAATAGTTATCCTGTTCCAGAATTCACGCCCGTCTGCGTTAGATAGTGTGCCTATCGGCCCCTCAAAATAACACTGTGTCGGCACTTCTGTCGACACATCAGTTTGTATTGTGACCCCTAGGTACCTGTAGTCGGGTACAATCTTCAGTTTTTTCTCTCGTATGAAGATCTCAGCTGATGCAGGTGTTCTTCCTCCATTTCTAAGTACCATCATTTCTGTTTTCGCCACATTTATTTTGAAGCCGTGTTCGACACACCAATCTTCCATATCGTTTATCGCTTCTTGTAACTTTGCAATATTCTTTGCACCTATTACAATATCGTCTGCATATGCATATGAGACTACACCCTCCCTTTGGGGTATTCTTACAGTTTCTCCGGCTGCAAGGATAAATAACAGAGGACTCAGTGGGTCTCCCTGTAGTACTCAGTTTGATTGGAGTATCGGCTCTGATAGGGAGAGATTGTCTGATATTCTTACTTCGTTCCATTGCAGTATTGCGCTTATAATTCGTGACCAGATGTTGTTTTTTCCCAGGGTTTCCTCTAGTTTTTTGGTCATTAATTTTCTGTTTATAAAGTCAAAGGCTTTTGTAAAATCTATGTATACTACATAGGACTTTTCTCTGTCCTCAAGGGCTTCACATACGCTCTTTAGCAGGAGTTCTGTTGCTGTCAGAGTTGATCTTCCCTTTCTCAATCCCATTTGGATTTCGGGGAGGTGTTCGTCGATTATTTGCTTTATTCTTTCTGTTATTATTTTTGTGAACACTTTGAAAGGTAGGTTTTCTAGGGCTATGTCTCTATATTTGCTAGGGTCCTTGGGGTCTCCTCTCCCTTTATAAAGCACAAAGCAGGGACCGAATTAACGTACAAGCTTCAGCCTAGGGTCCCATACAGTGGCGGTTGCTGTGTAAGAGCACAATAGAACTTTCGACACCTTGCGGACTTACTGGTTATTTTTCTTTGAATACTGTTAGAAGTAACGTAGATGCTGCAATCTGACAGATACGGCACGTAATCTACCACGCTACTGCTCCTTTACACTCCCTGAAACTTAGCAACAGGGTCGTCAGCACACTTTCAGTTGCGCACGTTTTAAGGAGCTTTTGCGCATGCGCAACACTGGTGACGTAATTGCCTTACAGGCCAAATAAATACGGATTTGATAAGCAAAACAGGGAGCGAAAGGCTATTTACAGTTTGTACAGAAACCAGACTGCAGTTAAAAGAGTCGAGGGGCATGAAAGGGTAGTAGTGGTTGAGAAGGGAGTGAGACAGGGTTGTAGCCTATCTCCGATGTTATTCAATCTGTATACTGAGCAAGCAGTAAAGGAAACGAAAGAAAAATTTGGAGTAGGAATTAAGATCCATGGAGAAGAAATAAAAACTTTGAGGCTTGCCGATGAGATTGTAATTTTGTCAGAGACAGCAAAGGACCTGTAAGGGCAGTTGAACGGAATGGACAGTGTCTTGAAAGGAGGATATAAGATGAACGTCAACAAAAGCAAAACCAGAAAATGGAATATAGTGGAATTAAATCAGGCGTTGTTGAGGGAATTAGATTAGGAAATGAGAAACTTAAAGTAGTTGAGTTTTGCTATTTGGGGAGCAAAATAACTCATGATGCTCGAAGTAGAGAGCATATAAAATGTAGGCTTGCAATGGCAAGGAAAACGTTTCTGAAGAAGAGAAATTTATTAACATCAAGTATAGATTTAAGTTTCAGGAAGTCTTTTCTGGAAGTATTTGTATGGATTGTAGCCATGTATGGAAGTGAAACATGGGCGATAAGTAGTTTAAACAGGAATAGAGTAGAAGCTTTCGAAGTGTGGTGCTACAGATGAATGCTGAAGATTAGGTGGGTACATCCAGTAACAAGTATGGAGGTACTGAGTAGAACTGGGGAGAAGAGGACTTTGTGGTACAACCAGACTAAAAGAAGGAATCGGTTGACAGGGCACATCCTGAGGCATCAAGGGATCACCAATTTAGTATTTGAGGGAAGCGTGGAAGATAAAAATCGCTGAGGGAACCAAGAGATGAATACACTAAGCAGATTCAGAAGGATGTAGGTTGCAGTACGTAACCGGAGATGATGAGGCTTCCATACGATAGGGTAGCATGGAGAGCTCCATCAAACCAGTCTCTGGACTGAAGACCACAATAACAAGCGATGTGCACGGTTCACGATGTGCACACTCAACTAGAAGTTTACATCAGTGCCGCCACATAATAGCACACTGTGGCAGACTTTTATCCCCGTTCGCTCGGCATAAATCCTGCTAGATGATAGCACAGTCCTTAGATATGCTAATTCACTCACCACATAGTAAAATTTGATCGGACATCAGCATGTGTTGAAATTGTACTGAGAGTAAACCTATTTTGTGGGTTTCTGAATGAGTGGAAGTATATTTCTGTAGAGTTATAGTATATTAAGCTATGAATATTATCATACAGTAAATCCATTTGGGGCGCTGAGAGTCAAAAGGGCCTCAAGCACATCACCACCTATTATGAGATTGTAGCATTTATTCGTGATTCTCAAATCTGTTGATTTTATGGTGAATCGGGTTTATCTGTGCTCCAGGTTCTTATTCTATATTTGAAATTTCACAAAAATCTGTATCACTGGTTTCTCTGATATTCTCGTAAATGTGGGATGGATGGCAATGTGATTTAAACCCTTATGGATCTCAGCGCATCTTTTGTATTATAGTCAAATGACCATGTAAGTAGACATCACTACTTCAATTTAATCATTTCCAAAAAAAATGGCTGTTTGCGTTTGGAGTTGGGTGTTTACTGTGCGGGAATCGGCTTTCGAATACGGTGTAAACATGAACTATGTTGAATCTATATTAAATGCTAACAGAAAAGTGAAGCTGTGAGAATAGGTCGTGAGTTATGCTTGGGTATCTCAGCCGGTAGAGCACTTACCGCGAAAGGCAAAGATCCAGATTTCGTGTCTCTGTCTGGCACACAGCTTTAATCTATCAGGAAGTTTCATATCAGCGCACACTCCGCTACAGAGTGAAAATCTCATTCTGTGAACAGAAAAGTAAATAAGCAGGACAAGTTATCCACAAAGGAACCAGGGCTTCCGAGAACAACTTGAGAGAATGGACGAAATCAGATAAGCGTGACTACAAGCGAACATTTAACGACAAAGTGTACAGTTAGCACAAGTTGTTGTGTGGGTGCAGAGTAGAATATCTGATTTTCAGCCCGGAAGTAAATTCGTGAACTAATGCATCTGTTAGGGATCTAGTATATTTGTCTGAAAAAATGGTTAAGCTCGAAAACCCCCACTTACGGAGGGTTGTGAAAGTCTACACATTATTTCGTTATTACCCTAAACTGTACTTAATTATGTACAAGACAACGAAATTCGACAAGAACAATTCTTTCTTTTGTCAGATAAGTTACGCATCTAATTATTTTTATAATAATATTAATAATTATTATTACTTTTATTATTATTACTGTTGTTGTTATTATTGGCAGTGGCTGCAGTTGTATAAACTTGTTGATAAGTATAACTGTTGTAGAGCAGATACTATTAATTTCACACTCTCATATTTACCTGAATCTAAACGATTTGAACACGCAGAATGTATACTCACGAGCCGCCACTGGTCCCATACCACAAACATAAAAAAGCCGTGTTTTAATACCACGTTGCGCGCCCTCTTATAAACGGAAGAGATGTGGCCGTCATTAATTTGTATGGGTTTCTCCAGCTGAATTTTTCAGTGGGCAGTTGAAGTGCATAAAGTCAGGCACAAATTTCAAAAGCATATCCAGAGACAGCTAAGAAGATGGAAGTATGAAAAATAGGCATCCTACGTTATTGAACGTCTAGTAACGCATTAGCATGAACCATCTAATACGGAACAAGATACGAAAATTAGTAAAATGAGCAGTTACAACAGAAAATTTTTACTGTTACAGGAAAAATTTCACAAAGAGTACATGCAATGAACAACGAAGTAATAAATGACCTAATCACTGATCATGTTAGCCACTAGATGAATAACAGACTGAATCATACCTTAATCTCCTATTAGACACTAAAAAATGCGATTCCTTCTCTTCAAAACTCCCATTTTTCCAGAGCAGGCACCAACACACTCAATAACGCACGCGCACACATCACAAACAAATGAATATCAAACTACACTGAGGTAACAAAAGTCATGGGGTAGCGATATGCACATATACAGATGGCGGTAGCAACGCATTCACAAGGTATAAAAGGGCAGTGCATTGGCGGAGCTGTCAATTTGTACTCCGGTTTTGAAATGAAATGAGCGAATGGCATTGTTGGCCGGGAGGCCCCGTGCGGGGTAGCCGTATTGCAAGTCCTTTTTAATTGATGCCACTTCGGCAACTTGCGGGTCAATGATGATGAAAATGATGATGGACACACAACATCCAGTCCCCTGCCGGAAATCGAGCCCGGGCCCCCTGCGTGATAGGAGGAAACGCTACCGCTACGCTGCGGAGGCGGATTGTACTCCTGTGATTCATGTGAAAGGGTTTCTGACGTGATTATGGCCACAATGGACTTTCTACGCGGAATGGTAGATAGAGCTACACGCATGGAACATTCCATTTCGGAAACCGTTCGTGAATTCAGTATTCCGAGGTCCACAAGAGCCTCCCAACACTACCAAATTTCAGTCATTACCTCTTACCACGGACCACGCAGCGGCCGACGGCCTTCACTTAACGACCGAGAGTAATATCGTTTGCCGGCCGGGGTGGCCGAGGGGCTCTAGGCGCTACAGTCTGGAACCGCGCGACCGCTAAGGCCGCAGGTTCGAATCCTGCCTCGGGCATGGATGTGTGTGATGTCCTTAGGTTAGTTAGGTTTAAGTAGTTCTAAGTTCTAGGGGACTGATGAACTCAGAAGTTAAGACCCATAGTGCTCAGAGGCATTTGAACCATTTTTAGTAGTATCGTTTACGTAGAGTTGTCAGTGCTAATAGACAAGCAACACAGTGTGAAATAACTGCAGACATCAATGTAGGACGTACAACGAACGTATCCGTCAGGACACTGCGACGAAATCTGGCTTTAATGGGGTGTGGCAGCAGACGACAGATGTGAGTATCTTCGCTAACAGTACGACATCGCCTGCAGCGCCTCTCCTGGACTCGTGACCATACCGATTGGACACTAGACTGGAGAAGCGTGGCCTGATCAAATGAGTCCCGATTTCAGTTGTTAAAGAGTTGATTGTATTAATACTACTACACCACAGCTACTACCAATACCAATAAAACCTCACAAAATTATTAGTTAAAACTAAGCGAACACTGGAACTCTCAACGAAGTTAAAACACTGAATGAAAATTTTACTGTAATATTTCACTAGAAACAATAAGAAACGTCAGCTGAAAACTAAAGCACGAAGTTTACTAAACGACTTCAGCGCACAGAAAACTTAAAAACACAGCGAGAGAACGTTTCCAAAAGTTTATTAAATCGTTATTTCGCCACAAACAGCAAGAAACGCAGCTGAAAACTGTTACATTTAGTAACTGTATAACAGTGCACAAATAACTTTGTCTGTATTTAGCTATATAACCGCTACAGCTGCAAACTGCACCCCGCACAATGTAAACACACTACTGAGGCGTGATGCTTGGACGAACGACGCAAGCGCACTCACGAATAACAGACCACTCGAGCCAACAACACAGGAAGAAAGACTGAGATTAATGAAAAGATGCTAATAAGTTGGTTTTACAGCAAATATTAACACAATTAAACTTTGAAATAAGTAACTGAAGATTAAAACTTTATAAAATATTGAGGAGCAATTTCAACAGCTGGCTAGCACACGTGACGTCACACCACTGTGTGAGATTTGTTCAAAGTATTTTGATAGGGGGGAATGCAGTGGGGAAGCCAGTGGGCATTCTAGTGAGATCCTCTCCTGGAAATGAAGAATCTGTAGTAGAAATAAGTTGATAGAGGAGCAGGAGCGTAAGATCCGTGCCCTTCAGGTACAGTGACAAGGCGCAAAAGAGGAACTAGATAGGTTGCTGAGGGTGAGAGGTGTTGGGGAATGGCAACTGGCAGTTGGCAAGAAGGCAGCTAGGAGGAGGAGGTATTCAGACAGTTATACTTTGCGTGTATGCAATAGATTTGACCAAATGTCGGAGTTGAGCGGAGAGGAGTCTCTTGTAGCTGTAGATGTAGGGAATATGCAGCAGTCCTCAGCAGTTAGGAGGCCTAGGTCAGTTGCAAAGTGTAACACAAAGAAGAAGGTTCTGCTGCTGGGTAGTTCGCCGGTAAAGGTGTGGGCCAGCAGTTGCAGGGAGTGTTGGGGAGTGAGTACCAGGTCACCAGCATTGTGAAGCCCAGTGCAGGGTTGGCTCAGGTGACTGACAGCTTAGGGGAGTTATGTAAGAATTTTACGAAGGGAGATCAGGTAGTGATAGTGGGTGGAGCAGGGAACAGTCTTGATAGTGTAACCTCCCCGCAAAAATATGTAAATGAAAATGTAAATGAGCCAAGAGTAACCTCCGCACATAAAAAATGAAAATTGAGCCAAGTGTAACCTCGCCACAAAAAATAATAATTAAATGAATTTTTCTAATATTGTAACCTCTGAACAAAATTGGCTCCGATTTATAGTCTCTGTGCAAAGAATGCATTCACGCTTAACATTCCCACAAAATTCTTTTCTCATTTAATGTCAAGTTCGAAATAGAAAAATTCCTAATCACCAAAAATAATAAAAAAGTTTATGTATGAGGACAGCGGCGCTGACATTCGGCCCTGTATTCTGAATAAAAAAAAGCAAAAATTCTTACCTCAATAAAACTGCAATTATATCCGCTCTTAATTACTCATTTTTCGACACAGCTTCGTGCAATGCTGGCGTATATATATATATATTTTTTTATTATTGGAAGGAATGGTCATGCATTTGAAATATTCTTTAAATTGAAATGAATGCTTTTCTTTAAATGAGTTGCTTTATATTATAAAAATTATTATTGGGGCATTTCTTCTGAACAAATTAAATTACAATTAACATACATTATTAAATATGCGCAAGGCTGCTTCTTTACCATCTACAACAATACTCATCCTCCAGAGTCCTGACCAGAGTCGCGACCAGAGCACACAGACGACGCATGCCGACTCCCGCCTACTAGCACGGACTGACGACTACTACCGGACTGACTGACTACTACAGTCCACTCGCTACTACTACTGTCGACTCGCGCAGACTAGCAACAGCTAACGATAAACTACTCTCTGCTCAGAGATTCTGTCATGCCTCGCCCATCGCCGGCAATGTATACGTCTTTCATAACCCTCCACTGGGGGGGGGGGGGGGGGGGGGGGGGGAATTTGGCAGCGATGGTGAGTCAATTGGACTTGCCATGAGCAACAAATTTTTCTTAAGTAAGTTTACAATCACAGAATATATACATATATATAAGTGCAGAACATGAAATAAAATATAATGCACATGCACTGAGTACAGAACATATCCAGCAATGACAAAATGTTTACAGAATGAGTACAAATCATATTAACAAATGACATAAAGTGCAGCGATGGTGAGTCAATTGGACTTGCCATGAGCAACAAATTTTTCTTAAGTAAGTTTACAATCACAGAATATATACATATATATAAGTGCAGAACATGAAATAAAATATAATGCACATGCACTGAGTACAGAACATATCCAGCAATGACAAAATGTTTACAGAATGAGTACAAATCATATTAACAAATGACATAAAGTGCACACGCACTGTAGTACTGAACATATCAGGAAATCACAAAATGTAAAGGCAATGAATACAAATCATATTAACAAATGACATAAAGTGCACACGCACTGTAGTTCAGAACATATCAGCAAATCACAAATGTATAGGCAATGAATACAAATCATGTTAACAAAATGACAAAACTGCACACGCACTGTAGTTCAGAACATATCAGCAAATCACAAATGTATAGGCAATGAATAGAAATCATGTTAAAAAAATGACAAAAGTGCACACGCACTATAGTTCAGAACATATCAGCAAATCACAAATGTATAGGCAATGAATAGAAGTCATGTTAACAAATGACAAAAGTGCACATGCACTGTAGTTCAGAACATATCAGCAAATCACAAAATGTATACGGAATGAGTACAAATCATACTAACAAATGACAAAAGTGCACACGCACTGTATATACTTTTCTTTACTATTTTACAAGAACTAGGATAGGAATGGGAAGGATTGCGTCATGGTTGTAGCACTTTACGTTGCACGCAACTGCACTGAAAGTCCATATCTTTCTACAGAAGCACAACACCAAGTGAGACAATCTGAAGTTCTTTTCCTTGAAGTATTAATCAGTGTAGCCAAGACACTGAACTGTCGTCGTAATATTCATGTTATCATTTTGGTGGTACATTAGGTACACCAAGCAGTGGGACTATTATAATATCTCCGTTGCTCAAGGTGGTGGACAGCATGACGTGTCAACATCATGTTCTTGTAAGGTACACCAACGTAGAATTAGTGCAAAAACCAAATATAGTGCTCCATGATCATGAGGATACACAGGACAAACGGATATTACAGTAATTCCAGGTAATTAGGTCAGAAGGTGAAGGACATTAAGTCTCATACTAGTCTTCATTGAGAATTACACTAGTCTAACAACTGATTTGAGTAATTGATGGCACTCATCGCCCAGTTACTGAACATTTCTGTACCATATATGTAGTATTACAGAATAATGTTCATAAATCGTTTGTTTACAGAGAACATTGGCACTCATTGTCCAGCTACAAACCATTAGAAATCATCATTCAAAACAGAAGCTAATAAATGGCATAGTATTACAGAATAATGTTCATAAATCGTTTGTTTACAGAGAACATTGGCACTCATTGTCCAGCTACAAACCATCAGAAGTCATCATTCAAAACAGGAGCTAATAAATGGCATAGTATTACAGAATAATGCTCATAAATCGTTTGTTTACAGAGAACATTGGCACCCATTGCCCAGCTACAAACCATTAGAAGTCATCATTCAAAACAGGAGCTAACAAATGGCATAGTATTACAGAATAATGTTCATAAATCGTTTGTTTACAGAGAACATTGGCACTCATTGCCCAGCTACAAATCATTAGAAGTCATCATTCAAAACAGGAGCTTATTATTGGCATAGTATTACAGAATAATGTTCATAAATCGTTTGTTTACAGAGAACATTGGCACTCATTGCCCAGCTACAAACCATCAGAAGTCATCATTCAAAACAGGAGCTAATAAATGGCATAGTATTAACATAATTCACTTAACTATAGTAATCATTGGCATCATAGGTCATCTTATTACAGTAATCAATAGCATTCATTGGCCAGTTACAAAGTATTTTTTCTTTTTTTTGTGCTAGGAATGCATTGCGTTGGGATCGATAATTAATAACAATATTTGCTTTTGAGTTATTGCTGCAAATGAAGATGTGTAACGTCATTCGTCATGAGTCAGCTGTAGCAAGATTATGAAAAAAGTAGAGTATATGTGATCACATTCATAAATGACATAGGCTTAATGAACAACCGCTTATAGCACATTAATTTCATGAATAATTTCTCCTGCAAAATATACAAAAATGGATTATTAAACTGAAAGAAGAAACGCATATTATGCTGAAAACTAGTGAACCTCGAATTAATAGGTAGTCAAATGTGTATAAAAAATATATGTGTTCTCTAGCTGTCCTTTCCAAAACCTTCAGTCATCATACTATGCGATATAAGACATACAGTCGAAACGAACTGCAACAAATACTTAAATAACTACATAGCATAAATACATAAACTTCAACATTATCCTCATCTGTAAAGAAAAACTTCATTATCCATATCATCATAACTCCATTATTATCATCACCTGTAAAGAAAAACTTCATTTTCCATAGTAGCATATTCTTCACCATTATTCATCACCATTCATTATCATCTGCAAAAAAGTCACTTCATTATTCATTATACAACTATTCCTTATTTCTAGCATATTTCATCACTAAAACTAAGATGTGTAGTTCTGTCTGACAGCCTGCATCAATCGCCTCGTATTCTGAAAGAAAAAATTAGTTAAGACTGCTATTCTACGATGTGTATAGTATATTCTTGTTAATGCTTGTTAATTCTGATCCATTTACTCTTCCTCACGAGGTATTGCATCTTCTTTCGTTCATTCCGAAGGTGAAATTCCCATGTCTGTTTAATTTATATTTTTTTTTACACGTTATTGCTTTCTGAAAATGATGAACAAAGATTAATGTCTTGCATTCAAATCACATACCCACTAAATAAAAACTGGTTTATAGTAACATAATTGAGCATACAGCATAGCATGACACAAAACGTAATATGTCAAAAACATCGACAGTGTTCAGAAGCAAAAATGTACACAGTGTATCACAATGTAGCAGCAAAAAAAAAAAAAAAAAAATTAAATTAAACAATCACGATGTTGAGATATCATAAGGCAAAATGTCAAAGTCAACTGGTGTTTGTTATATCTTGAATATTTTATAGTGCATACAAACAGAACAGGAAAATAATCGTACATACGTAAAAAAGGAAAATATGCACGGTCTGATGTGTAACGACAAGAAGAGCGAACTGCTAACCTTACCTTGCCGGGCACTTACCAAGAAAAAATACTATAATCATCAGTAAGTGTTCATGTGAATATAATTGCATAAGTGGTCATAAAAAAATTAGGAAATGGCATTACAGTATGATAAATCATAAAGTATGTCCATTCAGTAAAAGGTTTGATGTTGGAGACGTGGTGGTTCCCTTTGGTTTTTCTGGTTCTCAAAGTTTCGACGTGTACTACATTGGGGTGAAGAATGCTGCGAATCCGATATGGACCTGCGTATAGAAGCTCAAACTTACTACACCTACCTTTTCCTCTGTTGGATAAATAGTGTGTACGTACTAATATTTTCTGTCCAACGTAAAAGTCACGGCGTGTACAAACCTGTTTTTGCTGTCTTCTCCGACGCTCTGCGGCACGTTTGATGTTGTTCAGCGCAATGTCAATTATTTCATGGTGTCGTAGTCGACGAGATGTAGGAAAGGTTACTAATTCTTTAATTTTGTTAGGTGGTTCAACATTTTTCAGTATAACAGACGGAGATAGCATAGTAGATTCATTTGGTATGGAATTAATTACATCCTGGAATGAGAGTATGTGTGTGTCCCAATCAATATGTTTTTTATGGCAGTATATTCTGCACAGTTTACCAATTTCTTTCATTAATCGTTCACAAGGGTTCGAAGAAGCAGGGTACCTGGAGAAATATTTCTAGCTCGTAACATACGTATCCATATAGCAGATCGAAACTGTGGTCCATTGTCGGAAATTACTTTCAACACATGCCCTACATGAAATAGAAAATGTTTTACAAATGCTTTCGAAACAGTTTTAGCAGTAGCTTTGCGTAACGGAGTGAAGGTAACAAATTTTGAAGTGAGTTGAACAGTGACAAAGATGTAGCAAAAACCTCTATTAGTTCTGGGAATCGGACCAAAAATGTCTACAGGGACCATTTGTCTCAATTTAACAGGTGCAATGGGATGTAATGGAGGAATATGTGAAGTCGTGTCTGACTTAGCTTTCTGACAGATTTTGCATGACGCTAAAACTCGCCGAATACGTTTCTCCATGTTGGCAAAATAACAGTTCTGTCTCAGTAAAAGAAAACATTTTTTGGCTCCGTAATGTGCGTAACTTAAATGAGTATACCAGATTAATTTGTTAACAAGTTCGTCAGGAATGCATAATAACCAATTGTTGCTGTCAGGATGAGAGCGGCGAAACAGAATGTTATTGCGTATAGTGTAATGGTTTCTAATGGTAACATTATTCCTATCTTGCCAAAGGTGTTTAATTTCTTTCCATACGTTGTCTTTCCTCTGCTCTTGTGCTATGTCTTGTAATGACGACGAAATGAAATTTTCAAATGCAACTTGTTGAATGTACATGACGCTGAAATTTGCTTTGCAGAAGTTGGTTGCGATGTCTTGCTGATTGTTGCTGAGAGAACGGGATAGTGAGTCTGCTACAATATTTTGTGTGCCGGGAATGTGAACAATTGTAAAATTAAATTCCTGCAAATAAAGTTTCCATCTACTTAATCTGTCGTGTGTAAATTTAGCCGAAAGTAAAAACTGTATCGCTCTATGATCTGTGTAACGGTAGTATGTTTTCCATAAAGAAAATGCCTAAATCTGGTAAAAGCCCAAACAACACATAATGTTTCAAGTTCTGTAACAGAATAATTTCGTTCAGCAGGTGACAGAATGCGACTTGCAAAAGCGATGTTTTTAATTACTGTACAACCATCTTCTTCAATTTCCTGAAAAATATGTACGCCTAAAGCGGTGTTAGAACTGTTGGTGGCAATGGAAAAATTTCTGGTAAGATCTGGGTGCCATAAAAGTGGTGTATTCAACAAGGCATGTTTCAAATAGCATTCTCGTGAACAAGATTCTGCGTGTCAAAATTATTGCTTGCGTTACTGGAATATGCAACCTGTACTGTATCTAGTCAAATTCTATCTGACGTGTTATTATTTTCAGGAGGATGCTATGGCATTTCCACTATTTTTACTGTTCTGTTATTTCTTCCTGACGTATTACGTTCGGGATGATACCTACTGTCTGGTTCATTCATGATAATATGTTGTTGCGGATGATTTTGCTGTTGGTAAGACCGACTGTTATTAGATGTACGCTGAAAATTGTGCTCATTACTTTTACGTCTGTCTTGATAGTCATTTCTATGCAGTGCATTGCGATAGGAATTGAAATAGTGTGTTTTCTGTACATACTGATTCCCTTGTTGCTGTGCGTTACTATTTGTTGGAGCTGACGCTACACATGTAGGCGACGAAACATTAAAGCTTGGTTGACCTTGTACATTGCATTGTTGGTTAGGTATGCTAACCGGTTGGCTTTCATGCTGGTGTGGGGAAAAACCTCTATTGTTACCAAAATGCGTTCGCTGTTGCTGATAATTTTACACATACTGATCATTAAATTTTTGTCAGGTATTAAAGTTCTCGTGGTTGTCATTTCTGGAGCGTCTAATGAAAAATTGTCACTTTCGGTAAAAGTTGTCTTATCGCGTTTCCTTTAGTCATTCTTAATCCTAGATAGAGCAATAGTCAAAGAGCTGTTTTGATAGATATAAAGGATAGTAGAAGAAAAGGCAGCAGTGCAGAAAACTAAAGATGAAATAGCACTACTACGGCTCGGGGCCCTCGGGGCCCTCGCGGCCCTGTGCACGCTACGGCACACATTCATTGGAGGGTAATGAATCCCCTGAGGTTTATTACGCGCTGTAAATAAACTTTAGCTTTTGCGTTACAGGCAATGCCGGTGAAAATTCGAAAGAAAATTGTAGTATCCAGTCCAAAGCTAGTTTCTGCATTACAGGTAATGGCGGTGAAAGTACAAAAATAAATTGTCGTATCCATTTCAAAGCATGTACCTGTGCTCTGTCATTTTCAAATACCTTGGATTTTCTTACGGATAAAAATTGCTCGTAATCGTTATCGTCTCTGAATGTGTGAACAGGTTCACGATTGCATAAGAATCTGCTTGTCTGTGTCTTTTCGGATTTTAAGTCACGTACTCTCTGTAAATTACCTAAGTTACACTGGCTGTGTGAGTGTGAAAATGTTCGGAATGTGCCGTATGTTGTGACGTGTTAGTGACTGAAACAATTTTCCTTTCTGTCACTTTAATACGTTCGTCAATTTGGCTGATCTGTTGTTCAAATTTCTTATCGACTTCCGTATCCAGAGTGTGTGAAAGTTCTGGTGACTTTAAATTAAACTCGTCGTGTAACTGTGTCGCATTTTCAGAACATTGTTCAGCGACCACACTAATTTCATCTCTAAGTGATTCTCTTGTCGCTGCATCTGTATTACTTAATTCACGTGCAACAGATCTAATTTCTTCATTACTGTTACTCGCACAAACCTGAATTTCGTCACATAATTGTTCTTTAGCATCATCACGTTGCACGGTAACGGCTGTAATCTGTTCACTAAGTTGTTTATTCTGTTCATTAAGGTTGTCGTGTTTTCCATTTGACTGTTTGAAACTGTCATTACATTGTTTGCGCGATTCAGTAGGTTGTTTGAAATGATTATCTAGTATTTCATTCCGCTGTTTGAGACTTTCATGAATTTGTTTGTTCGATTCATTGAGTCTTTTGTAATTGTCGTCTTGTTTTTTATTGTTTTCAATAATTTGCTGTTTGAGAAGGTCTTCTTGTTCTTTCTTGTATTGTAGAAATAATGCTATTAATTGATCCAAGGCAGTATTACCTACTCTATTCTCGGTGCTTTGTAATGGTGTATCTGCTTTTGTCGCGTTTTGTGTAACCAGTTGGTCATTCTCTGATTCTTGAAAAGCTTCCCCACTTGGATGTGCACTGTTATTCACTACACCGGAATTAAATAAATCTGACGTATTCTCATTACACTGTTCATTTTCGTTAGAAAAATTTATCTGCTCATTACGTAAGTTTTGCAAACCGGGTGTGTCAAACTGGGCAGCGTTCATTGTAACAAAACGTGCCACGTCATCAATTGTCGTTAAATTAACAGAGGACACAATTGAATTTGTTTGTTCCTCATTAGCATTAGAATCATTACTAGTGGTCGGTACACGCTGATTGTCTGTATTTGGAGGATTGTCATCGTATTTTTTATTGAGTTGTTTGCACGATACATTAGGTTGTTTAATATGGTTGTCGTGTTTTTCATTAATTTGTTTGAAATTGTTGTTTCGTGTTTCATTCCACTGTCCGAGATTTTCATTACGTTGGTCGAACGATTCATAAATTCGTTTGAGGTTTTCATCATGTTGTTTGAAGTCATTGTCTATTTTTTTATTCATTTGTTGTAATAATGCCATAACTTTACCCCAGCCTAAATCATCGGCTCCATTCTCTGTACTGTGTAATGGCGTATCTGCACTTGTCACGTTTTCTGTAACCATTTGGTTATTCTGTGATTCACAAAAAGATTTGCCAATCGAATGTGCACTGTTGGTCACTACCTTGGAATCAAATAAATCTGTCGTACTCTGATTACACTGTTCATTTTCACTAGAAAAATTTGTCTGTTCGTTACGTAAATTTTGCAAACCGGGTGTGTCAAGCTGGACAGCGTTCATTGTAACAGAACGTCCCGCGTCATCAATTGTCGTCAAATTAACAGAGGACACAATTGAATTTACTTGTTCATCATTAGGATCAAAATCATTACCGGTGATCAGTACGCACTCATTGTCTGTAAATGGAGGATTGTCAACATTACACTTAGTGTCGCAAGTACAATCGGTCAAAATATTCGAATCGGCTACTTCACTCATTACACATCGCGCTGTACTGTTAACAGTTTTTCGCGGCATTTTCACTAATCAAAATTAAGCACAAATGAAACAAGGACAATGCAAAAATGCAACAAACACAAACATAACAAAGAGAAACAAATTGCCGATGATCTGTGAAAGAAAAAGTGACAAATTAGTATATGCGTTGCGCCAGAGGCAAACTACATTTAAGTAAATAAGAGCAGATATATGACTACTTCTCAGAAGATTCACAAAGAAATACGATCCTGGCCGGATGTCGCCAAGTGTAACCTCCCCGCAACGAAAAATGTCAATGAAAATATAAATGTAAATGAGCCAAGAGTAACCTCCGCACATAAAAAATGAAAATTGAGCCAAGTGTAACCTCGCCACAAAAAATAATAATTAAATGAATTTTTCTAATATTGTAACCTCTGAACAAAATTGGCTCCGATTTATATTCTCTGTGCAAAGAATGCATTCACGCTTAACATTCCCACAAAATTCTTTTCTCATTTAATGTCAAGTTCGAAATAGAAAAATTCCTAATCACCAAAAATAATAAAAAAGTTTATGTATGAGGACAGCGGCGCTGACATTCGGCCCTGTATTCTGAATAAAAAAAAGCAAAAATTCTTACCTCAATAAAACTGCAATTATATCCGCTCTTAATTACTCATTTTTCGACACAGCTTCGTGCAATGCTGGCGTATATATATATATATTTTTTTTTATTATTGGAAGGAATGGTCATGCATTTGAAATATTCTTTAAATTGAAATGAATGCTTTTCTTTAAAAGAGTTGCTTTATATTATAAAAATTATTATTGGGGCATTTCTTCTGAACAAATTAAATTACAATTAACATACATTATTAAATATGCGCAAGGCTGCTTCTTTACCATCTACAACAATACTCATCCTCCAGAGTCCTGACCAGAGTCGCGACCAGAGCACACAGACGACGCATGCCGACTCCCGCCGACTAGCACGGACTGACGACTACTACCGGACTGACTGACTACTACTGTCGACTCGCTACTACTACTGTCGACTCGCGCAGACTAGCAACAGCTAACGATAAACTACTCTCTGCTCAGAGATTCTGTCATGCCTCGCCCATCGCCGGCAGTGTATACGTCTTTCAATAGGGACGGGGAAAATGATGTAGGCGGTGACCTGCTAAAGATAGCTACTCATACTGGTGGCACTAATGTGCATTTCGTGTAACTGTTTCAGCGTTATGATCGGCCTCATCTTAACGCGGCTGTTAGGCGCATTAACATGGGGCTGGAGAGGGCGCTGATGGCATGGGTCACATTTCACCGGTGGCAGTTGGGTCTATCAGTAGATCAGGTTTCACTAGGCATAGCCTGCACCTCAGTAGGTATGGGAAGGGGAGCCTGGCAAAGCTTATAGGTGACAGTGGTGGTAAGATAACTTATGGAAAAATTCCTGTAGCAGTTGGTGTTAGAGCTGCACCATTTTTAGTTTGAAGTCAGCTGATAGGTATACCTGCTTAAAGGAAGTCCTTCTAACTAAGGGCTCACCTTCAGAGGACTCATGTTTCCAAGTAGAGAAGGAATTAGCATATTTCATCAAAATGTAAGAGGTATTAGAGATAAAGTTAGTGGAACTGCTTATAGATATTGATTCTGAAATTATTGGTATATCGGACGACCACTTAAATGATTTGACAATTCAGGGGCTTCTTTACCAGGATACAGATTTTCTGGCTGTTTTTCATGGGGCTCTTTGTGGGGTTGGGGAGTGGCCATGTACATGGAAAACAGTACTCCATTTGAGTCCATAGTCGTATCACGGCACTGCACTGAACAAATATTTGGATGCTGTGCAGGGGCAGTTGAATTTAGTGAAACTACTAACTCTTGCTGTTTATAGATCCCCTAACTCTGACTTCAGAGCATTTCTGCTCAAGCTAGAGAGGGTTCTTGATTCACTTTCTAGGAACTACCAGAGACTGGGCATATGTGGTGACTTCAATGTTAATTTTGTATACAATGGTGCAAGAAAAAGGATGTTGGTAGATCTCCTAAATTCATACGATCCGATGCAGATTGTGTTTTTTCCAACTAGGGTACAGGGAAACAGTAGCACAGCCATAGACAATACTTTTATTCATTCTTCATTACTAGATGGGCAATTCTTTCAGACCATGATGCACAAATTTTAACACTAAAAGGCTTTTGTACTCAAACAAATGCCACATATACTTGTAATTACAAACTATGTAGGAAAGTTAATCCAACAGCAATAGAGAGTTTTTTAAACATTGTCAAGGAACAAGAGTGGTAGGATGTTTATAGTGCCGTTAACATAGATGACAAATATAATGCTTTCCTTAACACACTTCTCATGCTCTTTGAGAGCTGCTTTCCATTAGAACGTTCTAAAGGGGGTACTAGCAGCAATAGGCAGCCCGGGTGGCTGACTAGTGGGATAAGGATATCATGTAGAAAAAAGCGGGAATCGTATCAAAATGTTAGAAGTAGTCATAATCAAGTGACAGTAGCCCATTACAAACAGAGCTTAAAAATGTTATTAGGAAGGCAAAAAGTATGTGGTATGCAAACAGAATAGTCAATTCACAGGATAAAATTAAAACCATATGGTCAGTTGTGAAGGAAGTGTCCGGTCAGTAGCACAAGGTCGACGATATAAAGTCAGTTCATAGTAAAAATATTTCTGTTGCTGATAAATCAGATATATGTACAGTATTTAACAATCATTTTCTGAGCATTGCTGGTGAATTAAATAAAAATTCAGTTTCTACAGGGTATCATATAACTTTCTTGGCAAGTGCTTTTCCGAGAGTGATGTCTGAAATACTCCTCTGTGATACAGACAATGGGGAGATTGAGTCAATAATTAAATCACTGAAGACTAAGGACTCTCATGGATATGATAGAGTGCCTAGCAGAATATCAAAGTACTGGTTTGCACATGTTAGCCCTGTATTTAGCCATATTTGTAATTTTTCCTTTAAGAATGGTCAGTGTCCTGAACGATTAAAGTACTCAGTAGTAAAGCCGTTTTATAAAAAGGGAGAAAGGGATAGTGTAGACAATTTTAGACCTATTTCTATGCTATCGGTGTTTGCTAAAGTTATTGAAAAGGGTGTCTATGTAACTATAATTGGTCATTTTATATCACGCGAGGTGCTATCAAATGTACATTTCGGCTTTAGAAGTCGTTTAACACCTGAAAATGCTACAATCACTTTTCTCTGTGAGGTACTGGATGGGTTAAACAAAAAGTTTCGAAAGCTAGGCTTTTTTTTTTTTTTTGCTTACCTAAGGCATTTTATTGTTTTGACCACAAAATATTGCTCCAGAAGTTGGACCATTACGGAATATGGGGAGTAGCTCACAAATGGTTCACCTCTTACTTTAGCAACAGACAGCAGAGGATCATTATTCACAATGTTGAGAATGGCTGCAATGTGGGGTCTCAGTGGGGTACGGTCAAGTGGGGATCAGTGTTGGGGCCACTCTTGTTCCTTAAATGATATGCCCTCTAGTATTACGGGTAACTCTATAATATTTCTGTTTGCTGATGACACTAGCTTGGTAGTAAAGGATGTGTGCACAATGGTGCAAATGGCTCTGAGCACTATGGGACTTAACTTCTAAGGTCATCAGTCCCCCAGAACTTAGAACTACTTAAACCTTACTAACCTAAGGACATCACACAGATCCATGCCCGAGGCAGGATTCGAACCTGCGACCGTAGCGGTCGCGCGGTTCCAGACTGTAGTGCCTAGAACCTCTCGGCCACCACAACCGGCTGTTGTGGGCAACACTGGCTCGGTTTCAAATAGTGCAGTTCATGACCTAAGTTCTTGGCTTGTAGAAAATAAACTAATGCTAAATCACAGTAAGACTCAGTTTTTACAGTTTCTAACACACAATTCAACAAAACCTGACGTTTTAATTTCACAGAATGGGCATGTGATTAATGAAACTGAACAGTTCAGATTTGTACATTTTCATATACATAGCAAACTGTCGTGGAAAGCCCACGTTCAGGATCTTGTTCAAAGCCTTAATGCTGCCATTTTTACTATACGAGCGATATCTGAAGTGAGTGATCGTTCGACACGAAAATTAGTCTACTTTGCTTATTTTCATTCGCTTATGGCGTATGGTATTATATTTTCGGGGTAGCTCTTCCCATTCTAAAACGATATTTTTGGCTCAGAAACGGGCGGTTCGAGCATAAGTGGTGTGGGTTCAAGAACCTCTTGTCGATCCCTGTTCACGAGTCTCGGTATTTTGACATTGGCCTCTCAATATATATATTCCTTACTGTCATTTCTTGTTAACAATATTAGCTTATTCCTAAGAATAAGCAGCTTTTACTCAGTTAATACTCGGAAGAAATCTAACCTGCATTTGAATCGGACTTCCTTATCTCTTGTGGAGAAAGGTGTGAAGTATACTGCTGCATCCATTTTCAATAAGCTACCACTCGAATTCAAACATATTAGCAGTAATCCACGCGCTTTCAAATCGAAACTGAAGAGTTTCCTCATGGCTCACTCCTTCTATTCTGTCGAGGAGTTCTTTGAAAAATTAAGCTGATTCTTATTGTATTGTTGATTACGTTTACTTAAACTTATGGATAGAATTTTTTTGGGTTGATAAACATTTTTATTTTTATACTTTTTTTACTTTTATGTTGTAATTTCATGTACTGACACTTTCCATGACCTTGGAGACTTGCTCCTCAATTTGGTCCTACGTAACTTGACGCGTAAATAAATAAATAAAAAACTAGGCACTGTGCAAGCTGGTGGTGGTTCCATGATGGTGTGGGTTGTGTTTACATGGAACTGATTGGGTCCTCTGGTCCAGCTCAACCGAACATTGACGGTAAATCGCTATTTTCGGCTTCTTGGAGACCATTTGCAGCCGTTCATGGACTTCGTATTCCCAACAATGATGGAATTTTTATGTATGACAATGCTCATGTCACAGGACCACAGTTGTTCGCTACTGGTTTGAAGAACATTATGGACAGCTCGAGCGAATGATTTAGCCATCTAAATCGCCGGACACGAATCCCATCTAACATTTATGGAACGTAATCGTGAGGTCCGTTGGTGCACAAAATCCTGCGCCGGTAACATTTCCGCAACTATTGACGGCAATAGAGGCAGCATGGCTCAATGTTTCTGCAGGGGACTTCTAGTGAGTTTTTGAGTCCATGCCATGTCGAGTTGCAGCACTTCGCCAGCCAAAAGAAGACCCGCCACGATATTAGAAAGTATCCCATGGCTTCTGTCACCTCAGAGCAAAAGCTTCAGCCTAGGGTCCTACATCATGAAAATAAAAAACTACTGTGCTATGCGCCGCCTTATAATCGGAAGAGGCGTGGGCATTAATTATTAGTATGGGACTCTTCAGCTGAATCTTTCAGTTTGCAGCTGCATTAAGTCAGACAGAAATTTCAGAACCAAATCCAAAGAAAAGGTAAGAAGCTGGAAGTATGAAAAGAGCCAATCTACTTTTGCTGAACATATAATAAAGCATTGGCATGAACCATCTAACATGGAACAGGATATGAAAATTATTAAAATGAGCAACTGCAACAGAAAATTGGTAACACTGCAGGAAAAGTTTCGCGAAGAGGCCGTGCAATGGACAAGAAAGTAATAAATGACCAAATTAAAATAAGCAACAACTCATTGATCTTGTTATCCTCTATAACAATAACATAGACAAACGCAGAAGATAAACAGACAAAATAAATTAATCTCTCAGCACAGACACTTAAAAAAAGTGCAATTCCTTCCACTAAATGTACCTCTTTTCGCAGAGCAGGCATCAACACACACAGTGACACAGGCACACACAGAATAAACGAGTATCAAACAACGATAGTGTTCAAAACTTAATGACAGATGTAACTTTCGCATAATGTGCCACTTCCAAGTAACATAGGTCGATGAGATTTGGACCATACACAGAAATAACTTCTACAGGATAAGTACCTGTTGCAACTAAAAGACATACGCAGTGAGACGAGCATAAATGACACTTTTATTCAAAGACAGTAATTACAGTGAAGTCATCGCATTCGCGATGGTCCCGTGGACATTAAATACTGCAGGAAATGCTCCTTCATATGGTATGTGATCACCACGGACGGCAGTACATGCTCAGCAACGTGCTCCCGTGCTGACCACGAGGGTGATAAAGAGTTCTTGTGGTAGAGCGTTCCATTCTTCCACCAGCGCGGTTGAGGACTGCTGAATGGTCGTTGGTGCATGTAAACGTGCTGTGGTACGTCACCCTAATGCATCCCTTACGCGCTCGATGAGGTTTAAGAGGACCACACCCTGCCTATCTATTCCACGTTAATTTAGGCAAGTAATTGACCCATTTCTGTAAAAACTATATGATACAGGGCCTTAATATTTTTACTGTTTGTTACATGACGCTAATAGAGTCAACTGTACTAAAATCTACTTTATCCATTTTATAGTTTTTAAGAAATACTTTTAGAAATTTATTTTAAAAAATTAAGTTTTCTCTGCAGAAAAAATTTTTTGGTGAACCTCCTAAGGCGGGAATATTAATGAATGTAGTATCAGAGGTGGCTTTTTATGTTATGCAGAGTCTCCGAAAATTCATTCATTTATCTATGATAGTTTCTGATATAATGGGACATATGCACTTAACATTTTAGTTTGCGGAAAATTATACTGTTAAAACATTGATTTGGGTTCTGTGTCTGCCCATGCAGACCTTTCTTTAGAAGGTCAGGAAGAGCCAAGTCTCTGAAAATAGGTCTAATTGCTGTAATTACAGCAGCAGGAAGAGAATGCTGGTGAGAATAAGATTCTCCATTTGCCTGAGCCCTATTGTATTTGCACCACAAATTTTCTCCTGATGGACACAATCCATGACATGGCTAATCAGCAGTAGAGGACTTATGGAAGAATATGGCCCAAACATCTTTCTTCATTACCTCCAGATTTTCTTTATTTCTCCTAATTGCCTGCCCATAGTATACCTGCAAATTTTCTATTTCAGTTTTAGTTAATCGACCCTATCCGGTCAACAACTGGAAAACTTCTAATTTTTTTCCTCTCATATCAACAGTTAAGGTTTTTGAACATGGCCTACACATTCTATTTTGCTAATAATGGCATCTCCATATGGCTTAGACGTCATCACATTGTTGTATGCCTTACAGTCACCATCGCCCAAGTATTTGGTGTACCGTACGCCTCTTGTTTCTACGGAAATATTTGTTGTACTCCATGAACTTTCATACCACCATTTGTTCCTCTAAAATTAGCCACACAGTTGTGTTCTTTATGTTCTTTGACATTACAACATTTGCAATATTTAGACATTATCTCCACATCTAACACTTTACCGGTGTCTACACTCGTGGCAGTCACTACTCCATTCAGAGAAGTTTGTCCTCTTTTCTGCCAACTTCCATCAAGTGCAACTGCAATATCCGAACATCCATCATTTTCTTCCACTGCTAACGTGCAGGGTAGGGGATATGAAGATCTAAAATATATGCAGAAAAGTGGCTGACAGAAAAGTGGGCGCGGCACATAAACACACGTGGTATGAAAATGCTCTTTAAAAGCTCGAACAAAATTTTTTTCAGCAAAATCCTTTTAAGAGTACTTAAATAAAATCTTAATCTATCGAAATATGATGAAAACCGAAAATCGATTTTTTTCGACCTGAACCACGATGTGGTACCCTTAAGATGGGGGAACGGACATGTCACATCATTCACCGAATATTCTCTGATTCCAAGTGCTCCTCAAACTGCGCAGTTCGATGCGGTCACACACTGCCGTCCATAAAAATTAAGTCAGGGCCGAATGTACCCTTGGAATGACGCATTTGGGGAAGCAGTATAGTGTCACAATAACGCTGAACGTATCGTGTTCAAATGTTTGTACGTCAGTACGCCAACGCATTACTGAGTGCATTACCTATTCCCACCTCTTGCCATACGATGGCTCCTTTAACATTATTTTTTATTACTAATAGGATGAAAATATATTAGTAAGAAGTCAAAAGTTCATACAACAATGCCAAGCTTTATACAGAGTGTTAAGAACAAGTATCACGTATTCTTACAAAGGGTAGATTAGTGACAACTAGAGGAAAAGTTCCTGTTGTCACATGTGCAGAAACCAATGGCCGTCGAGATACGGGCCGTTTTACTAGTGACGAATAATGTGTAGTATGACCCAGGATTCACAAGAGATGGCATAATAAATGGCTACAATACGAACGTGTAGGCAGAAGCAAATCCTGGAGTATTCATGGAGATGCGGCATCAGACCGCTTTAGTATCAAATATATGAGCAGGAATTGCAGGCGACATATGAGTATACATTTCAGCAAACATGTTAAGAGGTGCTCTGTAGCACCGCCTTCTGCGCGATGCAGAAAGAGTGAGGTTGTAATTTATGCACGCCGGAGCACCACCCCATTTTCCACGGAATGTGCGACAGTTTCTGACAGCGAAGTTACACGGTTGATGGATTGGTCGAGGACGTCTGGCAACAAGGCCTCCCCGTTCACCGGACCCGAATCCTATGGATTTCTGGCTACGAAGACATTTAAAGGCACTGTTTGGTGTTGACCAAAAGATCGCCAGTGTGCAGACGTTACAGCAGTGTGTGACCAAAGAAAATGATGCAGTGCGTATGAGTGCAGGTATATCTGAAAGCGTGCGTGATTCACTGCGAAGAAGGGCTGAAGGCCAAGCAGCACGGCTTATTTGCCTCCTCCTACGTTAAGGGGTAGATGAGAATGAGAGGACAGATTGGTCCTCATCTGAGCAAGTATTGGTTCCCAGACATACCAACATCGGAACTTTTCTGTTAGTTTTGACCAATACTACCTCCTGTAGGAATAGTGACATTTCTTTTTAAAAAACTGTATACAAAATGAAACACTTTATCATTTCTAGAGATTGAACAGTATTACTGATATATATACAACCTTTTCATTTAATAACAAAGCATTTTGAAAATTGCAGTTTCTTTTCGAACGATGAGTAACAAAAATAAAAATATTTTTATAATTATCTGACATAGCCAGAATGGAGACAACAGACTGTAAACTTGAATGTTGTAGTTTTTATTAAAACCTTTATTTGGCCAAGATCGCAATATAGAAAACAGTGATTACTAGTTTCAACCGCTTAAACAGTCATTTTCAGATGAGGATACAAACGTGTGCTGCCTAAATCAAGACAGTAGATAGGACACTTTGTCAGTATAGTGTCAACATCCTTAACGATATGCCAAATTATAGTCGTATTTACAATACATATATTGCATCTCATACGTATATTGTAAATATGACTGATATGGCTATAAATTGACATTTTATAAGGATTATTTTTACATTGTTATTATATTTTTTTTAAAATTATGATCCAATATCTGTTAATTAACATTTACATTTAATAATACACATACAAGTTTTTAAAAAGTAAAAAAAGAAGTTTCTACAAGCAAGAACCGAACCAGCAGCGTCAGGATCACAAGGTTTGGACGCTACGCTTGAGCTACCAGGGACTATATTAAAAAGCTTGAAAGGCTTGTACTTAACAGTGCTTCAAAGGCCAAGTTTTTCGAGTTCGTTTCAGAAACGCTTCGTACTGCTTTAGGAAACTGATGTCTAGTCGCTGTTCCTCAAATCGAAGAGACACAGTCGGTGAGGTCCACTTCTTGGTAACACAATCAGTCTTAGCTTATACAGCCACTTTCAAGTGTTTATCTTGATTACTGATGTTCGTTTTGGCACCAAAATATGTAAGTGCTATTATCAGTGCGCCTCCAGGCTGAAATGTTCAGAATTTAACTTAGACAAGTAGAGAGAGTACATCTTGTTTCCACAGTGCTAGTTCTGCAAGGTTGAAAGGTGGCTACACTGAGCCATAGCGCCAGAGATTGCGCCAAAGAGTATTATTCAGCCGCCTCCACTGGCAGTGCTTGGGGAGAACTCGTAGTAGCCAGTGCTTGTTGAGATGTGCTAGTGAAAAGTGCTTGGGGAGAACTCGTAGTAGGCAGTGCTTGGGGAGAACTCGTAGTAGGCAGTGCTTGGGGAGAACTCGTAGTAATCAGTGCTTGTTGAGATGTGCTAGTGAAAAGTGCTTGTTGAGAACTCGTAGCAGGGAGTGCTTGCTGAGATGTGGTACTGAAAAGTTCTTGTTGAGATGTGGTAGTAGCGAGTCGGTGTGGAGATATATTGTAATGATTAGAGTGATTTTCGTCAATATATGAAGGTAAAAGAAAAAAATTTTTCCTTTTCTTTTTATTATCTCAATGTCTTAAATAATGCAGCATTACAGGTTCAGTCAACAAAGCATCTGGCGTGTGTTCTTGTATTAGAGTGTAATTCTGGGTTTCGTGCGCAATTATAGTATTTCTAATTTTTTTATCACATCAGTATAAATGATATTTAAAATTTCTTGCCTTATTGAAGAAGAACCGTGCCAGATGTGCACGTTGAGCCATACTTCCACACACAGAACAGTTATACTTGTGCTTTAGTTTCGTAGGTTTTATAATTGCTGGGGACTTAATTAATTACTTGTGTTAACAAAAATTTTCTTTCATTCTTTATTGTTGTTCTATGCAGTCAGATTGCGTAATAAAACTAGTCAGGGCCAACCGTTTACGAGATTGCATAATCGAATTAACAGCTACTAAAAGTATTTGCATTTTATTTAATTAAGCCCCCATGCACGTGGCGACCCTGCCAGGATCGTCCCTTGGAATTCTTCTGATTGTAAAAATAGTAGACAGTAGTATTGTTGCAGTAATTTGTAGTTTAGTAATTGTAGTCTATTTTGCATGTGTAGATTTGGTAATTGTCATTCTTCTAATGGTATTTTTTTTCAGAATTTAATTTTGTTGTCTTGTATACGCATTTGACAATTTAGTGCAATTATTTCAATGGTTCGTTAATCGTGTTTGAGGGAAACATTTCGTGTGAATGGTATTGTTGGAGATAAGGAGTCATTGTGTGTAATTTTCGTACAGTGACGAGTTTTGTATGTTTTGTAAATGATTACGCGATTGATGAAAAAGGCGAAAATGATTAATAGTGAGAATGACGAAATTGTTGACATGGCGAACTCGCCAACACAGGACAACAGTATCATGAATAATGGTGTTGAAAACAATTTAATAAGTCGGGAAGATAGTCCGGAACCATTTCAAAATTTTTCTCAATCAGAAAATTCACAGAATACGAGATTAACGACAGAAGATATGGAGCAATTGATGAGTGCTATATTAAATTTGGGAGCACGAATGGAAACACGGTTAGACTCACAAATAGGAACAATTAAAACAGAGATAGGAACAATTAAAACTGAGGTAGGAACAATTAGAACTGAGATGAAAGCAATGACAACACGGTTATGCTCACAAATAGGATCAATTAAAACAGAGATGGAAACAATGGAAACACGGTTAGATTCACGAATAGGGACGTGTTTCAAAATCATGAAAGATGAATCAAAGAAAGAAAGTAGAGAAGAAGTACAACCGATTTTGCTTTCTCACAATAATAGATTAATTGCAGTAGAGATTAGACAAGAGGAAGAGGACCGAGAACAGGAAGAAAAAGATCGCGTGATATTACAAAAATTTTCAGAGTTAAATTTACAATGTGCACACGATAAGGAAGAAATATTTGAGAGAATCGAGGAATCCGTACCAAATGACAGAATAAATAACTTAACGCAACAGTATGAACAGTTAACTACTAAATGTGACAACACCGAAACCCGAGTCGCGACATTTACAGAAGACGTAAATAAACAGAAAGAACAATTAAGTGACTCATCGGAAAGAGTTGAGGAGATCTCAGATAAATTGACAAGTGTTAGTTTAGCAGAAGGGTTTGCAGAAAGTAATTTGTTTCATGTACGGGATGCAACAAGAGAGCGCCAGGCGCGTGAATTTAACAATAATCGACATTCGGACTGGAACAGTCGCAGTAGGTCTTTGTCGCCACGAGGAGAAACTTTGACTATAAACAGTTTTTGACTGTTAGGAAATTTAAGATCTTCCGCAATGCTAAGAATGACATACATCCATGTTCATGGTTAGATCAATTTATGTACGCACTTCCACCAAATTGGCCACTAAGTCACAAACTGGAAATAATGTGCGGCTATTAAAGTCATCAGGGGATTCACTACTCTAAGTGAATATGTGTCGTAGCGTGTATAGGGCCCCGAGCTGTAGTGGTGCTATTTCCCTTTTAGTTTTCTGCACCGCTGCCTACGCTTTTACTATTCTTTGCATCTGTCAAAACAACTCTTCGACTATCAATCTATCTAGTGAGTAAGTAAACAATAACCAGATATTACTGTTTTACCCAAAAGTGACTTTGGAATTTACCGTTTGGACTTACTATATTTTCTGCAGCATTCATTTGTAGTTTAAATGAAATTTTACCTGTTTATCTTCGTAACAAAATTACTTCATATGTTGACGATATTCTTATTGCTAAACGTTCTTGGAGTGAGCACAACAAAATTTTGGATTCATTATTACGTATTTTTGCAAGAGTTCGCATTACTGTGAACTTAGAAAAATCTGAATTTGGTCGTTCTCAGGTGAAATTTCTCGGTCACATTATTTCTACAGAAGGTATTCTTCCTGATCCAGAAAAATTAGACGCTATTCGTAATTATGCTGTTCCTACCACAAAACGTGATGTTCGTAGTTTCCTTGGTGTCTGTAATTTTCTTAGACGCTTTGTTAAATTGGACAATTTGACCACACCGCGTTTTTGCGAACTATCTGGAAAGTTCTTTTTTTTAAACGAAAATCGGTCGACAACTCTGTTTGGTTAGTTTGTATTCCTGATGAGTGGGTTAATAAGCTGATTTGGTATACGCATTTCAGTTATGCACACTTTGGTTCCAGAAAATGCTTTCATAAATTACGGGAAAATTGCTACTTTAGTAATATGGAAAAACGTATTCGATCTGTTCTTACCAAATGCAAATTATGTCAAAAGGCTAAGCCACCAACAATTTCTCACAGAGCACTGTTGTTTCCTATCATTCCAGCGAAATTAAAGGACATGGCTGCAGTTGATTTGTTCGGTCCAGTGGTTCGTTCTACTAATGGTTTTGCGTACATTTTCATAGCAGTGGAGTTGACATCAAAAGCAAAGCAACAGCTCGTTCAGTTTCTAATGCTTTCATCAAACATTTTCTTAAAGAAGTGGGTCATGTTGATAAGGTTATATCAGATAATGGATCACAGTTTCGCTCTAAAATTTGGCTTCGTACTCTACAGCGTCGTAAAATTAAACCAATTTTCATTTCACTTTTTCACCCTCAATCTAACGCTTCAGAGAGATGGATGAAGGAAATCAATAAATTGTGTCGTCTTTATTGTCATCAGAATCACAGAACTTGGGATCAGTATCTTCACATTTTTCAAAACATTCTGAATGAACTCCCTAATGATTCAACTTCTTTACCACCTATACTGATATTAAAAAACAAAGCACCGACAAATCGCATTTCTGAAATCGTTCCTTTTCCACCTACACGGAAACTGCGGCATTCTGAAGTTGTCAACCTGGCTCTACAAAATATTGCATCTGCGGCTGCTAGAAGAGAGAAATCAGCAAAACGTCCTGGTCGTTTAAAAACTTTTTCAGTTGGCCAAAAGGTATTAATTAAGTCTCATCGTTTGTCTCACAAAGGAAAAGGCTTGTGTCGCAAATTTTTTCTGCTTTATAACGGTCCATATAGAATTCGCAAAATCATTCATGATAACACTGTTGAAGTAGAAACTCTTAAATCACGACGCTCTAAGGGAATACATCATATATTTAACGTTAAAATTTTTGTGGAATGACATACTTTCGAGAAACCAACAGTTTACGTAAACATGCAGAGAATACAAGGATACCGCGCTGTGTTTTGGCGGCGGCATATACTCAAAGCAACAGTCAAGTCTGCGCGCCGCACAAGGCAGTCGTTGACCGCAAACAATTGCTTCCTACGTCACGCGCCTACAGCTGATCGAGCGCTCAGTGCGAATGCACTGACAGCCGTAAACAAATACACAGTCTAATTTCTCCGACTAAATTCAGTATAAAGCTACAGTGACTTGATGAACTATGTTATTAACGTTCAGTATTTTTCAGGATACGGTTAGATAAAATATTTAAGAACTTCAGGTAAATTCTGTGTGTCTCCGACGTTAAGAGGACTTGCTATCGAGAAAATTTCAGAAAGAATGTAATTTCCAAGAAGAAACTAATAAACTAAAAAAGGTAACTATTAATTGAGTTCATTTTTCAGGTAACATATTTCCACTTAGGTACGTACTTTAGACGTAATTTGCTGCTCGCGATTACGTGATTCATACTTTGAGCTAAATTTCATGTTCTATGAAATTACTTGTGAAGCGACGTGCTTGCGTACGTTAACTGATTTTGACAATGATTATTAATGAGCTGGGTTGTAACTTGTGTATATTATGCATCGCTTGGCTGCACTGCTTTTTCACTGATGTCATATTTTTCTATTATGTGCCTGCTGTGCTTATTTATTTAAATTATAATTGTAACCTGATTAAGTGTGCTGATGTGGTTAGGTATGTAAGTTATACTTTGTGATTTATCTGCTTGCGCCTTCATGTTTACTTATTAAGATGACATATGAACATTTATTTGCTTATGCTGATATGATGCTAATGACCTGTTTATTATGTTAGATAACATATTTGCTGCCTTGCTTATGGACTGCATATTTACACATTTCTGTTTTGTTGTCGTAACTACTCTTCAATTTAGAATATAGCAATGCTGATCTACTGTGTACAAACATAGAGTTTAGGTCACACTATGGTATTAATTATAGATTATTTGCTTGGCAGAGCCTCGTTGTAAGAATTGTGCTGCATCCACTTGTTGACATTCTGTTCTCCACTGGTATATTTACTCGCTATTGCATGTTTTGCTTACGCTCAGTGCCTTATATTTTTAAGATAAGAAAATGAACTGCTATAATTCCACGAACGACATTAGTGCAAGAAACTTCATAGAAGTCACATGAGCTGAGGTTTTATGGAAGCTGTATAAATTTATGCTAATAGGAAGGAAGCTAACGACATGACATACCAAAACTAGGTTTAGACCATTGACAGTTATTACACTGCATTTTTCGTGAGCAATTGAAATAGGAAGTGACACTTGACACAAGAAATACTCCACATGTTTGCTTCTGTTTGCGATAATTCTTGAAGTGGTGTACACACTGTGAAATATTATGATCATTCACACTCCGTAATCGTACTTAATTACTGAGAGTTATTCGAACTAAGTCTGTTAGAGGTCATGTATGCATTTCTTTTGTTTATAATTCATAATGAGTAGAAGATTTGGGTCAGATGGATTACACAGAGGTTGTGTGTTGACAATGTGTCTTCGGATTGTACAGGATGATGAAGTTTGCATAAGTATTTATCTGTACTTGTTCGAGGAGACTGACTAGAGGAAAGAGTTGTTATGGAAGTGAAATGATATTGGTAATAAGGTTTATATGTATCGACGTATTGAAGAGGTATTATTGAGGTATTGAGATTATATGAAGTTGATGATTATTGGAGTTTTTGTGGACAAGAGGTAAGGTAAATGATATTGATGATAAGATTTATATGTATCGACGTAAGAGGTATTATTGAAGTATTGAGATTATGTGATGCTGATGATTATTGGAGTTTTGGTGTATAAGAGGTAAAGTAAGTGAGGTGCATATTTTTTTTGTTGGTCTATATGGAACAAGGAGGATGAAGATAGCAGACTAGAACTCTAAAGTAGAAGGAAGGTAGTCTACACACACACTTTATTAAATCACTAAGCAGTATATACTTTTTTTGGAGAGAGGAAGCATTTGCATATCTTGGCTCACTGACAGTTGTTCAGCAACAGTACATTTTGATCTGGCTTGGCAAACATTGTTCTTGACATGATGACTATGACGTTGACTTAACTATTATTGACTGTTATACATTGCTGCCACTACTACTTGATACACATGATGAACATGAAATTTTGACAGAATTGCATTTACACAGTTAACACTATTCAATTACACAGTAGTACTTAATGTGGGTGAAAGATGAGTGAGTGTGTTTTGTGTGTTTTCCTTTCCTACTCCTACCCACCTATCTCCTAAATATTATTTTATTTGTTTGTAGTGGCTTGCACTGACACCCATAAATATTATAGGTTTACTGATATTTGTGTATTTGTAATAGTTAATATGACAATTATCTGATATCATTTGTGTGTTTATTAGCATTTGTATGTGGATTCAAACTATTGTTCATGCCTGAACTGTCTGATTAGTGATGGTGAATATTATGAACTGTTACCTGCACTTGTTCAACATTGATATGTGACACTTAGAAATGTTTAATTTCTGCTGATGAACTGTGTGATTAGTGATGGTGAATATTATGGACTGTTACCTGCACTTTTTCAACATAATGGGTGCCACTTAGAATTGTTTAATTTCTGCTGATGAACTGTGTGATCAGTGATAGTAAATATTATGGACTGTTACTTGTACTTTTTCTACGTGATTGGTGCCACTAGGACATGTTTAATTTATGCTTATAAACTCTGATGAACAGTGTGATCAGTGATAGTGAATATCATGGACTGCTCTCTGGACCTGCTCATCATTGCTAGGTGCAACTGATGGACTGCTTCTACTGAAATGAAGTCACTTGTTGGTGTCTGCACTTGCTCAACATTGCTGGGTGCCACAAATGGGACTGCTTCTACTGAAATAATGTCACTTGTTGGTGTCTGCACCTGTTCGACAATGCTGGATGTCACTAATGGAACCGCTTCTGCTGAGAAATGTGACTTGTTGCTGTGTGTACCTCTTCAACATTGCTGGGTGCCACAGATGGAACTGCTTCTACTGAAATAATGTCACTTGTTGCTGTCTGCACCTACTCAACATTGCTGGGTGCCACTGTTAGAACTGTTTCTACTGAAATGATGTTACTTCTTGCTGTCTGCACCTACTCAACATTGCTGGGTGCCACTGTTGGAACTGTTTCTACTGAAATGATTTTACTTCTTGCTGTCTGCACCTACTCAACATTACTGGGTGCCACTGATGAACTGCTTCTACTGAAATAATGTCACTTGTTGGTGTCTGCACCTGCTCAACATTACTGGGTGCCACTGATGGACTGTTTCTTCTGAAATGATGTCACTTGTTGCTGTCTGCACCTGCTCAACATTACTGGGTGCCGCTGATGGACTGCTTCTACTGAAAAGATGTCACCTGTTGGTGTCTGTACTTGCTCAACATTGCTGAGTGCCACTAATGGAACTGCTTCTGCTGAAAGATGTCACTTGTTGGTGTCTGCACCTGTTGACCATTGCTGGGTGCTACTGCTTGAACTATCAACTACTTGTTTTTTTTTTTTTTAATCATTCAAAGCATTTTATGTGAACATTTGTGTAAACTGATTTTTTGTGTATTGTGTGAACTATTATGTAAAGTCACATGTATGAAAGAATTTGTATTGCTTACTGTATTTCATATATTAGGTTATTGAAAGGTCAGTGCAAAGCCAAAATTTTATCTAATTATGTGATATTTAAGTATTAATATTATCTTTTATTTTTGTCTGTATTTTTGTGGACGAATTTGGTGGTATTTTCACCACCAATGCTGGCAAAAATACCATCAAATTCTGGCCCGTGGAGGAGGGGCATATGAAAGGTGGCTACACTGAGCCACAGCGCCAGAGATTGCGCCAAAGAGTATTATTCAGCCGCCTCCACTGGCAGTGCTTGGGGAGAACTCGTAGTAGTCAGTGCTTGTTGAGATGTGCTAGTGAAAAGTGCTTGGGGAGAACTCGTAGTAGGCAGTGTTTGGGGAGAACTCGTAGTAGGCAGTGATTGGGGAGAACTCGTAGTAGTCAGTGCTTGTTGAGATGTGCTAGTGAAAAGTGCTTGTTGAGAACTCGTAGCAGGGAGTGCTTGCTGAGATGTGGTACTGAAAAGTTCTTGTTGAGATGTGGTAGTAGCGAGTCGGTGTGGAGATATATTGTAATGATTAGAGTGATTTTCGTCAATATATGAAGGTAAAAGAAAAAAATTTTTCCTTTTCTTTTTATTATCTCAATGTCTTAAATAATGCAGCATTACAGGTTCAGTCAACAAAGCATCTGGCGTGTGTTCTTGTATTAGAGTGTAATTCTGGGTTTCGTGCGCAATTATAGTATTTCTAATTTTTTTTTATCACGTCAGTATAAATGATATTTAAAATTTCTTGCCTTATTGAAGAAGAACCGTGCCAGATGTGTACGTTGAGTCATACTTCCACACACAGAACAGTTATACTTGTGCTTTAGTTTCGTAGGTTTTATAGTTGCTGGGGACTCAATTAATTAATTGTGTTAACGAAAATTTTCTTTCATTCTTTATTGTAGTTCTATGCAGTCAGATTGCGTAATAAAACTAGTCAGGGCCAACCGTTCACGGGATTGCGTAATCGAACTAACAGCTACTAAAAATATTTGCATTTTATTTAATTAAGCCCCCATGCAAGGTTCGCAGGAGAGCGTCTGTAAAGTTTGGAAGGTAGGAGACGAGATACTGGCAGAAGTAAAGCTGTGAGGACCGGGCGTGAGTCGTGCTTCGGTAGCTCAGATGGTAGAGCACTTGCCCGCGAAAGGCAAAGGTCCCGAGTTTGAGTCTCGGTCGGGCACACAGTTTTAATCTGCAGGAAGTTTCAGTACGTCTTGTTATCTGCACTGTTCAAAATGGATCAAATGGCTCTGAGCACCATGGGACTTAACATCTGAGGTCATCAGTCGCCTAGAACTTAGAACTACTTAAACCTAACTAACCTAAGGACATCACAGACATCCATGCCCGAGGCAGGATTCGAACCTGCGTTCATAGCGGTCGCGTGGTTCCAGACTGAAGCGCCTAGAACCGCTCGGCCACACCTGCCGGCATTTGCACTGTCTAACCATGTTAACGTGACCACCGCCTACGTTCGATATCAACGTGCAATAACCACTCACGGACGGCAGGTAGCAGCACTAACAGTGGAGAGTACATAAAGTGTGCCCGGGGGAACCTGAAAATAGTGCAATCGTTGTCGTAATGAGGAAACGGGGCGATTTATCTGACATCCGAAAAGGCACTGTCATTGGATTTCCGGCCAAGGGTGGAAGCATTTCCGAAACGGCTGAGTTTGTAAACTTTTCGCGTGCTGGCGCGGTTCAAGAATACTGTGCATGGCAAAATGGCGCAATCCAAAACCAATGCAGAGGCAAGTGGTATACTATGGGCCACAGATGTCAGGAGTGAATGACGGCTGCGGTGATGTCCATGGGCGAATAGATGTGCAACTGTTGAGTAGCTAACAACAACGGTGAACCAAGGAGCTACCAACGGTGTCTCCTCAACGCCCATTCAGCGAACGCTGCTGCGTATGGGCCTCTGCATCAGCGTCTGGTCAATGCGCCCATACTGACTGCTGTTCGTCGGCGACCAAGGCTGGAATTCGCACATCATTACCGCTACTGGATGTCCACTAGTGGCGACAGGTGGCCTTTTCATATGAACCACGTTTTACGCTCCGTCGGACAGATGGCTGATGGTGTGTGTGGTCCTGCAACAATCATCGTAAGGGTCCAGGCCAGAGTAGAGAACATTGCGGTCTGGGAAATGTTCTCACGACATTCTCTGGGAGATCTCGTCGTTCTAAAAGGCACAGTGGATCAGCGCAAGTATACATCTGTCCTTGGGGACCATCCACACCTACATCCAGCTTGTTTTTTTCTCAGCATGATGGCGTCTACCAGCAGGACAATACAATGTGTCACACTTCTTACAGTGTACTTGCGTAGTTCATACATCACCAGTGCAGGTTTACCGTACTTCCTTCCCCACCGAACTTCCGGGATTTTAAGCTGGGTAGGACGTCAAGCGGCCCCGCCTTGGAGCAGGAGAGGCACCACAGGACATTTTAATTTCCACTGTCTATACTTTTGCAAATAAATTCATAAAACTTTGTCAGCATGACCAGGAAGGATTCAGGATTCACACTCATAGCAGTGGAAGTTTTTAAATGTAAAATTCATCCTTTTTTTCACTTACTATTGGCTGAATTTCTTGCTAGAGATACACTTTCCTCCATAAGTAAGAGAGATTCTTGGGTGAATTTTGCACAGCATACAAACCATACTTACAGGTGTATGAAACTCCAGAATTTAGGTAATTAATGGAAAAATGAATGAGCTGTTACATTTTAAACTTCATGTTAAGGAAAACTCAAATTTTATAGTTAATTATCTCAATTTTTACCACAGTTTTTAATAGATTTGGAAAATTCTAGAGTTTTGCATTAAGGATTTGTGTTTAATAAGCAGTGCAAAAGTCATCGAAAAATCTCTCTTACTTATGAAGAAAAGTGTACCTACAGTAACAAATGCAGCCAACAGTAAGTGAAAAAATGATGAAATTTCACATGTAAAAAAATTTATTTTGTGTGTGTTTTTGAACTTCCAATGCTATGATTGTGAGTTCTGAATCCTTTCTGGTCATGCTGACATAGGTTTATAAATTTATTTGTAAAAGTACAGACAGTGGAAATTAAAATGTCCTGTGGTGACTCTCCTGTTCCACGTCGGCCCGTTTGACGCCCTACCCCCACTTCAACCCAATCGAGAATCTATGGGACCACCTCGATCGGGCTGTTTGCGCCATTAATCCTCTACCGAGAAACCTAGAGCAGTTGGCCACGGCACTGGCCATGGCTCCACAACCCTGTCGGTGCCTTCCAGTAAGTACCTCACTGACTCTCTTCCTGCACGTTTCTGTTGCAAAAGGTGATTATTCAGGCTTTCGCAGGTGGTCACATTAATATGACTGGACCGTGTAAGACGTGAATATTGATTTTCTTGGTGGACACTTGAAACGACTACAAAAGCGAAAACTACGTGGACATACAGGGTGACAATTATAGAACTATATGAAATAAAATCGTCATAATTTCTGAACGGTTTGCGTTAGGACGTTCAAACTGCACGGTTGGCCGCGGGGCGTGATATGCAGCAGTATGCACATGGTTCGGTTTAGCGACGAGGCCCACTTTCATTTGGATGGATTCGTCATTATGCAAATTTGGCGCATTTGGGGGACCGAAATTCCTCATTTCGCGATCGAGAAGTCTCTTCACCCTCAGCGGATGATTGTGTGGTGTGCAATGGTTCAAATGGTTCAAATGGCTCTGAGCACTATGGGACTTAACATCTGAGGTCATCAGTCCCCTAGAACGTAGAACTACTTAAACCTAACTAACCTAAGGACATCACACACATCCATGCCCGAGGCAGGATTCGAACCTGCGACCGTAGCAGTCGCGCGGTTCCGGACTGCAGCGCCTAGAACCGCGTGGCTACCGCGGTCGGCGGTGTGCAATGTCCAATCACGTAGTAATCAGTGCGATATTCCTTAATGGCATGGTGACTACTGAGAGGTACCTGAAGGTTTTGGAAGCTAATCTCATCCTCATTATCCAAAATCACACTGATTTCGACAAGATGTGGTTCATTCAAGGCGGAGCTCGACCCCATCGAAGCAGGAGAGTGTTTTATGTCCTGGAGGAGAACTTTGGGGCCGCATTCTGGCTCTAGGGTAACCAGAGACCACTGGCATCGGCTTCGATTGGCCACCATATTCTCCTGATCTGGAAACATGCGACTCCTTTTCGTGGGACTACATTAGAGACAATGTGTACAGCAGTAACCCCAAAACCATTGCTGAGCTGAGAACAGCCGATTAGGAGGTCATCGACAGCATCGATGTTCCGACACTTCATCGGGTCACACAGAATATCACTATTCGTCTGTGCCACATCACCGCATATCAAACATGTCATAACCCTAATCCGCGTATCTGTAGTGACGTTTACATATCGAATAAGGTGTGTATATACCGTAGTTTGTAACTAATTAACGCTTTTTTTATATAGTTCAGTAATTGTCACCCTGTGATTTACAGGATTTCAGTTGGACGATGTCCTCCACAACCGTCGATATGTCGACGGGTGAACAGCTGTGATTTACAAGACACAAATGCAACAAGATATTGTTGTGCATTGCAATTGGCAGCACTGTGGCAACTGCGAAACCAAAATACTGTGTATGCAACAAGTCAACATGCACAGCAAACATATAGACACACCATAGAACCACACATGATCAACGTCAGACATTATCAATAGCTAAACAGAGCGAAAGATAACCAACTTAAGACAAGTAGTGCTAACTCTGTAGATTAACCAGGAAAGATAATGATTTAGGCAAAATTCCTTGTTTTTATTTGTTTCTTTTCCGCCCTCACGAATCTGCTATTGTCCAACCGTAACTGTGGGTCCTTTGATTGTTCTCAAAGATGGATAATCAGAAATAGAATACATGGAACATTAGTTCACTTTATTAAAAGAATAATAAAAAGATGTGTTTAACTTTATACACACAGGAGTGTGTCGAGTATTATAACTGTACTTGAACAGTAAAGCATCATTTGATGTACACAAATACAAACTTTTGTCTTGAAGTACAAGTTCAACATTTACAAAACTACAATTCCATCAGAGACTTGAATAACGCTGGTTTCCTAACTACACTACTGGCCATTAAAATTGCTACACCACGAAGATGACGTGCTACATACGCGAAATTTAACCTACAGGAAGAAGGTGCTGTGATATGCAAATGATTAGCTTTTCAGAGCATTCACACAAGGTTGGCGCCGGTGGCGACACCTACAACGTGCTGACATCAGGAAAGTTTCCAACCGATTTCTCACACACAAACAGCAGTTGACCAGCGTTGCCTGGTGAAACGTTGTTGTTATTCCTCGTGTAAGGAGGAGAAATGCGTACCATCACGTTTCCGACTTTGATAAAGGTCGGATTGTAGCCTATTGCGATTGCGGTTTATCGTATCGCGACATTGCTGCTCGCGTTGGTCGAGATCCAATGACTGTTAGCAGAATATGGAATCGGTGGGTTCAGAAGGGTAATACGGAACGCCGTGCTGGATCCAGACGTCGTCGTATCACTAGCAGTCGAGATGACAGGCGTCTTATCCGCATGGCTGTAACGGATCGTGCAGCCACGTCTCGATCCCTGAGTCAACAGATGGGGACGTTTGCAAGACAACAACCATCTGCACGAACAGTTCGACGACTTTTGCAGCAGCATGGACAATCAGCTCAGAGACCATCGCTTCGGTTACCCTTGACGCTACTTCACAGCCAGGAGCGCCTGCGACGGTGTACTCAACGACGAACCTGGGTGGACGAATGGCAAAATGTCATTTTTTCGGATGAATTCGGGTTCTGTTTACAGCATCATGATGGTCGCATCCGTGTTTGGCGACATCGCGGCGAACGCACATTGGAAGCGTGTATTCGTCATCGCCATACTGGCGTATCAACCGGCGTAATGGTATGGGGTGCTATTGGTTACACGTATCGGTCACCTCTTGTTCGCATTGATGGCTCTTTGAACAGTGGACGTTACATTTCAGATGTGTTACGACCCGTGGCTCTACCCTTCATTCGATCCCTGCGAAACCCTACATTTCAGCAGGATAATGAACGACCGCATAATGCAGGTCCTGTACGGGCCTTTCTGGATACAGAAAATGTGCGACTGCTGCCCTGGCCAGCACATTCTCCAGATCTCCCACCAATTGAAAACGTCTGGTCAATGGTGGCCGAGAAAATGACTCGTCACAATACGCCAGTCACTACTCTTGATGAACTGTGGTATCGTGTTGAAGCTGCATGGGCAGCTGTACCTGCATACGCCATCCAAGCTTTGTTTGAGTCAATTCCCAGGCGTATCAAGGCCGTTATTACGGCCAGAGGTGGTAGTTCTGGGTATTGATTTCTCAGGATCTATGCACCCAAATTGCGTGAAAATGTAATCACATGTCACTTCTAGTATAATATAGTTGTCCAACGAATACTCGTTTATCATCTACATTTCTTCTTGGTGTAGCAATTTTAATGGCCAGTAGTGTAGATGAGTCTGACTGCGTCATGGGAGGTCACGGACTGGGGCAGAGCAAGTCCATGCTCAGCACTATATCGACCTCCGCGCGACGGCGCTGCAGTGCCGAGACAGAGGGCGTGTCTCCAGGAGCGCTTCCCATTCGCCGCTGCGCACCACTGCGAGGCATCGCTAGTGTCTGTGGTATCGACGCATGTTGTCGGCTTTAGTGTGGCGCCACGATCTTTGGACAATATCATGGCTTCCTCAATAACACAACCTGAGTAAGTGAAAGTACACGCTAGTACCAATCGTTGTATGTCATACAATGACCGATACCAAGGCAGTGTTCTACAATAGCAGACCTGCCTGGCTGTTATAAGTGAGTGTGACGTTTATGCTCCACAGTTCTCGTCGTCTACTGTATGACGTGCAATACCTGCAGACATATTGTTGACACTTGTCTCGTGCAAACCTAGATAACTCTTCACAATTTCTAAAAAGGGTGTAATCTTAGATGGTGGTCGAAAAACCCATTTCACAGTCTGTTTCTTCAGAAGACGAGCAATCCTGTTGGAAATACTATCTGCATAAGGCAAAAAGTTATAGACGCATGTCCCACATTATTTTCGTTACTCACCCGGTTCACAGTCAGCGGATAGCATAGTGCATGTCTCATCTTACTGCACCCAGTCTGATGAAAAGTAACCACAAGGCGTGCTAACTTAGCTGAAAATCCTTCTGAGGTGGTATGGGCTCTATGAATCTAAGTGAAAATACCCCTTCACGCTGAACTTGATAGTAACAGCTATCAGTCTGAAAATATAAATCAGTTTGCTTCCTATAAACGGTATCCTTCGTTCCTCCTGGCCAACATATCAAGGAAAGGAAGATAGCTGTTATTTTCCACCTGCATTTTTGTGGTATCGTCTAAACATCACGGCACAACACCAGTCGGCAGTGGACATCGATACTACTGACATTGGCAATGTCTCGCTGCAATCCGCAACGACGAATGGGAGAGGCTGAAGAAGACACACCCGGTCCCTTAGTGGAGCAGCATCCTCGCATGGAGGTCGAGATAGAGTCAAGCATGGAAGTAGTCAACCTAGTTCGTGACATCAGTTGAAGCAGTCAATATCATCGAGTAGGACAAGTGTTAGTCAAATCTCAGATGGACATGTACTTTTGTAAATGTTGAACTTCGTACTTCAAGAGAACAGTCTGTTAATTAGTGCATGATGTGACGCTTTAATAGTCAGTGGTAGCAATACATTATCAAGCACTCCTGTGGCCAAGGACTGGATCAAGTTAAGTAAATTATTTTTATCATTCATGTACAAGGGCCGTTCAATAAGTAATGCAACATATTTTTTTCCGGCCAGTTTCGGTTGAAAAAATGCGGATCTGTTGTGAGACATCATGAATTATTCTCATTTCAGCCACTATAGTTTCATGAAGTTCCGATACGTGGCGGCGCTTTACATAGCCTTCAAAATAGCGTCTGTAGTGGTGGTGTGTTCCAAGCATAGAGCTTTCATTGAGTTTCTTTTGGAGGAAAACCGGAGCATCGTAGGTATTCATAGCGCTTGCAGAATGTCTACAGAGGCCTGGCAGTGAACAAAAGCACAGTGAGTCGCTGGGCGAAGCATCTGTCATCGTCCCAACAAGGTCGCGCAGTCGTGGCTGATCTCTCACATGCCAGCAGGCCGCACACAGCAGTGACTCCTGCATCTACATCTACATCTACATCCATACTCCGCAAGCCACCTGACGGTATGTGGCGAAGGGTACCTTGAGTACCTCTATCGTTTCTCCCTTCTATTCCAGTCTCATATTGTTTGTGGAAAGAAAGATTGTCGGTATGCCTCTGTGTGGGCTCAAATCTCTCTGATTTTATCCTCATGGTCTCTTCGCGAGATATATGTAGGAAGGAGCAATATACTACTTGACTCCTCGGTGAAGGTATGTTCTCGAAACTTCAACAAAAGCCCGTACCGAGCTACTGAGCGTCTCTCTTGCAGAGTCTTCCACTGGAGTTTATCTATCATCTCCGTAAATGATCCTGTAACGAAGCGCGCTGCTCTCCGTTGGATCTTCTCTATCTCTTCTATCAACCCTATCTGATACGGATCCCACACCAGCGAGCAGTATTCAGGCAGTGGGCGAACAAGTGTACTGTAACCTACTTCCTTTGTTTTCGGACTTCATTTCCTTAGGATTCTTCCAATGAATCTCAGTCTGGCATCTGCTTTACCGACGATTAATTTTATATGGCCATTCCATTTTAAATCATTCCTAATGCCTACTCCCAGATAATTTATGCGTGTGGCCACTGTCATAGAAGGTGATCGACAGATCACAATCAAACGCCTCGATGCACAACTGGACGCCTCTGTTGGTAGTGCTGACACAATCGTCCAGCAGTTGGAGACTCGAAGGTGTGTGCCGCTGGGTTACTCACCGCGTAACAAAAGACCGCAGAGGACAACGAAGGACCATCTGTGCGGAATTGCTTGCACGTTATGAGGCTGGGCGTGACAATTTTTCTCGAACATTGTTACAGGCGATGAAACATGTGTTCATCGCTTCAAACTGCAAACAAAATGGCAATCCAAGGAGTGGCGCTACACCGTTTCTCCTCCGAAGAAAAAGTTTGAAGCTACACCATCAGCTGGTAAATTCATGGCGACGGTCTTCTGCAACTCTGAAGAGGTTATTCTGCATAATGTTCTCCCTCATGATGCAACGATCAACTCGGCAGTGTACTGCGCTAGCCTCAGGAAACAGAAGAAACCACTTCGGCGTGTTCGTTTCTACAGAAATGCAAACGAACTTCACCTTCTCCAAGACAACGCAAGATCTCACGTTAGTCTGTGCACGCGAGAGGATTTCACAAAACTTCACTGAACTCTTCTTCCTCATCCACCCTACCGTTCGAATCTCGCACCTTCCGACTTCCACCTGTTAGACACAATAAAGGATGGCAGTACGTGGATGATGGGGAGGTTATTGAAGCAGTAAGACATTGGTCCCGACGTCGACCTGTAGAGTGGTACCATTCGGACATACAGGCCATCACAGTGTGGTCTCGTAAGGGTATCGCATTGAACGGAGATTTTGCTGAAAAATAGAGTTTTGTAGCCAAAAGAGTGCGAAATAATATGGTGTATTGGAATCCTGAATAACACCAACTTGCTTTCAGACCAAAAATGTGTTGCACTACTTACTGTAAGTCCCTCGTAATAATGTAAATCAATATTTCATATGCTGTAGTTCCGGCGTGACGTCTCCTAGAGCGATCGAAGAACCCACAGTTATGGCTGGACGATTGTAGTTTCGTTTGGTCGTTACAAAATTGAAGTGAATATTTGGGTGGACGGGGCTTAGATGTTTTAAAAAGGTCAGCAAATACTTGTCGTGCAGCCAAATAATAAAACTGTTGTCTACGCATGTAAAACAGCCGGAAGCTTTCGACGCCGCTGACTCTTGGCATATACTTCGAAATCTTGCATAAAAAAGATTGGAACGATAGGTGACAATGGGCTCCCCTTTGCAATCCTGTCCGTTTACTCATAGAACTAGTTACTGAAAAAGAGCAATTGAAAGCCAACACAAGAGAAAAACGATTAGTTCTACCCTGAACGTGGCTGTTGTCCAACCAATATTTTCCCGATCAAACGAGACCATTTCCCACAGCCACGACTTTACTACCATACAGTCTGTCTGCTTTGGGTTCGCGTAAACAGTCACAGATCGAGGTGGCACGAACGCCGTCCACTGGAATATACGTAAGTGCATGCAACGATTTCACTTCATATCTTACCAAATGGAGTCATATTAACATATTTTTACGATACACACTACATACACTGAGGTGACAAAGTCATTGAATAGCAACATGCACGTTCACTGATGGCTTTAGTATCGCGTACACATGGCAGAAAATGGCAGTGCCTTGATGTACTTCTCACTTGTACTCCGGCAATTAATGTAAAAGGTTTCCGTCGTGATTGTAGGCAACTGGAATAACTGACAGACTTTGAACGCAGAGTGGTAGTTGGAACTGGACGCATAGGACCTTCCGTTTTGGAAATCGATAAGGAATTCAATATTCCGAGGTCTACAGCGTCAAAAGTGTGCCGAGAATACCAAATTTCAACCATTACCTCTCACTACGGACAACGCAGTGGCCGACGGCCTTCACTTAACGACCGGGGGCAGCAACATTTGCGTATAGTTGTCGTTACTAACAGACAAGCAATACTGGGTAAGATAACTACAGAAATCAATGTGGGACGAGCGACGAACACCTTCATTACGACAGTGCGGCAAAATTAGGCGTTAATGGGGTATTACAGCAGACGACCGCCGGCCGCAGTGGCCGAGCGGTTCTAGGCGCTTCAGTCTGGAACCGCGCGACCGCTACGGACGCAGGTTCGAATCCTGCCTCGGGCACGGATGTGTGTGATGTCCTTAGGTTACTTAGGTTTAAGTAGTTCTAAGTTCTAGGGGACTGATGACCTCAGAAGTTAAGTCCCATAGTGCTCAGAGCCATTTGAACCTTTTTAGCAGACGACCGTCGGGAGTGCCTTTGCTAACCGCACGACATCGCCTGCAGCGCTCTCTCGTGGGCTTGTAACCATATAGGTTGGACCCTAGACGACAGGAATACAGTGGCCTGGTCAGATGAGCCTCGATTTCAGTTGATAAGAGTTGATGGTAGGGTTCGAGTGTGGCGCAAACCCCACGAAGCTATGGACACAACTTGTCAACAAGGCACGTGCAAGCTGGCGGTGGCTTCATAAAAGTGTGGACTTTCAGTATATGGAACTGACAGTGTCCTCTAGTCAAAATGAACCGACCATTGACTGCAAACGGTTGTGTTAGGCTACTTGGAGAACATTTGCAGTCATTCATGGACTTCATGTTCCCAAACAACGATGAAATTTGTATGGATGACAATGCGCCATGTCCCCAGGATTGTTTGGGATTGGTTTGAAAAATATTCTAGACAATTCGAGCGAATGATTTGGTCACCCATATCGCCCGGCATGAATCCCAGTAAACATTTATGGGAAATAATCAAGAGGTCAGTTCGTACACAGAATCCTGCACCGGCAACACTTTCGCAATTATGGTCGGCTATAGAGGCAGTATGGCTCAATATTTCTGCAGGGTATGTCCAACGACTTGAGTCCATGCCACGTCGAGGTGCCGCACTACGCCGGGAAAAAGGAGATCCGACACTATATTAGAAGTTATCCCATGACTTTTGTCGCCTCAGTGTACTACGGAAGCTGTTCTATATGCGAAATCTGAACACTACGTGTTGCTTAGAAGTGGATAGCGGGTAAGGGTGTCAGTCCAGTTAGAGTATAGCTAATGATAATAACGAATACTGTTGCCATCTTTTACTGTAATGGAAACATTACCAGGCGAAAGGTCCAACTGTGCATTAGGATGGCCTGTTGTAAACACTGGGGTCTAAGCCCCGGGAGCGTGAAATATACCTCCGTAATAAGACCTACAGTAACTTATGGGCCACAGTAGTAGAACAGAAGGTGGGTGCTAAGGAGCTTGAGAAGATACAGAGATTGGCTGCCTAGCCATATTGTTGTTGTGGTCTTCAGTCCAGAGACTGGTTTGGTGCAGCTCTCTATGCTACTCTATCCTGTGCAAGCTTCTTCGTCTCCCAGTACCTACTGCAACCTACATCCTTCTGAGTCTGCTTAGTGTATTCATCTCCTGGTCTCCCTCTACGATTTTTACCTTCCACGCTGCCCTCCAATACTAAATTGGTGATCCCTTGATGCCTTAGAACGTGTCTTACCAACCGATCCCTTCTTCTTGTCAAGTTGTACCACAAACTCCTCTTCTTCCCAATTCTATTCAATACCTCCTCATTAATTACGTGATCTATCCACCTAATCTTCAGCATTCTTCTGTAGCACCACATTTCGAAAGCTTCTATCCTCTTCTTGTCCAAACTATTTATCGTCCATGTTTCGCTTCCATACATGTCTACACTCCATACAAATACTTTCAGGAACGACTTCCTGATACTTAAATCTATACTCGTTGTTAACAAATTTCTCTTCTTCAGAAACGCTTTCCTTGCCATTGCCAGTCTACATTTTATATTCTCTCTACTTCGACCATCATCAGTTAGTTTGCTCCCCAAATAGCAAAACTCCTTTACCACTTTAAGTTTCTCATTTCCTAATCTAATTCCTCAGCATCACCCGACTTAATTCTACTGCATTCCATTATCCTAGTTTTGCTTTTGTTGATGTTCATCTTATATCCTCCTTTCAAGACACTGTCCATTACGTTCAACTGCTCTTCCAAGTCCTTTGGTGTCTCTGACAGAATTACAATGTCGTCGGCGAACCTCAGAGTTTTTATTTCTTCTCCATGGATTTTAATACCTACTCCGAATTTTTCTTTTGTTTTCTTTACTGCTTGCTCAATATACAGATTGAATAACATCGGGGAGAGGCTACAACCCTGTCTCACTCCCTTCCCAACCACTGCTTCCCTTTCGTGCCCCTCGACTGTTATAACTGCCATCTGGTTTCTGTACAAATTGTAAATAGCCTTTCGCTCCCTGCACTTTACCCCTGCCAACTTTAGAATTTGAAAGAGAGTATTCCAGTCAACATTGCCAAAAGCTTTCCCTAAGTCTACAAATGCTAGGAACGTAGGTTTGCCTTTCCTTAATCTTTCTTCTATGATAAGTCGTAGGGTCAGTATTGCCTCACGTGTTCCAATATTTCTACAGAATCCAAACTGATCTTTCCCGAGGATAAAGGGAGGTATTAGCAGCATTCCCACTGCTGGGTTGCAGACCATGTTCGAAAAACCCCCATTACATCTCTGAGTTACAGTGGGGGCAGCAGCAAAGGAATACAGGGAAAAGAGTAGATCTTTTTAGGATATCCAGTATCTCACACTAATTTGATGAGTGTGGTACATACAGGAATGTACGGCTAAGTGCTGGCTGACTATACGGTAAGTTATAGCTACTTCAGTAACTTTCTATACAACCACACGGAGTAGGGAAGAGTCGATGAAAGAACCATGATATAGTTCAGGTGGTTTACTGACGGATTGAAATTGGACGAAGGTGCTGGGACTGTGGTACACGGGGTCTAGTCTATAGAGAGTGCAGTATTCCAGGCAGAGATATTCGCTATCAGAGTGTGTGAGGAGGAGAATCTGTGGAGGTGTTACAAGGATGGTAGCTCCTGACTCATTTACATAGCCCCTGTAACGAGATCAAAGAACGTTGCAGAAGATCGTGAAACCTTTGTGGGGCTAGAGGAAGGTAAACCCTGCTATGGGTCCCTAGTCAGAGGTCGTTCAGGAAATAGTAGTGACGAAAAATTTGATAGGCTGCCCAAGACAGGAGCGATGACGTTATTTCTTGAAGCGGAACCTTTCCTAACCGTCACTAAGGCGATACTGCAATGTAAAATACGTAGCTGGACCATGCTGCAGTACGTGGAACATTGGACTAAAGCCCAAAAACAAAAATATGGCAAACTAATCATCCCGAAACCATGTTTAAGGAGTAACTCTACAATCCTGGGACTAAACAACAGGCAGTAATTCCTGGTATGTCTAATGACTATGGGAACTACAAGACAAACACCTATGCACGATGAGTATAGAGGAATAAGCCGCTAAGTGCAGACTGTGATGTACAGGGAATAAAACAGCATCACGTTTAATCTTCCAATGCGAAGCACTGGAGGCCAAAAGACACAAATTATTTGCGAACTTTCAGCATTCTGAAACAATTGCAGGGAATGCCAATTGAATCTCAATGTAGACAAGTGTAATGTGCTGCGAAGACATAGAAAGAAGGATCCTTTATCATTTAGCTACAATGTAGCAGGTCAGCAACTGGAAGCAGTTAATTCCATAAATTATCTGGGAGTAGGCATTAGGAGTGATTTAAAATGGAATGATCATATGAAGTTGATCGTTTGTTAAAGCAGATGCCAGACTGAGATTCATTGGAAGAATCTTAAGGAATTGCAATCCGAAAACAAAGGAAGTAGGTTACAGTACACTTGTTCGCCCACTGCTTGAATATTGCTCACCAGTGTGGGATCCGTACCAGATAGGGTTGATAGAAGAGATAGAGAAGATCCAACGGAGAGCAGCGCGCTTCGTTACAGGATCATTTAGTAATCACGAAAGCGTTACGGAGATGATAGATAAACTCCAGTGGAAGACTCTGCAGGAGAGACGCTCAGTAGCTCGGTACGGGCTTTTGTTCAAGTTTCGAGAACATACCTTAACCGAGGAGTCAAGCAGTGTATTGCTCCCTCCTACGTATATCTCGCGAAGAGACCATGAGGATAAAATCAGAGAGATTAGAGCCCACACAGAGGCATACCGACAATCTTTCTTTCCACGAACAAAACGAAACTGGAATAGATGGGAGAACCGACAGAGGTACTCAAAGTACCCTGCGCCACACACCGTCAGGTGGCTTGCTGAGTATGGATGTAGATGTAGATCGCTAAAACAGCCAAAGTAGTCATCAAGTAAATAAAACTGAAACTTGCAACTTTGGCAAAATATTTGGGTTATTAACTACTGAAGAAAATGTGTCTGTCGGAGACCTAGAAAAGCGACTCCTATTAGTCTTAAAGAGTTTTCTAGAATGTCAGGTGGAGCTACTGCACAATAAACTTAGTTTCGGTGTGGGCAACATTGAGCTGGGACCACTGTTGTTTTGTCTCCGCTATTAATTCAAATTAAATCAAATAGTGGAAATACACATGTGTAACGTTTCTCCTAGAGGAATCCGGGAGGTCGGCTCCATCTTGAAAGCGCAGGAGGTGGCATTAGTTTGACCAGCGGAGATGGGCTACTGAGACGGGCAGAAAAGCAAACAAAAAGCCAAACGTTCCGAGGCAAAAAGGCTGGACACTGTGGTTGCCATCGGCGAGACCCGTGTGCGGACGCCGAGGGTTGTGGTCCATTTAAGTTCTTTTTATAGCCGGTGGCCGTTATTGCTGGTGACATGCCTCATTGACCTTTCTCCATGCGCTTCAAGGTCGCGCAGAGGCGCCCTCGTCTTGGATTCCACCCGTACGGTATGTGTTTCACGTTACTGCTCGTTCGCCTTTGCAGCCGGTTACAAGAGGAGCATGAAGACACTACGAACGAGGAAAAGAATCGATACAAAAGAAAATAAAAAACTGTAAAGAAACAAAGTAGCAACGTGGAAACGTATAGAAACCCATTACTCTTAGAATATAGGCTGCGCGTGCCTCTTGTGCTGAAATATGAAACCAAAGTTCGTGTCACGTTACGGATAAAGTGAGTTTCTGTCATTACGTACAAAGCCAAGTGAAACTAACAGTCACAATTATTGCCATTTAAAGCTGAAATCGGCCAATGATTTTAACAACTGAGCGGCTTATTGTGTTAGCACTCTACATTACAATTAACATAATTTTCAGGAAATTCCCAATTCTAATGAGATGGTAATCGTTTTAAAATTCCGTAAGATCAAAGTTTGAAATGTAATATTTACAGTTATTCTTGTGTATACTAGATACAAGCACCGGATATAGTCGTTTAGCAACATTGTCCGTCATTTGGTTCGCTATTTATACAGAACTGAAAGAAAATGTATCAGTTAGAAAGAAAGAATTTGGTTTTCAGACGACTCCTAAAAAGCTCTAAAATATTTCTTTATGTTACTATCAGAAATAAAATCCCCTTTTACCTATTACGTATGGCTTGTACACAACATAGGCTTTTACGTTCTATGGTGTTTGCTAAAACTAGCACTTATACTGAAACAGTGTTACGACAATAAACATACCATATTTAAAAATGTCATCCATAAAACCAACGTAACTTTCAGCTTTCAACTAGCATAATACATGGAAAGTTCGAAGCTGAGCTCTTGAAATAGAATCGTTTTCGTAATAAGGGGATAATGTCAAATTTTTCATACGAAGTAAAGCAAAATTCGGTTAAATGCACTTTGAGATGGAATGAAACTACACGTTTAAGTCATTAAAAATTGGTATAACAATTTTCTCTAGAGCCATATCGATAAAAGTTCAAAGAAAATGCATCTTATATTTCCTGTCCGATACAGATGACACTTGTGGCATTTTTTTCTGAAATGGTATTTCTCTTTTCTTTTTCCCTTTCAGCACTAGTTGTGGAAAGAAATAAGAAATTGATGGCAGAGCAATTGGCTATAGTTTTCTTTGTATAACGACCTTCATCAATAAATTCATAACATTTATAAATAAACAAGTAAATAAATAAGCACCATAGGGGACCATTCTCAATAGATCGGTAACGATACCACTCCTAACTTCAGCCTGTAAACCATTGACTTTATCTTGAAAAATGTGTCTGCATATTTTTTGTATTTTTAAAATAACTTAACCTTTGGAACAAAGCATTCCTTTCTTTCACATATTACTCAGCAAGTGTGAATGAAAACTTCTCTTCCAAAGTTGTTTACAAAATGTAGACCAACTTCAGTTGTTCAAATGGAAACCAAAAGTTTAATCAACTACACAACAAACATTTGAATAACGCTGTGTAACATACGTGCCAGAGGCCCTACTGCTGCTTGATATTTTCGAGAATTTCGGCCCTTGTCAAAGAATATGTGGACAGCGGCCTGAGGGGACTCAAGCAATGGCTTCAGACCATTTGCATACGTACTTTGCTATACGAAGTTTAGCTAAATAAGTAACAACATTGACCTAAGAGGCACAAGTGTTTCACTTTTTATTTGTGAATAATAAACTGCATAACCTTAGAATCCGAAGGTAAGTTAATGGAGTTGTAAGAGGAGTTAAGTAAGATCAGATGGGATAAAGTGAGTTTTTAATAAATGAGGCGAAGAAAATTAGATCAAATAGATTCAAAATCAAGTCACGTGGTGCACCAAACAAGAACTGAGCCACGAGGAAATTCAGCACGAGCCCTTACTGTAAAGCAGAAAATTAAAAGTTACCTTAGAGATATTGAAGGAATCTCAAACAAGAGCAAGATTTACTTTAAAAAATAGACAAAATATATTCGTGGAACTCATCCACGTAATTCATCATCATGCTCATATTCTAATGTGAATGCAGAAGAATTCCAGGAGGAGTTACGGAAGCTGATAAATGACAAAAAAATTGACAACAAGATGAAAATGAGATATTCTTCAGTGGTATCCTTCGGTTATGACAGAAATAACAGATACTATACGTTAGTAGAATTGCCCAAGTGGAAAAACATACTACTACTTAATGTATTCTTCCAGAAGAAAAAAATAGACACTGTAAGAAGCAAATGGAAATAACAATGAAAGGACTGAATTTTATCAACCTTCGCAGGATGTGATGGGCTTAAACTACTTTCAAACTGCAAGTGGCCACAGACAAGTAACATGCAGTGTACATGGAGAGAAACTTAATCATCAGAAAGGAAAAAAAAGTGTATATTTTGAAAATATAAATAAAAAAGGTAGGGCCCGTGGCCTGGGGTAGTGTCTATGCCTAGTAAAGGAATGTGCTTGGTCTTTCAAACCAGCTACGCTTCAATGTCGAGTGAAAATTATCGGCAATGTGGCCGAAGACCCCCTTTCTGCCAACGGCTTGCCAAATAGGACATAGCAGCGGGCAGAGTTTCAAACCAACACCTTACCCTTCGGAATGAGTGGGGGGAGGATTGAATTGCCCTAAAATACAGAGGATACAGCAATGACCGATGCATGAGGATGCTGAAAGCAATGAAAGCTCCTACAATAAAGACAAACAATGTGTATCCACAGGATATATGGACTTCAGGTGAAAAAGTGTCATGATGATCTCTCCATTGCCAAAAGATTTCGTGGAAGACCACGGCGTGCCATCCCATCTTCTAAGCGATCCTCTGACGGCACAAGTCGAGCCCTGCACGTCGATGTTGTGGCGTGAGTGGAGAACGGGCCAGAGGTGTCCCTGTCCGTAGTTCCATTGTTAATAACCGGTTCACAACAGTTCGTGTTGACACGTCTGGGCTCAAGAGCCCTCTTATCTGCGCTGTCGTAGCTGTACGATCTGCCACAAGTGTCCTTACAGTAGGACGATCCTGGCGGGCGTCTGGTCTGTGTGGGCATTCAGAACCCTGTCTATGGGTGTGAGAATGTTCACGTGACCACTCATACTAGCATCGTTGCATTACTGACGCATCACGTCCAACTTCTGTGGCAATTCTCCGAAAGGACCATCCCGCCACTCAGAAGGCCACAATTTGACCACTTTCAAACTCGCTCAGCTGGCTGTAGGAAGCATGAGTGCTTCTCCACGGCACGGTTGCCTGCTTGCTTCACACGTTTGCACCACACTGAGCCTTCTGGCAGTGAGCACTCCCTGTTAAAAGTTAGACACATACGGCGCTCTGGTAGCAAGGCTTGTACGCTATCTGTTGGCGGACGACATTGAAACCATTATCAGAACATCCGGTAGGCTCCAGGTGGCATATGCCTTCATCGGATCAAAATCAATGTCGTCATTCGAGGTGTACTAATATTTTTCTGGCAGTGTATTTCTAAGTCCCCAGCTCACCTGCTCTAAGAAGCGCCATTTGCATGGATGATAAGGTGCGGAGAAACTCATCTAGCGAGTATTTTTCAGAAAAGTTTATCTGATGATGTCATTACCACTGTACTTTCTTTTCCGCCACCTGTAGTCTTTCTGTCCTCTTTGCTTCGATGCCTTTGAAAAAAGTACCTACCTATATGAGCCGTGCACGACTCACGTTTATCCCAATTATTGTTTGTCATCTTCTATTACGGTACTGCCGCCACGTTTTCTTATTCCATTTACTGGCGTCACTAACTTCCTGCCTTACTTGCCCGTGAGCGGCAGCAGCAGCGCGTATCGATAAGTGCACTCTTGTACCATCTTTGGAGCGACCAATAGGATTTCCGGGTCGTCGTGCGTCTGGCAGTAAGTTGGAGACGGACCAGCAGCGCAGTTGGGACGCAGCAGCAGTGAAGTCGGGGACGGAGCGCCGACAGCCAGACAGCCAGACAGCCAGTGCTCGCCGACCGCTGGCGACCCACATGAACTGTCCGACGGAGGGAGATTGGAGTGGGACGACCACTGGTTAGTCGTTCGGTTGGTCATCTCATCGGCCGACGTATATTTGGTCCTTTCACCACTTCCGGGACTGCAGGTGGTCGGTCGGTGTGGAGCAGCGAGGAAATCTCCGTGGCGCGTAGCTTGCCTGGGCCCGCTGGCAGCCTCCATGAGGTGTCGGAGTGTGTGGTGCTGTTCCCATTGCTACGAGGTTCGTGGCTCACCGACCCTGGACATGAAAGTTGAGTTTTGACGTAATCTACCAAAAAGTCACGACTGTTGACATTGTGTCGTTTAGAGTTCGTTTCGGCTGTTGGGATATTCCCGCGAGCAACAACGCGTGTTTTCAAGTTGGCAAATTTTAGCCACCCTCCGGAGAAGTTTAGTTGTACTTGGTTATTTGAATTGATTTGCACCAGCAGAATCTTCTGCCTTGTGGCCGCTAACGTTCCAGTTACCTGACCTGGCCGTTGAAGTAAATTCAGGCACTGTATTCTCCTCATCATGTTGTCGCTGTCCAGTACAGTGTGTAGTGTAACAGCTCAATGTACACTCCTGGAAATTGAAATAAGAACACCGTGAATTCATTGTCCCAGGAAGGGGAAACTTTATTGACACATTCCTGGGGTCAGATACATCACATGATCACACTGACAGAACCACAGGCACATAGACACAGGCAACAGAGCATGCACAATGTCGGCACTAGTACAGTGTATATCCACCTTTCGCAGAAATGCAGGCTGCTATTCTCCCATGGAGACGATCGTAGACATGCTGAATGTAGTCCTGTGGAACGGCTTGCCATGCCATTTCCATCTGGCGCCTCAGTTGGACCAGCGTTCGTGCTGGACGTGCAGACCGCGTGAGACGACGCTTCATCCAGTCCCAAACATGCTCAATGGGGGACAGATCCGGAGATCTTGCTGGCCAGGGTAGTTGACTTACACCTTCTAGAGCACGTTGGGTGGCACGGGATACATGCGGACGTGCATTGTCCTGTTGGAACAGCAAGTTCCCTTGCCGGTCTAGGAATGGTAGAACGATGGGTTCGATGACGGTTTGGATGTACCGTGCACTATTCAGTGTCCCCTCGACGATCACCAGTGGTGTACGGCCAGTGTAGGAGATCGCTCCCCACACCATGATGCCGGGTGTTGGCCCTGTGTGCCTCGGTCGTATGCAGTCCTGATTGTGGCGCTCACCTGCACGGCGCCAAACACGCATACGACCATCATTGGCACCAAGGCAGAAGCGACTCTCATCGCTGAAGACGACACGTCTCCATTCGTCCCTCCATTCACGCCTGTCGCGACACCACTGGAGGCGGGCTGCATGATGTTGGGGCGTGAGCGGAAGACGGCCTAACAGTGTGCGGGACCGTAGCCCAGCTTCATGGAGACGGTTGCGAATGGTCCTCGCCGATACCCCAGGAGCAACAGTGTCCCTAATTTGCTGGGAAGTGGCGGTGCGGTCCCCTACGGCACTGCGTAGGATCCTACGGTCTTGGCGTGCATCCGTGCGTCGCTGCGGTCCGGTCCCAGGTCGACGGGCACGTGCACCTTCCGCCGACCACTGGCGACAACATCGATGTACTGTGCAGACCTCACGCCCCACGTGTTGAGCAATTCGGCGGTACGTCCACCCGGCCTCCCGCATGCCCACTATACGCCCTCGCTCAAAGTCCGTCAACTGCACATACGGTTCACGTCCACGCTGTCGCGGCATGCTACCAGTGTTAAAGACTGCGATGGAGCTCCGTATGCCACGGCAAACTGGCTGACACTGACGGCGGCGGTGCATAAATGCTGCGCAGCTAGCGCCATTCGACGGCCAACACCGCGGTTCCTGGTGTGTCCGCTGTGCCGTGCGTGTGATCATTGCTTGTACAGCCCTCTCGCAGTGTCCGGAGCAAGTATGGTGGGTCTGACACACCGGTGTCAATGTGTTCTTTTTTCCATTTCCAGGAGTGTATAATTGGTTGTGGGCGTCAATACCTTCTACGTTATTCCATTGAACTTCCTGTTGTGTGCTGGTCGGGTGAAGCGGAGGTTTTCTTGTCGGCTGGGTTGTCATCAGATCGACAATGGTTGGGCCGACTGCCTGTCTCAGCTAAGCGAGCGTTAGTGTTTGAATTCCAGGCCGACCCTCGAACTTCTGAGCGCCCTTGGCTGTACTACCTTTTCCTGTTTGTTCTTGTTGTTTGTACTTGTATGGCTTCTAGCCAATTTTTAGATTAAGGTTTCTTTGCCCTTAAGGTTTTAGATGGTCTGGGCTTTCAGCCTAATTTAAGAACTGTTTTATGTAAAGCCTTTGGCATTTTCAAAATTAATGTTATTGAGTCTTAAGTGTTGGGCCTTCAGGCGATTCTGAATTTAAGTTGTTTTGCTCTTAAAATGTCAGATTCTTTGGGCCGTCAATCTAATTAAGGAACTGTTTTAAGATAAGGATTTGCCTTTTAAATTTCTGATTTTGTTTGAGCTTTAAGTTATTGGCTTTCAGCCGTTTTTAAATTAAAGTGGTCTTGCCCTTAAGGCATAAGATTGTACGGGTCATTCAGCCGCTAATTAAGTTCCAAAACTAAAGCTGTGTTTGTTTTTTTTGTTGTTTGTTTTCTTGGCTCTTGTAATGTTTGATCAAATAAAAGGTCGTATGTTCGACTGTAACTGACAGCCGCTTATTTTGGCCCCTTTCCACAACTTAAACTACCTGTCCTGTCCTGCGGCTTTAGCAGGGTGTCTCACTATAGTTGTTTTAATCTTGACACGCAAGGTTACAACTTTACTCTCACAACAGAGTACACTTCTCTGTTTGCACTATTGTGTACCGAAAATCTTATTTCGTTGCCTAGAAACATTAATGGAGTCCAAGTTACGTAAGATACCCCTCAAATTGGTAACAATGGCGGTCATATCACGCTTCCTGTATTTGCCTTTGCTCCTGAAGGGTAAGCGCGGTTTTCAGTAACGAACAGGGTTCTAGCAGTCAAAAATTCTTCAGAGCAATTACGTATGCTCTCTACGTCCGTACATGAGTAATCAGTACGCAGCATAAAACGGTGTCGAACGCGGCTTTGAAATCTAGAAGTATTGAATCCGCCCGTTCGTCTGTGGGATGTCGCGAGCTATGTTTCACTTAAGAGTCGATTTTTAGAGAAAAGCTTTGAATGTGTTACATGATTATACGCACTCGGCATGAGTTGTAGTCTCCTGCAGCAGCCAGATCCGATTTCATGCGCTTCTTATAAAGTGTAGTTTAAATCGATACCTAATTTAAAAGCCTATACACCTTTTTACTAACAGAATGCCCACGGACGTAGCAAGCGACCCTTGCAACACGTTTTGCGTGCGCCGTGGCGTCTGTGACTGCTGACTCACCATCCTCTGACTAACAGTCTGGCAATTTGGTTAATGGTGCCGAAGCGTAGCTACGCCCATACCTCCCTTCTGAACTGTTTTCACACTATGCCTCCTCGAATACAAGAATAAAAACACGATACCGTAAATACAGAACATGCGCGGATCCAGGGATCGATTGTCTAAAAGAGGGTGAGGGAGCATGGGAGGATGTCACAGTTTGTTACTTCCTCCATCGTATCTCCCTATCGGCAAATACTATTTGCGGTCACTCATACTTTTACCCTGTGACAGAGGCCTTCGATTTTGACAATAATAATAAAATATAGAGAATGTTTTAAAATAATAATTTGTTTAGTTTGGTGTTCAGCACGGCCTCCATCGTTTTAGGGTAACATCCAAGAAACCATAAATCTAAGAAAAGAATCGAATGAAACAACAAGATTACTTGTTACCAAACACTGCTTATTTATATCCAAAACGCGTTTCGAAGGTTTAAACCATCATCAGGTGGATTTACATATGTTAGTACGACGTGTGTGTGTTTTGTTACGGTTATGGAGTAATCTGTAGCACTGTCTAGTGGAGAAACAAAAGCACTACTTCCGAACGTGGTTTTGGGGAGGTTTTCGATTAAAAACTAAACGTATAACTAAAAGTGAAAATAAAATAACTGAAACAGAATACCTCCAGTGGCCACAGGCTCCTTTCTCCGTCGTAATTCATCGCATGTAAACTGTCACATTTTGTTAACAAAGATAAATAAATAATAACCTCGTATCGCACACTAGCCTGGTTTAAGTCTTTCAGGTAGCCGCCGCTTTGGTGAGATGGTGCCAGGAAGCTATTAGTTGCAAATAACACCTAGCAAAATAGGAACATTATATTGAAGTAAAAAGAATGTATAGAAAAACAACACTATTATTGCAGAATAAGTTTCAAAGGATTGTGGAGATCTCTGGTTGAGATGACGAATACATGTGTAAGAACAAATATTTCAGATAGTATACAAATCGTTTTCTGTCAAGTTTATATAGCTTAAATTTCATACTCGTTTTTACAACTGGGCGACATGCTACAAACCTTAAATACAATAATTGTGTTCCCAACAGTGGTAAAATTATACATAAATAACAATTTTGGCTGGGATTCAGAAACTTGGGATGAAAGGGTTGCCAGAAAGAGGGCTAAGTTTTAAATATGCTAGAGCTGTGGATTTGTTGAACTTACACTTGCCACGTATTATAGCTAAGTAAATGCTGAAGTAACACAGTGATACCGGGTTAAAGAAATGCAGACAGACATACCCTTAATACGAGGGTTGACTGAAAAGTAATTCCTCCACCTTCGTAACTCTTCAACAGTTGGCAGCATTGGTGTGTGGCAGGTACTGGCTTGTTCCGTAGCCTCTTCTCTACAGCTTCAGTTGGCAGGAAGCCTTAGCATTGAGCGGTTGTGTAGTTACAGTGCAAAATATGGAACCCTGGGCAGACGGTCGGTCAATGCGATTTAAGCAACGTGCAGTCATTTAATTCTTGACAACGGAAGGTGTCACCCCAAAGGAGATTCATTAGAGAATGAAAGCAGTTTATGGTGATTGTGTTGATGTGAGTACTGTGGGTCGTTGGGTGATTAAGTTTAAACATGCTGAGGCGGGAACATCTGACCATGACAAACAAAGAGTTGGACGTCCTGTGACAGCAACCACAGTGTTTCACAATCAAAATGTTGACAGATTGATTCAGGACGATCGTCGTATCACTTAAAGAGAAATTGTAAGCACAATCGGCATTTCACGAGAACGTGTAGGTCACATTATTGCTTTGCTTAGCCAAGCAACTCTTCTACAGTTGGCAGCATTGGTATGTGGCAGGTACTGGCTTATTCCGTAGCCTCTTCTCTACAGCTTCAGTTGGCGGGTAGATCTGTGCACGATGGGTACACACACTTCACGTGCCACCACAGCAGAACTTCAGAGACTGAATCTCACCACCGTAAGGCATCCTCCATACAGTCCAGATTTAGCACCATCTGTCTTCCATCTGTTCCCGACGATGAAAGACGATCTGCGGGGACATCATTATGCTTCTGATGAAGACGTTGAGAGAACTGTGAGACTGTGGTTGCGGAAGCAGAGTGTCGACTTCTTCCGTGACAGCTTCAGAAAACCTGCTCATCGTTGGCAGACATGTATCCAATTGACTGGTGATTATATGGAAAAGTGGATATTGGTAATTAAATATCACATTCTAAGGATTATTTCTGCCTTTGATTTATCAAATTATTCCCATCCAAACCCAATTAACGAAGGTGGAGGCATTACTTTTCATTCAACCCTCGTAATATAAACAGATAGGGCCTATATGTAATATCAGGCTGTTTAGGTCGATCTACTGAGTTTTTTGAGTTTGGTACGTTGTTGTTCATTCTTTGTGATTCGAGATAATGCATCTGTTTTGTTATGTGTTCTTTGCAGTTATTAGTTCCCAGACACCCTCTTTGTTTACAAAGTGCGACAGTTTACTTACGATGTATTAGAAAGGAGAGAGAAGCCTTTGACCATGGAGGTAGTCTATTTTAGTTGTTTTATTTTCACGTTCTTTTATATATTTAGGTTTTAGTTAAAAAAACTCCCCAAAATCATGCTCTGAAACAGTGTTTCTGTTTCTCCATTAGATAGTGCCGCAGGTTACTCTACAGTCGTAACATAATGCACACATGTCGTGCTAACATATGCAAGTCCACCTGATGATGGAGCTTTAAGCGTTTGAAACACATTGTGGATATAGATAAACAGTGACTGGTAACAGTAAACTTGTTGTTTTATTCGGTGTCAATGACGGACATGGTAAAGCCTAACCTAAAATTTTCGCACTTAAATAAAATAATGACAACCATAATATATGTAAATTTTTAAAATTGTAATAATAATTTGTTTGCTTCAGTTTTTAGTAAGATCTACATCGCTCTGTATGACATCCAAGAAATTACGAATCAGGTAAGTTTAGCATTTGAAAAGGATTCTTCCTAAAATTTGAGACAACATGTCTCATGCAGTTAATTTAAGAACTGGAAAAGTAACAAACTCTCACAACTCTGATAACGCCATAATTCTCACAACATAAAATCTAATTGTCACTCAGCATTATCAGTACTTCACTTAGCACTACGAGTGTGAACACAGGTGCGAAGACTATAGCTCTGCGAGCGTGTAAAATCTAGATGCAGGAAACACTGTTACTCACCTACGTTTGGGAAGTCAGTGCTTTCTGTCATCCCTTACTCAACTACCTGTGCGTTTGTCGGGTACACGCATGGAATCACGAGCCGTCGAACCGTGTCGGATTTGTTGTTGGTAGCAGTTTACGGTCAGCTGGGGAATGTCGATCTTTACTTGACTAGAATGTTACCGGTATTTTGCGAGCCACGTGGGCAGATCCTCATACAAGCAACTGGAAAGTATCCCGTGTTAAACATAGCTTGTAATTTATAACATACCTCACCATTTGAGTAGCTTTTCGTTCCCATGCTACTTTATTCTCTAAAGGTTAGATGTAAAATTTAGAATCTGATACACAGGGTGTCCATGAACTATCTTTACAGCTTAACACTTTAATAAATTTAAAACTATACTAGATATTAACAAATGGTGCTTAATATGTGATAAGATAACTCGCAAAGCTTTTCTTACCTTCCAGGTGATACAATTTTGACGGAAAATTGAACTTGAAAACCTAATAAAATGTGATCGCCACAAGAGAAAGCTCGGTGTGTGACCTGGTTCGTACAACCGACGTCCAATATCCGAGAGCAACGAAATTTTCGAACACGGTATGGAAGGCAACCACCTTCCCAATCAATCATTTGGGCTTAGCATGCGTCATTTATGGAAACTGTAAAAAGGGGACAGGTCGCCCATCTGCTTCAGACGGAAACGTGGAAAAGATAGACGTTTGCAAGGGTTCCGACATAAAGAGGTCGTACGGCAGCCAGAGACTTGAAAATGAGACGATCGACAGTGCACAATGTCTTGCATAAGACGTTACGGCTATATCGCTACAAGGTGCAGTTGCTTCTGGCATTAAAGCCTATGAACAAACCTCAGCGCGAAAAGTTTGCAGTGAATATGTTAGGCAATACTGACGCAAAACGCAAACAAGTCTCAACTTATAAAGATAATTTATGGACACTCTTTACACTTCTACTGAAATCAATAAACCTCCAATTCTTTAAATCACGGGTAGCCGACTGGCGGCCCGCGAGACGGGCCCGGCCCACGGAAGAAATTCGTGGGAAGGAGAAATAAAGCGCGCGCGCGCGCGAGAGAGAGAGAGAGAGAGAGAGTCAACTGGGACTGTCTACCTCAATGCTATATTTTTTTTTTTCTATCTCGTATAAACAAAAGTAAATAATTCCTGCCCGCTGGCCGCTATGGATATAGAACACTGCAGCTGTTGAAACTGAAAGTAATTTACAATGAATTAGCCGCAACCAGTTCCTTTTATACGGGTCTACATCTACGTATAAATAGATACTCTGCAAATCACATTTAAGTGCATGGCAGAGGGTTCATCGAACCACCTTCACAATTCTCTATTATTCCAATTTCGTATAGCGCGCGGAAAGAATGAACACTTATATCTTTCTGCACGAGCTCTGATTTCCCTTATTTTATGGTGGTGATCGTTCCTCCCAACGTAGGTCGGTGTCAACAAAATATTTTCGCATTCGGAGGAGAAAGTTGGTGATTCGAATTTCGTGAGAAGATTCCGTCGCAACGAAAAACGCCTTTCTTTTAATGATGTCCAGCCCAAATCCTGTATCATTTCTGTGGCACCCTCTCCCATATTTTGCGATAATACAAAACTTTTTCGATATACTCCGTTAGTCTCATCTGATAAGGATCCCACACCGCGCAGCAGTATTCTGAAAGAGGACGGACAAGCGTAGTGTACGCAGTCTCCTTAGTAGGTCTGTTACATTTTCTAAGTGTCCTGTCAATAGACCGCAGTCTTTGGTTGCCTCCCCCACAACATTTTCTATGTGTTCCTTCCAATTTAATTTGTTCGTAATTGTAATACCTAGGTATTTAGTTGAATTTACGGCTTTTAGATTAGACTGATTTATCGTGTAACCCAAGTTTAACGAGTTCCTTTTAGCACTCGTGTGGATGATCTCACACTTTTCGTTATTTAGGGTCAACTGCCACTTTTCGCACCATTCAGATATCTTTTCTAAATCGTTTTGCAGTTTGTTTTGCTCTTCTGCTGACTTAAGTAGTCGCTAAGCGACAGCGTCATCTGCAAACAACCGAAGACGGCTGCTCAGATTGTCTCCAAAATCGTTTCCATAGATAAGGAACAGCAAAGGGCCTATAACACTACATTGGGGAACGCCAGAAATCACTGCTGTTTTACTCGATGACTTTCCGTCAGTTACTATGACAGGAAATCACAAATCCAGTCACATAACTGAGACGATATTCCATAAGCACGCAATTTCACTACGAGCCGCTTGTGTGGTACAGTGTCAAAAGCCTTCCGGAAATCCAGAAATACGGAATGGATCTGAAATCCCTTGTCAATAGCACTCAACACATCATGTGAATAAAGAGCTAATTATGTTTCATAGGAATGATGTTTCCTAAACCCATGTTGACTGCGTGTCAATATACCGTTTTCTTCGAGGTAATTCACAATGTTCGAACATAATATATGCTGCATATCGACGTTAACGATATGGGTCTGTAATTTAGTTGATTATTCCTACTACTTTCCTTGAATATTGGTCTACCTTTCCATGATGACATTTCAAGGTGTCTGGCATCCCGCCTTTAGACACACTCTAATACAATAAAAAATTGGGTACCACGAAAAAGTTAGGCAATTGGTGACAAACTGATATTCACATGGGCATCGACGCAAAATGCACAGTTATGAACTTGGCAGTCGATGGATGAATGTATGACGCCGCAGTGCAATTTCACCACGCAGCTGCCAAGGACGGTAAAGGGGACAAGTCGATACCAGGGCACAAAATCTTTTCGAATTTCATTTCGTGTACTCAGTTGGAGATTAACTATGCCCTGCAGACAGACGCGTGAACAATATACGCAGATGTCGCATCTGAGAGAGGACGCGTAGTTCAGCTCAAAGAAACTGGTTGAAGGACTCGGCAAACTGCTCGAAATTTGAATTGAAGCGATGCCACTATTCAACAATGTTGGCAGGAATGGGTGACCCATAGCCGAACACAGCGTTAAGAAGGAAGAGGTTGACCTAGAAGACGACAGAATTTGAGGATCGACAGAGAGGCAGATCCCCGGATTCGTCATTATCGTCTATCCGACGTGCAACTGGTGCTTCAGTAACCATAATGTCCGATACTAAATTTTAGGAAGACCCGTGGTCTAGGGGTAGCGTCTTTGATTCATAATCAAAACGTCTTCGGTCCCGGGTTCGATCCCCGCCACTGCCTAAATTTTGATAAATAATCAGCATTGGCGGCCGAAGACTTCCGGCATAAGAAGTCAGACTCATTCTGCCAACGGCCTTGTCAAAGAGGGCGGAGGAGCGGATAGAAGTTCAGGGCACTCTCTTGTCCTACCGGTGGGAAATTGCCCCTAAAGGCGGAAGAATCAGCAATGATCAACGACATGAGGATGCAGAAGTCAATGGAAACCACTGCATTAAAGACACGTAACGTGTATCCACAGGACATGTGGCCTGTAATTGAAGAAGTGTCATGATGATCTCTCCATTGGCAAAAGATTCCGGAATAGTCCCCCATTCGGATCTCCGGGAGGGGACTGCCAAGGGGGAGGTTACCATGACAAAAAGATTGAATAATCAACGAAAGGATAACGTTCTACGAGTCGGGGCGTGGAATGTCAGAAGCTTGAACGTGGTAGGGAAACTAGAAAATCTGAAAAGGAAAATGCAAAGGCTCAATCTAGATATAATAGGGGTCACTGAAGTGAAGTGGAAGGAAGACAAGGATTTCTGGTCAGATGAGTATCGGGTAATATCAACAGCATCAGAAAATGGTATAACAGGTGTAGGATTCGTTATGAATAGGAAGGTAGGGCAGAGGGTGTGTTACTGGGAACAGTTCAGTGACCGGGTTGTTCTAATCAGAATCGACAGCAGACCAACACCGACAACGATAGTTCAGGCATACATACCGACGTCGCAAGCTGAAGATGAACACATAGAGAAAGTGTCTGAGGATATTGAAAGGGTAATGCAGTATGTAAAGGGGGACGAAAATCTAATAGTCATGGGCGACAGTTGTAGGGGAAGGAGTAGAAGAAAAGGTGATGTGTTGGCAGAAGAGCCAACACCGTGTAGCTAGTGGAGGCGGAAATGCACGCGTTTAAGCTCAAGCAAACTGGCGTGAGGTCTGGAACAGGACAATGTAATTAAATTAGCCAATAAGGTACGTTGCTGCTGGAATACTTAACTTTAATCCATAATTGGTGTACATCGCTCTTGACGATACATAATTTACAATCTCAATATAAACTGGTAATGGCGCCTTGCTAGGTCGTAGCAAATGACGTAGCTGAAGGCTATGCTAACTATCGTCTCGGCAAATGAGAGCGTATTTGTCAGTATATCATCGCTAGCAAAGTCGTCTGTACAACTGGGGCGAGTGCTAGGACGTCTCTCTAGACCTGCCGTGTGGCGGCGCTCGGTCTGCAATCACTGACAGTGGCGACAAGCGGGTCCGACTTATACTAACGGACCGCGGACGATTTAAAGGCTACCACCTAGCAAGTGTGGTGTCTGGCGGTGACACCACAAAATGTTACAGGAGAATATGGGCTTGGGACTAGGAATGAAAGAGGAGAAAGACTAATTGAGTTCTGTAACAAGTTTCAGCTAGTAACAGCGAATACCCTGTTCAAGAATCACAAGAGGAGGAGGTATACTTGGAAAAGGCCGGGAGATAATACGGGAAGATTTCAATTAGATTACATCATGGTCAGACAGAGATTCCGAAATCAGATACTGGATTGTAAGGCGTACCCAGGAGCAGATATAGACTCAGATCACAATATAGTAGTGATGAAGAGTAGGCTGAAGTTCAAGACATTAGTCAGGAAGAATCAATACGCAAAGAAGTGGGATACGGAAGTACTAAGGAATGACGAGATACGTTTGAAGTTCTCTAACGCTATAGATACAGCAATAAGGAATAGCGCAGTAGGCAGTACAGTTGAAGAGGAATGGACATCTCTAAAAAGGGCCATCACAGAAGCTGGGAAGGAAAACATAGGTACAAAGAAGGTAGCTGCGAAGAAACCATGGGTAACAGAAGTACTTCAGTTGATTGATGAAAGGAGGAAGTACAAACATGTTCCGGGAAAATCGGCAATACAGAAATACAAGTCGCTGAGGAATGAAATAAATAGGAAGTGCAGGGAAGCTAAGACGAAATGGCTGCAGGAAAAATGTGAAGACATCGAAAAAGATATGATTGTCGGAAGGACAGACTCAGCATACAGGAAAGTTTTAACCTTTGGTGACATTAAAAAAAGCAACGGTGGTAACATTAAGAGTGCAACGGGAATTCCACTGTTAAATGCAGAGGAGAGAGCAGATAGATGGAAAGAATACATTGAAAGCCTCTATGAGGGTGAAGATTTGTCTGATGTGATAGAAGAAGAAACAGGAGTCGATTTAGAAGAGATAGGGGATCCAGTATTAGAATCGGGATTTAAAAGAGCTTTGGAGGACTTACGGTCAAATAAGGCAGAAGGGATAGATAACATTCCATCAGAATTTCTAAAGTCATTGGGGGAAGTGGCAACAAAACGACTATTCACGTTGGTGTGTAGAATATATGAGTCTGACTTTCGGAAAAGCATCATCCACACAGTTCCGAAGACGGCAAGAGCTGACAAGTGCGAGAATTGTCGCACAATCAGCTTAACAGCTCATGCATCGAAGCTGCTTACAAGAATAATATACAGAAGAATGGAAAAGAAAATTGAGAATGCGCTAGGTGACGATCAGTTTGGCTTTAGGAAAAGTAAAGGGACGAGAGAGGCAATTCTGACGTTACGGCTAATAATGGAAGCAAGGCTAAAGAAAAATCAAGACACTTTCATAGGATTTGTCGACCTGGAAAAAGCGTTCGACAATATAAAATGGTGCAAGATTCTGAAAAAAGTAGGGGTAAGCTATAGGGAGAGACGGGTCATATACAATATGTACAACAACCAAGAGGGAATAATAAGAGTGGACGATCAAGAACGAAGTGCTCGTATTAAGAAGGGTGTAAGACAAGGCTGTAGCCTTTCGCCGCTACTCTTCAATCTGTACATCGAGGAAGCAATGATGGAAATAAAAGAAAGGTTCAGGAGTGGATTTAAAACACAAGGTGAAAGGATATCAATGATACGATTCGCTGATGACATTGCTATCCTGAGTGAAAGTGAAGAAGAATTAAATGATCTGCTGAACGGAATGAACAGTCTAATGAGTACACAGTATGGTTTGAGAGTAAATCGGAGAAAGAAGAAGGTAATGAGAAGTAGTAGAAATGAGAACAGCGAGAAACTTAACATCAGGATTGATGGTCACGAAGTCAATGAAGTTAAGGAATTCTGCTACCTAGGCAGTAAAATAACCAATGACGGACGGAGCAAGGAGGACATCAAAAGCAGACTCGCTATGGCAAAAAAGGCATTTCTGGCCAAGAGAAGTCTACTAATATCAAATACCGGCCTTAATTTGAGGAAGAAATTTGAGGATGTACGTCTGGAGTACAGCATTGTATGGTAGTGAAACATGGACTGTGGGAAAACCGGAACAGAAGAGACTCGAAGCAAAATGGTTCAAATGGCTCTGAGCACTATGGGACTTAACAGCTATGGTCATCAGTCCCCTAGAACTTAGAACTACTTAAACCTAACTAACCTAAGGACATCACACAACACCCAGTCATCACGAGGAATCGAAGTGTGGTGTCACCGCCAGACACCACACTTGCTAGGTGGTAGCCTTTAAATCGGCCGCGGTCCGTTAGTATACGTCGGACCCGCGTGTCGCCACTGTCAGTGATTGCAGACCGAGCGCCACCACACGGCCGGTCTAGTGAGACGTACTAGCACTCGCCCCAGTTGTACAGCCACTTAGTCAGAGATGGATCACTGACAACTACGCTCTCATTTGCCGAGACGATAGTTAGCATAGCCTTCAGCTACGTCATTTGCTACGACCTAGCAAGACGCCATAGCATTTGATATTGACATTCTAACATGTACCGTCAAGAGCGATGTACACCAATTGTGGATTAAAGTTAAGTATTATATCAACTACGTACTTTATTTGCTACTGTTAATTCCCTTAACTGTTCCAGACCTCGCGCCAGTCAGCGTGAGTTTAAAAGCGTGCATTTCGGCCTCCTCTAGCAACACAGTGTTGGCTCTTCTGCCAACACATCACGAAGCATTTGAGATGTGGTGCTATAGACGAATGTTGAAAATTAGGTGGACTGATAAGGTAAGGAATGAGGAGGTTCTACGCAGAATCGGAGAGGAAAGGAATATGTGGAAAACACTGATAAGCAGAAGGGACAGGATGATAGGACATCTGCTAAGACATGAGGGAATGACTTCAATGGTACTAGAGGGAGCTGTAGAGGGCAAAAAAACTGTAGAGGAAGACAGAGATTGGAATACGTCAAGCAAATAATTGAGGACGTAGGTTGCAAGTGCTACTCTGAGATGAAGAGGTTACCACAAGAAAGGAATTCGTGGCGGGCCGCATCAAACGAGTCAGTAGACTGATGACACAAAAAAAAAAAAAAAAAAAAAAAAAAAAAAAAAAAAAAAAAAAAAAAGATAACGCCCGCCCGCAATGCAGAGAGTTTCTACTGCTCGTCTTCGTGCTTGCCAAACCCTTCCTTGGCCAGCAAGGTCGCCAGATCTCTCCCCAATTGAGAATGTTTGGAGCATTATGGACAGGGCCCTCCGATCAGCTCTTGATGTTGGCCATTTAACACCTAAATTGGACAGAATTTGGCACGATATCCCGCAGGAGGACATCCAACAATTCTGCCAATCAACCCCAGCCGGATAATTGCTTGCATAAAGGCCAGAGGTGGACCAATGCGTTATTGACTTGCTCAATTTGTGTAGCTCTTTCTCTCGAATAAACCATCCAATTTTTCATAAATTGTAATCGTTTGTTTCACTGTACAGATACATGACATCTACCCATTTCTCTTCCATTCGGATAATTCCTTTGTGGCGCGTCTTTTTTATCTTAGAGAGTATTTACATTTATTTGCCTGCCATGAACATTGATTCTTTATTAATGACATTACAAAATTTTGCAACAGAAGCTTTTAAGGTATCTACAGTAAAACACCGTAAGTAGGGAAACAATGTTCACGACACTCGAATAAATGGAAACATCGGAAGGTGGGGTGAACATAAAACGAATGTACTCTCAAAACGCATGTTTTGAGGGGTAATTTGTTGGCGTGGCTTGTCGGGCAAGGAATGTGATTCATATCGGTGCGTTACTTCATAAATATTCACGTTACGGACACTATAGTTTTGACTTTATGCGCTAGGTGCGCTGCTGTCGCGTCAAGTGACCACGTGCCCCGCGTACTTCAAACGCCTAACTACTTTATAAATGAGTTAACGTGTTAAATATTTGACTTTAAGCATGTAAGCAAAAAAAGTTTAGGTGAGGTTTCAAATTGTTGGAAGTCGCTAAAGTGTTCTCATTACGAAACACTGGATGGATGACTTGCGCTCCATTTTAAGCAAAAGCTACGTTTTCGCTTACGTAAATGTTTATGGCGTCATATCTGCTTAATTATGTTTCGTACAACCATATAATTTTGCCGATATATTCAGAGGTATTTGTGGGTGTTGTCTGCAAACTGCGCTGCGTATAGAGTTAGTTGTAAAGACGTAATAAATTAAAACAACGTTGCTGTCGGGTTACTGCAACAATACTAGATGAATAAGCCCAGGGATTTGCGCTTCATCAGTCACGCTGCCTCAAGACAAACACAGAGTTTCGAACCGTAATTATATCTGTTAATGAGTAGATTATGACAGTCTTTTAAATTTTTAAATGAGGGCACTAACTCCGCAAAATATTGAAAATCAAAATTTGTAATCCCTGGAACCGTTAGATAGGCAGCTTGCAAGTGGTACTGGGTTCCAGTGTAGCGATTTCGTAATTCTACATGTATTTTGGGAGCGGTGGTTTTGGCCCCTATGACCCCCGAATCCCGGATCCAAATACTGTATCCTCTTTCTCAATTTTTTCTTGTAGCATCAATGAAGTGCCGCATTACTTAAGTGTTGGGCAACCCGACTGTTGCGAAGCTTTCGATTTTAACGTGTTCTTGGTGTTCTCGAGAACTTGCATCGAGACACGAGGGTAAAATCTCCTGGATCAGTTACTGTCGGCAACTCTAGGGAACGAAAATAGTGGCGCTTCTCTGACGTGTATTCATTTCCATTTCTTTCCATCTGTTTCTCACTACGTGAATGCTTGCAAAGACCTTCCTTCGTCCACTTGTGATTCCAAAAAGAACGTTGTAGTGATTGTGCTAACACAGAAACATTTTCTTTTTTTAACTTTCATATTTATGGAGCCAAAAGAAGTAGGTTCATGTCCTGTTACATTCAAATATTGTTTATACATCTTCACGTAATGTATCAAATCTTATTTGATACATTATATTTATAAACTGATGCTGCTTTGCTTCATTTACATATTTTTTTTTCTTCGGAAGTGCAGAAAGTGACAGGGAATTCCACAGAATGGATTTCATGAGTACGTTTGGCTGCGTGGCGACGGGCAAGGTGCTCCCACCACCTGGGTCTCTACTCGTTTTGCTCCACTCCTCTTTAAAATCTGCATTTCTCACTGTTCTGATAAAACGAAATGAAAGCTGCAGCCTTGGTATTTACATCTTACATTACTATACCCTTAACACTGTACCAACTGTAGCAAAAAGTTGCACGATAAACACTGTGCTTTGACGTAACATAGGTCTCTCTTCTGCTTCTAAACACCGTCTCCCGCTGGTGTTTTCGTTCTCTACACATGGCCTCTTCTAGCTGCTTTAGCCCTTTAAACCGAACTTGTGACACGTGCCCTACAGGGGTAAATACTGAAATAATTAACCCCAAAATAGCATTTTAAAATATTTTTCACTTAAAAGCGTACAACACGGCATGTAATTTTTATTACTAAATTGTATAATATTTTGCTGCACATTTGTATGATTTAATGCGACGATTAAATTAAAAATAAAAAAAACGAAAGGAGCTGAAAGCATTAAGCTATTCGACACTGCTTATTATCATCGCTATGAACAATCGTATTTTTAAAACAATGAACAAGAAACTGGAGGTCACCTCCATGCAAGAATCGCTATTTCAGTTTTAAAACTGGCAGCTTGTATCTTTAAGAAATTTGTAGTTGTACAGTTGTTACGAAAATTTCTTTTATAAAAATACATAGCATTTATTAAAAAAAACGTATTTGTTTATTTGATTTTTGAATTTCTCACTAAAGTGCTGACGATGGTCACGGGAGTTTGCTACATATCACAAGCAAGATGTCTGTAAGACACTGCGATATTAAGACATCTACACCTACGTCCACATCTATATATATATATACTCCACAAACGACTGTATGATGCATGACGGATGGTACCCTGCACCACTAATAGTCATTTCCTTTCCTGTCCATCGAACGAGGTGGCGCAGTGGTTAGCACACTGGACTCGCATTCGGGAGGACGACGGCTCAATCCCGCGTCCGGCCATCCTGATTTAGGTTTTCCATGATTTCCCTAAATCACTCCAGGCAAATGCCGGGATGGTTCCTTTGAAAGGGCACGGCCGACTTCCTTTCTCGTCCTTCCCTAATCCGATGAGACCGATGACCTCGCAGTTTGGTCTCTTCCCCCAAACAACCCAACCCTTTCCTGTCCCACTCGCAAACAGAGCGAGGGAAAACAGACTATCTGTATGCCTCAATACGAGCCCTACTCTCATCTCCATAGTCCTTGACGCGAAAGTACTTTCGCGACAGTCGAGTCGTTCTGCAGTCAGCTTCGAACGCCGATTCTCCAAATTTTCTCGATAGTGCTCCTCGAAAAGAACGACGCCTTACCTCCACTTATTCCCATTTGAGTTCCCAAGGTATCTCTGCCATACTTGCGTGTTGGTCGAACCTACCGGTAACAAATCTTGCATCCCACTTCTGAATTGCTTCGACGTCTTCCTTTAATCCGACCTGCTGCGGATACCAAACACATGAACAGTACTCAACACTGGGTCACACTAGTCTCCTGCATGAGGTCTCCTCTTCAGACGGACCACGCTTTCCTAAAATTCCCCCAATAGACCGAAGTCGACCATTCGCCTTCCTACTACAAACCCTTAAATCCTCTTTCCATTTCACATTGTTTTGCAACGTTGTGCCTACGTATTTAATGACGTGACTGTGTCAAGTAGCATACTACTAATGTTGTACTCGAACATGGGTTTCTGCATTAACTCACGTTCTTCTATATTTATTAGCTAGCTGCCACCCATCAAACAAACTAGAAATTTTCTCTGAGTCATCTCGTATTCTCCTACACTCACTCAACGGCGACACTTTACCATACACCATAGCATCATCAGCAAACAATAACACACTACTGCTAACCCTGTCCATCTGATCGTTTATGTATATAGAAATAACAGTGCTCCTATCAGACTTCCCTGGGGCATTCCTGACGATGCCCCTGTCTCTGATGAACATCGCCGTCGACGACAACATACTGGGTTTCATTATTTAAGAAGTCTCCAAGCCGCTCCCATACCTGGGAACAGATCTCGTTAACGAATCAAGTTACCTGAAAATAATTTCCCATCTCACGTTCAACGAGTGTCTGACGACAGAAAAGTGTATCTTGTACGTCCTGGTTTGGATGCAATCGCCTTTTCATGAAACTGGACCTACTTCAAACTGTACATTTCTGTTAGCCGTCATTTTAAAAGTTTTTGCGATTTTATCAAACCATTCATCTGACTAGGCAACACTGCGAATTCGACGCTACGGAGCGTGGAGTTTTAAGATGTGGACGTTGACTTCCACTGGAAAATTCAGCTGAATGTGTAAATAACATCTAATATTGCAAAACATAGTTTTCTTAAATTAATAAGTAAGTCACATTATCTTTTACAAACGTGAAGATCTATAACCAATATTTGAATGTAGCAGGACATGAGACTATTTCTTTTGGCTCCATAACTCCACGTCTCTAATAACGACACCACAGTGAACACTTTCTACAATACTGTGTTCCATCTTAGGATGTAACAAATCATACCAAGAGTGAAAAGTTTGCAGTGCGCTGTTGCCTGCAACAGCTTAATGACATAACAAATATGGCGTCTCCAAATATCTTCATTGGTCAAATGCTATCGAGTACCATGCTGGCATCGAGTATTATGGAAAACACGTCATTTTGAAATCACTTCCCAATAATAAGAGGGTGAAAGTAGCTTCTCCAATTGGCAACAATCACACACAAAGCAAATGAGGACTGGGTGGCCCTGATTAGGTGTTGTGATAAAGTAGTACTAAGAATTTTGTATCTTAGCCTACTTAAATGTAAACTATCTTTACCGAAGCATTTATTGCTTAGGAAAATAAGATTGATAACCACAGCTTCTAGATTGTAACAGTTTGCATTTGTATTACGATTTATCCTCTATACAGCTAACTATCACTAAACATTCTTCTGTAGACAATGCCACTCAATACAATCTTCGTGTTTTGTAGAGGCTGCTCAATGATCAATTAATTTTTTTGCTTCTGCTAATACTTCCCTCTTCTATGCTGCTTCTAAGAGAATCCATACCTATGTGGATGAAGATTCCTATGAAATTCTTACTAGACATGTCTGATAAATAATCCTGTGGATTTAATATGTTGATGGATATCTTAAGAGGATCCTGACACCTTGGCACACAGTTTTTACTAGTATTTTAAAATTTCATTCCAATAAATGCTGGAATGAAACTCTAACCAAATAATTAGTATACCTCGACCTCTGTATGAAAAAATTTGAAAACTGTGGAATACATCATGGAGCGAATATCAAATTTTATCTTACATGTTGAATTGTGTGTAATTTTTTTTAAGGACATTGTACTACCACACTATTTAGAATGAAAGGTCAAAACAATTTTTATTCCTTTAATCAACTAGTTGAAATTGTAAACCACAAATACTTTCCAGTTTGTTGTTTTGTGCATTTTTTTTAAAAAAAAAGTTTTTTGGAAGTCAATTTTTTGCTCTTAATAGTTTAAGAAAATACAATATGCTCCAGCTTAAAATATTTAATACGTTATTGAATAATGTGGTTCACTGTATAGGCGAGCATTACATTATAATCTATGCAAAATTTTGTTTTTGTAACTTTAATACTGGACGAGATAATGATACCTATGTATGCAAAAACTTTCATTGTGGGAAACTGAAACTAAAGATTTGAGTATCATTTTTTTCTCAATGTCAACATGTAAAAAATTCCAGCTCCATAATCTTTTTGAGTCTGAGTGCCCTTTTCGTCTTCTTTAGTCTTCTTTCTTTTCTTTATTACTCTGGCCAACTTTGTCATACTTTCAGCAACTTTTTCAGCTTCAGTAACATGTTGCCTGTCCACTTGTAACAGCCCACTTTTCATTTCATCCCCAGTTTAGATACTTCATCTGCTCATGGTTTTTAATCTGTTTGTTACTCCATCATTAAACCATATTATGGCATCCATCACATTAATCTGTAAATCTGACATGTCGACAAAACAGCTTTGGCAAGTATTCCCAAATGCAACTATTGAAATTTTCATTCGGATTCTGTGTTTTGCCTTGTAAACATTTTTCCAGGAATTTAAAATCTGAAAGATCCCTATATACGAGGTGCATTCAAGTTCTAAGGCCTCCGATTTTTTTTCTCCAGACTGGAAAGAGATAGAAACATGCGCATTGTTTTAAAATGTGGCTGCATTCATTGTCAATACGTCCCAGAGATGGCAGCACCGTACAGCAGATGGAATATTACTGCCAGCGGCGAGAATGAGAACTGTTTTAAATACTTAAAATGACGACGTTTTCCTTATTTGAACAGCGTGCAATCATTCATTTTCTGAATTTGCGTGGGGTGAAACAAATTGAAATTCATCAACAGTTGAAGGAGACATGTGGTGATGGAGTTATGGATGTGTCGAAAGTGTGTTCGTGGGTGCGACAGTTTAATGAAGGCAGAACATCGTGTGACAACAAACCGAAACAACCTTGGGCTCGCACAAGCCGGTCTGACGACATGATCGAGAAAGTGGAGAGAATTGTTTTGGGGGGTCGCCGAATGACTGTTGAACAGATCACCTCCAGAGTTGGCATTTCTGTGGGTTCTGTGCACACAATCCTTCATGACGACCTGAAAATGCGAAAAGTGTCATCCAGGTGGGTGCCATGAATGCTGACGGATGACCACATGGCTGCCCGTGTGGCATATTGCCAAGCAATGTTGACGCGCAGTGACAGCATGAATGGGACTTTCTTTTCGTCGGTTGTGACAATGGATGAGACGTGGATGCCATTTTTCAATCCAGAAACAAAGCGCCAGTCAGCTCAATGGAACCGCACAGATTCACCGCCACCAAAAAAATTTCGAGTAACCGCCAGTGCTGAAAAAAATGATGGTGTCCATGTTCTGGGACAGCAAGGGCGTAATCCTTACCCATTGCGTTCCAAAGGGCACTACGGTAACAGGTGCATCCTACGAAAATGTTTTGAAGAACAAATTCCTTCCTGCACTGCAACAAAAACGTCCGGGAAGGGCTGCGCGTGTGCTGTCTCACCAAGACAACACACCCTCAGTTTCTTCGTGATAATAACTTTGAAGTGATTCCTGATGCTACCTACTCACCTAACCTGGCTCCTAGTGACTTTTGGCTTTTTCCAACAATGAAAGACACTCACCGTGGCCGCACATTCACCAGCCGTGCTGCTATTGCCTCAGCGATTTTTCAGTGGTCAAAACAGACTCCTAAAGAAGCCTTCGCCGCTGCCATGGAATCATGGCGTCAGCGTTGTGAAAAATGTGTACGTCTGCAGGGCGATTACGTCGAGAAGTAACGCCAGTTTCATCGATTTCGGGTGAGTAGTTAATTAGAAAAAAAATCGGAGGCCTTAGAACTTGAATGCACCTCGTAGAGCGACTCATCTAAAAACTATAACACAAATGTTGCTGAAATGGAAAGTGCTTTTGGTGCACGGACTTCACTAAATGGATTGGTAGCCATGGGTTCATAAATCAACAGATTGTAATAATAATTAGAAAGTGTATTTTTTGTGCAAACATACACTTTTTAAAATGAAACAATGCCTATTGCCATTAACAAATTAAAAGTAGAGTAAATCAGAATGTCAGTGGGGTTCTTTGTAGGATTCTAGTACAAGTCATTATGAAGATTCGTATTTTGAAAAGTTTCCACACTGACATTTGTTTGTGCCATTCAGCCTGTTTGGTTGCTAGGTTCAATGTTGTTATGTTAGCTTGTGGTACGCTTGTGTGTTCCTTGAGTGCATTGCGACCTGCTACTCAGTTAGTTTGCGACTTTCCTAACAGTAGATCTTGAGTGGATGATAGGATGTACCAATACAATACGTGTATTGGCTAACAATATGAGCCCCTAACTAGCAATCCATTCTATGAAAACTGCACATCAACAGCACTTTCCATTTCCGCAATATTGGCGGAGCAAGTTTTGTGTGATTCAGCCTGTACATTGGCTTTCATTTCTACTATAAAGGTTTCTGGCATGAGGTGTGCATGAGCATGTTTTTATCCATTTGCTTCACACTCATTATACTTGCACCATAAAGTGTTTCCTTTTGGGCAGAGGCCATGCTGTGGATGCTCATCAGGCGATATTCTGAGAAACAGAATTGCCCAAACTGCTTGACCTCTCTGACACTTCTACTGTTTTTCATGATGGCTAGATCATTGTCTTGTATGAGGTTTTCTATTTCTGATTTGGTGAGTCTACCTTGTCCACCAATTGCTTTTCCACCAGATTTTATTATTATTATTATTATTTCCTTCACTTTCTCAGACGTTAAGTCCGGTTAAAAATGGAGTGACACGGACCTTGATCAAGCGTCACTTCCTTTTAACTGTACGGTATGTGTTATATTGCATTATTATTATTATTATTATTATTATTATTATTATTATTATTATTACTATTATTATTTTCCTCTCACGTCCTTGCAGAGTTTCATAAGTCTTGCCCCCATTCTCTTCTGTATATGTCCTACAAATTCCATCTTTTAAATTTCATTTTCACCACATGGTTTAGCAGCCACAACACTATTGAAGCCTTTAGAGTCGCTATCACCAATTTAGTGAGTGTATTGTACACCATGCCTAGCAACTGAACTACAAAAAATAAAGATTGCTCCTTGGTCTCCATGCCACCACTGAAACCTTCAAACTTTTTGTAACGTTTGTGTTCATTTACCTTATTGGCACAACATTTTCAGTATTTTGTCGGACATTCATAGTTCCTGTTACCAGCAGAGGTAACTGTGACAACTCCATTCTGCAATGTACGGCCTCTTTTCTGTCAGTAGACCGACAAATATCTATAATTTCTTTTGCACCATCTGCATAGATGCTTTACTGGCTTCTCTTTGGGCATCATATAAACATTTACAATACCTCTCAAATTTGACAGGAGGTTGTCGACGATCCATCACCGCACAGAATTTCTGGGTTGTTTTTCTTCCCTTCCCAATGACTTCATGGCATAAGCAAGGCAAATATTCATTTCACTATATTTTGTGTGTGTTACAGGATAGGTGATTGTACATTTCGTTACTTCGCACACTTGACATTCCAATACAATTTTGCTGGGTAGGCCTTTTTTTCTTGGGGTTTTCAGTGTTAGAGCACTTGCATTTAGCAACAGATAAAAGTATTTCTGAAAGCTTGCACTTACGAATTAAAATGTAAGCGTTATTTTCATCATTTACATACCATCATCTCGTTCGTTTTCGGTAAGATGTTTCAGCTTGTGTTTTGAAGCAGTGCCGGGCGAACTATTTAGGCCTAAGTTTACTTCACTGTGGCATAATAATTTCTTCATTTTTACGATTTCCAACAACATGCTTGTGTTGTTTACCGTCAAATTTGTGACTATAATTTGGTATTTTACACTGTAATGTGGTACACGCGGTCACAACAAGTTAACAACACGAACAGATTCGAAAAACGTAAGTGAACTCTATAACCTATTTGTATCCACAGAAAGATCGATTGCAATGAATTCCTGTTCATAATACAGTCGATATGTACTTCAAGGTTATACACAAACGAGATGCTATGGAAATACCGGCGACAAAATGAAATAATGAAACATTGTAGCCACGATTTTTTGTTTGATAAAAGAATGACAGCTAGGCATTCAAGCGCCGCGTCTGCTTGAGAAGTGCATTGAAACACGAAAATGATGAGGTACTATACACACAGCATATATCTTTAGAATCAGAATTTTATGAAATAAAAAATTATATTTTTTGGTCCCTCATGACGTCCAGGTCCCCTGATACCGGTGCGCCCTGAATCCTGGACCAACATCTATTATGTAAATCGCTCTAACCACTTTTTTGAGCAGGGAATCATATACAACAAAGAATTTTTTTCCTTTCGTGAAGTTTTATATCACTGTAACCCTTCGTTTTCTCTTTCACTTTATGCTTCATTTGTCCATTATAGTTAAAATATTATATTTTACAACTCCTTTCAGAGTTCCTTGGGCAGATGTAACAGACTCGATATCTTGTGATGTGATGCATCACTGGAGCCGTTTTAGAGATTGTTATCGCTATCTTCTCATACAGATACTTTTTTTATGCGCCTTAAGTCACACTTTTCGCGTTTCAGCACCAATAATTCTACTTTTGAACTGTAATAATTTATTTTGTTAATTCACAGTGGAAACTGGTTTTATGTTTTTGTCCTGTAGACACTCTGAACATTGTCACTAATAAATTTCAAGCATACTTTTGCGCACTATTCATGCAATCTGAAGTCGCACTCCTCATGCACAACTATTTTTATGACCCATATCTGACACGTTTTTCACGATTCACTAATAAACTTCATCTTTTTACAAGTGTTGTGACACTGTACATTCCAACAGGCGCCATCTTCCTTTTGCATTTAAATATTACAATAGTTCTGCTCTTGTTCTACAGCTACATTAATACTCTGCAAACTACTGTGTTGTGCACGGCAGAACTGTGTCAGTTATTAGGCTTTTTCTATTCCATTTAAGTATGGAGCACGAGAAGAATGATGGCTTAAATGCTGTACTGTAATCAGTCTAATCTTGTCTCTGCAATTTCTGTGGGAGCAATATGTTGGAGATTTTAATGTTTTCCTAGTGTCTTCACTTGAAGTTGGTTCTAGAAAGTTTGTAACTAAGTTTTCACAGGTAATTTGCGTCTCTCTTCAAGCGTCTTCCATTCAGTTCTTTCACCACCTTCATGACACATTCTCATAGATCGAACAAACTAGTAGGCCTAACCACTCATGTTGCCCTTCTTTGTAACCATTAGTAGCGGTAAAAAGCGGTTACAGCCCCATATTCCATTGTTGCCAGATGTATTCAACATGGCGGCGATGACGTCATCCAAGATAGTGTCGTGTAGACTTGGCAACAGCGCATGATGCCATTCAAGATGGCGGATTTTGGCAGGAAGATAGGTCAATTGGGCTGCCTCCACTAACCTAACCGTCCAGAAAAAATGGCAGGAAGTTCAAATTCCAACAGGATAATTCATCACTGAAAGTGAAACATGGACGATAACCAGTTCGGACAAGAAGAGAATAGAAGCTTTCGAAATGTGGTGCTATAGAAGAATGCTGAAGATAGGGTGGGTAGATCACGTAACTAATGAGGAGGTATTGAATAGGATTGGGGAGAAGAGAAGTTTGTGGCACAACTTGACTAGAAGAAGGGATCGGTTGGTAGGACATGTTTTGAGGCATCAAGGGATCACAAATTTAGCATTGGAGGGCAGCGTGGAGGGTACAAATCGTAGAGGGAGACCAAGAGATCAATACACTAAGCAGATTCAGATGGATGTAGGTTGTAGTAAGTACTGGGAGATGAAGAAGCTTGCACAGGATAGAGTAGCATGGAGAGCTGCATCAAACCAGTCTCAGGACTGAAGACCACAACAACAACAACAAATTCATCACTCCTAACAAAATTGCTGAAAGATAAGTCACTTGAGGTTTCGCTGCTAATCTAAGAAAATCATGGGAAGAAGGTCAATTGGGCTACCTCCACTAACCTAAGTCACCCAACAGCCACTGCCTCCTATGAACTGGCGTCAAGTTTGAATCTAGGCAGTAAACAAAGCTCACTTAGGGTTTCGGTACCAATCTAAGAAAATTGTTGCAAACGAAGCTCACCTCCACTAACCTAAGTCACCAGACCGCCACCTCATCCTAGGGGTTGGTGGGAAAAGGACTCAGCCTGTACTAGGCCGATGGATAGAGGAAGGAGTGTGCTTTATTTATTTTGGAGCAACAGTAAAAAATAACCCATTGCACAGCCTACAGACACGCAAACCACTTGTAAATATTGCAGTACATTTACGTCCAGAGAGCCAAACAACGCCTAAGTTGTCAAAATAATAACACTTCTAAAAGACTCAGCTTGCTAATTGTCAACTGTCTAAATCATACACAAGTCTTTATTTAAGCAATTACAGGCACACCACCACCACCACCACCACCACCCAGTGTGTTCGCCACTGAGTCCAGAGCCCAACTGACTTAGTACATTTCTTCGCTGTCAGAGGATGCTGTATTGACGTCATGTGATGACGCAAATACCGTGTATCCACCATGAGCTCCAGAGCACAAGTGGTTTGGTTCATATCGTCGTCACCAGAGAGCACCACCTTCACGTCAGAGCATGATGCATGTACCGTTATGCAAGATGGCGGCATACATTGTGTCCACCACGTGGTGTTGACCTAGTTCCTATCGGCTCCACGACGTCAGGTGATTACTCAAGATTGTTAGCTTTCTCTCTTGCATCGCAGACGTCACAGCCTGGGCCATATATTCATGCAGAGCATAGTCTTCTGTAAATATTCTAACTAAACTATGACGTGAGTACTGTTATTCAATCTGCATGGTCTAAGACACATCTAGAGCACACTTACATTACGTAAGCCGAGAACATCACTCGCCCCACCAGTAGGTTAAGCGCTGAGAGAGGGACATATGCGCCAATGCCTTCTCTCGCGCGCTTCAGCATTTACGAAACTAAACTAAATGTAACAAACACACTATTTTAATCCCACCAACCTAGAATTACATCTATATAGCATTCACATTGGACAGAGGACACTGTCGTCCGTTTCGTGATGTAAACCAAGATGGTGAGGGAAAAACGGCTCAGCCTGCGCTGGGCTACTGGGGAGAGTAAAGAAGGAGTGCACTCTATTTAGTTTGAAACATTTTATTTACAGATCGAATATATTTATCACATTGATGCAAAACACTCGCCATGTTATACCTGGGTCACAATACACAGTCTGCACACATGCAAACTTCTCATAATTTACGCAAATAATTTAATTACAGGCTTTCAGACTCCCCCTAAATAAAGCTGGACAGTGATGTGTAGACACACTGAGCACATGTAAATTGTCCAAATAATGCATAGCACAGCCTACAGATCTGCTTGCAAAATAATGCAATCAACGCGTGCAAGCACCCTCCACCACACCCTGTCCACAGGACCGCGAAGTGACGCATTCATTAGCTGTCAAACCACGCACAGGCTCCCACTCAGGTCCCGCATGCATGAGGTAATGACATCCCTTTCATACATCATTTCTGAGAAATTCCTATCCAAATACATGTTCACCCAGACACAGCTCCAGGTGCGTCCGGCCAGGGACGTGCCCTCCGTCACACTCACCAGCTGCCGCCGCCGAATGCATGTGTAAGTTGATTGTACATAGTCTCCGTTATACCAGCGTCACAGAAGTCCAACGTGTGTCCACGCCAGTCTCATATGGGAGACATCTCCATGCATCACTTGTCCTTACCGCGGATGACAGAATAGCACAAGGCTCAATGATCCTAGCGTGACATGACACACGCATTTAACCACACTTAACTGCCTAGAGTGACTGATGCAACAAAGCCAGCACGCACATAATTACACTCATCTAACAATGTTCCCAATCCTATTCTTACGTCGCATCACTTTGTAAAAAAATAAGAGCAAAGTCGACCTCTCGGGAATTGTATAGTGTCCCAGAAATAGTTAACACTCGCTTTATTGATGCCTCAGCTTGTATGCACGGAAATTCTTACCCTAACAGAACCTGTTTACCAAAATATCGCCGAATCCAGTCTTCCTCCCGGACATAACATGATAGCCTTCCTACCCTCAACATACGCAAATGTTCTCACCGTTCCTATATCCCACCACAATCAATCAAGCATTTTCATTCGCTCTTACTGAATTTACACGCCTAATTACTTATGCTGCTGGTATCGAAGCACCATCCACCTATTGTTTCTCAGACTTCCAGTGGTAATTTTACACAGATCGCTAAATTGCATTGACAGTTAAACCCGCAAAATTGTCTCCACATTATCAAATACATACCAGACTGACAAGAATATTCGAAGCCCGTAATATATTTACCAATGGAACTACAATTAAATATTACCATTGCTGCTACAGTCTGACACCAATCATTGTACACATAATGTCTCCTCTTGACAGCTGTGCTTTCCACGTAAAAACTCTCTCTCATACCTTGGTCATTATCAATGTGCTGAATCTATACGTCCCTCAAGTTAGGACACACAGTCTTCCTCTCTAGTCATACCATAACATACAGCATATTAACTTAACAATGTAATATATACACATTTTAAAAAATAGAGGCCACACTAACTTTACAATACAATATATACACATTTTACAGAAACAGCGCAGTTATCTTTTATATCTGTATAGCACCCGAAAAAATTATATATTTCGTGAATAAGTGTTTGCCTAGATAAGAAATACTATTGACTCAAAATCAACATTTCGTGTGCATGTGTCCTACATTCTTCTTGCAAGTCCTACAACCATGCCATAGACGTAATCAACCAGATGTTAAAGAGAAAAACTCTATCCCAACAGCTACTGCATATTACTGTCACAAGCGGTCTTCCTTCTACAGGTGCACACAAGTATCCATGTTAAATGCTAGACCCACTTTACAAATCGATGTACGACATTACCTCTGAATGAGGTGGTGGTTTCCGCACAAATACCATGACAGTGATGGTATAAATATGTATTATCAGCCAATGAAGCAACCACATGATAAAATCAATGAACTTTGGAAGTGATTCAGCTAAGGAACGTGGTATGTAAGAGGTATCTGCGACTCCCTCAAACGTATAATTCTATACTATTTCCATCGCTTTCTGTCTCGAGACCATATCAGGTTCCACAATATATCCACTGAGTTATAGGCGATGACTGATTGACAAGGAGCTCAAACAGTAGTAGCAGTAGATGATGTGCCCCGATTGAGGTCCTAAGGCGAAAAATATACACTAGCTTCTCAGATCTCTAGTGTTATGCTATATGTTCGAAATTATGTCCATCATTTGGAATGAGGTCTTTCCATTCAAGCACATACTTGCATAGCCTCACATCCACATATGAATCATATTTCAGGCACTCTCATATTCCTAAATGAGTCAACTTCCTCAAACCTGTCTGCTACAGTAAAATTACAACCTCCTCTTAGTCACACCCTACACATCTTGCAGTCACACCCATTTCTACAGCTTTCCACAAGTGTTTGTTCCAGTTTAAGTCTGAACTGAGCAGAAGTCGGAGAAACACATACTCAACACATTCCGTATTCCATTTAGAAACAGAACGAGCAGGGTTACTGCAACAAGAGCGTGTTTTGACCATTCGACAGAAATGCACACAATGTCCTACATCCCCAAACGGGACACCTGTGTTCATTGAAATCAATCAGCCAGACATGACATAATCATTATTCTCTACCCCTCCAACATAGAAAAATTACCAACTATAAAAACTCATCCTATTTACCTAGGCACCAATACGGATTGTTTTTCTTCTTCTTAACTGTCTGCTATTAGATAATGGCAATTTGAAATCTGTTGCTATACATAGATAAAGAGTGCTAAGCTCCTCGGCATGGTCCCAGCTCGAGAAAACTGGTGCACTTGGATGGGTTAGGACTCGGAAAGCTCTATTCATTCACGAGACGTGGAGTGTAGTGGTCTTCTTCTTCTTCTGATCGGTTGCAGATTAATTTGGTAATGGTGATGCATGGCAGGTTGGTCAATGACAGTGTGAGGTTGGTCTTTCACTCTCTAATTTTATTCTAAGACAGCGTGAATGCTATGTGACTCCCATACGCAGAGAGATGGATCGCAAATTAAGTACTATGCTCGAGGTCTTAGAAATATATAGAGTGCTGTCTGGTATACTCTGATGATTTGTGTGTTCCAGAATTAACAGTGAATGGGTGTACTGAGCAGTGATCTATCCATGTTCGCAATTATACTCGCAAAGTAGAGAACGGTTGGTTTAGCTATGATACTAAAATTGGGAAAACATGCTGTCACATGATTGGCCGGTGTTGGAGTTGGTGTAAAATTGCTAAAATTGTTTGTGTTATCCACTGTGTTGCTTAATAGAGTACAGTGTCTGTCCATCCCATCTGTGCATTGGTACGCTATTGGTTACCACATAAAGACTGACTGACAAGTCTTGTTTGAGCTGGGGAACGAGTTTTGTAGATGGGTGACAGCTTCTGGGTATTGCTAGCAGTGAAATAGTGATTGCGTACGTGAGTGCAAAATATGGAATCACTCGAAATGGAACGCAGAGCCATCATCTATTCTACCATTGTGACAGTTTAGTTTAAATGTAGTGGTCGTCAATAGCTTTCAGACATCAGTTTGGAATCTCTGCACAACACAGCCAAAATATTCTATTTTCCTTATTATGTAAATGTCTTTTATTTAAAATCCTCCACCGTGTGTTGTGTATTATCATAGTTACAGTAACAAAATTATTTACACTGTCTGATGTCTCGTTTCCTGTGGGAGGCAGTCGATCATGGCGTCTTAATGTCAGTTTAGAATGTGACAAAGGCATCAAAGTCGCAACAGAAAAAAGCTGAATTGCTTGCCTCTAGATTAAAAGAAAAGAACTTATTGGCAGTTGGAACTAGCATATACATGTATAGAAAGAGAGAGCAGCAATTTTTCAAGCTTTTTCAACAAGAAGGTGATTTAGTATACTGCTCAGACATTCCCAGTCTGATGAAAGAGTTTGGTATTGAATACAAAAAGGAAGACTGGAGGCTGTTTATAGACTCATCCAAAATTAGTTTATAGGCTGTTTTATTACATAATGGTAACATGTAAGCATCTATACCTGTTGGACATTCTGTACATATGAAATAAATCTATGAAAACCTAGAAATAGTGCTAGATAAAATAGGCTATTCTGCTCATGGTTAGATGAAATGTGGTGATCTAAATGTAACATACATGCTCCTTGGTCAGCAAGGTGGCTTTACCAAATTTCCATGTTTCTTGTGTGAATGGGGCAGTAGGGCTAGGGATCAACACTGATACAGAAAGAAGTGGCCTGTGAGGGAGTCTTTAAAACCTGGTGAAAAGAACATTCTATGCAAAAACCTTGTAGATCCAAAAAATGTACTATCACATTTACACATAAAGTTAGGCCTAATGAAACAGTTTGTAAAGGCTTTGCCTAAAGATGGACCACGTTTTAACTAACTCAAGTTTCCACACCTTTCAGAAGCTAAACTAAAAGAAGGCGTCTTTGTCGGACCTGACATTAGAAAATTGATGTTTGATGTTAACTTTGGGTCAACAATGACCTTAAATGAGAAAGAAGCATGGGTATCAATCAACCAAGTCGTTACAAAGTTCTTAGGACCTGAAAAAGACCCAGAATATGTTTCTATTATAGCTACAATGTTTAAGATGTTTAAAACATTGGGATGTTTAATGAGCCTGAAAGTTCACTTTTTGAACAATCACCTTGATTACTTGCAGGACAATATGGGAGAAGTTAGTGAGGAGCAAGGAGAGCATTTTCACCAGGACATTAAAGTGATGGAAAAGCGCAACCAAGGCCGCTGGAACACCAACATGATGGGGGACTACCTTTGGTCACTTCACTGAGAAGTTCAGCAAGTGACTCATCATAGAAAAAGCTTCAAAGAAAAAGAGAAAGAAAATACAAACCAATTCCAGCTGACAAGTGAAACCTCTATTAACACATATCATTGTTTTAAGTAGCTTACTGTAAATACAAACCCTGCTTATGTTGTAACAAAGCTTTTCATTAATTTCTCCATTTACTGTATAGAACAGGATTTTTATACTATATAATAAAAAGCATATTGCTCGAAAACTATGGGTGATACAAAAAAACTAAGGTTAGATTTTGATTCAGCTCATAAAAATCTATAAAGATCAGCTACCAAAGTAAAAAAAAAATTGTTGGCTTGTGTAAGCAGCAAGGGTTCTGGAAAAAAAACCACTCATGTAGAACACAGCTTGCATTATTAATACCTGATATCAAGCAAATGATAGATGGAAGCAAATATGTAAATGACATCTTCCTAGAAATGTGTTAGACACTGTACCACATCAATTAGTAACCAAGATCCAATCATCTTCACATACATGTTACTAGCTTGATGAATATTTGACTAATAGAACCTAATGTACTATGCTGGCAAGTGAGCGTTCAATAGAAAAAGAAATGAAAGTAACATCTGATGTGCCCAAACAAGTATAGTAGCACCACTTACGTTCTCAATCAACATTAATGATTTATCAGACAGGATGAGCAGGGCTATGAGATGTCCACTGATAATGGTGTAGAGAAACAACTGAATGAGTTTAACACAAATAAGTTGCAAGGCACAGGTGGAATCCCAATTTGATTTTACAAAGGGTACTCTATGGCATTGGTCCCTTACTTAACTTGCATTTATCTTGCTCAATGCAAAGTCCCAAATGACTGGAATTAAGTACAGGTGATTCATGTATATATAGGGAGGGTAAAAGAACAGATGACCCACAAAATTACAAACCAATATCCTTAACATTGGTTTGCTTTAGAATTCTAGAATGTATTCTGTGTTTGAATATCATAAATTTGATAGAGCCAAACAGCTTACATCCACGAATCAGCACAGTTTTAGAAAACATCACTCATGTGAAACTCAACTTGCCCTTTTCTCACTTAGTGTGCTGCAAACTATGAACGCAGGGAAACAGGAAGTTTCCATATTCCTAGATTTCCAAAAAGCACCTGACAAGATCCCCACTGCAAACTGTTAATAGAGCATACAGAATAGGTTCCCAGATATGTGAGCGACTAGAAGACTTCTTAAGAAATAGCACCCAGTAAGTTGTCCTTGATAGCAAGTGTTCATCAGAGACAAGAGTATCATCAGGAGTGGCACAGAGAATTGTGATAGGATCACTATTATTTTCCACATACATAAATGATCTAGTGGACAAGGTGGGTAGCAATCTAAGGTTGTTTGCTGATGATGATGTGCTGTATGGAAAGCATTGAAGATGATATGAGACGACTTAGATGAAATTTCTTGTTGGTGTATGAATGGAAGGTGGCTCCAAATGTAGAAAAATATAAGTTAATGAAGATGAGCAGGAAAAACAAATCTGTAATGTTCAGCTATGGCAGTAGTAGTGTCCCGTTTGACACAGTCATGTCATTTTAATATCTGCCTGTAAAGCTGCAAATCAGTATGAATTGGAACAAGCACGTGGTTATTTTGGTATGGAAGGCAAATGCTCAACTTTTGTTCATTGGCAGTATTTTGAGAAAGTGTGGTTCACCTGTAAAGGAGACTGCAGATAGGATGCTAGTGCAACCTGTTCTTGAGCACTGCTCACGTGTTTGGGACCTTCACCAGGTCCAATTAAAGGAAAACTGAAGCAATTCAGAAAGGCTAGATTTTATACCGGTAGATTCAAACAACATGTAAGTGTTATGGAGATACTTCACGAATTCAAATGGGAATCCCTGGAGGAAAGGTGATGTTCTTTTTGAGGAACACTATTGAGAAAATTTAGAGAACCAGCATTTGAAGCTGACTGTAGTACTATCCTACTGCTAATAATGTACATTTCATGCGAGGACCATGAATACAAGATACCAGAAACTACAGGTCTAATGGTGGCTTGTGGAGTATATATCTAGATGTAGATGTAGATGCAGATGTAGATGTAGATAATGCTGCTGTGTACAGGGAAGTATCCTTGTTGGACAACCATAAGAAACTGTGGAAAGACTTGTACAATATTTTCCCTTGATGTAATGACTGGCAGCTCTCTTTAAAATGTGGATGAATGCAAGACAATGCTTATAAAAAAAGAACAAACCTGATAGTATCCAAATAAGAGATTAGTAGTGATCATCTTGAGCATGTCACATTGTATGAGAACTCAGAGGTAATACTAAGGAGCAACACAAAATGGCTTAATCACTAAAAATTAGTCTTATAGCAGACATGTAATTCATGTTTTTTGGAATTATTTTGGGGAAGTGCAGCACATCTGTAAAAGGCAACCAGTTCCAGAGTGCTGATCAAGTATTGGAGTTCTCTTTAAGTAACCATGACATCGGACATCAAATGAACAGAGATGTGCTATATGCTTGTAACAGCTTGGTACAGCCCATATAAAAGCAAAATAGAGATGCTCAGGGAACTTAAATAAGAATCCTTGGAAGACAGATGGTGTAGTTCTTGCAAAACCCTGTTATGTAAATTTAAAAAATCTGTGTTCTAGGAAAGCTGTGCTATTATTCTGCTACCACCATCATAGGTGTAAGTTACATAGGGATCCTGAAACTAATATAAGAGTGATAATGGCATGTACAGGTACAGAAGGATATTTATTTTCCCTACCATGGCTCAACTTAGCTTGCTTATCTTGTAGCATTACAGAGGATTTCAAGGCACCATATTTTCTTGGAATAGCAATAGAGAGATGGGAGAAACATACTAACTGTGTAGAACCAGAACAGATCACACACAAAGGACAATGGTGCTTTTGTCCCATTTGACAATAAATCCTATGTTCGCATCAAAACACCCATTAATGTTCTGCAACCCTCAAATGAAAAGATTAGATAAATACTGAAAATATTTGTGAAATTCCTCAACAGTACTCACTTCAGCAACAACAGACAGACATTAATCAGAATAAATAATGATTACACCAAAAACAAATGTCAGTGTGGAACACAGTGCTAGGCACACAGGCTCCACCTTATAGACGGTAAAAGTAACCCCATATTAACATACTACTATATCTCTGCTAAAACAAAGAAAAGTTTATCAGTGCTCTATTCTATATCTAAACCTATTACATCAGTTAAAAGATGCATATAAGTGAGCAATCAGCAACAAACCTGCTGACACAAAAGCAGACTTGACATGTATCTGTATGGAATTCTACCTGCATTCTAGTTGTGGGTACCTCACTATTCATAGCAAGATAATAAGACTCTTTGGTCAATGGTTTAGGACCTGGAAGGAGTTTGGCACACATGTATTCGAGTTGCATTTCTTTGTTGTAATAAAATGTTTATATCAGTATTATTCCTCTCTATGATTCATTGCAAGTACTCAACCCACAATATCTCTGGTTCTGATGCTGCAATGAACAGCAGCCACTACTAAAACTTAATAAGTGTAGGTCATCTGATTGTATTTGTATGATAATGGAGCCATCTCATGATTGTTGCTTGTGCAGAAAACAAGAATGAGAAAGTGAACTTTGTATGTTTTCCATCAACTGGATCACTCTAGATTATTTATGAAATGTGAAAGTGATGTTCTCCTGTATCAAGCTATTTACTACAACATTGATCCACATGTGCACAAACAACTATTCATTCCCTCAGTGAGATTAGTAATGAGTTTAATCTGTCTTCCCAACAACAATACAGTGTTCCACAAACTGTTTCTGCATTATGCAGCTATGAATCATTTTATTTTACTAGCCGTTCACACTGGGCACAATTCAGCCAAATCTACTTGTAAACCCTCGCCATCTTGGTTATGTGAGAAAACTGTCATTTCACTATCTGCATCACATGCTGTTCGAGGGGCTTATCTGCTGTTGCTCTCCAACCACATTTAGTACAGCCTTTACGACAGAGTTTTGTGGAGTATATGCGTAGCCAAAATTTCACCCTTAACTGTTGCCCTTCCAACCAACAGTCAGCAACATGGTTTACTATCATCAAATACATACTACAGAGGCATTGGATCTTTCAAGACACTTCCAAGTTTTTATTTTGTAACACTGGAGAGCACACTGTTACAGACATAAATGGCAATGATTTTGTGTGAAAGTGAAATGATAGAGTGCAAATTAATTTTTGCTGACAGACTATTGCTGTTTGTCAACAGCGACAATACTTAAGTGCACTGGACAACAATGGTCACCACCAGTATATGCCTGAAGCACAAAATTGGCCACACAGCTGACAAGACCCAAGTGGTTCTGTATACTTTTGAGTGTGACTTCACCAGCCTCAAATGCAAGGGCAGTGACCATCAGACAGCCACAACAAACACTACCCCTGTCAGAAACAACATTCCACTGGGAAATGGACCACTATGATTCTGGTTGTGTTGGTTCCACACTTGCTTCAGCAACAAAGCATGTACCTGTTCTACACCATGCAATTACCCAAACACAAAGTGCAGTCCACAGCAGGTGCCCAAATTGCTGCAGCAGTTCAAGTCACCTACAACTGAAATGCATGGACCAAACCAGTTTTACTGACGACAGTAACACAGCTGCAACCTCTTTGTACTAGACCATTTAACTAATCAATATTTTTTGAGTGATCCAGCTCAGAAGCGAGCACACCCCAGGAAGATACTACCCATAGAGCTTCCTACACCAGCCATCCAACTACACATTGCGAAATACTCTCCAGTCAACCTTTACAGAACTGTCACATGCACCGTAGACCCACTGGAAGTCTTCCACAGTATGCACAGCCAGCTTCAAAGGACACCAGTCTGAAAGCACCTTCAACATGCTCCATACAAGACAACTATTTACAACTACTCAGTGACTGTCAGATGTTAGAATCAGGGATACAGATGGTCAAAACATGTTATGAGAAACTGAGGAAGGAAAAACACTGATTCCACATTGAAAATCAAAAATTGCATACCACAATTCTTTTTCTAGGAACTGAGCGAGATGCCACACATTCCTATTTGCAGCAATTCAAACAGGAGCAGTATCACCATTCCTGCACAACCAACATGAACAGACTGCAACAGTCACAGTGGCAGCATTGAACACACACACACACACACACACACACACACACACACACACACACACACACACACAGCTGTGGTTGATTGCAATGGATGAGCCGCCGAACACTCAGGTCAGTATGCTGAACCTTTCTTGTAGTGCAGTCCCCAGGACTCATGTGTGACATTTCTACAAAGAGGTATTCACCATGTAACTGTGCATAAAATCAGTCCTACATCCACAGGCAGATGGCACCCAACTACTGCAAACTGGCATTGTTCACCAGTCTGACAGTCCTTGGGCTGCACCCATATGTCTTGTCCCCAAAAGACAGAATATATAGATTATGTGGAGATTATTGGGCTCTCAGTGCTCACAGAGCCCTCAGCAGCTATTCAATACTGAACATTCAAGATTTTACTCACATCTTAGCAGGTACTTCTGTGTTTAGTTTTCAAGTTTGTCGAAAACCTTACCTGCAAATACCTGTGGCTACTGAGGGCATAGACAAAGACCAATCATAACTATGTTCAGACTATGAATTTTTGCTTATGACTTGCAGTTTGAAAAATACAGCTCAAACATGGCAATGCTTCATTGATAATAGCCTTTTCAAGGTTCCTTTCTGTTATGCTTACCTGGGCGATATTACAGTCTTTTTGTCCTCTCGACAAGAACATGATTAACATTTCATCCTCACTATTGAGACTCTCGAACATTTTAACATGATAATAAACAATACCACATGTCAACTTATGAAATCTGAAGTAACAATTCTGGGCCACTCTGTTAATCTTAACAAGACTCTCCCTACAACACAGCACACTGAACTCATTCGTCAGCTTCCATGGACTAGGAATTATCGTGAATTGCACAGATTTCTCAGCATGACCAATTTTTATAGATGTCAGTCATCCCAGGTGGCAGCCATATAGGCACTGCTGACAAATGCACTGGATGTCAAACATACATGTGGCAAGCATGAACTTTCTTGAACCTTCAAATGTGACAAGCATTTGATGAAATTAAACTCACTTTATTGCATGTTATGATGTTAGCTCATCCACTTAAAACAGTTCCCTTGTCAATCACTTCTGACATGAGCAACACTGTTATCAGACTGGTGCTTCAGCAGACAGTAAAAGGTGAACAACAACCATTAGATTTCTTCCCCCAGAAGCCAACTGGCTCCCATTGTAAGTGGTCAGTTTATGGTAGAGAACTGCTCATTTTATACAAAGTGATGTAGCAATGACATTGAGGACAAACCACTTACTATTTACAGTGACCACCAGCCACTGCTGAATTCTATACATAACCCAGCAAAAGACAGCTCCCCATACTGCTTATCACACTTTGAATACATCACACTTTTTACAATTGACATACAAATCTCAAGGTGATGGACATCATCGTGAGCAACTACCTGTCATGAGAACACACTTTCAGCTCATGTCAACTATGAGATTACCAAGGCACAACAACATGATGCACAAATCGACCCTCTGCAAGATACCATGACAGGTTTGAAACTTGATCAGTACACCATTCCGAATTCCTCTGAACAAATTTGTCACAGTATGTCACAAAAAGTGTGTGGCACAAGTTCAGCAGCAATGGCATCCTGTCAGTATGTGATGTTCTGCTGTGCAGTAATAACATTGGAGGCTTCAACTGTTAGGTAGTCATCAAAAGTGAGGAACCAATCTCAGACAACATAGATGCTAAAGACATTATTGATGCCGTGCAAAATGAAAGTGGCAAAACAGTCAAAGATGAATATGAAGATGATTAATAATAATAATAATAATAATAATAATAATAACAATAATAATAATAATAAGAAGAAGAAGAAGAAGAAAGCAAAGGAGATGTTCACAGTACACTTGAAAATTCGAGAATATAACCTAAGTGATTACGTGGATCAAGAGACAATGTGGACCAAACTAAATGCAGTTATTGTACCTGAACAACCTACACAAAAAGCAAAAAGGATAATGCATGAAATTATCCACCAAAAAGGCTAACATGCTTCTTTAAAGTAGTAGAAAAATGAACTGAAAAAAGAACGAAGATTAGGGTTTAACGGCACATCAACATCGAGATCATTTGAGGCAGAGCACTCATTTGGAATGTTTCAAGGATGTGGAAGGATATCAGCTATGTCCTTTCAAAGCAAGCATCCTGCCATTTGCCTGGAATTTTCCAGAGCAATCACAGAAAACCTAAATCAGGATGGTCAAACGTCGATTTGAATTGTCATCCTGCCGAATGCGCGTCCAGTGTGCTAACCACTGTGCCATCTCACTTGATGAAAAATGAACCAACAACAACTTGCAGATAGTAAATAGTGAAGTATTTTGTGGTATATTTTATATAAAGTACTGCAGTACAGTATTTTATTTTCTGAGTGAAGTTTATCTAATTATTTATTTAATCAATTATTTCCCTTTAGGAGAGCTATTGAACTTGAATTCATGATTTTCTTTTTGGATGTTTTCCCTCTTCCTCTTCCAGAAACTCTTCATCCTCCCAGAATGTTCTCTCTTCCGTTTGTCTGTCCAGTTTTTACCAGGTTGTTGTGTTGTTCTTTTCTCGAGCTTCACATTCATGAGTTTACTCCAGCACTCGTTGCGGTTTTTGAGATTTTCTATGTTGATCTGTAGCATTTCCCTTTGGACTCCTTCAGCCATTTGATGCTGCATTTACTCTTTGTTATGATGTCGAGTAGCTTCTTAGCTGATCTGGTTTTCCCCATTTTGTAGATTTGTGTGTAGAACTTTGCTCGGTGTTTCCTGATTTTTTCGGTTATTATATTGGTCTTTTGATAGAGTTCATTCTGAGGTCTCTTCACCCAAATGCCATTTTTGTTGATTGCTCCATAAATCTTCCTAAGGATTTTTTGTTCCTGTTTTTCTATCTCCCTAATTTTTGAATGACTGCCAATTACCATTGTTTCACCTGTGGATGTTGCTTCTGGAAGAATCACAGTTTTGTGATGTCTCAATTTTGTGTCTGCCAAAATGCATTTCTTGTTAATTTATATGGCTTTTGCAGTTTGCTGCTCCTTTGTTCATTGGCGTTTCTGTTTAGTCCTGATGACTGTATAGTTTTGCCAAGTTATTTAAAGTGACTGACTTGTATGATGTTACCATGTTTTGTGTTTATGGGGGACTCATTTTCTGGCCATCTTTCCATATACTGGGTTTCTTTGCACAAAATTTGCAATCCAGTTTTCTGTGCAATTTCTTGTAGTTTTTCAACTGCTTGAAACGCTTCTGTCCTGTTGTTTGTGATGATCGCAATATCATCCGCGAAAGCAAGGCATTTTACTTTAGTACGATTTTCTTTTCTGATACCAATTTGGGCACCTTTTACATGAGGTTGCCATTCTCTGATGATCTTTTCTAGAATCATATTGAAAAGAATTGGGGATAGTCCATCCCCCTGCTGTATTCCCATTCTAATTTCAAAGGGTTCCGATATCTCACCCATGAATTTCACTTTGTAAGTTGTTCTTGTAAGTGCCTGTTCTATGATTTTCCAGGTCTTTCAGTCAATCCTGAATTCTTCCATGGGTTTAAGGAGGGTTCACAGTCTATTTAGTTAGAAGCTTTCCTGCAATCGATGAATGTAATGACTGTATTCCTGCATTTTCTCATTTGTAGTATTGCCTTTAGGCTCCAGACCTGTTCTGCACATGATCACCCATTTCTGAATCTGGCCTTGTATTCACCAAGTAGTGGATTTGCCTGGGGTTCTATTCTGTTTAGAAGTGCCTTGGACAGGATTTTGTATGCCACTGGGAGCAGGGAGATTCCCCTGTAACTTTTGTAGTTTATCTAATTGTTATATGTGACCATGTTTTATATGTTTTATTCTAGTTTTCTTTCAATTTAACTACTGTACAATATACAGTAGAATATAAGATTGCATTATACGCTCCTCCAAACTTTACTTGCATTGTTTGTCATTCCACAGCTCATTATCATTAAATGGCTCTGAGCACTATGGGACTTAACATCTACGGTCATCAGTCTCCTAGAACATAGAACTACTTAAACCTAACTAACCTAAGGACAGCACACAACACCCAGTCATCACAAGGCAGAGAAATCATTATCATTGAGTTGTAGTTATACACACTATAACATAGTCGTAAATATTGTCCCTCAGCTACTCTATTATATTGGGCTTCTACTGTATTTCTACTGTGACCCAATGTTTCATCACAGTTACTTTCCTTGTACCTGTATTTGTCCCATTTCTGCGACTGTCTTTTTAGAGCCCATTCCTCCTCAGTTGACTTGCCTACTGTAATTCATTATCATGGTATCTACAGCTTTAAAGAAATTCAAACACACAGCATCAGCATAACACTTCTTTCCACATTGATTGTATAGGGTAACTCTCTTAAACTTCTTCAGACTAGTCTTCATCATTACTGAAGTGTGATCTGAGTCTATATGTGCTCCTAGTTAGCCTTACAAATCTGTATCTTGTTTCAAAATCTCTGCCTGACCATGATTTAATCAAAATGGAATCTTGTCATGATTTTATACATGAAACCCTGACCTCAGTAGACCATAAACAACACTAATCTGTTACATTTTTGGACCCTGCCAAAGCTTTTGATGTCGTTAACCATAAACTACTACTCTCAAAAATTGGAACATGTAGGTGTCAGAGGACTGGGACACAAGTGGATACAATCATACCAGAACAACAGACAACAAATATAGGAACTTAAATATCAGCAAGGAAACAACATACATATGTACCAGAAATGTACAAAATTTGCAGACGAAACTGACAGGTGAACTCGAGAAGGAAATCAAAGTCCGCACATTATGCATAACTGAATGGTTCTCCAGACACAATCTTATCATAAATGCAGAAAGTACTGTAACTATACATTTACAAGCAACACAAGGGATACACCCCTCAAGCTCTGTTACAGTGTTATCTGGCAAACAATTAGAAACTGTAAACAGCATTAAATTTCTTGGAATATGGATGCAAGAAAAACCAAAATTGGGACAAACACGTAAGCTTCATCCATAAGAAATTAAGGTACTACCTGCTCTTGCATGAGAATTCTTACTGGCTGCATGACACAACAAATGATAAAAAATATATATTACACATAGGTGGAATCACTGTTGAGTTGCAGTATAATTTTTTGAGGCAACAAACCTGCCAGCAAAAGTTGCTTTATTGTAATAGTGGCCTGCACAAGCTCTATATATATATATATATATATAATAGAGGGAAACATTCCACGTAGGAAACATATATCTAAAAACAAAGATGATGTGACTTACCAAATGAAAGTGCTGGCAGGTCGACAGACACACAAACATACACACAAAATTCAAGCTTTCGCAACAAACTGTTGCCTCATCAGGAAAGAGGGAAGGAGAGGGAAAGACGAAAGGATGTGGGTTTTAAGGGAGAGGGTAAGGAGTCATTCCAATCCCGGGAGCGGAAAGACTTACCTTAGGGGGAAAAAAGGACGGGTATACACTCGCACACACACACACATATCCATCCACACATATACAGACACAAGCAGACATATTTAAAGACAAAGAGTTTGGGCAGAGATGTCAGTCGAGGCAGAAGTGCAGAGGCAAAGATGTTGTTGAATGACAGGTGAGGTATGAGTGGCGGCAACTTGAAATTAGCGGAGATTTAGGCCTGATGGATAACGGGAAGAGAGGATATATTGAAGAGCAAGTTCCCATCTCCGGAGTTCGGATAGGTTGGTGTTAGTGGGAAGTATCCAGATAACCCGGATGGTGTAACACTGTGCCAAGATGTGCTGGCCGTGCACCAAGGCATGTTTAGCCACAGGGTGATCCTCATTGCCAACAAACACTGTCTGCCTGTGTCCATTCATGCGAATGGACAGTTTGTTGCTGGTCATTCCCACATAGAATGCGTCACAGTGTAGGCAGGTCAGTTGGTAGATCACGTGGGTGCTTTCACACGTGGCTCTGCCTTTGATCGTGTACACCCTCCCGGTTACAGGACTGGAGTAGGTGGTGGTGGGAGGGTGTATGGGACAGGTTTTACACCGGGGGCGGTTACAGGGGTAGGAGCCAGAGGGTAGGGAAGGTGGTTTGGGGATTGCATAGGGATGAACTAAGAGGTTACGAAGGTGGAGTGGGGAGGATTTCATGAAGGATGGATCTCATTTCTGGGCAGGATTTTAGGGAGTCGTATCCCTGCTGGAGAGCCACATTCAGAATCTGATCCAGTCCCGGAAAGTATCCTGTCACAAGTGGGGCACTTTTGTGGTTCTTCTGTGGGAGGTTCTGGGTTTGAGAGGATGAGGAAGTGGCTCTGGTTATTTGCTTCTGTACCAGGTCGGGAGGGTAGTTGCGGGATGCGAAAGCTGTTGTCAGGTTGTTGGTGTAATGCTTCAGGGATTCCGGACTGGAGCAGATTCGTTTGCCATGAAGACATAGGCTGTAGGGAAGGGACCGTTTGATGTGGAATGGGTGGCAGCTGTCGTAATGGAGGTACTGTTGCTTGTTGGTGGGTTTGATGTGGACGGACGTGTGAAGCTGGCCATTGGACAGGTGGAGGTCAACATCAAGGAAAGTGGCATGGGATTTGGAGTAGGACCAGGTGAATCTGATGGAACCAAAGGAGTTGAGGTTGGAGAGGATATTCTGGAGTTCTTCTTTACTGTGAGTCCAGATCATGAAGATGTCATCAATAAATCTGTACCAAACTTTGGGTTGGCAGGCCTGGGTAACCAAGAAGGCTTCCTCTAAGCGACCCATGAATAGGTTGGCGTACGAAGGGGCCATCCTGGTACCCATGGCTGTTCCCTTTAATTGTTGGTATGTCTGGCCTTCAAAAGTGAAGAAGTTGTGGGTCAGGATGATGAGGAAAGAGGTTTTAGGTAGGGTGGCAGGTGATCGGCGTGAAATGAAGTGCTCCATCGCAGCAAGGCCCTGGACGTGCGGGATATTTGTGTATAAGGAAGTGGCATCAATGGTTACAAGGATGGTTTCTGGGGGTAACGGATTGGGTAAGCATTCCAGGCGTTTGAGAAAGTGGTTGGTGTCTTTGATGAAGGATGGGAGACTGCACGTAATGGGTTGAAGGTGTTGATCTACGTAGGCAGAGATACGTTCTGTGGGGGCTTGGTAACCAGCTACAATGGGACGGCCAGGATGATTGGGTTTGTGAATTTTAGGAAGAAGGTAGAAGGTAGGGGTGCGGGGTGTCGGTTGGGTCAGGAGGTTGATGGAGTCAGGTGAAAGGTTTTGTAGGAGGCCTAAGGTTCTGAGGATTCCCTGTAGCTCCGCCTGGACATCAGGAATGGGATTACCTTGGCAAACTTTGTATGTGGTGTTGTCTGAAAGCTGACGCAGTCCCTCAGCCACATACTCCCGACGATCAAGTACCACGGTCGTGGAACCCTTGTCCGCCGGAAAATGACGATGGACCGGTCAGCCTTCAGATCACGGATAGCCTGGGCTTCAGCAGTGGTGATGTTGGGAATAGGATTAAGGTTTTTTAAGAAAGATTGAGAGGCAAGGCTGGAAGTCAGAAATTCCTGGAAGGGTTGGAGAGGGTGATTTTGAGGAAGAGGAGGTGGGTCCCGCTGTGACGGAGGACGGAACTGTTCCAGGCAGGGTTCAATTTGGATAGTGTCTTGGGGAGTTGGATCACTAGGGGTAGGATTAGGATCATTTTTCTTCGTGGCAAAGTGATACTTCCAGCAGAGAGTACGAGTGTAGGACAGTAAATCTTTGACGAGGGCTGTTTGGTTGAATCTGGGAGTGGGGCTGAAGGTGAGGCCTTTGGATAGGACAGAGGTTTCAGATAGGGAGAGAGGTTTGGAGGAAAGGTTAACTACTGAATTAGGGTGTTGTGGTGCCAGATTGTGTTGCTTGGAATTTTGAGGTTTTGGAGGGAGTGGAGCTGGAAGTGGGAGACTGAGTAGTTGGGAGAGACTGGGTTTGTGTGCAATGAGAGGTGGTTGAGGTTTGCTGGAAAGGTTGTGAAGGGTGAGTGAGTTGCCTTTCCGGAGGTGGGAAACCAGGAGATTGGATAGTTTTTTGAGGTGAAGGGAGGCATGCTGCTCTAATTTGCGGTTGGCCTGTAGGAGGATGCTCTGAATAGCCGGTGTGGATGTGGGAGAGGAAAGATTGAGGACTTTTATTAAGGATAGGAGTTGACGGGTGTGTTCATTGGCTGAGTTGATGTGTAGGTGAAGGATTAGGTGGGTGAGGGCAATTTTTATTTTGCGCTTTCAACAATACCGCTGCTATAAAATCCACCGTTTCTAGTTCAATAACAGCTGCCTTCACGTATTAAACAACCATTTTGGCTAGTTCTAATAACTTTTACTTTATTTCCACTTCCGTTTTTCGTACATCACTGATCATTTTTAGCCGCTCTCCACAGGTTTTAACGTCATTATTTACAATTGTTAGCCCCATTTTCGTAATCTTTCACCACAACACCACGCCTTTTAATACATTTACACGTTTTTTCGAAATTTTCCCGAATTTCTCCGTCCTTTAACGTGTTTTAGCGGCAACACAACCACCTAACCTTCATGCACATTGCTGTCTACCAACCCAAGTTCACCACAGGATCAACTTAACCAACACTTTTTCGCATTTTTTCATACCAGATCTCCAGTTATTTTCTAGTTCACCCTTATCTCTCCCCATATATTTTTATCTTTCATTTTCATTTCACCCTCATGTTACACTTTCCACCTTCTAATACCATGTCACCCTCACAACACCCCCACAACGACCCCATTAAGTTTTATTTACATTCCCTCCGCAAACATGCCTTCACCCTAGCCAGATTACGCTCGCATATTTTATTTTCTCAGGCTTGTCTGACATTTGGCATAACCCCCAAAGGCCTCACACTTAAAGTTCCCATCTCTGGCTGCAGCCCTTCTTTCCATCAGTCCCTATACCAGTTCCAAACTGAACAATCCATTGCCCTCACCCACCTAATCCTTCACCTACACATCAACTCAGCCAATGAACACACCTGTCAACTCCTATCCTTAATAAAAGTCCTCAATCTTTCCTCTCCCACATCCACACCGGCTATTCAGAGCATCCTCCTACAGGCCAACCGCAAATTAGAGCAGCATGCCCCCCTTCACCTCAAAAAACTATCCAATCTCCTGGTTTCCCACCTCCGGAAAGGCAACTCACTCACCCTTCACAACCTTTCCAGCAAACCTCAACCACCTCTCATTGCACACAAACCCAGTCTCTCCCATCTACTCAGTCTCCCACTTCCAGCTCCACTCCCTCCAAAACCTCAAAATTCCAAGCAACACAATCTGGCACCACAACACCCTAATTCAGTAGTTAACCTTTCCTCCAAACCTCTCTCCCACTCTGAAACCTCTGTCCTATCCAAAGGCCTCACCTTCAGCCCCACTCCCAGATTCAACCAAACAGCCCTCGTCAAAGATTTACTGTCCTACACTCGTACTCTCTGCTGGAAGTATCACTTTGCCACGAAGAAAAATGATCCTAATCCTACCCCTAATGATCCAACTCCCCAAGACACTATCCAAATTGAACCCTGCCTGGAACAGTTCCGTCCTCCGTCACAGCGGGACCCACCTCCTCTTCCTCAAAATCACCCTCTCCAACCCTTCCAGGAATTTCTGACTTCCAGCCTTGCCTCTCAATTCTTCTTAAAAAACCTTAATCCTATTCCCAACATCACCACTGCTGAAGCCCAGGCTATCCGTGATCTGAAGGCTGACCGGTCCATCGTCATTTTCCGGTGGACAAGGGTTCCACGACCGTGGTACTTGATCGTCGGGAGTATGTGGCTGAGGGACTGCGTCAGCTTTCAGACAACACCACATACAAAGTTTGCCAAGGTAATCCCATTCCTGATGTCCAGGCGGAGCTTCAGGGAATCCTCAGAACCTTAGGCCCCCTACAAAACCTTTCACCTGACTCCATCAACCTCCTGACCCCACCGACACCCCGCACCCCTACCTTCTACCTTCTTCCTAAAATTCGCAAACCCAATCATCCTGGCCGTCCCATTGTAGCTGGTTACCAAGCCCCCACAGAACGTATCTCTGCCTACGTAGATCAACACCTTCAACCCATTACGTGCAGTCTCCCATCCTTCATCAAAGACACCAACCACTTTCTCAAACGCCTGGAATCCTTACCCAATCCGTTACCCCCAGAAACCATCCTTGTAACCATTGATGCCACTTCCTTATACACAAATATCCCGCACGTCCAGGGCCTCGTTGCGATGGAGCACTTCCTTTCACGCCGATCACCTGCCACCCTACCTAAAACCTCTTTCCTCATCACCTTAGCCAGCTTCATCCTGACCCACAACTTCTTCACTTTTGAAGGCCAGACATACCAACAATTAAAGGGAACAGCCATGGGTACCAGGATGGCCCCTTCGTATGCCAACCTATTCATGGGTCGCTTAGAGGAAGCCTTCTTGGTTACCCAGGCCTGCCAACCCAAAGTTTGGTACAGATTTATTGATGACATCTTCATGATCTGGACTCACAGTGAAGAAGAACTCCAGAATTTCCACTCCAACCTTAACTCCTTTGGTTCCATCAGATTCACCTGGTCCTACTCCAAATCCCATGCCACTTTCCTTGATGTTGACCTCCACCTGTCCAATGGCCAGCTTCACACGTCCGTCCACATCAAACCCACCAACAAGCAACAGTACCTCCATTACGACAGCTGCCACCCATTCCACATCAAACGGTCCCTTCCCTACAGCCTATGTCTTCATGGCAAACGAATCTGCTCCAGTCCGGAATCCCTGAAGCATTACACCAACAACCTGACAACAGCTTTCGCATCCCGCAACTACCCTCCCGACCTGGTACAGAAGCAAATAACCAGAGCCACTTCCTCATCCTCTCAAACCCAGAACCTCCCACAGAAGAACCACAAAAGTGCCCCACTTGTGACAGGATACTTTCCGGGACTGGATCAGATTCTGAATGTGGCTCTCCAGCAGGGATACGACTTCCTAAAATCCTGCCCAGAAATGAGATCCATCCTTCATGAAATCCTCCCCACTCCACCAAGAGTGTCTTTCCGCCGTCCACCTAACCTTCGTAACCTCTTAGTTCATCCCTATGAAATCCCCAAACCACCTTCCCTACCCTCTGGCTCCTACCCTTGTAACCGCCCCCGGTGTAAAACCTGTCCCATGCACCCTCCCACCACCACCACCTACTCCAGTCCTGTAATCCGGAGGGTGTACACGATCAAAGGCAGAGCCACGTGTGAAAGCACCCACGTGATCTACCAACTGACCTGCCTACACTGTGACGCATTCTATGTGGGAATGACCAGCAACAAACTGTCCATTCGCATGAATGGACACAGGCAGACAGTGTTTGTTGGCAATGAGGATCACCCTGTGGCTAAACATGCCTTGGTGCACGGCCAGCACATCTTGGCACAGTGTTACACCGTCCGGGTTATCTGGATACTTCTCACTAACACCAACCTATCCGAACTCCGGAGATGGGAACTTGCTCTTCAATATATCCTCTCTTCCCGTTATCCATCAGGCCTAAATCTCCGCTAATTTCAAGTTGCCGCCACTCATACCTCACCTGTCATTCAACAACATCTTTGCCTCTGCACTTCTGCCTCGACTGACATCTCTGCCCAAACTCTTTGTCTTTAAATATGTCTGCTTGTGTCTGTATATGTGTGGATGGATATGTGTGTGTGTGCGCGCGAGTGTATACCCGTCCTTTTTTCCCCCTAAGGTAAGTCTTTCCGCTCCCGGGATTGGAATGACTCCTTACCCTCTCCCTTAAAACCCACATCCTTTCGTCTTTCCCTCTCCTTCCCTCTTTCCTGATGAGGCAACAGTTTGTTGCGAAAGCTTGAATTTTGTGTGTATGTTTGTGTGTCTGTCGACCTGCCAGCACTTTCATTTGGTAAGTCACATCATCTTTACTACTAGAAGCTTGTGCAGGCCACTATTTAAGAACCTACAAATTCTTCCACCCCCTTGCTTATACATTCTGGAAGTTACATGTTTCATTAAGAAAATAACAGACACTAAAGACCAATTAATACAAAAAATGAAACAATAAGTACAATACACAACAGAAAATGGAACTACATAGTGAATATGCAAAAACAAGCTATAATTGTGTGAATCTTTTTGTTGTGCCTATCGTGACACAGCATGTCTGCTAGGCCTATATGGTGAGTAGCAACCTTCCTTCTCTGGTATTGTTACACTCTGCTTTTATAATTATTTAGAGTAATTGTTGGTAATTCATGAGAAAAGGGTCATGATTTAATGTAAATTTGTTTCCTTTTAAAATAAATTGTATGCTATGATCAACAAAACGATGTAAAAATCCTCTCGCTTTTTAACTACAAAGCTGATATAAGTTCATGAGAAGAGCATGAAGACATTAACCTGTATGTATACATTTGCTTTCAGTATTATGTATGTAGTTTAAATTGTAGCTGATATACAACCATCACGTAAATTCATGTTCTCTCATCTCATTACTTCACAAAAATTGACGTGTCTAATATCAATTTGTAAATATGTACAAAAATGATGAAAAGGACCAATACATCAATCACTCAATCAATCAATCTAGGTCTTATACAAATATACACTGAGTGATCAAAAGTATCCAGACATACCCAAAAACATACTTTTTTTGATATTAGGTGTATTGTGCTGCCACCTACTGGCAGGTACTCCATAGCAGAAATCTCAGTAGTCATTAGACATCTTGAGAGAGCAGAATGGGGCGCTCTGTGAAACTTGGGGACTTCGAACGGGGTCGGGTGATTGGGTGTCACTTGTGTCATATGTCTTTACATGTGATTTCCACTCTCCTAAACATCCCTAGATCTACTGTTACCGATGTAATAGTGAAGTGGAATCGTGATGGGACACGTACAGCACAAAAGCGTACAGGCCGTCCTCATCTGTTGACTGACAGAGACCACCGACAGTTGAAGAGGGTCATAATGTGTAATTGGCAGACATATATCCAGACCGCCACACAAGAATTCCAAACTGCATCAGGATCCACTGCAAGTACTATGACAGTTCGATGGGTGGTGAGAAAGCTTGGATTTCATGGCGAAGTGGCTGCTTATAAGCCACACATCATGCCGGTAAATGCCAAACGTCGCCTCACTTGGTGTAAGGAGCATAAACTTTGGACAATTGAATAGTGGAAAAATTTTGTGTGGAATGACGAATCACGGTACACAATGTGGCAATCCGATGGCAGGGTGTGGGTATGGTTAATGCCAGGTGAACATCTTCTGCCAGCATGTGTAGTGCCAACAGTAAAATTTAAAAGTTGTGGTGTTATGTTGTGGTCATGTTTTTCATGGAGGGGGCTTGCATCCCTTGTTGTTTTGCATGACACTATCACAGCACAGGCCTAACTGACGTTTTAAGCACCTTCTTGCTTCCCACTGTTGAAGAGCAGTTTGAGGATGGCGACTGCATCTTTCAACACGGTTGAGCACCTGTTCATAATGCTGAGCCTGTGGCGGCGGGGTTACACGACCATAACATAACTGTAATGGACTGGACTGCACAGAGTCCTGACCTGAATCCTATGGGATGTTTTGGAACGCCAATTTCATGCCAGGCCTCACTGATCGACATCCATGCCTCTCACTAGCACTCTGTGAAGAATGGGCTGCCATACCCCAAGAAACCTTCCAGAATCTGATTGACCACGCACCTGCGAGAGTGGAAGCTGTCATCAAGGCTAAAGGTGGTCCAACACCATATTGAATTCGAGCATTACCGATGGAGACTGCCTTGAACTTGTAAGTCATTTTCAGCCAGGTGTCCGGATACGTTTGATCGCATAGTGTACCTCCCCCTTTTGTGATTTTCGAACTGTGTACTCACTCTTACTCACTGAAGTATATCGCAGAACTCAGTCTCCTTCCTCTCTCATTCTGACTACTAAGCAATATTCTCCTGCAACTACTCCCCTACTACAGCATTCACTCACCCACAATTACTAGATTTTCATCTCCCTTTCCATACTGCATCTGTCCGCCTTACTTCTCTCATATTTCCCTACCCCCTCCACTCCTGTTTGAGGCACTAATGCATACACCTGAACTATCATTTTTGGTGTGGCTTTCTGTCAGTTCTAATGAGAATGAATCACAAAACTGTTCACAGTAATCCACTATCTGTCCGACCACATTATTCATGAAGAATCCTACTCCCATTATACCATTTACCACTGCTATTGATAGTACCTTATGTTTAAATAATTAGAATAGACCCCCACTATATCTAGACTAAGCATTTACATCTCCCATTTCATACTTTATAATTTCCCAATCACAGTCAGACTTCCAACATTCCACACAACACTTAGCACACTAACATTTCATTAGTAATTGCAGCATGACCCTGAAGGTCATCTCCACTTTTGCAGTCTCCTGGAGATTCAGAGGTTAGACTAATCAAAATCTTTTCCGGACGCAGAGATCATAATAATTTTTAAATACAGGCCACATGTACTGTGGGTAGGCATTATATGTCTTTAATGCAGTAAGTTATATTGTCTTTTGCATCTTCATGCTGTTGGTCATTACCAGTTCTTCCACATTTTACTGGCGGCTCACGAAATCTCTGTCCACTCCTCAGTCCTCTCTAACAAAGCTATTGGCACAATGAGTGTGACCTTAACCAACATGAAATTCATTGTTAAATATTTTATATGCTCACACTACAGACAAGTATGGCTGAATGATATCAGTGGCTGGTATATCATGTGGTACACTGGTCCTCTCTACTGCACACTGCCCCAACACCTGCCTTTTTAAATGCACATCACTACAGCTGAATATGACATCTAGAAACAACTTCAGAGCATCTATACCTATGTGTTATTTTTAATAAATTTGCATATAATCCAGTCAAACAGTGCCTTCTGGTAGTGGACTAATAAAAACCTGTGACCATTCGTGCTTTCCTTCCCTGTATACATTCAATACCCCTGTTAGTCCTATCTGGTATGGGTCTCACACACTTGAGGAATATTCTAGAACTAATTGCATGAGCAATTTGTAAGCAATCCCCTTTGTAGAGTGATTGCATGTCCCCAGTTTCCACCAGTAAACCGAAGCCTACCACCTGCTTTACCCATGGCTGAACCTATGTGATCATTCAATTTCATATTCCTACAAAGAGTTACACCCAGGTATTTGTATGAGTTGGCTGATTCCAACAGTTGCTCATTGATATAATTGTCACAGAATACTGCATTTTTTGTGAAGTGAAAATTCTACATTCCTGAACATTTAAAGGACTTGCCCATCTTTGCACCACTTTAAAATCTTATCAAGATCTGACCGAATATTTTTGCTGCTTCTTTCAGGTAATACTTTATCACAGATAACAGAATCCTCTGCAAAAAGCCTGATTTTACTATTAACATTGTTTGCAAGATCATCAATATACAGCATGAATGTCAAGGGTCCCAAAACACTTCCCTGGGGCACACCCAAAGCTACGTCTACATCTGACGATGACTGCTGTATCCTCCTTACCAAAAACTCCTCAGTCCAGTCACAAATTTCAATTGGCACTGCATATGACCATACTTTAGACAGTAAGTATAGGTATGGTACTGAGCCAAAATGCTTTTGAAAATCTAGAAATGCAGCATCTGCCTGACTACCTTGCCCAAAGTTTTCGGTATAACATGTGAGAAAAGTGCAATTTTGGTTTCACATTATCAATGTTTTGGAAATCCATACTGGTTGGCATTGAGGAGGTCATTCTGTTCAAGATACCTCATTATGTTTGAGCTCTGAATATGTTCTAAGATTCTACAACAAATCAATGTCAAAGGTATTGGACGGTAGTTTTGTGCTTACTTCTACTACCCTTCTTGTAGACAGATGTGACCTGTGCCTTTTTACAAGAACTGGGTATTAGAAGAGAGGCTAACTCAGCCAAAAATTCAGTATAGAATCTGAGAGGGATTCAAACTGGTCCTTGAGTTTTGCTTCACTTTAATGATTTCAGCTGTTTCTCAACACCACTGACACTAATACTTGTTTCATTTATCTTTTAAGTGGTGCGAGGATTAAATTGGCGCAATTCTCCTGGGTTTTCCTTTGTAAAGGAACTTTTGAAAATGGAATGAAGCATTTCAGCCTTTGCTTTGTTAGCCTCAATTTCAGTTCCTGTCTCATTCATTAGGGACTAGACAGTAACTTTGGTGCCACTAACAACCTTTACATATGACCAGAATGTCTTTGGGTTCTGTGAAAGATCATTTGACAATACTCTGCTACAGTAGTCATTGAAGTTATCACACATTGCCTTCTCGACAGCCAAACACATTTCATTCAGTATCTCTGTATCTATAGCCCCATTTCAAATTTATGTATTGTAATAGAAGAAAAGTATGGTATTTTGCACAAATAAACATTTAATTGCTTTGTGCTGTGTTGTTGCAGCATTTATTGTTGGAACCAGGAGCTACTTAATGCCTTTATGGCTGTTGTATCTCCTTGATTAGGTAAGAGAATGTATATAAGGTAAAGAAAAAAGTACGAAGGAGAACAGAGTTAACAGATATGAAATGCAATGTGGAATAGGAATGCGTATGATTTAAATTTAACATGCTGATGTATACTTTCCTAATTTGAGTCTGCTAAGGAATATGAAGCATGTACCAATAATTTTGGTGGCAATGTATCACCAAGTGTAATTTCCTCATAAATAATGGAATACATTATTGGGAATGTTTGTCACAGTGTAGCCCAACTGTTAGCTGTACAAGCATATTGTTGGTAATTGCAATTCCACCAAAACTGGTACCAACAGTGGTTAGCACACTGGACTAGCATTTGGGAGGACAAAAGTTCAAACCCATGTCTGGCCATCCTGATTTATGTTTTCTGTGGTTTCTCTAAATCACTTCAAGCAAATGCTGGAATGGTTATTTTGAAAGGACAAGGCTGACTTCCTTACCCATCCTTCCCCAATCCGATGGGACCAAAGACCTTGCTGTTTGGTCCCCTCCCTCAAATCAACCAATCAGCCAATCAAACCTGGCTGAAAAGGGGGGGGGGGGTGCTGAAAGGAGGCTATTGACAATGTAGCCTGCACCAATATTACAGTTCAAACATTTTACTTGCACTCAGATGTTGAATAAGTCATGGCTTATGGCCAATCAGGTCTCATCTACTTTAGTTATGCACCAATGAATGGAAAGCCACATACTGCTCCAGTGTCCTGTAATATTAGTCGAGTGCACAAATCATTAATACTGCCACTGAATTATACTCTTATAGATCTAGAGGTCTAATCAGTACAAACACAATGTGCACAGTAATTATTATTTGGAAATGTTACAGTTCAATCTGACCCTCTTACCACAGTGGGCATTGTTTAACTTTGGCATAGTCCACGATATTAATTGCATTTTCACTGTCCAATTAATCATTCAATACCATCAGTGGATGATTGAATAAACATCCAAACACAAAATCTGGGTAAACTTCAATACACTTTCTGGCTTATAATTTATGCCAAACCTTCTGCAGTACATTTCCCCATACCGGGGGCATAGGTCTTGCCCCTTCCAAACTCAACACAAACTGAATTGAAGTGGTTACCAGCACATCTCTTTCATAAGTTTGCAATAACTAAAACTGAAATTAGTAATTGTTGTTTACTACTACTACTACTACTACTACTACTACTCCTTGGCTGTACAGCCATTGGAGGGCCTTGGCCTGCATCACAATATCCTGTAATTCTATCTGGCACATGGCTTTCCGTATCCATCCTCTGACACCCAGCTTTGTCATATCTTCTTTAATTCCGTCCATCCATCTCTTTCTGGGATGTCCCTTCCGTTGTCTGCCTCCAGCTTTGCCATCAGAAGTCTCCTTACATGTTCTGTCTTCCTCCATTCTGACCACATGTCCTGCCCATCGCAGACTTCTTAATTTAATGGTAGTGACAATTTCAGGTTCTTCAAAAAGTTGTTCTAATTCTGCATTTGCATGGATGCGCCAACCTTCTTGATCGTATATTGGGCCTTATATTTTATGCAGAACCTTTCTATCCCAAATGCTAAGGATCCTTTCATCATTTGCAGTCATGGTCCATGTCTTGGCGCCATACATAACAATTGGTTTTATAATTGTTTTGTAAATGAGGATTTTAGATTTTCGTGATAGAAGTGAGCACCTATGCATGGGTAATATGGCAAAGTAGTATCTGTTGCCTGCTGCTATTCTAGCGTTCACCTCGCTGCTGATGTTATTTGTCTCTGTGATAGTCAGTCCAAGGTACTTTAAGTCTCTCATCCTTTCAAACTCCTTGTCAGCTATCCTGAGATTTGCTAGGTTTCACTGGTTGGCCATTGCCATATATTTGGTCTTTTCGATGTTGACTACCAGGCCAAGTTCCTTTGCACCTCTCTCCAGTTGTTGATAGGCATCAGCCAGCACAGCAGTGTTTCATGTGAGTAATGCCACATCATCTGCATAGGCCAGGTACTGCAGTGAATGATTAAAAATGGTTCCTCCTATATTTATCTCTATCTGACTTATAATTTTTTCTAGGCAGAGATTGAATAGCAGTGAGGAGATATTGTCACCGTGTCTCAGTCCCTTCTTCACTTCCACTTGTCTGGAGATTTCGCCTTGTATTTTTACTTTACAGTTGGTTTCAATGAGGGTCATCATAGTAAGTTTAACAAGCTTCTTAGGTATTTCTACCTCTGCCATCAGATTCCACAATGTCACTCTTGAGATATTATCATAGGCTTCAGAATGAGATTTGCACTCTGCAGCAGAGTGTGTGCTGATATGAAACTTCCTGGCACAGTTTTAATCTGCCAGGAAGTATAGGCTTGTTTAAAATCGACATAAAGCTGATTTATGTTTAGTTGATGTTCATAACATTTTTCAAGTAGTATGCGTAATGTGAATATTTGGTCAGTGTCCCTACAGGACACAGTGCGATGGTCAAATGGTGGTATGTTTCTATAATTCTTGTGCAGGAAAGATTTCTTAAACGCTGAAATTTAAAACTTCTGCTTTCGTTACGCTATCTTCTCCTGCCACACCAGACCAGTCAAGAAGTAACTAGATGGAAGCCTTAGACCCACTTAGTGATTTTACATAGGACCAATATTTCTATGGTTCTCAGCCAGATCTTTTGCTAAGGTGTGATGGTGGTGGTAGTTGTATGGTTCACACATACATCTTTCTACAGATGCTTTGAATACCTGCGAGCCTCTGCCTGTCATCATTTGCATGTTCTTCTTTGAACCAAGAGAGTAACAGCCTCTGTTTCTTCGGCACTTTCTGAAATTTGTTGTTAAACTGCAGTGGGTCTTCTCTGTCCTTAATTTAGTTACTAGGCACATACTTCTCCAGAGCACAATTTACAATCTATTTAAACTTTGCCCATCGTACGGCAGCTAAATGTCAGTTGATTAAGTGAGATGCTAACAACTGCTTGTCTGTTCTGTCTAGCAGAAAAATCTTTCCTAGCCTTCTCCATTGATTTACTGAACTTATCCACAGTCGCTATGATATCATTATACCTAATCCCCATCTCTATACTTCCACCATCGATAAGGTCCGACTTTTTTGTAGCTTCCATTGCATGTGGACTGCCAAACTAGCTGCTCAAGACAGGTTTCAGAAAACGTGTTCAAGAGTACTTCGCAAGATTGTCTTTCTGTCCCTGTTGTAGTGAATCCATGAATGTCCCAGTCTATACTCAGTAGGTTAGTCACTTGCAACTCATATTGCATGATGTATTTATGCAATAATGACTGTAGATTTTCTGTAAATTGGTCACACTGCAGTCAGGTGACTGACAAAAACATCCAATAATTTAACTTGGCTTCACCTAGACCTGTTACGCACAACCATATAACTTCACTGTCACAAAACTCTCTTCCACATAGGGAGTAAGCCTCCTAATTAGGATCTTGGAGAACACTTTATATGTAATATTTAGCAGGGATATTCCTCAGTAATTATGGCAGTTTAATTTACCTCCTTTTTTATGTATGGGGCACATAATAACCATTTTCCACTCATTGGCATACTCTCCTCCTGCCAGATGTTCAGTATTACTTTATGTATTGCTTTCCACAATGCTTCCCCACCATATTTGAGAAGTTCCACCTAGATCTGACCTTCTCCAGGTGCTCTATTATTTTTTGAGGTCATAATGGCTTGTATCACTTCCTCCAGTGTGTGTTCTGGTGTTAAGACCTCTGGTCCATAATAATTTCTTTCCAACAATTCTTCTTGTTCTAATCCTCCTCCTTCTGGGTTCAGTAACTCTTGGAAGTATTCTGCCCATCTGTCGAGTATTTTATTACTCTCCCCTATCAAATTCCCTTCTTTATTTCTACATATATTTGTTCTGGCTTGAAACCCAGCCTTTCCTTCTTTTGTCTTTTGGTACATTTCATGTACTTGTTTCTCTTCTCCTAACTGTTCAATTTCTTCCAATTTTTTCTTTTCTAGAGCTCTTTTCTTCTTTCTGCAAACCCTCTCAGCTACAAGGCACTTCTCATTATATTCATTCAGAATTGCTCTAGTTCTTCTCAAGAATAATTTGATTCGTGCTATGTTATGCTCCTCAATTCTTCTTGTACATTCTTCATCAAACCAATCAGCCTTCCTTTGAGCCTGTACATGTCCAAAAACCTCCCCAGCTGCCTCAAGGATTGCAGTCTTACATTGTTTCTATATGTTCATTTGATGTGTCGGTATCGTTCGTAATCCCTTCTTCTATTTTCGCCTGATATGCACTCCATATTTCTTCTGACTTTAGTTTCTTACTATCAAAACTTTTCTGTTTGTGACCCTTTTTTTTACTCCATAGTGAGATCCTTTGCCCCTGTAATTAATTCTCACTAGATGATGGTTTGAACTGCAGTCAGCTCCACATTGGGTCCTAACATCCATTATGTCTGATCTGTGCCTCCTGTCAATCAATATAGGGTCTATCTGATTTCTAGTTTGTCCATCTGGTGACATACATGTTTCTTTGTGTATATTTTTGTGTGGAAACCAGGTACTGCTGACAGTCATGTTTTTATCTATAGCAAAATCTACAATCCTAATTCCATTGTCATTTGATATTGCATGGAGGCTATGTCTTCCTGTAGTTGGCTGATAAGCCTCTTCTTTTCTTATTTTTGCATTCAAGTCTTTTATTAAGATCTTAACATCCTGTTTAGGAGCCTAATTACGCAACTGCACTACTTTGCTATAAAACTCATCCTTCTGTTGTTCACCTGCGTCCTCTGTGGGTGCATGTACATTTATAATTGTTATGTTGAAAAATTTTCCCCTTTGTCTTAATATGGACATCCATTCACTGACTGTTTTGAAGCATATTACAGCATTTTCAGTCCTTAGCAACCACAAAATCTGCACCAAAGGTATTCGTCCTCCCACCACTATAGACGATTGTGAAATCTCCCCAGCTAGCACTCAAGCTTATTTCAAGGTGTATATTGAGTTTAGGTTCAGTTGAAAATTCAAGATTGAAAAATCAACCTGTTACACAGTTTACATCAAGCTGTAAAAAATTAGCTTGAATTAAAATAATTTTCCCAAGCTTGAAATAAACTGTAATTTCCCGGGAAGGCTGTACAGCAGATGCGCGCGCAGCATAGCTTCCATAGACGTCCACGGGAAGCGCCACAAGCGTTTATAAGCCTTACACTGACTGCTAGGTTTATGGCCATTTTACCTTTGTGATGCGCGTTAATGATTGTTGACTGTGTGAAGTTTGTTTTATACTTGAAAATAGTTTGGTAAGTGTGTGGCGTCTCCTGCCTTACTGCTACACCGGGTCTGAAGAGGATATATAGTGTATTACAGGTACAATGGTGCATTTTTCTCTAGTGGTACGTTAATATTACAAATGTTAAATATTATTACGTAACGTAAAGAAAAATATTCTTTTAGGTAGAAAAATTGAGCTTGGATGAAAGTGAAATGGATTACCAGCTAGGAATACATATTACAAGTTGTTCAGCAAAAAGAGGTCATTTTAAACTAGGTCTCTAGTACGTGGCACCAATAAATTAAAACTTAATGTTATTTTACCTTTTTAAAATCTCGCCTTTTTATATATATCGCCCTATTACATTTGTTTACTTGTAAGTACTCGCGCATGTCACACCATGAATGAATAATCGTGAAGTGTGAAAAGTTTCTTTGCGAATACAAATAGTAATGACATGGTGAACGGGGAAAGTACATCAAGAACGAGTCATTACATAGGTGTCACTTTTTTATTTACGTAGCTTTGACTGCTCTTTAATTGCGGTAATATGAAATTTCTTCCTGTTAGTATGACACACTTGCACAAAATAAACATACTCAAGAAATTCAAGTCAAAGAAGTCTTAAAGTTGGGGCAACAGTAAAATCAGAGTTGCAGTCTGTTATTACGCCATCAGTCTTGAGAGATTTTCACAATGCTATGTGCACAATCCTGGTTGGTGAAAATCGATAGTTTACAGGCGGGCCTGATACAGTGGCTTTATAATTTCAACATTGTAAAAGTAATTTTTGTTCCAGTGTAAATCTCTAACACTTTCCACTACTTTTAATGATAAACTGATTTATGTTTTCAGGTTCAGTCAGAAAATTATTTCCTTCAACAACCGAAGTACAGTTTAAAATCGATATAGGACACTGGCTTCAACAGTCAAAAAACAGAAGTCAAACCCCATGGTAAGACTACACTAAATTACAATCGGTGATGACTCTTTATTTTGTTGTTCCCTAGGTGAAATAATACTGCAAGGCCTACTGGTACTTCTTACTTTTATTGTTATTTGTAATGTGGCTGAAATCTCGTAAAAGGAAATATTAAAATATGACAAGGAGAACATTTTTTGTTCTTTTACATTTCAGTTCCACTGAACTGGTAATTTCTTAAATTCATTTCGATTTCATCTTTTATTTCATTTTGATTCAGTTTTACTCACCAAAAAAATAATTGTGGATAGAATAAAACATCTACATTTTTCTAAACAGTAGTTTCCATAGCTTACAGTATGAGGTGTATATGATTTCAAGTAATTGTTTCTTTATAATTCAGATTAAGTGGCCCTGAAACTGTTAGAAATAGTGATGTGTGGCTTCTTCATGAAGTCATCGCAAAATTACCCAAATGTCATCTTTACTTTAAAAATTTCAAACAAAAAGTTATTTCAAATTACTTTAAGAACTCTTTGGAATGAAGTCACCAGAAGCAGCTGCTTACTCAGTGACGTTTATACTAGTTAATGATTCTTACTACATCATCAGTGAGTTTGAAGTTATTTTGCTAATCTGGGGCATAAATTATATTTAGGTTGATCAGTTTCAACTTTTTACATTTTTTTTATGTTTAGGTATGGCTAACATTTTCTTTTACCTGTTACAGGATCATTATACTGGCAGAAGTCAACAATATTTGATCCTGCTCTGGTCTGTGTTCTGGGGCCGGAGGGGTTTCAGAATAATTAAATTTTAAAATAAAACAATTTTAAACATTTTGAAAATAAAAAATTTTAAACATACATGTCTTGATAATTTTTTTCACACCATTTCCATTCTGATATTTATTTAATTAATTAGGTTCAATAAATTCAGATTAATAATTATATAGCTTAAAACAAGCTGTAAATACCAGGCTGTATTCCACGTGTGTAGATACAGCTGGAGCCAAACTTGATAAGTCAAGCTTGAAATATAGCTTGAACTCTGTCAACTTTGATGTTTGGTTCAAGCTTGAATCCAACTAACAGGCCTGAATATTCCAGCTTTGATCAAGCTTATATACTTGAACTTTACATCTGGAAACAAGTTTGAAACTGGCTTACTGTGCTATCTGGGTCCCGAGTCCATTATGCCACTTCCCTTCCACCTAATTTCCTGGAGATCCAATAGTTTTATACCGTAGTTGTTTACTTGCATTAGCAGCTGCCATAGGGCCCCAGCTTGGTATAGGCTGCGCACATTCCATGTTCCTATGTACGTACCTCTTATCCTTTTTTTGTTTACTGGGTTCGTCATTAAAATATCTGTCTGACTTATTCCTTTGTTAGCATTCGCAACAAGTGTTTTTTACAGGGAAAGATTGTTAATCTTCTGCTCAAGCATTTGAGGGATTTCCTCTTACAGCTCACCGGGTAGCTGGTTCCATTTTCAGGGGAAGATCCTTAGCCTTTGTAGATCCCTCTACTGACTGCAGGGCAGCAGTTGTTGGTTGGGGGCTCCTCAGCCTATCTTCCAAGCCACTGGCCCTCATACCTGCTGGTTTTGGTTCGCCCCAGGTATTTTATTTCCCTGGTACCCTCCATATCTGCAGGGCATTTCCCTATCCACCACTTAGGGTGGCACCCAATGGAGGACCAGCAACCCCACACAGGAATTGTTGTTTACTGGATTTTCATAAAATGCAATCAAAGATTTACATCTTTGAGTAACTGAACAGTGGTGCGAGGTCACTTTAGAAAGGACTTTTGTATACCGAAATAACTTCTCTTGTATTTCCTTGATTAGGTAGCCTAAATATGGGGTTCTCCTTTAGTAACAATGTTTTAACTAACGATCTACAGCCACATCTACATTTATACTCTGCAAACCACTGTGAGGTGTATGGCAGAGGATACATCCCATTGTACTAGTTATTAGTGTTTCTTCCTGTTCCATTCATGGAGTGTGTGAAGAATGACTGTTTGAATGCCTCTGTGCATGCAGCAATTATTCTAATCTTATCCTCACAATACCTATGTGAGCGATATGTAGGGGGTTGTAGTATATTCCTGGAGTCATCATTTAAAGCCAGTTCTTAAAATATTGTTAACAAACTTTCTCATGACAGTTTATGTCTATCCTCTAGAGACCTCCAACTCAGTTCCTTCAGTATCTCCGTGATACTCTCCCACGGATTAAACAAACCTGTGACCATTCATGCTGCCCTTCTCTGTATACTTTCAACGTCCTATTTTACTCCTGTCTGGTGCAGGTCCCACACACTTGGGCAGTATTCTAGAACTGATTGCCACAAGTGATTTGTAAGCAATCTCCTTTGTACAATGATTGCATTTCCCCAGTATTCTACGAATAAACCAAAGTCTACCACCTGCTGTACCCACAACAACCTATGTGATCATTCCATTTCATATCCCTACAAATTGTTTCACCCAGGTAATTGTACGAGTTTGCCTATTCCAACAGTCACCCATTGATATTATATCAATGGATACTATATTTTTTCGTTCTGTGAAGTGCAAAATTTTACATTTCTGAACACTTAGAGCAACTTGCCAAACTCTGCACCATGTTGAAATCTTATAAAGATCTGACTGACTCTTTATGCAGCTTGTCTCAGATAGTACTTCACTATTGATAACTGCATCATCTACAAAGAGCTTGATTTTTACTATTAATATTGTCTGCAAGATCATTAATATACAATATGAACAGCAAGAATCCCAACACACTTCCGTGGTGCTAACCCGAAGTTGCTTCTACATCTGATGGTGATTCTCCATTCAAGAAAACATGCTGTGTCCTCCCTACCAAAAAGTCCTCAATCCAATCACAAATTTCACTTCATACAGCCTGTGATCATACTTTTGACAATAAGCATAGATGTGATAGTGAGCCAAATGCTTTTTGGAAATCAAGATATACAGCATCTACCTGACTGCCTTGATCTGAAGCTTTCAGTATAACATGTGAGAAAGTGCAAGTTGGGTTTCCTATTATCGATGTTTTTGAAATCCATGTTGGTTGGGATTGAGGAGGTCATTATGTTTGAGCTCTGAATGTGTGCTAAGATTCTACAACAAATTAATGTCAAGGACATTGGATGGTAGTTTTGTGGCTCACTTTTACTACCCTTCTTGTAGACAGATGTGAAATGTGCCTTTTCACAAGAACTGGGTATTAGAATAGAGGCTAACTCAGCCACAAATTCAGTATAGTTAAACTGAGAGAGATTCCATCAGGTCCTGGAGTTTTGTTCAATTTTAACGATTTCAGCTGTTTCTCAACACCACTGAGAGTAATACTTATTTCATTCATCTTTTCAGTGGTGTGAGGATTAAATTGGGGTAATTCTCCTGGGTTTTCCTTTGTAAAGGAACATTTGAAAATGGAGTTAGGCATTTCAGCTTTTGCTTTGCTATCTTCAATTTCAGTTTCTGTCTCATTCATTGGGGACTAAACAGTAACTTTGGTGCCATGAACAGCCTTTACATATGACCAGAATTTCTTTGGATTTTGTGAAAGATCATTTGACAATGTTCTGCTGAGGTATTCACTCAAGTCATGACACATTGCTTTTTTGACAGCCAGATGCATTTCATTAAGTATCTTTGTATCTATAGTTCTACAGTTCGATTTACATCTACTGTGCAGTAACCTCTGTTTCCTTAGAAGTTTCTTTACAGTGACTGGACACCACTAAGAGTCTCTCTCATTATGAACTGTATTACTGTGTACATATCTATCCAGTCCATGGTCAACTATTCTTTTAAACTTAAGCCATACTTCCTCTACATGCTCCTATCCTGTTTTGAACGTGTCAAGTTCCTCACTGAGATGTGAAACTACTGATTTTTTATCTAGTTTACTGAACATATATCTTTCTGCTTGTTTCAGTTGTCCTTTGTACTTTGGTTATTATTGTTGCCACAACTGCGACACAGTTACTGACACCAGTTTCAATATGGACATCTCTGAAAGAGGGTAGGCCTATTTGATGCCATTAATCCAATATACTTCCGTCATGAGTGAGGCTCCTAACTATCCGATCAATGCAGTTTTCAGAGAAGGTTGGTTGGTTGGTTAGTTTGGGGGATTAAAGGGACCAGACTGCTATGGTCATCAGTCCCTTTTTCCAAAACTTAAAAACACCCACAGAGAATAAAAGCGAACAAGGAAAAGATGACAGACGACAAAGGACAAGAAAGACTTAGACAGAGACCAGAAAAAAAGGAATTAAAATCACACAGAGTGTGACAGTGGTTGGCCGACCATAGAGACAAAAAAGGAAAAACCAACCACCAAGAAACACAGTAAAAACTCAGACTAAAACCGTAGGCTAAATGCCAGACTCAACACAAAAAAGGACAAACACTTAGATTAAATGATAAAAGCACCCTGCCCGAATAAAACGCAAAACGAAGCCTGTCATGGCAGTGTCACCTGTTAAAAGGGCAGGGAGCGTATCAGGCAGCGCAAATGTCTGCCTGACCACAGCTAAAAGGGGACGGGCCAACAAAATGTGGGCCACTGTGAAAGCCGCCCTGCAGTGACATAGAGGAGGGTCCTCCCGATGCAGTAAATAACTGTGCGTCAGCCGGGTGTGGCCAGTGAGGAGCCGACAAAGGACAACTGAGTCCCTGTGATTGGCTCGCATGCATGACTGCCACACAGTCGTCGTCTCCTTGATAGCATGGAGTTTATTGGGTGTGGTCAGATTGCGCCATTCAGCGTCCCATAGCGCAAAAACTTTGTGGCGTAAGAAGGCTCACAAATCAGTCTCCGGGAGGCCAACGTCCAGAGATGGTTTACTGGTGGTCTCTTTCACCAGTCGGTCAACATTTTCATTGCCGGGTATCCCAACATGGCCTGGGGTCCACACAAAGACCACAGAGTGGCCGCAACAGGAAAGAGCATGGAGGGACTCCTGGACAGCCATCACCAGACGAAAGCGAGGGAAGCACTGGTCGATAGCTTGTAAACTGCTCAGGGAGTCGCTACAGATAACGAAGGACTCACCTGAGCAGGAGCGGATACACTCTAGGGCACGAAAGATGGCGACCAGCTCAGCAGTGAAAACGCTGCAGCCAGCCGGCAAGGATCATTGTTCGTAATGGTCCACTATAGTTAGAGCATAACCGACACAACCAGCAATCATCGAACCGTCAGTGTAAACTACGCCAGAGCCCTGATACGTGGCTAGGATGGAATAAAAGTGGTGGTGGAAGGCCTCCGGAGGGACCGAGTCCTTCGGATCCTGTGCCAATTCGAGTTGAAGGCAAGGGCGAGGCACACACCACGGGGGTGTATGCAGAGGGACCCGGAAAGGAGGTGGAACAGGGAAAACCCCAAGCCCGAAGGATCATACAACCCAACCGGGGCCGACGTTGTGGGAGATGGACGACTGACTGCGGGAACAGGAGATGATAATTTGGATGCCCGGGCAAGCTACAAACATGGGCAGCATAAGCAGCCAGTAAATGTTGGCACCGTAACCGCAGTGGAGGGACACCTGCCTCCACAAGTATGCTGTCCACAGGGCTGGTCCGGAAGGCACCAGTGGCAAGTCGTATCCCGCTGTGAAGGATTGGGTCCAGCACCCGCAACGCAGATGGGGATGCTGAGCTATAAACCAGGCTCCCATAATCCAGATGGGACTGGATTAACACCTGGTAGAGCCGTAAGAGGGTAGATCGGTCAGCGCCCCAGCTGGTGTGGCTCAAGCATCGCAGAGCATTTAGATGCCGCCAACACATCTGTTTAAACTGCCGAATATGAGGCAGCCAAGTCAACCGAGCATCAAAAACTACACTCGAATAACTGTGACTCCACGACAGCAAGAAGTTCACAATCAAGGTAAAGCCGCGGCTCCGGATGAACAGAAATGCATAACGCAGGTCTTGGCAGCCGAAAACTGGAAGCCATGCGCTACAGCCCAAGACTGCGCCTTGCAGATAGCAGCGGCAATGCCAATGGAGCTATAGTAGAGGCAGAAGCCGTCAGCATACAACGAAGCGGAGACAGACGTTCCCACCGCCGCAGCGAGCCCGTTAATCGCAATTAAAAACAGGACACTTAAGACTGATCCCTGTGGTACCCCGTTCTCCTGAACTTGGGAGGAACTATGGGAGGCCGCGACTTGCACGCGGAAGGTACGATGCGCCAGAAAATTCCGTATGAAAATCGGCAGCGGACCCCGAAGACCCCAATCATGAAGTGTAGAGAGGATGTGACGGCGCCACGTCACATCGTACGCCTTCCACATGTCAAAAAAGACAGCGATAAGGTGCTGGCGGTGGGCAAAGGCCATACGGATGGTAGACTCCAGGCTCACCAGATTGTCTGCGGCAGAGTGGCCTTTACGGAACCCACCCTGAGAGGGAGCCAGGTGGCCCCGAGACTAGTACCCAACTCAATCGCCAGCTCATCATCCGTTCGAGCAACTTGCAAAGAACGTTGGTGAGGCTAATGGGGCAGTAGCTGTCCACCTCCAAAGAGTTCATGCCAGGCTTCAAAACGGGGATAACAATGCTTTCCCACCATTGCGATGGAAACTCATCCTTGACCCAGAGACGGTTGTAAAGGTCAAGGAGGCGTCGCTGGTAGTCGACTGAAAGGTGTTTCGGCATCTGACAGTGGATGCGATCTGGCCCAGGAGTGGTATCAGGGCAAACGGCTAGGGCACTGTGAAATTCCCACTCACTGAATGGAACATTGTAGGATTCAGGATGGTGGGTGCGAAACGAAAGGCTCCGATGTTCCATTCGCTCTTTAATGGAGCGGAAGGCCAGTGGGTAATTTGCAGAAGCGGAACTCTAGAGCAAAATGCTCTGCAAAGCATTGGCAATTATGTTGGAGTCAGTACAAACTGCTCCATTCAGTGAGAGCACAGGAATGCTGACAGGGGTCCGATAGCCATAGAGGCGTCGAATCTTGGCCCAGACCCTCGATGGAGAGACATGGAGGCCAATGGTGGACACATACCACTCCCAGCACTCCTGCTTGTGTTGGCAAATGATGCGGCGGGCCCACGCACGGAGCCGTTTAAAGGCGACGAGGTTTTCTAAAGATGAGTGCCGCTTGTGACGCTGGAGCGCCCGGCGGCGATCTTTAATCACCTCGGCGATTGCAGGCGACCACCAAGGCACAGTCCTCCACTGAGGGGACCCAGAAGAACTGGGAATGGCAGATTCTGTGGCAGTTACGATGCCGGTGGTGACCGAGTGAACCACCGCATCAACGGCTTCATTAGAAAGAGGCGCAATAGCGGCCATGGAGGAGAACAAGTCCCAGTCAGCCTTATTCATAGCCTATCTGCAAGGGCGCCCAGAAGAGTGACGCTGTGGTAGTGACAGAAAGATCGGAAAGTGGTCACTACCATACAGGTCGTCATGCACACTCCATTGGACAGAAGGTAAGAGGCTAGGGCTGCAGATCAAAAGGTCGATGGTGGAGTACGTGCCGTGGGCCACACTGAAATGTGTGGAGGCACCATCATTTAAAATGGAAAGGTCGAGCTGTGTCAATATATTCTCAATGGTGGCACCTCGACCTGTTGCCACCGACCCACCCCACAGAGGGTTATGGGCTTGAAGTCACCCAGTAACAAGAAAGGTGGCGGCAATTGGGCTATCAGCGCAGCCAGGACATGCTGTGGGACATCACCATCCGGTGGAAGATACAGACTGCAGACGTAACAGCCTGTGGCGTCCACACCTGAACAGCGACAGCCTCTAAAGGTGTTTGTAGAGGGACAGACTCGCTGTGAAGAGAGTGAAGGACATAGATGCAGACGCCACCAGATACCCTTTCATAAGTTGCCCGGGTCTTATAATAACCCCGACAGCCACGGAGGGCGGGGGTTCGCATAGCTGGAAACCAAGTTTCCTGAAGAGCAATGCAGAAGAACAGGTGAAGGCTGATAAGTTGTTGGAGCTCAGCTAGTTGGTGGAAGAAACCGCTGCAGTTCTACTGGAGGATGGTATTGTCCATGGCTGAGGAAGGCGTGAAGGGACTGGGGAGGCAGACTACGCCACTGGATCACCTGCTACCTCCGATGGAGCACCTGTGCAAGTGCTATCCATTGCATCTGAGGGATCGGCGAGATCGAGGTCCTCAGCGGACACAAGAATCTCCACCTCATCCTCAGACACAGAGCTTGTAGGTAGCAGTGGAGTAGGTGCCACCGCAGGTGCCTTGGTCTTACGGGTCTTCAATGTCGTTTTCTCTCACTGTTCCTTTGGTTGCCGTTGCTGAGAGGGCTTATTGGAGTCAGTCTTCGGGACCGAAGACGATCGCAAAGCTCAACAACCAGCAACCTGTGGCTTCTTCAGCCACTGGTTGGTGTCTGCTGTGCCGCTGGTAGGAACCTGCGAAGGGAGTGACCCAAGGGATCCCTTCCGAGCGAGAGAAGCCGAAGAAGACTTACGCTTCTCCGGCTTAGAAGTGGGGACTGGTGTCCCCGGTGGTTGAGGGGGTGCTGCTCCCGAGGTAGGCGGTGTGGGAGCAACAGCGAGAGAAGTGGCCCCCACCGTCAAGGGGGCAGGTGAGTTCCTCTGACTCTGAGAGCTAACTGTATGTGCTGCAGCTGATGGAGCTGGAGCAGGAGTGACAGTGGAGGCATAAGATGACATCATGCGCACGGGATGTAGCCGTTCAAGTTTCCGCTTAGCCTCAGTGTAGGTCAGTCAGTCCAGGGTCTTATATTCCATGATTTTGTGTTCTGGTGAGCAAGGTGAATGAGGCTCTCCACAGTTGACACAGATGGGAGGCGGGGCACATGGAGTATCGGGATGAGATGGGCATCCGCAATCTCGACATGTGAGGCTGGAAGTACAGCGGGAAGACATATGGCCGAACTTCCAGCACTTAAAGCACCGCATCGGGAGAGGGATATAGGGCTTGACGTCACAACGGTAGACCATCACCTTGATCTTATCTGGTAATGTATCACCCTCGAAGGCCAAGATGAAGGCACCGGTAGCAACCTCATTGTCCCTCGGATCCCGATGAACGCACCAGACGAAATGAACACCTCTACGCTCTAAGTTGGTGCGCAGCTCGTCATCAGATGGCAAAAGTAGGTCCCTATGGAAAATAATACCCTGGACCACATTTAAATTCTTATGTGGTGTGATGGTAACGTTAACATCCCCCAACTTGTCACAAGCAAGTAAGCTGCGTGACTGGGCAGAGGATGCCGTTTTTATCAAAACTGACACATAGCGCATTTTGGATAAGCCCTCCACCTCCCAAAACTTGTCCTCTAAATGCTCTACAAAGAACTGAGGCTTCACGGATACAAAGGATTCCCCATCAGCTCTGGTAAAGACGAGATACCTGGGCAAATACATGTCACTGTCATTCATTGCCTTTCGTTCCTCCCATGGTGTGGCCAGGGATGGGAACGATTTGGGGTCATAAACGTTAGCTTTAAAATGAGCCCTCGAATGCTTAGAGAGCACTGGTGGCTGGCCACCAGCAAGAGATGATGTGCCACGCTTCATTGCGTGTCATCCACCCTGATGCCACCTACTCCGACCAAGGGCCCTCCCCATGGGCGCCACCCAGCCGTAACAAGGGCCACCTGGCAGGATGGCCATTTCTGGGAGTCCTGATGCCCCAGGGAGATGGGCATCTACTCCTTGGCATACATGGGGAGTAAATGGCACAGGCATCAGTAGAGCGATCCCTGTGTTGTCAAGGGGCTACAACCAACAGGGTTCATGGGGGCCCCACCACAACGGACTGGCTACCATGCTGGATCTTAGGTGCAAAAATGTCCAAGGTAGTCGTCACAGCAAAAAGCAAAACTGCACAATGCAGCGTGATAATTGCACCCAGGGACGTATCCTCACCCAAGAGATGGAAAACGAGCAGGACAGCATTGCAATGACGAGAAAGCCGGGTAAAGTTCTCAATGCACGACGGATACAGTGCACCATGTAAGGCGCCCTTCCTCAATTGGCTCACTCTTCTGAAGAATTTAGATAGACTGAGGTCAAACCCAAGAGGGGACCATCACATAAGGCCGAAACGTTTGAGACTCCTTTTAGTCGCCTCTTATGACAGGCAGAAATACCACGGGCCTATTCTTACACCCGAACCCGCATGGGGTTCAGAGAAGGCATTTAGTAAAGTTTCACGGGATGTCTTATCATGCCCACCACAGAAAAAACTTTAATTTTCCCAGTTTATTCTTGGATGATTAAAGTCTCCACTGATACTTACAGTATAATTGGGGAACTTAAATACAAGTTAACTGGGGGTTTCTCTAAAGTTTTGGTTACATCAGGAGATGAGTCTAGTGGGTGATAGAAGGATCTAATTATCGTTTCATGCCCACCCCCCTTGATACTCAGTCTTGCCTCACATGCATCTTCAATTTCTATCTTGGTTGACTCGAGTTTCTTGCCTACTGTGACAGATATAGTACCTACATTTCCATTTGCCTATCCTTTCAATATACACTCATTTTTCCCAAAAATCTCATTGCTGTCAATTTCAGGTTTCAATCAGCTTTATATACCTAGTATTATATGAGCTTCACCGCTTCTCAGGAGTAGTTCAAACTCTGGAAATTTGTCCCAAATGCTTCAACAATTAGCCAGTAGGTACTGTCACCTGTCGGAGGCATTTTTTTAGATCTTACACCGATACTGCTGAGTTTCCTGCAGTTATCATGAAAATGAAATGTTGTGAACTAGGGCCTCCAGTAGGGTAGACCTGTAGCCTGGTGCAAGTCTTTGAAGTTGACACCACTTCGGCGACTTGCGTGCCGATGTGGATGATATGATGATGATGACAACACAACACCCAGCCCCTCAGCAGAGAAAATCTCCCACCCATCCAGCCAAGAATCAAACCCAGGCCCCTTGGCATGGCATTCTGTCACATTGATCACTCACCTATCGAGACAGACACAGTTATCATTATCAGGTTTGAATGGACAGTAGTCTAATCTAAAAAGACCTTGTGTGTAATCCACACACAGTCAGCTACCTGAGTAGCAACTTCTGATGTGTAGTGCACACTTGACACATTTAGGGGGACCCTATAGTTCTCAATCCTATGGCTCAAGTCCAGGAAGTCACAGCCTAGCAGCAAACGAAATATCTTAACAGTGGTATAGCTTGTTAACACCAGTCATTAGATATTTCTTGAACAATAATGGAATCCTCTTGTAACAAAGCAGGTGGATCCTTTCCATCTGTTATGTTTTTCTCCCCCCCCCCCCACCACACACACACACACACACACACACACACACACACACACACACACATTCATGTACAGCAGAAATGCTTATGAGGTCAGGATACAGTATTAAAATAGTAAGTTAAAATATGGTGTGGGATGAGGTTACATAGAAAGAGATGCTAGTGTGAAATTCAATATGTTCCACAGAAATTGTGTGTTAAAATTTGAAAGTAGCTCCCTAAACATTTATAAATAAGAAACTACAAGTAAGTTGTGGATACGTAAAGGGATTAAAATCTCATGTAAGAGGAAAAGGGAAATTTATGTGAATGCTGGAACAAGTCAGAACATAGATCCAATGTCAGTTGCATTCTACAAAAAATACTGTAACATCTTAAAGAAAGTTATTAAAATGTCCAGAAATATGCACACCTTTACAAATTAATAATGAGGACAATGATATTAAAACTACATGGCCCTCTGCTGTCGCCTGTTCACATCTCAACAGCAGCAAGTTACACATTTAGCTTTCCCTGTGTTTTCCTAGAAGTACATTTCTTAAATTTTCTGTGCATTTTTCTATTTAAGAGGTTTCATCTCTCATTTTTAACTGTAAGTGTAAATTCAGGCAGTCTGTAGAGCAGTTTTCATTTGTTCTGAGCAGTCAGCTACATAGCTCATTAAGACATCAGCATCCATTGGTGACATGCCAGGTGGGTAGCATGTTGTATATCTAGGTTTCCATCTGCTTTCATGGTTCACTTCTTCAGTTAGTCTTGCTAGGATGGGTATGACTTGTGCATGCTGTATGAGATGTACGAGGAACTGGCTGGACTTCGCAAGCAACTGAAAACGTTCTTGGCTATGATCAGCTGCCTTCAGGCTACTGCCTCAGGTTGTAGTGGCAGCATTACATGGGACGCAAACCAATGTTAAGCATATTGCTCTGTAATTTTGCGGGTCCATTCTTTTATCCTTCTTACATACAAGAGTAACCTGCACTCTTTCCCAATCACTTGGGGCTTTGTTTTGGTCGAGAGATTCACGATAAATGCTAGCTAAGTGAGGGGCCAATGCCATAGAGTACGATATTGGGATTCCATCTACATCTACATCTATACTCCGCAAGCCACCCAACGGTGTGTGGCGGAGGGCACTTTACGTGCCACTGTCATTACCTCCCTTTCCTGTTCCAGTCGCGTATGGTTCGCGGGAAGAACGACTGTCTGAAAGCCTCCGTGCGCGCTCTAATCTCTCTAATTTTACATTCGTGATCTCCTCGGGAGGTATAAGTAGGGGGAAGCAATATATTCGATACCTCATCCAGAAACGCACCCTCTCGAAACCTGGCGAGCAAGCTACACCGCGATGCAGAGCGCCTCTCTTGCAGAGTCTGCCACTTGAGTTTATTAAACATCTCCGTAACGCTATCACGATTACCAAATAACCCGGTGACGAAACGCGCCGCTCTTCTTTGGATCTTCTCTATCTCCTCCGTCAACCCGACCTGGTACGGATCCCACACTGATGAGCAATACTCAAGTATAGGTCGAACGAGTGTTTTGTAAGCCACCTCCTTTGTTGATGGACTACATTTTCTAAGCACTCTCCCAATGAATCTCAACCTGGTACCCGCCTTACCAACAATTAATTTTATATGATCATTCCACTTCAAATCGTTCCGTACGCATACTCCCAGATATTTTACAGAAGTAACTGCTACCAGTGTTTGTTCCGCTATCATATAATCATACAATAAAGGATCCTTCTTTCTATGTATTCGCAATACATTACATTTGTCTATGTTAAGGGTCAGTTGCCACTCCCTGCACCAAGTGCCTATCCGCTGCAGATCTTCCTGTATTTCACTACAATTTTCTAATGCAGCAACTTCTCTGTATACTACAGCATCATCCGCGAAAAGCCGCATGGAACTTCCGACACTATCTACTAAGTCATTTATATATATTGTGAAAAGCAATGGTCCCATAACACTCCCCTGTGGCACGCCAGAGGTTACTTTAACGTCTGTAGACGTCTCTCCATTGAGAACAACATGCTGTGTTCTGTTTGCTAAAAACTCTTCAATCCAGCCACACAGCTGGTCTGATATTCCGTAGGCTCTTACTTTGTTTATGAGGCGACAGTGCGGAACTGTATCGAACGCCTTCCGGAAGTCAAGAAAAATTGCATCTACCTGGGAGCCTGTATCTAATATTTTCTGGGTCTCATGAACAAATAAGGCGAGTTGGGTCTCACACGATCGCTGTTTCCGGAATCCATGTTGATTCCTACATAGTAGATTCTGGGTTTCCATAAATGACATGATACGCGAGCAAAAAACATGTTCTAAAATTCTACAAGAGATCGACGTAAGAGATATAGGTCTATAGTTTTGCGCATCTGCCCGACGACCCTTCTTGAAGACTGGGACTATTTGTGCTCTTTTCCAATCATTTGGAACCCTCCGTTCCTCTAGAGACTTGCGGTACACGGCTGTTAGAAGGGGGGCAAGTTCTTTCGCGTACTCTGTGTAGAATCGAATTGGTATCCCGTCAGGTCCAGTGGACTTTCCTCTATTGAGTGATTCCAGTTGCTTTTCTATTCCTTGGACACTTATTTCGATGTCAGCCATTTTTTCGTTTGTGCGAGGATTTAGAGAAGGAACTGCAGTGCGGTCTTCCTCTGTGAAACAGCTTTGGAAAAAGGTGTTTAGTATTTCAGCTTTACGCGTGTCATCCTCTGTTTCAATGCCATCATCATCCCGGAGTGTCTGGATATGCTGTTTCGAGCCACTTACTGATTTAACGTAAGACCAGAACTTCCTAGGATTTTCTGTCAAGTCGGTACATAGAATTTTACTTTCGAATTCAATGAACGCTTCACGCATAGCCCTCCTTACGCTAACTTTGACATCGTTTAGCTTCTGTTTGTCTGAGAGGTTTTGGCTGCGTTTAAACTTGGAGTGGAGCTCTCTTTGCTTTCGCAGTAGTTTCCTAACTTTGTTGTTGTACCACGGTGGGTTTTTCCCGTCCCTCACAGTTTTACTCGGCACGTACCTGTCTAAAACGCATTTTACGATTGCCTTGAACTTTTTCCATAAACACTCAACATTGTCAGTGTCAGAGCAGAAATTTTCGTTTTGATCTGTTAGGTAGTCTGAAATCTGCCTTCTATTACTCTTGCTAAACAGATAAACCTTCCTCCCTTTTTTTATATTCCTATTAACTTCCATATTCAGGGATGCTGCAACGGCCTTATGATCACTGATTCCCTGTTCTGTACATACAGAGTCGAAAAGTTCGGGTCTGTTTGTTATCAGTAGGTCCAAGATGTTATCTCCACGAGTCGGTTCTCTGTTTAATTGCTCGAGGTAATTTTCGGATAGTGCACTCAGTATAATGTCACTCGATGCTCTGTCCCTACCACCCGTCCTAAACATCTGAGTGTCCCAGTCTATATCTGGTAAATTGAAATCTCCACCTAAGACTATAACATGCTGAGAAAATTTATGTGAAATGTATTCCAAATTTTCTCTCAGTTGTTCTGCCACTAATGCTGCAGAGTCGGGAGGTCGGTAAAAGGAGCCAATTATTAACCTAGTTCAGTTGTTTAGTGTAACCTCCACCCATAATAATTCACAGGAACTATCCACTTCTACTTCACTACAGGATAAACTACTACTAACAGCGACGAACACTCCACCACCGGTTGCATGCAATCTATCCTTTCTAAACACCGTCTGTACCTTTGTAAAAATTTCGGCAGAATTTATCTCTGGCTTCAGCCAGCTTTCTGTACCTATAACGATTTCAGCTTCGGTGCTTTCTATCAGCGCTTGAAGTTCCGGTACTTTACCAACGCAGCTTCGACAGTTGACAATTACAATACCAATTGCTGCTTGGTCCCCGCATGTCCTGACTTTGCCCCGCACCTGTTGAGGCTGTTGCCCTTTCTGTACTCGCCCAAGGCCATCTAACCTAAAAAACCGCCCAGCCCACGCCACACAACCCCTGCTACCCGTGTAGCCGCTTGTTGCGTGTAGTGGACTCCTGACCTATCCAGCGGAACCCGAAACCCCACCACCCTATGGCGCAAGTCGAGGAATCTGCAGCCCACACGGTCGCAGAACCGTCTCAGCCTCTGATTCAGACCCTCCACTCGGCTCTGTACCAAAGGTCCGCAGTCAGTCCTGTCGACGATGCTGCAGATGGTGAGCTCTGCTTTCATCCCGCTAGCGAGACTGGCAGTCTTCACCAAATCAGATAGCCGCCGGAAGCCAGAGAGGATTTCCTCCGATCCATAGCGACACACATCATTGGTGCCGACATGAGCGACCACCTGCAGATGGGTGCACCCTGTACCCTTCATGGCATCCGGAAGGACCCTTTCCACATCTGGAATGACTCCCCCCGGTATGCACACGGAGTGCACATTGGTTTTCTTCCCCTCTCTTGCTGCCATTTCCCTAAGGGGCCCCATTACGCGCCTGACGTTGGAGCTCCCAACTACCAGTAAGCCCACCCTCTGCGACTGCCCGGATCTTGCAGACTGGTGGCTTTGTTTTCAGCTGTTTCACTTGTGTCTCTACATAAGGGGCGCTTACCCTAGTTTGTCCCTACAGGACACAGTGCGATGGTCAATCGGTGGTATGTTTCTATGATTCTCGTACATGAAACATTGAAATTTGAAACTTCTGCTTTCGTTTCGCTATCTTCTCCTGCCACACCAGACCAGTCAAGAAGTAACTAGATGAAAGCCTTAGACCCACTTAGTGATTTTACATAGGACCAATATTTCTATGGTTCTCAGCCAGATCTTTTGCTAAGGTGTGATGGTGGTGGTAGTTGTATGGTTCACACATACATCTTTCTACAGATGCTTTGAATACCTGCGAGCCTCTGCCTGTCATCATTTGCATGTTCTACTTTGAACCAAAAGAGTTACAGCCTCTGCTTCTTCGGCACTTTCTGAAATTTGTTGTTAAACTGCAGTGGGTCTTCTCTGTCCTTAATTTAGTTACCCGGAGCACAATTTACAATCTATTTAAACTTTGCCCATAATTCCTCCATGCCCATCATACAGCAGCTAAATGTCAGTTGATTAAGTGAGATGCTAACAACTGCTTGTCTGTTCTGTCTAGCAGAAAAAATCTTTCCTAGCCTTCTCCATTGATTTACTGAACTTATCCACAGTCGCTATGATATCATTATCCCTAATCCCCATCTCTATACTGCCACCATCGATAAGGTCCGACTTTTTTGTAGCTTCCATTGCATGTGGACTGCCAAACTAGCTGCTCAAGACAGGTTTCAGAAAACGTGTTCAAAAGTACTTCGCAAGATTGTCCTTCTGTCCCTGTTGCAGTGAATCCATGAATGTCCCAGTCTATACTCGGTAGGTTAGTCACTTGCAACTCATATTGCATGATGTATTTATGCAATAATGACTAGATTTTCTGTAAATTGGTCACACTGCAGTCAGGTGACTGACAAAAACATCCAATAATTTAACTTGGCTTCACCTAAACCTGTTACGCACAACCATATAACTTCACTGTCACAGTCAATATTGAATTGAATAGAGACAATACTTTTGTCAATTGCAATTAACAGTCCCCCCCCCCCCCCCCCACCACCACCACCACCACCACCACCACCACCACCACCACCACCACCACCAACGGTGTCTAATCTGTCTTTTTGTTGTACATTTTATGACCCGCTAAATATTTCAGAGCTTTCCACTTCAGGTTTCAGCCTGCTCGAGATCCCTAGAGTAATCTGAGTGCAAGAACTTTCCTGGAGGGCAGTAAAATTCGGAACTTGGTTATGAATACTTCTGACAATTTACTGATAAAATTTTGACAGTTTTTGTGTCTATACTCTGAATGCGGACTGATTTTGCTACCTGTGTGTCGTGATGTTCATCAGAGCATCTTTACTGACTAGCCTAAAAAAACTGCACCTTGTACCATGCGTGCATCATAGCTGCAGGCAATGCTTCCTCCAAATCTTGGATGAGGGATGAGCTGCCCCCCCCCCCTCCCAGCATATGTATGTAGTGCACATTGGCTTTCTTTCCAGCCCTGAATGCTATCTTTGTAAGGCGCTTCTTAATGTGCCCAATGTTCAAGTTTCCGATAACTAGCAAAGCCCTGTCCACATGTGCCTGCTCAGACCCCGCTGAAAGAACAGTGACCTGTTCCCTCATGGGTCAAACAACTGGGCCAGACTGATGGCCAGTCTCCACATTGGCCCTCTGCCTCAAGTGACGTGAAGATTTTACCACCTGCCACTCATCGTGCTGTGAGGGCAGATCCACCGCATTGGGTGCACTAGGAAGTGTCGCAGCAGCAAAGCCCTGGGCAAAACAAACATCTACTGTGTTGAACATATTGTGAGTTCAAATATAATAAATTTCCTAGAGACCAAAACGTTTACATCCACAAATCGGCATGGTTTTAGTGCGTATCACTTGTGTGAAGCTCAGCTTACCCTTTTCTCAGATGATATACTGGAAACCTCTGTGTCCGGCCATAGTGGCCAAAGATAGCGGTCATCTGTGAGAGTTGTGCTTGCATGAATGTGTGCGTGTTTTCTGCTTCAGAACATCTCAGACCATTGGTGTTGCCATGGACAGCCCTCTCTCGTGTGTTGTAGGACACCTGTTCATTGAGTACTTCAAGGACAGGTCATTGAAAGCTGCTAAACTAAAACTTCTTTGTTTCTTTTTGTATAGTGTAACATTTTTGTCATTTGGCCACATGGGCCCAAAAAACTACAGAAAACCTGATTACAGCCACGAAAACATTGAGTTGACCATGGAATTTGAAAAGGTTGCAAACTTTCTTTTCTCTATGTTCTAGTTCAGCATAGGCCCAACAGCTCGCTTGCCCACAGTGTATACCATAAACCAAAATGTACAGATTTGTATCTCCATGCCTACAGCTGCCATCATCGCTCACAGAACATGCTCAACACTATTATACAGGACATAATCCATCTCAGACAAACAAAATTTGACTGCAGAGCTGTGGCACCTGGAATCCACCTTTCACGAAAATGGATACAGAAACTGGCAGATTCAGACAGCTTTGCAATGCAAGAGCCCCAAGAACAACACGGAAGACAAAAACACAGAAGAAGAATGTAAGAAGACAGCTTTCACACTGTTTGGTGGAAGTACCGGCAGTTGTCATCAAAAACACCATGCAATGCAATTTTTTGCCCATTAGCCAAAATACCAGCTTCATTGGAGGCCAGTGAAAGACAACTTGGGTCTCAAAAAAACTAGGATGTATGTAAGTTCCATGTGAATGTGGAAAAAGCCTATATTGGACAAACAGTTCGCACAACTGAAGATCAGTGTATAGAATAAGAGCACTATAGCCCTTTACTAAGTTTGCAATAGCAAAATATTACATTGAAAATAGACATAAAATGCATCACCAGCAAACAAAAGGGCTGGCTACCATTGACAAATTTTGGGACTGCATTTTCAAAGAGGCAGTAGAAATATGTGTGGCTGATAATTTAATCAGCACAGACACTGGCTTCCAGGGGCTCAAAATCTGGGCTGACAGGTATAAATACAGTGAGCTTGCAACACGCTCTTCACCCCATCACCACCAAACAATGATCGCAGAATGGTTGTCTGCCGAAATATTAGGGACTTTCGACAATCAAATCAGGTAGTACACCTGAGAAGTTTGGAAGCAATTATTAAGTGGCTCTCTGATAATGGACTGTAATTTGATTTTGAGAAACACACTAAATTCAGATCTGCACAATGATTAGTCATATCAACAACTGATAACACATGAACCACTGCTGGTAAACAGGACACAATGTTACAAACTTTTGAGTGTAGAATGAAAAGTTGAACTAGAAGAAGCATATTACTGTTATGCTCAGTTACATTCAACTACTTTTGGTCTTTGTGTTATTGCCAGTCTTGAAAACAAAGGGATCAACCTCTAAACATAGTTTATACATTTCTGCTCAATAATGTCTCGTCGAATAATCTGGGTACTCGTCACTTAGAAAATACTGATTGCCTAAAGGCACAAAGCAAGAATATGTGGTGTTTACCCATGGTCATGTTGTAGATACCTCTTCTCTTCAAGAAGTTATGTATTTTAAGTGCAGCATCACAATAGATAAGTTTATTAATGAAATTCATCGAAAAATCCATCAAAATTTGAGGAGTATAGTGATGTCCACACCTACAACAACAGACTAGAAATTGCATGAAGTACTTTTCTATAATGGGAGTTAGTACAGTCTCCTAGGATGTTCCCTTTATGCTTCTGTACCCACTTTGATTAATCAGGAAGTGTTTCCATACTGAACCAATGCTTGTTTGAGAATGTAGCATTTACTCCACTTTTTGAAGGCAATGAACATGGCACATCTATTTAAATAACATTTCACTCAAGTTTTGTGTCATGTTTCTAAACATGAGGCCATCATTCTGTTTGATGTTAACACTACTACTTAAATAAGCCCAGCACATTTAACTTTTGTGTGTCCTACTACGTGTCTCTGTAGTGCTGACTATCCCCAGCCACCAACATAGCAGTGTTGCTCACTATTAGGGAACATATGGCCAATTTTGGAGTCTGACGGCAAACTAAATACAACTAATTGGGAAGAGTTGCACCTAAATGTTCATGATAAATTTGTTATGCACTGTTGTGCAAAGCCACTGTCCCAGGATGGCGAAGTGGTTAAAACATCTGCCCAATAAGTGGTGGACCTGGGTTCGAATCCCAATCTTGATACCGGTTTTCATTTGTTACTTCAATCTGCATATATAAATTTAATTATGTTAACAAGTCATGTGGCTATACGCAAAGACATTTTCCACCATCACTTTCTGTCTGGCCTGCAAGGTAACAAGGGATACTTGGAAGCGGAATGCAGCTACTTCTACTCACATCCCGCTATGACCAAAATCTATGGTTGGCTCTGTGGAGTAGCAAAAAAATTTAACACACATTTTTAAGCGAAAAGGGATAGATCCAAGAAAGCCTTCCAGCTTTCTAAATTTTTCATTGAGGATCTGATTACGGTAAGAATTTGGAACAGCAAGGATGCACTTTTCAAAACCGAGTTGATGACAAAATCCTAGTAGTATCCATTGAAAGTTATTTAGTGCAGAGACAAAAACAGTTCTTTAACACTTTTATATTGAAAGAGTTTTTTCTTTGCTTACCTTTTACTTATTGTGCGTAGTCTCCATCAAAATATTCTCCTCCACAATTGATACACTGCTCCCAGTGCCGTTTCCATTTCTGGGAGCAGTCTCGGTGTGCCTCTTGCTGGATCGAACAAAGCACAGTCTGCAAATTTTCTTTTATCTTGTCTATTGTTGCAAATCTTCATCCTACAAACAGTTTGGAAATACAAGTTCGCAGGGGCCATGTCTGGAGAGAACGGAGAATGAGGCAGCACACCGATTTCATTTTTTGTGCAATAGTCACCGACCAACGGGGATGAATGTGCACTACATTATCGTCGTGCCAGAGCCATGAACTGCCTTGCCACATTCGAGGTGGTTTGCTTCTCACATTTTCTCACAATCATCATTACATGCCCTAATAGTACCATCGATTAACAGTTTTTTCTTGAACATTTCTTGAATGTTTAGTTTTTTAAATTACTTATACCACATTTTCTTCTGGAAAATACACCACCATATTCTAGACTAAAAATACAGATTTCTAATTTTCAGTGGCAATGCTGTATGTAGATGAGATAACTGACCACGTTAAGTTTTGCGACAACTATTTGTGATTTATATAAGACTACCACTACCCCCCCCCCCCCCCCCCCCCCGAAGAGTAAAACGAGGATAATGGAATGTAGTCGAATTAAGTCAGGTGATGCTGAGGGAATTACATTAGGAAATTAGACACTTAAAGTAGTAAAGGAGTTTTGCTATTTGGGGAGCAAAATAACTGACGATGGTCGAAGTAGAGAGGATATAAAATGTAGACTGGCAATGGCAAGGAAAGCGTTTCTGAAGAAGAGAAATTTGTTAACATCGAGTATAGATTTAAGTGTCAGGAAGTCGTTTCTGAAAGTATTTGTATTGAGTGTAGCTATGTATGGAAGTGAAACATGGGCGATAACCAGTTTGGACAAGAAGAGAATAGAAGCTTTCGAAATGTGGTGCTACAGAAGAATGTTGAAGATTAGGTGGGTAGATCACGTAACTAATGAGGAGGTACTGAACAGGATTGGGCAGAAGAGAAGTTTGTGGCACAACTTGACTAGAAGAACGGATCAGTTGGTAGGACATGTCGTGAGGCATTAAGGGATCACCAGTTTAGTATTGGAGGGCAGCGTGGAGGGTAAAAATCGTAGAGGGAGACCAAGAGATGAATACACTAAGCAGATTCAGAAGGATGTAGGTTGCAGTAGGTACTGGGAGATGAAGGAGCTTGCACAGGATAGATTAGCATGGAGAGCTGCATCAAACCAGTCTCAGGACTGAAAACCACAACAAAAACAACATGAGACTACCAAATCTGTGTTGTCCAGAAGTATCATACGTCATTCCTTCAGACATGCATGCCCTGTCTGAAGGAACACTGCATAGTATTTCTGAATGTAACAGGCACAATACTGCATTTTTCTACGAACACTGGGCAAGCAACTTTCAATAAAAATTTCTTCCCTGAACAAGAATATACATAATGGATGTATGAGTGCAGGTTGTAGACATGGTTGGCAACATACGGAAATTTGTGTCTGGTCATGAAGCATGCACAGATAGCCTAATGGCACGGTGACCGCTTACGATAAGCGGAAAGTCCCGGTCCCGCACAAATTTTCATCACTCCATTGTACAGATGATGATTGTCCATATTTACAACAGCGAACACATTTCATGTATTTGTGATGTTTTCATGTAGCCAAGGTAAATTAGAATTTCCCTGAAAAGTTTTCTATTTTAATACTCCTGTATCAAAGTTTATACCATTGTTTCAAACCACACTGTTCACTGTCAACAACTTGGTACTGTGTTCCTCCAGTATGAAGTCATTGCAAAGTCATTGCTTCCAACTGAATGACAGCACACCAGACAGACATTTAAATTACAGTATTTCTGTTAAATATATTTATGCAGCTCTGGAATCATCATCTGCGGAGATGAACTGAAACTAAATCTATGGAGTACCACAGCCACCACAGTATCAAGGAAACATAACGGTTCTGTCGCAACTAGAACAGAAGCATAAACTACAGTGGCTAGCGCCAATTTATGCTTATCACAGCTTCCAATGCGCAAACTACTCGAGAATAATGCAGCCAGCAACCTGGAGCAGTCAGTGCTAAACAGCTAATGGGTAGCCGAGTTATCAATACAAGCTATCTGCTTTAACATGTCCACATAATGGCAACTAGCCAGAAGTCTTACATGACCTCCAAATATACTTCTAAAAGACAGACAACAATTTAAGAACTTCTGATATATTCACTGGCTTTGTTGAGTTCACAACCAAACAAAGCAAAACCACCTCTCACAGACCTCATGTTACACTATAGACAATATCTCTGAAGTTAACGACCCTTCATTAAAACAATGAGCAGGAAGGAAACTTAATTTTTCATGTGTAAATGTGAATAGCCATTGGCTGCAATTTAAATATAATAATTCTTACTTTCATGTGGTTCACAGTACTCTTCACTCTCCACAAATCAAGCTATCACCTAACAACTTTTTCCACACACTTGACAAAAGAAGGAAAGCAAAATTATTGGTTCATATCAGTGAATCCAAAGTATCCACAGTGAAGGAAGTATCTAGTTTGACTTTGCGTTGAAAAACAAGTAGCTATTCAAGTCTTGCAAGATCCATGTGATATCTCAGCTACAAGCCAAATACCCTCGACAATATTACTTCAAATACATGTTGCACTACTCTTAAAAATAAATTTGTGATTGACTTTGTAATGTCTCGTGTATCAAGAGTTGTACCACCACATTAATCTGTAGGTTCCCTATTTGAACACTTCTCTATTTTATTGGCTGTCTACTGTTTTCCAACTGCAACTTTGTTCAAACAGATGCGACTGAAACCCCTCTCCTCCAAAATGGAGTCTAAAATAACCATTTCCCACAAATGAGCTTAATTGTGGCATGTATAACCCCACAATTGCATATATGTAAAATTATTTTCAATTCTTTTACCAATAACTCACAAGCCTTTTTGTAAGGCACAGTAACATATGTCCACCATTATATTTTCTCCATACAAACCCTGAATGAAAATTGTGAAGACCTTTCAGATTCACACCCAACTATATCTTCCACTCTTCCTTTGTTTTCCAAATTGCTCAACAATCTCTACTGCATAGAATTTATTCACATTATGCACAGAGCAACTACATGACAACAGGACTACCAGATAACCATCTGCACTACACCAACAAAGTTGTCAAAGAAATCAAACAAAGCTCTTTAATTAGAAAGACAGGAACTTCTTGCTAAAACAAGACCTTTTACCTTGATACTTGCAGATTACCTACAGTTCTACTGGCTCCTTGAGGTGATATCAACAACATACGAGTCACACTTCCTGACCATCACTTATTCTATTCTGAAGTTTAATATGTCCAATCATGTGCATCTATTTCACTTTAACAAAAGCAAACTACTTGTAAGTACAATCCATTTTGTCAGTAACAGCCTTCCACCAAATTAAGAAAATTGAAAAAACTAAAAATGTTCATCAACCTATTTCTCAAGTAAATTTTACATACCGCATTGACATACCTAATGAGCCATGTACCACTACAATGATAAATGATAATACGAAATGAAGCTGTTTTAGGGTTTTCTGTGGGGCATATTTTGAAATGAAACACTGGAGTTTCAGAGTTATTTTAATATACAAATATTTTATAACTTCCAACCAAATTATTCTTGACTGGCATCAACATTTTCTGTTTGTAGTCCCTTGAAGGATGGAACAGGTACAAAAGTAACTAAAGTGTACAACTTGTTTGGTGAATCTTCATCATCATTCCGCCGCCGCGACAGTCTAACCCGCATGCGGAATGGAACATTCCTGTAAAAGCAATTTCTTTATTTTAATAAATATCAAGCAGATATTAAACTAAGCTTTTCCACTTAAAATATTTCAAATATTATTGTAAAATACTTAAACTGAAAATTAAACACATAAATAATGCCATAACTTTTTAATTAATTTATCTAGGAAAACATACTATAGCATTTTTAGATTGTGGGTGACATTCCCAGCACACACAGATCACGTGTATGAAAGTCAACATTCTTTACCAGTATTGGATTTAATCTATAAAATACTCACCATATGTGACAATTTTTAAAACAAACCATTTTTACAGCTATCAATATCTTCTTACATACACCCTAACACGTATTTTAAACAAAATGTAATGAATGTTCCAAACCTATGTACTATTTCTGTTTATGAGAATTTCTCCCCAGGAAGAACCAACCCTGCCGTGGGGTCTTCAATATCATGTGTGCCTGAATATTTCTTAAACATGTATTTTTTTTCCTAACAACTGACAGTCAACTTTTAAAGTGAAGAAGTTATGTATGAACATGGAGTCTGCTATCTACAATCTCCTGGATTCCATAACTATTCAGAGCGAGTATAGTTGCTACACTATGTTATCAAAAGTATCTGGACACATGGCTGAAAATGAGTTACAAGTTCATGGCACCCTCCATCGATAATGCTGGAATTCAATATGGTGTGGGGCCACCCTTAGCCTTGATGACAGCTTCCACTCTCACAGGCGTATGTTCAGTCAGGTGCTGGAAGGTTTCTTGGGGAATGGCAGCCCATTCTTCACGGAGTGCTGCACTGAGGAGACGTATCGATGTCGGTCAGTAAGGGCTGGCACGAAGTCAGCATCCCAAAGGTGTTCTATAGCATTCAGGTCAGGACTCTGTGCAGTCCAGTCCATTACAGTTATGTTATGGTCGTGTAACCACTCCGCCACAGGCCGCACATTATGAACAGATGCTCAACTGTGTTGAAAGATGTAATCGCCATCCCCAAACTGCTCTTCAACAGTGGGAAGCAAGAAGGTGCTTAAAACATCAGTGTAGGCCTGTGCTGTGATAGTGCCATGCAAAACAACAAGGGCTGTAAGCCCCCCTCAATGAAAAAACATGACCACACCATAACATCACCGCTTTCAAATTTTACTGCTGACACTACACATGCTGACAGAAGATGTTCACCGGGCATTAGCCATACCCACACCCTGCATCGGATTGCCACATTGTGTACCGTGATTCATCATTCCACACAACATTTTTCCACTATTCAATCGTCCAATGTTTATGCTCCTTACACCAAGTGAGGCGTTGTTTGGCATTTACCAGCATGATGTGTGGCTTATGTGCAGCTGCTCGACCATGAAATCCAAGTTTTCTCACCACCTGCCTAACTGTCATAGCACTTGCAGTGGATGCTGATGCAGTTTGGAGTTCCTGTGTGGTGGTCTGGATAGATGTCTGCCAATTACACATTATGACCCTCTTCAACTGTCGGTCTCTGTCAGTCAACACATGAGGATAGCCTGTACACTTTTGTGCTGTCCGTGTCCCATGACGTTTCCATTTCACTATCACATCGGTAACGGTAGACCTAGTGATGTTTAGGAGTGTGGAAATCACATGTCTATATGGCACAAGTGATTGGGTAATCACCTGACCACATTTGAAGTCAGTGAGTTCCGCGGAGCGCCCCATTCCGCTACCTTACTACGTCTAATGATGACTGAGGTCATCGATATGGAGTACCTGCCAGTAGGTGGCAACACAATGCACTTAATATGAAGGACACAAGTTTTTGGGGGGTGTCCGTGTACTTTTGATCACACAGTGTACATTTATACAACAACTCTTCCGTTGCATGCTCTGGTGGTGACAGTTCGCATAATGGACAATGGGAAATGAACACAATGAATCACAAATGTGAAGAGAGTTGCCAGTCACATTGCTCATCTGTAATTTCCTACAGTCCATAAATGAAGCTAGCTAGTTATTAGGTCCCACCCTAACAACAACCTTGGAAATCATGACATTTGGGACAAAAACCACCAAATATATGTGGCAATAAAGACTAAGATTGAACGATTCTTATTTGCTACCATGCAATGTCACCTGATTGGCTACAAACAATGATAAATTGCCAACACTAGCATGCAACAGAAGAGTGCCCCATAAGCGCACTTTAGTCTATTGTATCCCATGACTAATGCTTACAGAACCCATTGTCATGTCTACCAAACCGTTAATTTATTTCCCAGAAAAGCCTTCAGGCACAAGGACAAAATGTTATATAATATTAATGACAGTATGACAAACATTTCACCTCTAGAAATGTTCATTAATTCCAGAAATGTTCTGCACTGTGGCTTTGAGCCCATAAACAGACAAGCCAGGATCGTTTGACTGCATTTGATGAAGAGTTTCTACTTGGGTCATTTCTGACTGGCCAATGGATCATCAGGACAAGTCAGAGGAAATTCTTCCAGCATTTCCACAGAGAAAAGGCCACAACACTAAATGCACTACAGAAAGACACAACTCAGTAAACAAATAACGAAAAATCAGATCTCTGTGACTGCAAGCTGTCGAGTGAATTTAAATACGTTCATCTTTTGTTAAACTAAAGTAACACAGATTATTACAGTGACTCCTCATAATCCTCCAACCTGATTTCAATGTTATTAGCAAAGCAAGCATTAATTATTGTGCTTATCAATCATTAACACGAAACCTGAAATCCATTTCTAGAGCCAATGGTTACGGCAACAATGGGATAGACAAAAATATTATGACAACAAGGGATGAAGGCAAGAGCAGAAAGAAGCATGGAACATAGCCCTATTATGGTAAGTACATGGGGTCACTGACGTGTGAGCAAAATTCTCCACTGAGCTGGCATCAAGTCAATCTTCCAGAGCAAAAACAAAATAAAATGTTTTAAACTCAATGAAATATGCCGTCGACAAGCGGCACACCACAGGAGTCTATGATATCAGTTGCAAATGTGGACTGGTTTATGTAGGCGAGACAGGGCGGCCCATCAGCACATGAACTGCGGAGCATTGAAGATATAGCCAACAAGGGCAACGTAACAAGTCATCAGTGGTGGAACACCACGATGCGTGCGATAAAGAGGTAATATTCCATGAAGTTCACATACTTGCCAAACAGCCATTTACAATGAGGAGGAAGATTACAGTGTGATAGAAATAGCAAAGCGACCCCCTCAACATGAGGAGAGGACGGGTATAGGCTCGCAGCACCTTGGCTGTCTGCAATGACAGCACTACGCCAGGGATACCACAGTGGTCATATGTATACAGAGCGCAGGCACACTGCAGCCCCCATGTGAAGTAAACAGCGCAACATCAACATCACAGTTACTGCCAGTTTCTAATTCACCTGTTTCCACCAATGGCAAGAAATAATAGGTTCGTATAAGCAGTTGCCAGCAGGCTCGTGCGCATGCGCAGAGCTGAATTCGCTTATGCGCAGTGCCTTTCTCCTGCTTCTGGCTACTTGAAGTGTGGCTGTTTACTGAATGAGCACTAGCAGCACGTAACCAGATGCTACCTGGAAAAAGTTTTCCGGCGCACCCAAGCTGCCAGATTCACGCATGCGCAGAGCAAGCTGAGTTATAGTGGGGGAGTCATCCTACACGTGACCCATGTGTATGTTTCATGATATTGCTGGTCTCTTCGTTTACAGCTCCCACGTCAAATGAAAACAAAACAGATTTCTGTGGCCGGGAGCCATCAAGTGAATTAATATACATTCTCATAACCATGAAAGACCAAAAAAAGTTAGTAGTTTCAATTTTATGATTTTATATTATTTCCACGTTATTAGCAATCAACCACTAATGTCTTAATGAAGTTATTTCTGTCAGTTTTGTAGAGAAATTTGCTTCTATTACTTTTTTCTGCTGAGGCAGTTAGTTTATTTGAAACGAAGTGTTCCATTCCGCACTATTATCTACTTTCTATTTCATTCAATTTCAAGTGAAAATATTCATTTTCTGGGACGAATGACTTTATACCATAATAAAGAACCAAACATGAGAATACAGTACTGTACCTCCAAGAAAATTGGTATCACGAAAACCACATCGAAAAGTGTAATTGGAGCGGAATGAAGCATTTTACTATGGTTTACGAAATTCCGATGCTGTTTGAGCAGTCTCTGATGTCCTGTTCCTTTTATGACACTGTAAGATCTCTTAATGCTATATACGTACAAACATACGTTAATATAATAGAGGGAAACATTCCACGTGGGAAAAATTATATATAAAAACAAAGATGAGGTGATTTACCGAACGAAAGCGCTGGCAGGTCGATAGACACACAAACAAACACAAACATACACACAAAATTCAAGCTTTCGCAACAAACTGTTGCCTCATCAGGAAAGAGGGAAGGAGAGGGAAAGACGAAAGGAAGTGGATTTTAAGGGAGAGGGTAAGGAGTCATTCCAATCCCGGGAGCGGAAAGACTTACCTTAGGGGGAAAAAAGGACAGGTATACACTCGCACACACACACACACACACACACACACACACACACACACACGTGTGTGGATGGATGTGTGTGTGTGTGCGCGCGCGAGTGTATACCTGTCCTTTTTTCCCCCTAAGGTAAGTCTTTCCGCTCCCGGGATTGGAATGACTCCTTACCCTCTCCCTTAAAACCCACTTCCTTTCGTATTTCTCTCTTTCCTGATGAGGCAACAGTTTGTTGCGAAAGCTTGAATTTTGTGTGTATGTTTGTGTGTCTATCGACCTGCCAGCGCTTTCGTTCGGTAAGTCACCTCATCTTTGTTTTTATATCAAACATACATTAACATTTACTTGAAGCTAAGTAGGCATATTTGATCAGTAGTTTTGAACTAGATATTTTGTTTCAAATATAATGACAGCTGTAGCAGAATTTTACAAATCTGCCTTCTGTGAAAGTGTTTTTCGATCACAAGACACTTGTCTAGTACTTCCTCTAGGCCTCAAGTTAGTTCTTAATTTGTGTTTATGTCTTAAAAGTTATAGAATGCCATTCTATGCTAAAATGTAGACTGGCAGCATACCGTGTTTTATCGTTTTAACTCCCCACATGGCTTCATATTTATACCTTGAGTAGAATATAAACCATCAGTTGCACAGTTTCTTTGCCTCACAGGCAACCTTGTTAATTTTTTTTTCACACATTTTGAAGTAGTCATGAAATTTATTGTCCTTCATTCCGGTGTAAGCTACACAAGAAACTGTTTCATTTATTTATTTTTGCTAGAAATTTGTATTCCGTCCTACTAGCTTTCTGCAGTGCTGCATAGATGTAAACCTGTTGGAAATACGACATAACAATATTGCAGAGTATGAATATTAAAAAAAATCTGTCAAAGTCACCCCACAGCAAAATGTTATGGTACTTCGAGCTGTAGAGTCTAATTTTGAAATGATATTTTGCCAGGAACTGCTTCCTTATTTGCATCCTTTATCTGGGTGGGATATGATAAAACAATTGCTCTAAGAAGAACTCTGTATGTCCTCTCAACAACATGCTGCAGGGCTGCACATGGTCACGTGATGCCCCACCATGCACGAAATTCCACCAGAAATGCGACGAAAAGTGTATGAGCAGAGCAAGCGTCAAGCACGGGCTGCCTACGTCATTGTAGCTGCGCATGCGCAGTACAGCCTGTTGTCTGGTGCTGTCTGGTAACTGCTCAAACGAATCTTATGTAAACGCCATTCAACCATATCTTTATCCACCAATGACAAGGAATAACAGACCAATAAACAAGACCCAAAACCCTGCCTCCTATCCTGAAGCACCATATCAAATTACTTTTAACAACTTCCTCCACTACCATAAACAATCCAAAATCAATCTCTCTCTCTCTCTCTCTCTCTGCAGTCAGCTCAGCGTGAAGCCCTGAAGAAGGCCACTTGCAACAGTGGCTGATACTGATAATGTGGTCAACAAAACAGAAGAATTTTCAATGATGTCTAGTTGTATATGTTATCTGAAACTAGCTTGACTTATGAATGAACGAGTGTACAATTTGTACTATGCAACTTTAAAAGTTTCTTAATTACCATAGTAACTGTAAGGAGATATATGGAAGGTATGGTAACACCTTTATACACCGACATGACCTCTCCGACTTACTATGTTATGTTGCACCAAGAACAAATGTGGTTTTGGTAGATGTTTCAAATGTCAGTGCCTCTAAGCATGACATTTCCTAATCACAGAAATTGGTACACATCAACTACGAAACACAACACTTTAGTTTCTGAATGTTGGAATCTGACATGGTGTTAAGGAAACCGTGTTGCCAACTAGCTATATAACTGACCACACAAGAAAACAGACTTGATGTGTGTTTCACCAACACTAACAGAGCAATGGTGTCATGAAGATCAGATGCTGTGCAGGTGCAGTACAGCAAATTTGCCAATTATTGTGTGTGTAATTACACCTTAACCTGAACAAATAATGCGGCACACCTGTCCTGTAGCCCTTCTATTGTTCAGAATTATCAACTGTTACCATGTCCATTATAATTATCCAGGCTGTTATGCCGTGGTCGGTTGGTGAATTCTGTGGTGATTCGCAACGTTTCGTCTCTGACTGCGGGAGCATTCTAGAGAATGGAAGGTCCAACACACACACTGGCTCGCTACTACAGTCAGTAGCGAGCCAGTGTGTGTGTGTGTGTGTGTGTGTGTGTGTGTGTGTGTGTGTGTGTGTGTGTTGGACCTTCCATCAAGCTACGGTACCCCCTTGAAGATGTCTCCCGCAGTCGGAGACGAAATGTTGGGAATCACCACAGAATTCATCAACCGACCACGGCATAACAGCCCGGATAATTATAATGGACATGATATCTCCGGCCGTGAAAGTTTACATTTTAGTATCAACTGTTACCAGTCCTGCAAGACAACTTGTGCTTCACGTAACTAACAATAAGTCGATACTACAAGAGGGCCAGTTATACAAAGTACAAAACTGGGCTCCCATCAATTTCAGTAATCTCAAAGTTTGATGTAGAATTAAAAGAGGAAAGTTCTGACATGTCAACAGAAACGGCATTGCTTTAGAGTTCAATGAATACTTCTTCCAAAGCTGTCATTACAAAATTTGTGCTTATATTCAATACATTTTTATAATTGTTACCAATCCAGACATTCAATCTCAGCCCACACGATTTCAAAATTTTCTTCAAATCTGCTTCCCAATACATTATCAACTTGCTAGCCCCTATTCCATGTACTAAGTGCCCACTGTTCCTAGTCTGAGACCTTCCCCAGAAGGTTCTGCAGTCGATGAATGTATGGTTTAAATGTTACATTTATAACTTGCAAGCTGCATTACCCTATCATAACTACAGGTGATCTGCTTATAGTTTTGTGGTTTACTATCCAGCTGACCATTCACAAGAAACTTTTGAAAATCTATGACTAAAATGGAATTAAGGAGGAAAACAATAACATTCTAGAGAAAATGAATTGCATACTGTAAGCAACAACAGGTGTTTTTTCTTTTTCTTTTATAATTCCATAAGCACCCAATTATAACACACACAACAATACTCATCATAAACATCCAAACCTTCAGTGACGGCTCAACACACCGTTACTTCTGTCTGAGGGAAGTAATAAATTGAACAAATAATACGCCAGGGCAAAAGATTTCACGAAGTTACCAATTTGGCCCCCAACATTCACAGTAGACAACACGAAGTAAGAAATTTAATTTAATTACAGCACCTAAATGATGTGTCTGGAGAATCACTCCCCAAATACTATCATATTACACACACACACACACACACACACACACACACACACACACACACACACACACACCCTGACACCAATCATCAGCATATTCATACTTTGAGAAGATTAATTTTCTGTAAAGGATAACTCAACAACGAACACACAGAATACAATTCGACCTCTGTTCTTCACGCTTCGGAATAACAAAACCTTGTGCAACCAGTCCGAAAATCTACATTTTTAAATGAAACTATAAGAACAAACTGTAAGAATATTAAAAGTCTAACAAGATAACATTTAAAATACATACCTTATGCCTTTGGACCACACCTGCTTGTTCAATCTTGTGTCAATTCGCACATCAGGGGTGCCCATTTGCTTAACAGCGAATTTTCGAAGTTCCTTAATGGCTCTAGGTGCTCTCTTCTTAAAACCAACGCCGTGAAGCCGTTTGTGCAAATTAACTGTGTATTCTCTAGTGACTACCTCGTTGATAGCCGATTTCTTCTTCTCACCTTTCGGCTTCACCATGTTGAGCTGCAAGTCACATGCAATTGCTCATTAAACCTCGGCATTACAAGGAATTTTGAATTCTTTGTGCCTACGATTAACACAATAGCCAAAACCAAGAAAACAACTAAAACAATATTTACCGATTAGTCCAAAATAAAAATCGATGGCAACACTATTAACGGATTTCTTCCTCCGTTCACAACTTCCTCTCACGCTCACACACCACGCTTCGCGTAAAGACAAAATAACTACAGTGTTGCCAACACCACGAAACGCAATGTCGCTGGCGACACAAATTTTACCTAAAAGTCGACTCACTCCAGACTTCAGCGGAACGGAAGGCTATGAAATGTCAAATAGGTGCCTGTTCACGTTATACGGAAAGTCAAGACATCTCTTCGATGAGCACAGTACCGAAAATGATAGTGAGATTATAAGACACATTCCATGATACAAGTGAGAATACACTATCAGAATTAAATTCAAATTGATTTCTTGTGGCTTTCGTAAAATGTCGATTGCGATGAATGAAATGAAACTGATGTATTTGCAGGTAAATCATAAATCTTAGTACACAGATGTTGCTTATCTAATATTCATCACATGATTACGTTTGTTCCACAAATTACATGGACAACAAATTAGTTTGTAACCCATAAGCTCCAATTTGGTTTCATCATGTAACATTTGTAATATAAGACCAATTTTTCTTTTCATTATATTTAAATTTATATGTGTTACAGAACGCCTTTACGTTCAACTATGCCTATATCACAATTTTAAATTCATCTTCAAGCAATTCGCTTTTTGTCATGAGTTACATTGCTGAAAAACATTTTGCGATCTTGTAAAAAATTATTTTTTATTTTTCTTAATTGAGTCAAAGGGAGGTTCAGAAAGTTCCCATTAAGCAACTAACAATAATGCAATTTATTAATTACCAAAACCAAATTTATAAAGGATGATCTTCATTTAGTTTGCATTATAAACTGCTGAGAAGAGAAACCGTAGGGAAAGTGTCGTCCAAATATTTCAAAACAATTACATTTAATAGCTAGAGAAAATTATATACGTTGCATACATACACATGTAAAAAATATTTGGGAGTCTTTCCACACTATCCAGTGGATTTTCTTCTTTCTAAATACCACATCTTGTCAAGGAGAACGATATTTTTGCACTTTAAGAGGGCCAACTATTTCAAGATTAAGAACGTTTATTTAATGAACATTGTAAAACAGTTTATGAACCCACTTATGAACAAGGTACGCTTTTGCTTTCTCTCAGTTCTGTAAATCATAAGTCATGGAGTCGTTATTCAGTTGTTTGATTTGAACAGCCAGTGCGCTTTTGACACAGCTCAGTGAGCCTTGAGCAGCCACTGGTGAAGTATCAGTGCAGCAGCAGTGCAGTAGTGAGTCGCATATTTAGCTTTCATATTTGTTTGGTGGTTTGATTCTTAATTTCTTACCGAGTGTTTGTGCGCTTGCATATTTAATTACATAAAATCCTTGCCTATACTCGTATTTGAGAGGAGTAATATTGCTTATTGATAGCCTTCAGGCTGCTGCCTCTAGGTGCAGCGACGGCGGAGGGTCTGGCGTGTCGCCTGAGACACCCCAGGTATCACTTGCTGTGTTCGCTGACTCAGCCGCCGAGGCACCTTCTAGTGTACCCAGCACATTGGGGTCGCCCTCATCTTAGGGTGAGTGGCGAACTGCAGCACGTTCGCGTCACTCGAGGCGGAGGGCCAATGTGGAGGCTGGCTGGATGGCTGGCTGGCCTCGCCCATTCATCCCGTCAGTGGGCAGGTGGCCGCTCCTTCAGCAGAGCCTGAGCAGGCACATGGGGGCAAGGACTTGCTGGTCATTGGGAGCTCCAGTGTTAGGCGGGTGATGGAGCCCCTTAGGGAAATAGCATACAGGGCTGGAAAGAAATCCAATGTGCACTCAGTTTATCTGCCGGGGGGCCTCATCCAAGATGTGGAGGCGGCCTCGCCTGCAGCTATCGAGCGTACAGGGTGCAGTTGTTTGCAAGTAGTTGCTCACATCGGCATCAATGATGCCTGTCACTTGGGTTCTGAGACAATCCTCAGTTCGTACAGGCGGCTGCCAGATTTGGTGAAGACCGCTGGCCTCGCATGCGGGGTGCAAGCAGAGCTCTCTGTTTGCAGCATCATTCCCAGAGTGGAACGGGGTCCTTTGGTTTGGAGCCGAGTGGAGGGTCTCAACCAGAGGCTTCGTCGACTCTGTGAAGCTCTTGGCTGAAGATTTCTAGACTTGCGCTATTGGGTGGGGAATTGTAGGACGCCCCTAGATAGGTCAGGGGTGCACAACACAAAGGAAGCGGCTACTCGGATAGCAGGGTACTTGTGGCGTGCACATGGGGTTTTTTTAGGCTAGGCAGTAGTGCGAGGTGTCCTGATGAACACTCACCAGTCGATGTGCAGGCAGGGAAATCAGGACGCGCTCAGTGTAAAGACACTTCAGCTATTAAGATATTAGCAGTAAATTTTCTGAGCGTTTGGAATAAAGTTCCTGAATTTACTGCCCTCCAGGAAGCGTGTGGCGCCCAAATTATTCTCAAGACTGAGACCTGGCTGAACCCTGAGATAGGCAGTTCTGAAATATTTAGTGAGGGTTGGAATGTGTATCGGAAAGACAGATTAGACACCATAGGAGGTGGTGTCATCATTGCAGTTGACAAAAATATTGTGTCTACTGAGGTCAAAGTAGAGTGTGATAGTGAAATTATCTGGACATGTTTAACAGGGCTAGGGGAAATAAAGTTAATTGTGGGGTGTTATTACCGGCCACCAGGTTCCACCGTGACAGTTCTAGAAAAATTCAAAGAGAATCTACATTCTGAATCGCAGAAGTACCAGGATCATGCTACATTAGTCGGAGACGACTTCAACCAACCTAGTATAGACTGGGATCTCTATGGATTCATTACAGGTGGTACAGACAAGCCGTCGTGTGAATTACTTTTGAACACATTATCCGAAAACTGTATTGAGCAGCTAAATCGACAGCCAACGCGTAATGGAAATATTTTAGATCTGGTAGCCACGAACAGACCAGACCTCATCGACGATGTCAGTATTGAGACAGAGATTAGTCATCATGATGTTGTCATTACGACTATCGTTACGAAAGTTAAAAAGTTAGTCAAGAAGGCGAGGAGAGTACTCTGAGACAGAGATTAGTGATCATGATGTTGTCATTACGACTATGTTTACGAAAGTTAAAAAGTCGGTCAAGAAGGCTAGGAGATTATTCTTACTAGAAAGAGCAGATAAGCAGTTGTTAGCATCCCACTTAGTAAATGAATCGAATTCATTTACTTCCGGTACGATGGACGTTGAAGAATTATGGGCAAATTTTAAACACATTGTAAATCACGCATTGGAAAAGTATGTGCCGAAAAAGTGGGTTACATTTGGAAAAGACCCACCGTGGTTTAACAGCGCAATTCGGAGAATGCTCAGGAAGCATCGGCAGTTGCACTCGCAGTACAAGAAAGATCGGGAGAATGAGGACAGGCAAAAGGTAGTAGAGATTCGTGCTGCTGTAAAAAGAGCGATGCGCGAAGCATTCAACGACTACCACCGTCGTACCTTAGCAAAAGATCTTGCTGAAAACCCAAGGAAATTCTGGTCTTACGCAAAAGCGGGTCGAAGGCTTCCATCCAGTCACTCACTGATCAGTCTGGCCTGGCAACGGAAGACACCAAAACGAAAGCTGAAATTTTAAATTTAGCGTTTGAGAAATCTTTCATGCAGGAGGATCGTACAAACATACCACCGTTTCAGTCTCGTACAGATTCCCGTATGGAGGATATAGTGATAGACATCCCTGGGATTGTGAAGCAGCTGAATGGGTTGAAAATAAATAAACCGCCAGGTCCTGATGGGATTCCAATTCGGTTTCACAGAGAGTACTCTACTACATTGGCTCCTTACTTAGCTTGCATTTATCGCGAATCTCTTGCCCAACGTAAAGTCCCAAGCAATAGAAAAAAGCGCAGGTGACGCCTGTATATAAGAAGGGTAGAAGGAGGGATCGTCAAAATTACAGACCATAATCCTTAACATCGGTTTGTTGCAGGATTCTCGAACATATTCTAAGTTCGAATATAATGAATTTCCTTGAGACAGAGAAGTTGCTGTCCATGCATCAGCATGGTTTTAGAAAGCATCGTTCCTGCGAAACGCAACTCGCCCTTTTTTCACATGATATCTTACGAGCCATAGATGAAGGGTATCAGGCAGATGCCATATTTCTTGACTTCCGGAAAGCGTTTGATTCGGTGCCCCACTGCAGACTCCTAACTAAGGTACGAGCATATGAGATTGGTTCCCAAGTATGTGAATGGTTCAAAGACTTCTTAAGTAACAGAACCCAGTACGTTGTCCTCGATGGTGAGTGTTAATCAGAGGTGAGGGTATCATCTGGAGTCCCCCAGGGAAGTGTGGTACGTCTGCTGCTGTTTTCTATCTACATAAATGATCTTTTGAATAGGGTGGATAGCAATGTGCGGCTGTTTTCTGATGATGCTGTGGTGTACGGGAAGGTGTCGTCGTTGAGTGACTGTAGGAGGATACAAGATGACTTGGACAGGATTTGTGATTGGTGTAAAGAATGGCAGCTAACTCTAAATATAGATAAATGTAAATTAATGCAGATGAATAGGAAAAAGAATCCTGTAATGTTTGAATACTCCGTTAGTAGTGGAGTGCTTGACACAGTCACGTCGATTAAATATTTGGGCGTAACATTGCAGAGCGATATAAAGTGGGACAAGCATGTAATGGCAGTTGTGGGGAAGGCGGTTCATTGGTAGAATTTTCGGAAGATGTGGTTCATCTGTAAAGGAGACCGCTTATAGAGCGCTGGTGCGACCTGTTCTTGAGTACTGCTCGTGCGTTTGGGATCCCTATCAGGTCGGATTGAGGGAGGGCATAGAAGCAATTCAGAGGCGGGCTGCTAGATTTGTTACTGGTAGGTTTGATCATCATGTGAGTGTTACGGAAATGCTTCAGGAACTCAGGTGGGAGTCTCTAGAGGAAAAGAGGCGTTCTTTTCGTGAATCGCTACTGAGGAAATTTACAGAACCAGCATTTGAGGCTGACTGCAGGACAATTTTACTGCCGCCAACTTGCATTTCGCGGAAATACCACAAAGATAAGATAAGAGAGATAAGGGCTCGTTCAGAGGCATATATGGCAATCATTTTTCCCCCGTTCTGTTTGGGAGTGGAACAGGGAGAGAAGATACTAGTTGTGGTACGAGATACCCTCCGCCACGCACCGTATAGTGGATTGCGGAGTATGATGTAGATGTAGATGTATATGTTTGACTTTCAGTTATTCGTCCTCTTTTGTGGAAGAAGGAAGAAAATATACAAGCGCTCATTAAACCTACAATGTGCGACAAAGACAACTGGAACAATAAAATAACAAAAAACAACATACTCAAAATACAAAACAAAAGGACAAGTAACCATGGACTCGACAGAACATAGTGGAAAGTCAATGTGAAAAAGTAGTGTACTCAATGCACACCACATCAACATAAAATCAGTTAGCTTAACCCAGTAATGAATAGTGAATGTGAGGTTGTGAGATACTATCCACTATATATAAAGTCAGAAAATAACGCCAGAATTACGAAACTTGCAATGACAAAGACTATTAACGAACAAAGCAAAATTCATAAAGGGCATTCTTTAGAAAGTTTGTGCGATACACTACTGAGATTTGAAATAACAGGAAAAATGACGTCCAAATATTTCGAAGCATTGACATTTAATTCACAGAGAAAATGAATAAATTATAAATATAAAAAAGTAGAAGGAAATATATAGAGCATTGTTATATAATTCAGTCTCTTCTTTTTTCCTTCCCAAGAAACAATTAATATCACAAACCACCATAATATTCTTCTTCAGTATAAATGACTTTTCTCTGTTAATACAGAATTTTCAATTAAATTTCTTTCTTCTTCTAAATTTTTTGTTGAACCACATATGTTTAAAAACACCTCTGATTATGTAATAAATCACTAATGTACATTTTATCAATAGGGACTTTTCCTAGGAGCTTGAAAACAGCTAAAGTAACCGTCTATTAAAAGAAAGGACATTAAAAATGTATAAAACTATCGTCCAGTATCCCAACTCAGTGTTTTCTCCAGAAAATTTGAAGGAGTTTTTAATAACAGGCTTGTTAGCTACATTCCAAAAAATCGTTACTGTAATCAAATCAGCATGGATATAGCAAACCCAAGTCTATATTAATAGCTATGCATGATTATTTAGAATCTCTCATTAAAGCACTGGATGACAGAGAACATGCTAATAGTATCTTTCTATACCTGCCAAAAACATGTCACACAACTGACCATGGCTTTCTTAAGCACAAACCAGCCCAAAAAGGTATCAGTGGGATCCCAAATCAATGGATAAAATCTTACCTAGAGGACAGGAAGCAGATGGTAATATCAAGACATGAAGACATTAAATAAAGTGTCATTGCAGCATCAACATATCCATCCAACAAATCATCAGTTAAGTATGGACTACTATAAGGCTGTGTTCTAGGACCTGTATTGCCAAATAGTCGCATACTCCAAGCACTCTGACAGTGGCAACATCCATATGGGAAACACTGAGTGTTGTTTTGGACAGATAGCTGTGCTTTTTCACACTTTCCATATAGTGTCTGTTTAATACTGTTGTTAAATATATTGTGTTTTTAGTTATCATTTGTTTCTTGTATTCTGTGATTTAATATTTTCGTTCAGTGAATAACTATGGGGTGTTTACATCCCATTCTTAACGTCTGCCTGCCATCAGTCTCTTTGTGTTCTATGGATACACCACAGCGCTTTTCATAATTTCCTGACAGTTTCTGTTTAAGACTACCGTTAAAACAAATCATTTGAATCTTTTGCTACCTAATACTTACGATCAGCACACATGTGTGTGCTTTTCCGTTCTCTTCTTCTATGCATAACTACCGTTTAGAAGTGTGTTGTGCAGTGCATCAAAAGATAAGTTTTCATTAGGTCTTACTTTATTACATTTTAAGCATATATTAGTACTTTTTAGTTTACAGAAAAAGTACTCTCATGTGTGGTAAATATGCGTGTTGCCGTAGGTTGATAAGCAAGGGAGAAATTTCTCAAGACTGTGGGTTGACGTTTCACTGGGGTGACTGTAGTAAGGGAAACCGGTAAACTGACAGATGAGGCTCTCCTGTGGAGTTGTAGCTTTTTTTAGTCAAGGCAAGAGAATCATGGAACAGGGCAAAAAGATTTGTGACCTTGAGGCAGGATTAGAAATGGCATATTCAGAAGTTCACAGGATGAAGGCGGAAAGTAAAATGGGAGCTGAGAAAAGGTGACAAGTAATAAGCAAAAGAGGGAAAAAACGTCAGAAATCACAGATAAAATTCCTGTTAGCAACCGGTTTGACTCGTTACCTGAAATAAGGGAAAAGCCTCAACCAGTTTTTTTATAAAAACTAAAGTGCAACAGATTTATAGGAACAGCTTTAAGATTAGGTCAGTAGAAAAGTCAAGTAAGAAGAAAAGAGTCCTGCTGCTAGGTTGCACAGTCACAGGAGGGGTGCAAGCCAAATGGTACAAGACAAGCTAGGTATAGAATATCTGGTCACAAGCATCATGAAACATAATGCAAGGCTTAGCCAGGTGACAGAGAACATAGGGGCTTTTTCCAGAGATTTTGATGAAGATGGCCAGGAGCCTTGCTAGCAACTTAAGAGTGTAGTATTAAAGACCTGGAGGAAATTGGTGCAGCAACTTCACACACACATATGGGGTTTTCAGAGGTTTTCCAGCTTGATGAAAAACCCTGAGTTAACACAGCTATCAGTGATGTGAACAAAGAACCGAGTGGACTGCCTTTAACTTAAACAACTTTTCATACCTGGGCTGTTCTTGTTGCTGTAATAGGAAGATGGGGACACATATATCATAGCCTACACCTGATTAGGAGGGGTAGGTCTGATAAGTTGAGTCTTCCAGAAAGTGTAATGGGCATTGTAAGCAAATAAAGCAAAATTTCTATTGTTATTGAACACAGAGACGCTGATTTTTAGGTAAGAACCAAGTTATAGATAGATGGCTTTAGAAGAAGATAGAATAGAATAGCACCACAATATACTGTAACAGTTTTCAGAAAAGTAAAAGTATTTATTTCACCATGTTAGGATAAAAATATGTATATCCAACCTCTAAATGATTGCACAAGGATTTATTAAAGTGCCAGAACTTAATGTGAGATCAACGACAGAACAACTATATATATTTTTAAATTTCACAGCTCTCTAATACAAAGAACAAATAGATCAAACATTAACTTCGCATCAAAGATACATGTGCACATGTTGCAGAAACAAATACGAACTTGTAATACTATTTACAATCCTTTTACACTCTCCTGCAAGTTTATATTTCATCACCAAATCAAGAATTTAACTCAATCTTTATTTTCATTAGTTACTTCCATCCCAATCAAAGTTTTCATTCTTGATAGCTTCTTTGCTGATAAGCCCTTAGTAAGAATGTCAGCTGCCTGATCTTGTGTTGAAACATACTCAGCATTGATCTTCTTCTCATTGACTAACTGGCGTACATACTGATAGCGTGTTTCAATATGCTTTGAGTGTTCATAGAATCCTGCGCCTTAGATATATTTAATAGCACATTGATTGTCAATGCAAAAAGTAGGAACTGAACTCTTTTCAAGAATGTCAATTTCTTTCAATAAAAGATGAAGCCATACCAGAGATTTACTTGCCTCACTGGCAGCAACAAATTCAGCTTCCAGTGATTATTGTGCGACACATTTCTGTAGTTTACTTTTCCACATTACTGGTCCGCCACAAAACTTCATTAAAACTCCACTTGTTGAACGTTTAGTGAATTTTTCACCTGCATAATCAGCATCGCTATAAACTTCTATAGCAGAATTGTTCGTTTTCCTAAACTGAATTCCATCATTTATTGTACCCTTAAAATAGCGAAGAATTCGTTTAATTAATTATAGGTGTGTGTCAGTAGGCGAATCTTGTGCTCATGAAGCAACATTTACAGCATAAGCTAACCTGGACATGTACCCAATATTAAATATGTGAGACTGCCTATAATTTCTCGGTAAGTGTCGGTATCAGACCAGGTATCCATCCAGGCTCAATTGGCAATGATATTGGCTTTACATCAGTCATATCCTAACATTCTGCGTGGGGTCTATTGTTCTAAGTCGTGTCTCCCTACCACTTTCACGCAACGACGCTCTGAGTGTGTTTTTTAGGGAATTGACTAGTTTGAACCTGGGACCTGTTGCTGGTAAGGAGACGCCAGACCACACATGACATGTAGAGTTCAGAAGAGTTCAGTGAGACTAGCGATGATATAACCAAATACTTAATGATTTAGTGTCAGCTCCACTGCACTCCCTGTAAAAGAATCTTAATACTAACTAAATTTAGTGGAAGGGATTCAAGGCTTTCCTATTTTTAGTTAGCTGGTAAAATAACGTCGAAAAAGCAGTTAAGTTTACCATTGGAAATTTTATTCTACTCACAAAACATTGTTTATAAATTGCACTGTTGATAAAAGGAAATGTTTTAATACAGGATGATAAAAAACAACTGCGTTCAACAAAAATGTGAACGAATATTCCCTGAATGGGTTTCCAGGTTCTACAATGGATCGATGAATGACCTATGCCATATCACATCTATAATCTAGGTTTAAATTAAGTTACACAAAAGAGAAAACTATCAAAATGGTCCACAGTGACCCTCAATTATCTTTAATTACTTATCTAACTTGTCGTAAATTACAGTGGCTGATATGGCTTCTCAATAATTATATAACAGAAAAATCATCGCGTTTCAGATTTTAACTTACGTAGCAAATGTGAATTCCATGAGCTTTAATTGACGATCGACACTAGTATTACGCAAAACGGGGGTGTAACAGATGAGATTTCTGCAGTTCTGAGTGAAGCTTTATGCACTGTTGTGCGGCATCGCGTGCGTTCATTACCTTGTCGTTGGTTAGGCAGTGTCAGAGGGTGTCAGGCGACGCAGCTCCGTCCAGCTCGCCATTTCGGAAGCAACTCCTCCCTAATTTCTCGTTACTATAATTTACCGAAGTTGGTTTAAAAAAAACCAGCTGGCTATGTTTTCATCTGACCAATCAGGGTCTCAATGTTAACCTTAAGCTCCACCTACAAAAATTCTGTCTATCCAATGAGAAACATTATACTTTTCGTGGTGGGGCAATGTTTTTAAAGTTTGCAATGTAAGAGAGATGCGAAAAAGTCTCACTCTAAAACTTGCACCTGGTGTGGCCCTTTTAGTGTTATCGTAAGATCTATACTGTTCTTCTGGATGGCTCTATCTTTTAACATGGGCTGGGGGGTGGTCCTGTCGGTTACTTTTCGTGGTGGGGCAATGTTTTTAACGTTTGCAACGTAACAGAGACGCGAAAAAGTCTCATGCTAAAACTTGCGGCTGGTGTGGCCCTTTTAGTGTTATCGTAAGATCTATAATGTTCTTCTGGAGGGCTCTAGCTTTTAACATAGGCTGTGGGGGTGGTCCTGTCGGTTAGCTGGCGACGTGGGTGTCCGTCCCTTATTGTAGGGTCTTCTAGCATAACACGGTTCTGCTCTCGGCTTCTGTTCTCGTTTCTCCCCTCGGAACTGATTCTGTCTCACGGTGGGAAGGTATGACATGCATTTAGGCATTCTTGTGTTAGTCTGTGGTATTCCATTTGCTCACTCGTTACTCGTATTGCTTTGGTTAATTTAATGTCACGATTTATTCGGAGCTATGTTACATATACCTGGATTTGCTTATCATGTCAGGGTTTTCGTGGAAGGTGTTGGATTTGCCTGACACCTTACAATATGATACCTGGCTAACACTCTTTTCATATATGCAGTCTGATTAATCTTCATACAATCATTAAATCCTTGGACTTGCAAGCCAAGATAACAATCCATTTCACCTACTACCATATGAAACTATTCATGTGATTGTATTGTGTAATTATGAAGTTTCACCAGGTCCCATTATCAATCCATCATCCATATGAAATAAAGCAATTAAATTTTCATTAAAATACATACAAGGATCAGCACTACTCTCCCACAAATTTGATTTCTTGAGGTATAACTTTAAACACTCTTACCCACATTTCGCTGCTTGCTTCAATCCATACAAGCTTCGAAGCAACCTGCAAACACGGCCTGTGCCATCATCATAACCTTGTGGTTGTTGCATGTACGTTTCTTCCTCCAGTTTACCATTCAAGAATGCTGTTTTAATGTCAAATTGTTTGATGTTCCAATTTGTTTGAACAGCAACACACAAGAGGGCTCTCAGAGTTTCAAACCCAACCGCAGGACTGAAAGTTTCAGAAAAATCAAGTCCTGGTCTTTGGCTACACCCTTTTGCAACTAGCCTTGCTTTGTACCATACAATGTCATTGTTATTATCCCATTTAATTGCAAACACCCATCGATTTCCAATAGCATTCCTTCCAGCTGGTAAATCAACTAATTTCCAAGTACCAACCTTTTGGTGAGAGTTCTTTTCTTCATCCATTGCAGCTTTCCAATTTTATAAATCTGAAGATTTCACTGCTTCATCATAGTTCCTTGGAACATCTCTCTTCATCGTCCTCTTGGGTCGCTCAGGTTCAACTAGGTAACGTATCGGCCTTCTACTTGTTTGTTTGTCTCTCAAAACTCGATGACCGTCTGCATTTTCAGTCGCTTCTACATGATCTTGATGATCCAGTCTTGTAATATTTTCTTTCGAAGGTTCGTCGCCATTATGATCAAATGTTTCTGAATCATTCATGATCGAAATGTCAACTAATTTGGTAACATCACTCTTCAATGACTGCTAACAATAACTGAATGTCTATCGGGAAGGTATACACAATAGCTACAGTCATTGTAACTAACTACACTCCTGGAAATTGAAATAAGAACACCGTGAATTCATTGTCCCAGGAAGGGGAAACTTTATTGACACATTCCTGGGGTCAGATACATCACATGATCACACTGACAGACCCACAGGCACATAGACACAGGCAACAGAGCATGCACAATGTCGGCACTAGTACAGTGTATATCCACCTTTCGCAGCAATGCAGGCTGCTATTCTACCATGGAGACGATCGTAGAGATGCTGGATGTAGTCCTGTGGAACGGCTTGCCATGCCATTTCCACCTGGCGCCTCAGTTGGACCAGCGTTCGTGCTGGACGTGCAGACCGCGTGAGACGACGCTTCATCCAGTCCCATGCTCAATGGGGGACAGATCCGGAGATCTTGCTGGCCAGGGTAGTTGACTTACACCTTCTAGAGCACGTTGGGTGGCACGGGATACATGCGGACGTGCATTGTCCTCTTGGAACAGCAAGTTCCCTTGCCGGTCTAGGAATGGTAGAACGATGGGTTCGATGATGGTTTGGATGTACCGTGCACTATTCAGTGTCCCCTCGACGATCACCAGTGGTGTACGGCCAGTGTAGGAGATCGCTCCCCACACCATGATGCCGGGTGTTGGCCCTGTGTGCCTCGGTCGTATGCAGTCCTGATTGTGGCGCTCACCTGCACGGCGCCAAACACGCATACGACCATCATTGGCACCAAGGCAGAAGCGACTCTCATCGCTGAAGACGATATGTCTCCATTCGTCCCTCCATTCACGCCTGTCGCGACACCACTGGAGGCGGGCTGCACGATGTTGGGGCGTGAGCGGAAGACGGCCTAACGGTGTGTGTGACCGTAGCCCAGCTTCATGGAGACGGTTGCGAATGGTCCTCGCCGATACCCCAGGAGCAACAGTGTCCCTAATTTGCTGGGAAGTGGCGGTGCGGTCCCCTACGGCACTGCATAGGATCCTACGGTCTTGGCGTGCATCCGTGCGTCGCTGCGGTCTGGTCCCAGGTCGACGGGCACGTGCACCTTCCGCCGACCACTGGCGACAACATCGATGTACTGTGGAGACCTCACGCCCCACGTGTTGAGCAATTCGGCGGTACGTCCACCCGGCCTCCCGCATGCCGACTATACGCCCTCGCTCAAAGTCCGTCAACTGCACATACGGTTTACGTCCACGCTGTCGCGGCATGCTACCAGTGTTAAAGACTGCGATGGAGCTCCATATGCCACGGCAAACTGGCTGACACTGACGGCGGCGGTGCACAAATGCTGCGCAGCTAGCGCCATTCGACGGCCAACACCGCGGTTCCTGGTGTGTCCGCTGTGCCGTGCATGTGATCATTGCTTGTACAGCCCTCTCGCAGTGTCCGGAGCAAGTATGGTGGGTCTGACACACCGGTGTCAATGTGTTCTTTTTTCCATTTCCAGGAGTGTATATAACCTTTCAGAGATTTGGTATCAAACTTTCTCCATTTCTGAGCTGGAATCAAGACAAAACATTCTATCCCGAATACTTTTAGGTGATTAAACTGACTCTTTCTTCTCAACAATTATTCTATTGGTGTCTTTCCTTAAACTTTCGTTGGCCCAGGTCGGGTCAGAGTATGAGGAGTTGCAAGTACAGCTTCTCCCCATAAAGCTTGCAGAATATGCTTTGCTGACTGAAACCATGAACGTACCATTTCGCAGATAATCCTGTTTTCACGCTAAGAAACTCCATTTTGCTGTGGTATGTATGGCACAGTCAAAGAATGTCTCAACCCAATTGACTCAGCATATCTTCTCACATCATTATTGTCAAACTCCTTGCTACCATCAGTCTGCAGTCCTTTAATGGTACATTGAACTTGTGTTTTCACCAACTCAGTATATATTGACAACTTCTCTCCTTTACCTCATCCTTTTTCCGTAAAAGATATGTCATTCTGAATCTTGAGAAGTCATCTTTAAAAACAAGAAAATATCAATGGCCAGCTAAATCATTTTCTTCCTTTGGTTCACAGACATCAGCAAAGATTAATTCACCTGGGCTAGTTGACTTGTCAATTCGTGAACCAAAAACTAGGCCGGCTGAAGTGGCTAAGCACTTCTAGGTGCTTCAGTCTAGAACCGTGCGACCGCTACGGTCGCAGGTTCGAATCCTGCCTTGGACATGGATGTGTGTGATGTCCTTAGGTTAGTTAGGTTTAAGTAGTTTTAAGTTCTAGGGGACTGATGACCTAAGATGTTAAGTCCCATAGTGCTCAGAGCCATTTGAACCATTTTTGAACCAAAAACTAGTCTATGATGTTTACCTAGCATACAACCTTCACATAATTCATTGTCTAACCTCACATCGATATCATGAGCAGTCAGAAATGATTGTACTTGTTGTTTGCTCTGGTGCCCAAAACTTTCATGCCACAATTAAAGAGTATCAGAAGCTTCATTTACTACACAGGACTTTCCCTGCTTAATCACTTTCACTGCCAAGCGATAATGTTCTTCTTGCTTTTAGATAGAGCAATAGCAATTGAAATAATGTCTCTATAACAGTCCATATTATACCATCATTTTTGATACTTTCATCAATACCTTTTTCTCCGACGGTTTTAAAAGAAAACAATTTACAAGCACCATCTGGACAATACCATACATCTTCAAAATACCGTCTGGTCCACTCTCTTCCATTAAAAGTTTCAACATCAATACGACCACTCCCAAATGTTTCGATATGTACATTATTTTTAGCACTGCCCATTTTCTGAGGTACATCAAAAGGAGTGTATAAAACATACCAGTCTCGACGATTTGTAACGTGATATGTCGTGCCACTATCAATAAACCACTCGTCACATTCTGATACATCTACATTTGTAGGTAAATTACATACTTTCAACAAAGTTTCATGTGGAATTTCTCATGACAATGTTTGCACAGCTGATAACATTTCAGAACCAGCGCCACCACTAGGACAATTCCTGGAGATATGACTTTTGCTTTTCCATTTAAAACACACTATGCCCGTTTTGCAGTCTTTCGAAATGTGTCCAATCTTACCAAATGAGAAACATTTCTTCACATCGCAGTTGCTTGAATTTTACACCTGTTTCACATTACCCAATTTAATTTTGTATCGTTGCTGTGTATATACACTTCCCTTGGTTCTTGAAAACATTGAAGCAGCTACATTTGTTTCTTCTCTGTCTTAAATTCACAGCTCATAATTCAAACACCTTTTCCGTAGTTTATGCCATGTTTTGTCAGCTTGTGGTAGATCATGCCAAGTTACGTAAATGTGATCAAATTCTTTTGACAGTGTCTGAAACAAACGTGCACACAAATCAGCTTCCTCTATTGGTTTATTTAGCATAGACATCTTTATGTGTACTTCATCAAATTTTGGTAAATGACCTTGCATACCGCATGACCATTCCCATTCGATATTTTCAGCAGACTGAATATCATAAATCTGTTGTAATTTATCCCAAACATCTTTTGCAGTTTCACATGTAGCTACTCGAAGCAGCGGTTTTGTTTCTAGTGACAAAACAAGACGTTTCTTCGCTTTTGAATTAGCTTTCGTCCGAACACTTAATTGCGTTACATAATCTTCAACATTTTTTTCCGGTTTCACAAAAGATCCGCATACAACATCGTAAAGAGCTTCACATTCCAAGACAGCCTTCATGAGAATACGCCAGGTAGCCAAATTTTCTTCACCATTTAATTTTTCAACCTGTTGTTTTTCTTCAGTCATGATGTTTTGCCCCCATTCTCTGTTTACGCTTACAAACACGTTGAATAAGTTCGTAAACTGTATGCAACAAGGGTGATCGCGTCACAAACCGTCTGCTTGAATTAGTCGATTCTGACACTATTAAAGACGTCTGAATTATGTATCAAATCAATGCTAATCGGAACCACGCTCCTCTGCTACCATGTTAGGATAAAAACATACATATCCAACCTCTAAATGATGGCGCAAAGATTTATTAAAGTGCCAGAACGTAACGTAGTATCAACAACAGAACAACTATATTTTTTTTAAAAACTACACAGATCTCTAAAGGCCCGTCCACACGCAACGATCTGTCTGCGCAAATGTCTGCGCACATCACATCTGCACAGACAGATCGTTGTGTGTGGACAGAAGATTTACACCAACCTGAGGTGTGTGAAAACCTGGAAGTTGGAGTTGGAGGTTTGAGGGAAACCTCTCAAATCTGTGGGTTCAAACCACATCTGCGCAGACAAGTTGGAGCGTGTGGACAGGAGATTGCCGCAAATCTGGCGCGAAACAGCTGTTTGCTCAGTCTGGTGTTTGTATTTATGCGCACAGGGCATTAAAATGGCTGATACTCGTCAGTGTTCTCGAGAGGTTGTAAGTGAATTCACTGAAATATATGTTTGCGGAAGATTAAAAGTAAAGAATATAGTGACCGAGACATAAAGACAGCAGCATACAATGCTCTAATTGAAACATTGCGGACAGTTGACACCTCGGCAAACAGAGAAACAGTAATAAAAAAATAAATTCGTTGCGAACCGTTTACCGAAAAGAGTTATCCAAAGTTCAGAAATCTAGAAGACCTGGTGTAGGAGTAGATCAAGTATACCAGCCAACGTTATGGTATTTTGATCTGCTTGGCTTTCTCAGTGATCAAGAAACGCCAAGACCAAGCAGGAATACAACTGAAGATGAAATTGGAGTGCAATGTGCGAGGAAAAGGAACACGAGGTAATGTAAAACAATATATTTCACATACGTTTATCAAAAGTTTATTCAAAAGAATATATTTGTGTGCAAACATAATAGAAAATTAACTGCTGTTATAAAAAGAAACATAAATATAGTTGTCCATGTTTTAGGTTCGCCCTGCAACACACACAGTAAATTTTCGTGAGAAAACTGCTTTCGCTTTAGCAGCCACTGTCTACACCATTTTCACGGCTTTCTCTGTTTCCTATGGTTGGTCTGAATGTTTCTTGCAACACAAGTTGCGAACACAGACCACAACAGAACTTCCTCCATTTCTATATTTCAAAATAACTGAATTAAATTTTTGACGTTTACAGGGAGCATAGTCGCTTGCCACTGACATTTCTTTTCTACACCGACAGATGGAGGGCGAGTACTAGATTGGGGTTTGTGTCGTATGAACACACTACATTTGCAGTGATCTTTTGCATGTACAGACATCTGCGCTGATGTCTGCACAGACAGATTGTTGTGTGTTGACCGGGCTTAATACAAAGAACAAATATATCAAACATTAACTTTGCATCAAAGGTACTTGAGCACATGTAACAGAAACAAATATGAACTTGTAGTACTGCTTACAATCCTTTAACACACCAGAACACTGGGAGCCGCAAAAACAAAGCATATGAGCTTCTTGTATGTCCAGAAGACATGAAAAATTTTGAAGTGACAAATGTTGTGTGCTTTTCTGGACACAATACAACAAGACAAATAGAAAAAATAAGTATAATGTATTATAAACAAACATCATTAACGTGTAGAGTAAACATATAAAAAGGAGGAGCTGCAACACATGTAAAATCTGGAAAAAAGACAAACATATTCATACAAACAGTTTTTGTGTAAATCAGAACCTAGACATATGTGCTTGTGAGTTGTTATTGCAGAATACTAGTCTTGCAATTGTAATATTTTACAGATCCCCTCCAGGAAACTTTCATCTATTTATGAGAAATCTAGGTGCATTATTGAGCTACATGTCAGACAAGAGGAAACAGTAGTTTGTGGAGATTTCAGCATAGACTCCTCAAAAGAAATGATAGTTAAATCTACACCCTAGCTGCAAACAGGCGTTGGATATAAGATTGGGAACATATTGAAAATGTTTGCCCTGAATGGGACTCGAACCCGGGATCTCCTCCTTACATGGCAGATGCTCTATCCATCTGAGCCACCGAGGGCACAGAGGATAGTGCGCCTGCAAGGACGTATCCCTTGCTTGCTCCCCGTGAGACCCACAGTGATGTATACCAACGCCTGTTTGCAGCTACGATGTCGTTTTAATTATCATTTCATTCTAGACAAGCAGCACGGTCATCAATGGTATCTGTTCTTTCAGGAACAGATTCTATCTTCATATATATACTCCTTAAGAGACGTGGACAGGAAAAATGAACTGGGATCATTATTTTGGTCTTTCATTACAATGCCAGTAGTTAATTTTCCAACTTGCACACAGCTACATAGGAGGACCGAGACTGATAACATTTTCAAAGACAGTGCTCAAGTTGAAACAATTACTGTGCATGCACTAGTTAATGTGCTACCTGATCATTATGCACAAGTAATGGAAATTAATAATATGTCTTAAGCCCCTAAGGGAGGTTCATGCAAAGTAGAATGGCATATTAATAAGAGCAGAACACAATGTTTTATGATAAATTAAAGAATGGAGTATGAGGTGAGGTATATTTAAAAAGACATGCTAATATCAAATTCAATTTATTTCACAGTAAATTTTTGTCAATATTTGAAAGTAGTTATCTCAAAAACGTATCTAGAAAATCCATTTAAAAAAAGAATAAGTCATGAATAACAAAGGGAATTAAAATCTCTCTTAAGAGGGAGAAGAATTTTGTATAAAGACCATAATAAATCAACATCTGATTGCTTGCATATGACAAAAATACCATTACATTTTGAGGAAATTCGTTGAAATGTCGAGATGTACACACACCCTGACAGAAATTGGTAATAGAGATAATTATATTGAAACTATATGGAACATTGTCAATTTGGAAACAGGATAGGTAATCAGTGAACAAGATGCCATAATAATTTGGATAAATGACAATGCTGTGACTGATAATTCACAAGTTTCAAGCTCTTTAAACAGTCGCTCCCTAAATGTAGCAGCAAATGTAAGTTTAAATACTTCAGTTGAAGTTCCAAGAGAATATACTTAAAATGTCATTTCACATTACTTTAAACAACAAGAGGCAGCACCAACTCCTTAATAAAATTAATAGAATTACAGAAATTATAAAGAAAGACTCACATGGTGCTGATGAAATTTCAAGCAGAATTCTGAAATACTGTACTAACTTAATAATTAATGTCCTTAGAAACACACATGATGCACACTGATACTAGGAATTTTTCCAGACAGGTTAAAATATGCTATTGCCAAGCCTCTTTTGAAAGGTGACAAGAAAGACAAATAATTATCACCTAATTTCCTTAGTGGCATTTTTTCCCAATATATTCGCAAAAATGGTGTAGTCAACAACAGTTTCACATCTAAGTAGAAATAATTTGCTAGGCATACCAGTCTTTGGATTCCAGAAGCGTTACTGAGAATACTATTTACACATCACCTACAAAATATTACAAGCCTTAAATAATAAAACATCACCAGTTGGTATTTTTTGTGGTCTTCCCAAGGTGTTCCTAAATACATGCTCCTGAAGATACCACATGGTGCGTGACAGATGCCACATTGTACCACTGTTAGTCATTTTCCTTTCTGTTCCACTTGGAAACAGAGTGTGAGAAAAACGACTGCATATATGCCTTTTTACAAGCCCTAACTTCAGTCCCCTTATGTTTGTGATCCTCGCAGAGAATGTATATTGGTATAGTACTGTTATTTCGCTGTCAGTTTCAAATACCAATTCACTAAACTGTCTCAACAGCGTTCCTCAAAAATAATGTCATCTTATCTCCAAGGATTCCCATTGGACTTCCCAAACCATATGCATAATACTTGCATTTTGATCGAAAATGCTGGTAACAAATCTCGCAGCCCATCTCTGAATTACCTTTAAATCGACCTAATGAGGATCCCAAAAACTCCAGCAGTAGTCAAGAAGGGTCACACTAGTGTTCTATATGCAGTTACTTTACAGATGAACCACACTTTCCTAAAAGTCTCGCAGTAAACTAAAGTTCACCATTCTCCTTCCCCACTACAAAACTTATTTTTTTGTTCCATTTTGTATCACATTGCAATGTTACACCTATGTATTTAACCGATGTGACTGTGTCAAGCAGCACACTAATTATGCTGTATTCGAATATAACATGATTGTTTTCCTACTCATCTGAATTAACTTATATTTTTATACTTTTATAGCTAGCTGGCATTCATAACATGAACTAGAAATTACGTCAAAATGATCCTGCATTCTCCCAGAGTCACTCAACGACGATACCTTCCTATTCACCACAGCATCATCAGAAAACAGCTGCAAATTGCTGCTCACCTGGTCCACCAGATCATTTATATATGTAGAGAACAATGGCACTCCTATCACATTTCCTTGGGGCACTCCCGACGATACCCTTTTCTCTGATGAACACTCCTCACTATGGACAGTGCACTGGTTCCTGTTACTTAGAAGTCGTCAAGCCACTCAAACATATGAAAATATATTCTTGTATGCTCATACCTTCATTAACAGACAGCATTGAGCACCATGTCAAACACTTTTAAGAAAACTCAAAATATTGAGTCTTCCTGTTGCCCTTCATCTATATTTTACAAGATATCATGTTACAAAATGGCAAGATGAATTTCGCACAAGTGATGCTTCAAAGACCCTGCTGATTTGTGAATAGAAGCTTCTCCATCTCAAAGAAATTTAATATATTCAGATTGAGGATATTTTCAAGAATGCTACAGCAAACCGATGTTAAGGATATTGGTCTGTAAATGCTTGGGTAAGCTCTTGTACCATTCTTATATTGAACAGTCACCTGCACTTTTTTTTAGTCGCTTGGGACTTTGCACTGTGCATGAGATTCGCTTCAAAAGTAGGCTTAGTAAGAGGTCAATGCCATAGAGTGCTATTTGTAAAACCAAATTAGGATTCCATACAGACATGGTGACTTACATGTTTTCAACTCTTTTACTTGCTAATCTATGTCAGGGGAGCCTATTACTGTTTCTTCCATATGGGAGTCTGTGCAATGCTCAAACGACATTAGGTTTGTAATCCTCCTCTGTGAACTATTTCTTAAATTTGAAATTTAGAACTTCAATTTTCCTTTTGCTGTCTTCTATTGCCACATTAGATTGGTCAATGGGTGACTGGATAGGAATCATCGACCTGCTTAGTGACTTTATCTAGGACCAGAATTTCTTGGATTCTCAGCTAGATCCTTCGCTAAGGTACGATGGTGGTAGTAGTATCCTCCACACACCGATCTTTTGTCAGATGTAAGAATCTCTACTAACTTTTGCACATTCTTTTGAGTTAAGAGTGCAACAATCTTTGTTTCCTCAGCACCTTACGAACTTTACTATTAAACCATGGTGGGCCTTTTCGTCCTTTATCCACTTACTCAGTACATATATCTCCAGAAAGCGATTTACAATTGCTTTAAGCTTTGTCATAATTCCTCTACTTCCATCACACAGGAACTAAATGATGTCCATTCTTTGTCCAAGGGGATGCTATCGATTGCTTATCCACTCTGTCTATAAAAAATACTTTCCTAGCCTTTTGGTTGATTTGTTAACCTTAATAAGCACTGTCACCCTGATGACATGACCATTAATCCCTGTCTCTATTCTGACACAATCGATAAGGTCAGGGCTGTTTCTGACTACTAGGCCTAAAATATTTATATTGCATATGGGCTGTTGTACTGGCTGCTCTAGAATGTTTTTGGAAAACGTGTTCAAAAGTACTTCACAACACTACTAGTCTATAGCCTTTGCAAGAAATCTGAAGGTGTCCCAGTCTGTACTCAGTAGGTTAAAGTCATCTCCAATTAATATTGCATGCTCTGGGTATTTCTGCATCACTGGGCATAGACTTGCTTTGAATGACTCTAAAACTATCATGATGTAATCGGGTGGGCAGTGAAAACATCCAATGATTAACATGATTTCGTCTAGATCTCAGATAAGTTCACAGTCACAAACAGAGTAGACCTCATTACATATATTTTTGTCGCTTGCACTGATCATTCTCTCTCTTATGGCATTTATTTCGTCTTTCCAATATATGTTCCATGACTCGCTAAATATTGAAGAACTTCCTACTTCAGACTGCTGTCAGCTCTCAGGCCTGAGAATAACACGAGTGCAAGAAATTTCCTGGAGCGTAGTAAATTCTGGACATTTGTTACGAATACTTCGACAATTTAGTGATAGAATGTAGGCAGTCTTTACTCTGAATGTGGACGGATTTCGCTTTCTGCGTACCAAATGATGAGTGTCTATCAGAGTACCTCAAACTACTGCCTTGCCTAAGAAAAACCCAAGTGAACTAGATAAGTACTCTGCTGCCCAAGTAGCTGCTTCCTTTGTGTGGTGCACCCTTGACCTGTCAAGGGGATTGCTACAAGTCTCCAGTCAATAAAGGAGGTCCAGAAATCTGCAGCCAAAACATAGGAGTCGAAAAAGCCTTGAGAACTTCCATTCGGCTCCAAACGAAAGGACCACGATAAACTATGGAAATAATGCTGCAAATTGCGAGCTCCATTCGCACCCCTCATGAAAGGCCAGTAGCCTACATCACCTATGCCAGCAGCCTGCATGAAGTGAGGGTGGCTTCGCAGCCCAAGCAATCGGCATCATTGGTGCTGATGCGAGGTAGATGTGGATGTAAATGTAGACTGCTGCTATTGTGAGGGCTCAAGCAACAGTGGTCCTTGAAACGAATGTGTATCTTTGTCATGCCTGGTCTACAGTAGATGGCGATACTTCAGCATGAAATGAACCATTCGATATCATTCACATTCTGGCGATGTTTCTTTGGAATTTGCGTATCTTTCTGTTTGGTCATCTTTATATGATGTTTCATTTATTCTCTTACAGTTTCTGTTCTATTTTGGGAATCAATTTCTTTACATTTCCACTTCATCTCTAAAAACGTTAACTACCATATGAAAACCGATTTGTTTCTTTTACCAGTTAAAGCCAGTTCACACTGGCCATCACACCACGTCACATCCAGTCTTGTCTGGTCAAAACATTCTGCAATGACTTCCAAATGGTGGCATCTGCAGTGGCTGTCTCTCCCCATCACGATGAGTCGCGGCACCATCCAGGTTTCTCAGGAAGAAAGTTTTGAGGGTTGAGGTCATTCTTCTGTTTTTGATCACATGACCCCAAGCACATTCTCACCCGACACAAGGCAATGCGCAGATGTCCATATTTCGTTTCGATGCGGTTTTTGTTATTGATAACATTGTTTAATCTTCTTTATTTGTTATAAATTGTTTTGTTTTGTTATTTCTTTCATTGAAATTCATAATAAATGATGAAAGTTTAAATGAAACAGTGAAGTAGCAGTCTGAATACTATGACATGTGTGTACTCAATTACTTGCCCTGTACAACATTTGCAATGTGGATTTTTATATATACTAGTACACTACTTCATATTTTGTGATGAAATGGATGGCAGTATGGCTGCAACTTCAAGTGAAAAAGTGCTATGGGTAGAATCAGAGTGTTTAGCTAGCTGAATTTATTTTAATGTCATCATGAATTTGTAATGTTTCATAGAGCTATGGACAGAAACCGTGAGACACTGCAAGTTGTTTGTTTAAATATATGTTTGTGGAAGACTAATTTATTGTTAAGTAGCTCACCGGAATATGTGTGAAACAGTTTTGCAAGCACCAGTGGCCTATATTTACATGGTTTCACTAGCTAACCCCAACACAAATAAGGCATTTGAACTATTGAAAGCCAAACACAAGATGTAAAGAAAACCTACAAATCTTGAAAGGAAAGATGTTGACGGAAATATGATTACTACATAAAAATTTTGCACTTGACAAGCAACTAAGATGTACGTTAATGGCTTCTTGTAACACTGTATTCCTTTTTTTAGTAATCCTGGGTGCAATTTTACATAACAAATGAACAAAACTGATGCTTCGACTTTAAAAATAATGAAATGCAGAATCCGCTTCCTCGTACAGTGTGCGAAATTCCCCTTCTGTATCAAGTAATTACATTTTTCGAACCAATGCGCTTTTTTATGTTGTATTCCACTTCTGTCTTCCTTCTCTATCATAAGAGCTGTATCGAGTCCAATAAATGTCATTTTCGTACAAATATACACTCCAGCATCCACACATAAAAGCCACTGCATTGTGTATGTGCACTGCAGACTTAAAAATAGTTGATAATCATCTTGGGAAGATCGTAATATCCGCAAAAAAATAAAAAAAACAGTTAAGGACAGCCATTCAAGTTGGCATTAAATGAATTGAATTGACTCAATGGCCTGTGGCGTGACAAACAGTGTGAATACACCTTCATGTGATGGTGCCAGGATGGTGCTGTGATGGCAAGTGTGAACTGGCCTTTATCAGTATATAATCTTACTTTTGGCAATACACAAATTACTAAAAATCCATTATCGAAATTAGAATTAAGGTTACATAAACATTCATTCTCTAAAATATGTTTGTGTTACTAATAACATTTTCTTTACAAAGATTATTACAGCCGTGTTGCAACGCCATTCAAGAAACTTTTTGAACTGACGTAGTGTAGTATCTTTGTTCACTTTGAAACAAATGGACTTGGAGAGTGTGTGTGAGATAGTGGAGAAAATGAGACATGGGGAGCCAAGTCTTAGGCTTGCCTACATGATTAATTATGAAATTGTGCTTCTTTTAGTTTTATTATAAACAAATATGTTTATATTCAAAAATTGTTCTACAACTATTTGTGGAGAAATATACAAAAAATCAATCTTAAAACAGTGTTATATCAAAAGTCCACACTTTATTCAGTCATATTTTTAGTGAAAATGAATGGAAGACTGTTATTGTCACAAATGATTTTGTGACTAATCCACAGTGATTTTTCGCTAACAGTTCAAAGTCGTTTCATACCATTCAGAAATCTTAGTCTGAGAAGGATCATACCCCAACTCTTAACAAGACAATGAGCCAAGCCAACAACAATAATAATGTGTAATGGTAAGTATATTTCTTACTTCTGTTTATTGCAACAAACAATATCGATGCTGCCAGCTACAACTCCGATTATTAGTTGTAATATTATTCATTTCTATGTCTGCTGACACTGTCAGAAATGTACAGTAACCAATCTATGTTAAATTAATTGTGTTCATATTTATTGAAATCAGAGAATGGAATTGTTAGATTTGTCGGTTCTGTCTGGCATTGTTGTGGTTAAGACATTAACCCTGTTATTTTTTTTACCTATAGTATGACCTATTACATATTGAAAACACTTTGCAGTGAAAAACGTGAACAGACCTGTTTTTGGAACTTTATCGTGGACAATGCTAACATCAAGAGTAATCAAGATGACAAATGAAAATTTAAAAAAACCAAAGTCTTTCAAACAGTATGTCATAGCAATAATCAAGTTAATCAAGTTGAGCACAAAGTTTCAATTAACATTTTTTGGTTAATATGATTGGTGATTAGGTTTACAAAAATGACTACTACTGAGGACAGCATGAATCTGGCCTTGGAGGCGGAGTATCTGATATGAGTCAAGATTTAGACAGTTTCCAAATAGTCAAACTACTGAGAACAATGTCAGAACAAAAGGGGAAAATATGCACTAAATTAGCAAATGAAGAGTCAGTTACGAAAATCAACAGTGATTCTTTTAAGTCATAACTGCTAATGACCAAGAGTCAACTGGGAAAGCTAAGAGTGCCCTTTTAAAAAGTGAGATGAAATTATCTTTTGAAAACAGAAATCTCAGAGTTAAAAATCAGTTAGTAGGTGGTATAGTATGAAAGAGATCAATTCCAGAATAGTTGCAGTTGAGAATATACTCATAATTCTAGAAAATGAGTTTCTCAAAGAAAATTCAAAGGAAGGAAAAGACACTGAAGAAATAAAATCTGTACAAAAAGCAATAAAGGAGAAAGTTAATAAGTTAAGTGCTGAAACTGATTGTAAAAAAAAAAATACATTAAAAAATAAATGAGGTACATGGAACTACAACAAACAATGTAAATGTATTATATAAAAAAGTTAATGAAATTCAAGAGAATTTAGTATTAAAGAACTTGTATATGAGTAATGGTACCATTTGGTCCAGTTTATCAGTGAAAAGCTTTCCTTTTGGCAGTTTAGGTCCTGTTGATTTCTTGTAACACTGTAAACGTAACTTTGAACCTAGTATTCAGATAATGTCAAGATTAAATTTGTCAAAAGGTTTCTTGAAGAAGAAGCATTGTCTTGGGCTAATCAACATTTTGATTAGAGGGGAACATTTAATAAGGCTAAGAGAAGTTTTTTGGACAAGTTTGGATCAGAATCTAAGCGAGACAGAATTAAGAGTGGATTTTTAAGTTGAACTATTTTAAGGTAAATGAATGAAATGATCAAAGATTTTTGCAGGAACCAATTAAAGAAACTAGGGACACTTAGAGAAACTTTTTGGTGAAATGACCCAGATAGATGCACTCAGAAGCAGATGGCCCGAAAGATTACAGTCAGATCTAATTTATGAGCCAGGTAATTTATATAATTTGTTTCTAAAGTACATAGACAGATTAGATAGACAATGCAGAGGATTCTTACATATAACTTTGGCCATGACAGCTGCCACAATAGGGGTTGGAATTCTGGTTTAATTGGGAGAATTTCAGAAGAAGCAATAATGGGAGCTGAAAATCAGGATCATATGGCAAGAGATTACAACGGTAATGAAAGAGGTAGAGGCTGAGAAAGAAATAGTGGTAACAGAACTAAAATATGGGATGAAGGAAACAAATTGCTAACAAATTATAGACAGGATACAAGAGGAAACCATCCAGGAAACACATCAGTAATGGTGATGCAAAGGGAAGGGGCAAAGTAAAAACACTTGTGTTGAAAGCAACTTCACTGAAAGTTTTGATATTATATATACTGTTGTAGAGGAGAAAAGTGTTGAGGGTTCTGAAAGTGAATACAAAATGTATGTTGAAGTAAATGCTGACAAACTGTTGACTCTAAGTCTTGATAATGTTTTTCTTAAGTAAATCTGAGAAAATGTAATATGTGATGAAATTTAAAGCGAAAAACTGTTGTCACCTGTCCATGCTCAACAATCTGTAGTGATCAGACATTGTAGAGATAATTCTGAGTAAGTTTAGAAGGTAAGAGGAAGAAATACTTGTGAGTTTTATGAGATTAAATGGGGAATTATGCTGATAGAGAATTGATTTGGAGCAGGTTAATAGAAATCAGTAGAGCCTTATATCCAGACTGCTGGAAGAAAGTGAAAAAGGGGCTGAGTGAAAAATGTGTAACTAATAGTAAATTATCTTGTGTTTACCCTATGTGAAAAGTTTGTAACAGCAATGATGATGAAGACATCTCTATTAATTTAATAAAAACTGAAATGGATGGAATTTGGAGCAGTTTCAAAGACACTGAAAATGAATTATTACATTAAGTTTCAGAAGGGGAGGAAATAGGAAGGGACTGAAGTATTTCTGACAATTAAGTCAAAATAGATTGGTGGGAAGTAAGTGCTTAATCGACACTGGGTGTCGTTCATCTGGAATATCAGAAGAAACTTAGGGATAAATTCAGGAATGGGAAAGACTTTGTGGAAATGACAATAACTGGATTGAAATTAGAGGGGCCTGAGGGAAACAGTAAATTGGTAAAAAAATCAAGTTATGTTAACCTTCGAAACAGCTGAGGTTAAGCCTTTAATGCCTGAATAAATTTCTAGTTGCAAGATAAAAATAAAAAATCGTGGTGCTTTAGAGATTCCCAAAACACTCAGGAAAATGCAGCACTTGTCAGAAGCATTGGTAGCTTCATGAAGAATCAGCATCTATCAACACTGGCGTTCAAAAACAGTTAGCCTTCCAGTTAGCAGCAAAACGTTGGTATGATGCAGACATTAACAACTTAATTATGCCTAAGGATGCCAGGTGACAAAACCTGGGAGAAAATTTTGATCTGGGAAACTCGAGTGCTGCTAAAGTTGTTTCACAGTCCAAAAGAGACTTGTATAATCCAAAGAGGTGGCAGCTCCCACAAGGTCATACAAGCCATTAATCAAAAGCCTCAACTCTTTCCATTGCCTTGTTTATATGTTTTGCAAGGAATACTACTTTTTAGGAAATTCTTCTGATAATAATCAGCTTGTAGTCAAAAACCAAAGTATGCACTCAAACAACACAAGAAGAAACCAGGATATACATTTCCAGTACCAAGTGAGGTGGTGCAGTGGTTAGCACACTGGACTCACATTCGGGAGGATGACAGTTCAAATCCACATCTGTCCACCCTGATTTAGGTTTTACATGATTTACCTAAATTGCTTCAGGCAAATGGTGGGACAGTTACTTTGACAAAGCATGGCCCACTTCCTTCCCCAGTCCAATGGGACCAATGACCTCACTGTTTGGTCCTCTCCCCAAAATCAGTCAGCCAACCATGGCAGGCTTCATATACTACAATGAAACAAAATGGATCACTCCAAGCAGGAAACAAGTTGTACAAGAAACTACATTATGACATCAAGATGGTCGAAGATTCTGCATTTAAAATAGTAATAACAGAAAATTTCTGTACGGTTTTGTTAAATGCGAAACAATAAAACAGACCGCATAATTCAAAGCATCTGTGCAGACCTGTCTCCTCAGGAAACGTTCTTACAGTATATAAAAATATTTGTTAGCATAAAGAAGTAGAATATCAAACAACAGATTTTAATCATGAGATAATGTAATTTGTAAATATCTTAATTCTCAAATTTGTTCCTTCTGTACAAAAAGATCCAGTTTAAACTATGGTCACAAATATACTCCAAAAATGTTTAACTACATTGTTCTAAATTCATAAGCCGAGTGTGATGTTTTAGGGTACATTTCTATATTTTGTACAGAAAAGATGATGTTGTAAACTATGAGTACACAGTTGTGTATGACTGGTAAACGTCGTATTACTTTTTTGTGTTCTTATGAAGATTATCCATGTATGTACCTATTTTTGAGATTTAATCACAGATTCAATTGAAAAACTATGTATAACTGTGTGACATATATATACTTCACTACAGAATATGACTAGCTGTAGACTACTTAGAACCCAAGTGTTGATTTTGTATCTACAATGAGTATTCACATTTTAGCAACGATTAGCAGTAGCTTAACGACACAAGGAGAAATTTTGAACATGATGCAAGAAGATATAGCGGAAAAAAAAGAAGCTTTAAAAATGATAATGTCACATGTAACAGAAAAGTAAATAAAAATATAACCTCTGTCCCAGTTGAAACCATTAAATCTCCACATAAGTTAATTGTAGGAACAGTTTCAGATTACAGAAGATATCAGAAATGCTTGAGAGAATTTTCTGATTTTAATTCTCAATTAACAGTGGGTGAACTTGATGCTCAGAAGTTGTACATTGAAGCATCATTATTAGAAGTGAAGTAAGAAGGAATCTATTGCACATTATGTGTAGACAGTGGGCTGAAAAATGAAATGACTACCGATATTTGTTATTATTTATCCAACATTGACAATTTTGCAGTAAAAATCAACGATGACATAGAATATGAAGATGATGGAGATTATGCTGATGGTGAAGAAGAGGATGCTATTCAAACAGGTAGCGATAAAGGAAGATGGAAAAAGGTCCTACTTAGAAACAGGTGATAAAAGTGAAATATGATTCTAATTATATTCACAAGATCAACGTCAATTGTCTGTCATATCATGACATCAAGGATGCTGCTTGACTGTGGTTTTCGACTTAATTTATTACAACAGGATGTTTATGATATTATGGAACCTCCAAGTTTGAAATAAACAGGTATAATCTCAACAGGATTTGGGAAAAACTTTGTCTCTCAGATTGAGATTGATGATATAATTTTAACATATGTTTAAGTTGTGTCAAGAGACTCCATGAATTTAGGAGTGTAAGTTAAATTAAACAAGGGAAGAGTTACCATTAGGAAGCCAGAAGTGAATTATATGGAACGATATAGCAGACAAACCAGAATTAGATGCATGGAAGGCTTATTGACTAATTACCCTCCAACAAAGACAAAGTTCAATGATGTCAGAATGAAAATTACTGTGAGAGAAGAGCAACTGATATTCAGTAGGCCCATAAGATTTTCACCAGCAGTGAAAGATATTGTTAACAATCAAGTCCAGATGTGGCTTGTTCAAGGTATAATAGAACAAAGTTCATTTGAATATGGTAGCCAGTTGTAGATGTAAAATAGAGAAATGGAGAACATGACGGCTGTATAGACTGAAAATAAAACTCGTTTGTGATACATTCAGGGCAGTTTAAGTTCAGGAAACTTTCATTTGGATTATCAAATTCACCTTCAGTGTTCCAACGTTTTATAAACACTGTCTTTTGGGCATTGTTTGAGAGAACGTCGTATTAATTTGCATGGACGATATTGTAATACCAACAACGAGTGATGATGGGCCGCTTGAATGGCTGGGTTTAGTGTTAAAAACTGTAAGAGATTACGACTTGAAAATTAATACTGTAAAATGCCAGTTTTTGAAGAGAACTGTTAAGTTTATTGGGCATATTATACAGTGTGGACAAATCTGACCTTGTTCTGAGAAGACAATACCAGTTAAAAACTTTCCAGAACCGAAATCTATTGTGTCAGTCCAAAGTTTTCTACATCTAACTGGATACTTTAGGAAGTTTATCTCAGTTTACTGTGCCATTGTCAAACGTCTGAGCGATTTACTGAGAAACAACGAAATTTGAAGAAAAGCAGATGCTAACAATCAAGATGCTGAAAGATATTCTTTCGTTGGATCTAGTTTGAAAAATTTACAACCGAAAATGTGAAACTGAACCACACATGACGCAAGCAAAGTCTGTTTTATAGCCATGTTATTACAAAAACCTCCAAGTGATGAAAAGTGTTTTCAAGTCTCATATATGAGTAAAAAACAACTCAAGAGGAAAGATACAGCAGTTATCAGCTTGAAGTTTTAGCTATTGTTAATATGTGAAACGAATTCAAGGTGTATTTACTAGTAATACGATTTTCAATTGTAACAGTCTGTAGTGTACACTCCATGTCCTGAAGTGAGAGTTAAAAGTTAAAGGTGTCTGAGAGAGGTAACAATAATTTCAGAATTTGCAAACTGTTAGAACAGTAGGATGGCTACAGTAGGGAGGCAACTCATATCGAAGGTGTTACTAAGATGAACATAATACAGAGAATCATGGGAAAGTTCTGTGGTTTTATATCGTATTTTACCTTACAGAAATACACTCATGTTTTTTATTCATAGATAGCTTGATATTAAACCACTAGGTAGGCTGCCAGATGTCATTCTTTAGAAATCGAAACCGATCAGACCTGCGAAGTTTTAATCGCAAAATATTCCATATAGCCGAGAAATGATCATATAAATTATTTCAGGAGGGTTTGGGCAGTTAAATGAAAACTATTTAATGAAAGGACCACAAATTGTGTCTATCTGTGTTCCAACAGTCCTCTGTTAACCTCACCTCTTTTTTCGAGAAACATATTAAAATCATTATGTAAGAAAATATATATTTAAGAGCTCATATTAATCACACAATCGATATATAACATTTATCCAGCAAACAGTAACTGCTTAAACACGTTAGGCCTGCACAGATCAAGAGAGGGATGATTTTAGAGGAAGAAAATAACAGAGGAGCGCTCCTTCGTTTATTCTTAATGGCTTTGCGTTCACCAACTTTACAACTGCTCGAAGTTTCACTGCGTTCAGTGCAATCTTTGAATATTTCACAAACATGTGAAAAGTGGTCTTTCATGATAAAGTTGGTTAGTACATTCATTTTATAAAGGGGTAGCCCTGTTTGCTAGATTCAATATTTAACATATTTAAGAAATCGACTGTCCTCCTCAGATATTCAAAACAAGAAACAATTTGTTACCTAGAAGTCATTTAAGTGTTCATCATTCACGACAAGCAATTATCAATGTAGTGGAATGGTGTGTGATTCACATTTAATATGTTTACACACAACTTACTTTACTCAGCCATTGCAGGCGCCATTTGTGCAGGAGGTTAGCTCATAACCTCAGTTTGCAGTATCATGTGTTCTTGTAAGTGCAAGTGTTTATCAACAATTGCAGGATACAGAGAAGATGAAGAGTGTCCTTAGATTCATCACTCAATTCCACATCTCTTCTACATCATCAGAAGTGAGTATACAGGCCCTGTGCATATTCAAATGTCTTTTTAAGTATCTGATTGCATGTATCACACAGCACCTTTCACTTGCTTGTGCATCCTACTTATAGTACTTTATTATTTCAAATTTAAGTGACAGAATGTCAGGTTTAGCCACAGTTCTGAGTGTAATTACTTTATGTAGGCTCTCACACACATTCCCTTTTTTTAGTCATCCCACAGATCACAAAAATTCAAAATGGTAGTCAGGTCAAAGAATATTTACAATAGTTCATCTGAGTCTCACAAAAATGGTCTCCTTTTCTATATTTATTATAAACTTAATGACAAGCAAAGCAAAACAAAGAAAAAATCATGATCTCAAAAAAGGGACTCAAAATAAGAGTGAAACACTCATTAAACAATGCATAGCTTCTATTACATTGAGTACTATGGCACTGTGCCACCTATATACTATGAAATTGAAATTTTTCTTGTATATTTGCTAATACTCTAGGGAAAAATATTACATAGCATATTTCTTACTTAACAGTATGTTGAAATATATCTTGCAAACAGCAGCTTGACTTATAACTAGTGTGATCGGTTTCTTATTTTTTCGGTATTACACATGATACAGATGAGTAGGTTCCTGTGTATATTTTAATCCCACTGTTCAAATATATACAGATGATACGTATCTTATACTATATATCCATGTATACAACCTCATCATGGCCACTAAGGAAAATCTTGCACTTAATGTAGTCACTACTCATCACATCAATGCAGTATGCAAAATTCATTTTTCGTGTTTCACTAATATCACCCATGAAGTAAATCTGTTTTCCACAGAAGCATGTCTCCTCCCATTTAGGATTTATGCAACTATTTACAAATGATCTTTTTCTATTAAATACACTGTCCATCCTTTATGGAAATGTCCATAACGTTAAAGGTTCCAAGATGCTACTCCAGGCGGGTGTAAAAAGAATGTGCACAACGGGAAATACTGAATGTGAAAATGAAGATTTGGCCAAGTCTGACTACCCCGTGAAGCAGATATTAGACTTTCTTAATGGTGATATTATCGCCTCCTTGCTCTTTAACATATAAATTACAAGATAAACATAAATGAATGATTAATGGAAGTAGTAACTACAGTAGATTAAAATCCCTTTGTATATTGCAAATGTTTATATATTAGTGTTCAATGTACATAAAGACACACAAATGAATTTCCTAACTAATATCAGTGATCAACTGCCCAAATTTGCCCTTTTTAAAGCTACGCAATGTAATACAAATAACGCAAGATGACTGATATCATATATGTACCAAACACTAGAAGACACTACTTTCAGGGATAATCTACAGTGGTGTGCAACCATAGTGGAAATAAAAGTTACTTGATCACAGTTGTTATGCTTTATAGCCCTAATAAGCCGAAGCAATTAGCAATTTCACAATACTTACTGTGTCTGGTGCACCGGAGTGATGGTTCTCGTACACATGTGTGAGCACCGGAGAACTCCACCCACTAAATATCATTCAAACACTAGGACGGCAGAAGACAGTCCTCTGACTAGTATAATCTAATACCGTCTTCTCCTCTCTGTGTTCTACAGACGAGAAACGTGAACTCCCAGCCACAAGGACAGAGTTCAGAAAACGCCTAATGTGAGTAGAGGCAGAAGAAGTGTTACCAATCACTGAATGCTGCGTACTCAACGACGACTCCGTACCCAGAGGCGAAGTACAGGTTCGTATAAGATCGCAACAGTACAGTGCCTAACCGTTTTAACTATGAAATCTCCTGAGAGCAAAGACAGCAAGTCTGTCTGTACCAACAAATGCTGATACTAAGAGACCGTCAAACACGGGCGCTAAAAACGGAAGTACTCTTTCTCTTCACCAAAGGCTTCCCAGCAAAGCTCGGCTCCCCTCCCTCGTAACTGCAGAAGATGAATCATTCTCAGACCCAGGGAATATTCTCCCTCTCTACAGATTCTCCCGGACGTCGACCAACCGTATTTTAATCTTTTGTCGTCCAGCATGGGAAGTTTGTGAGGAAAAGCCTATATGCGTCAATTAGGAATTCATACAATGGTACGCTTCTCAGAGAAAAATTCCTCAGAAATAACCCAGCCTGCATGATTCCCAAGGTAACACTTCCTCGTTCCACTCTGTGTGTCCAAGATTTTCAGTTTCCGGTTATCCTTCTGGCCTAGCTACAATACCAGCCAGCCGCCACTCTATCGTGCTTCAGTGCTTCAATGCTCAGGTGCTCCGACCATCCTGCTAGCGCTACTTCCTCTAAGCCGGACCAACACACCTGTGCAGGCTTTTCCACCCAGGGCCTGAGTTACGCCTGCCGTTTCATTTCCACTGGGGTTCCAACCTCTACTGGTATAGGCAATCATCATTACAACGTTTTGATAATAAAGACACTCCGTCACCTATCAAGCTACAGTTTGGAACCGCGTGACCGCTACGGTCGCAGGTTCGAATCCTGCCTCAGGCATGGATGTGTGTGATGTCCTTAGGTTAGTTGGGTTTGAGTAGTTCTAAGTTCTAGGGGACTGATGACCACAGCAGTTAAGTCCCATAGTGCTCAGAACCATTTTGAACCTTTCAAGCAATAAGCGTTAACAACTATTTACAAGGTGTATGTGACAATGTCAGTCTTCTTTAAATATTCATGTACACTATGTACAACCTATCAAATGATGCCTAATTTCAGTTGTAAGTCACAGTGAAGTATGTAGATGAGTGCTTGTAAGGTGCGAAATTATAGCCACCTTACAAGGTATCAGGTAAATCAGAATTCTATCTAATCAGCTGTGAATTATTTACATCCTGCATAGATGGGTTCTTAATCTTCTGGTAATAATCACTACTTCGTGTCATGAATGCTTAGTATTTATACACTTGCAGTGAGCCATATTTATTATATTCAGTCAGCAAACGTGACTAACAGGATTAAAGATATATCTTCTCTTGACCCAGGCTGCCACAGCGATGCCTCTACTGCAGGCGCCTCCGGCGCGCTACCATGCGTCTGCGCCAGCATGTCGTTGTGTGGCAAAATGGTGGGAATCGTCGGTAACACCGGGGGATGAGGCGAGCCAGTAGATGGTTCCCAGGGGCGCTGACCGAACGGCACCGTAGCTGGAAGCAGAGGGGGAGCGGCAGATTCCTTGCGACTACAGAGGCGCAACTGATTGAGATGCCTGCGCACCTCACCAGAGGCACCCAAAACCACATACGTAGCGCGGCCGAGGCTGCGAAGAATGTGCCCTCGAAGCCAACGCTTGGACCCACGATATTGGCGATAATAAACAACGTCGCCAGGAGCAAAAATAGGAGTCTGCCGTGGCAAAGTAACACGATGCGGTGGATGTAACAACGTCATCAAAGTCCGATTAGGACGGCCTTGGAGCAATTCAGCCGGTGAGCGGCCATCTCGTGGCTGAGGACGATATGCGTATAAGAAGAGCAACGATGCGTCCTCCTGAGAATGTGAGTCTCGTAACTTTAACATCTGTGACTTGAAAGTCGTGACCAACCTTTCAGGTGCACCGTTGGACTGTGGCGAAAACGGCGCTCACATCAGATGTTGAATGCCACTGGTTTTGCAAAATGATTGAAACTCTGCGGACATGAATTGTGGCCCATTGTCGGAGACAATGTTCTGTGAAGACCTTCAATACAAAAAATAGTAAATAATGCTTGGATGGTATCGTGGAAGACATCCGGAAAACAAAAGGAAAATTACTGTAAGAATCAATCACAATCAACCATCGAGCATTCCAGAATGGGCCAGCAAAATCGACGTGTAGGCGCCGCCAAGGGAATGTGGCTTTCCGCCATGGAACGAATTTCTGCTGTGGTGCTGATTGTTGAACTGCACAAATCGTGCAAGAAGAGCAAATCTTCGTAATCGCTGCATCGATTCCGAACCAAGTAGTGTCGGCGAGCAAGTTGTTTCGTGCGCACTATACTCCAATGTCCTTAATGGAGAAGATCTAAAACAGAGGACTGTAAAGCAAGGGGCACTACTGACCTGGACTGATCATCATTAGTACGCAACAACAACACACCACGCCGAACAAAATGTCTGTTTGTGAGCAAAATATCGACGAACCAACGGGTCCAAGATCCGTGACTTTGACAATGGCCATTGCGTCGTAACATATCGCAGAACAATAGAAAGGACAGGGTCGGCAGTCGTGGCTGTGGCTACACGACGAAAATCTATCGGAAAAGATTCGACCACGTCATTGGTTTCAGTGTCGATGAACATACAAGCAAGTTCGGAAGAATTGAATGCTTAATCCTCAGCAACAGGTTAACGGGACAACGCATCGGCGTTTCTGTGCTTAGCCTGGACCTATACAAAATATCGCAGCGGTACTGCGAGAGGAAAAGAGCCCACCTGATAAGTTTCTGCGCCGTACGTGGAGATACAGGCTTGTTCGGATGAAATAGCGATGTCAGTGGCTGGTGGTCGGTGATTAATGTAAAGTGACAACCATATAAGAAGTCATGAAACTTTGTCACACCAAATATGAGAGCTAACGCTTCTTTCTCGATCTGCGAATAATTTCTTTGCGCAGAGGAGAGCAATTTTGACGCAAAGGCAATAGGTCTATCGCACAAACCATCTTTATGCGCAAGCATAGCACGGATCCCGAAATCAGATGCGTCCACCATTAACAAAAGAGGTTTCTTTGGATCGAATAGCCTGAGGCAAGTATGAGAAAGCAACGCCGATTTCAACCGGTGAAAGGCGCGTTCGCATTCCGCCGACCACACAAATGGAACACCTTTACGCCTCAACCGATGAAGCGGAGCGGAAATGGAAGATGCATGCGGCATATATCTATGATAATAGTTTATCTTGCCGAGGATGCTCTGCAGCTGGTTCACGTTCGTCGGCGATGGTAAAGCCGTCGGCACACGGACCGTGCTGTCGAACGTTAACGTTGAGCGTGCCAAGTTCAACTTGCTGTTGAACGCTCAGGAGCGATGCGACTTGTGCATACGGTACGTGGGCCCAACGTGGTATACGCGATCGCAACGCGCTCCAGCGGCAGTTGAGGGATGTATCTAGTTCGTAAATAACACAGTTTACTCAATGGGCGCGCGTAAAATTCCCGCGTGAGCTCCATTAAAACGCACATTTCCTCAATCGCCCATGAAAGGGAAAGTACCATGTCCAAACAATAAGGACATAGGCTTATAAAAGTTCCATTACAAACAGTGCGGTACAAATTTGGAATACTTCTCTGCACAAGATGAACATTATTTCATCATTCCCACATTTTAGTAAAACCCGAAGGTCAGTCTCACTTGATCACTGTTCCTACCCAGTAGTATAATCTTTGCAACATGTGAATTACGAAGCGTAAAAGAAAAAGGAGAAAATATCTTTATACAAGTAGCGCAAGCTGTCCTGTAGATTAACCCAATCGAACGAAGTCACCCCTCAAAAAAAAGGTGAACTTATATTTACATAACATCAAATATTATAGTATATACTTATATCAAACTAATAATAAAGTATGAGAACCTAATTGAAAACGTGAATATTAGGAAAAAAAATTTAGAAGTGTCAAGACACGAACCACCGCCCCAACAAACAAATCTATATAGGACAGTGACGCCATTGGTTACGCTAAACCAACGACATAGTCTTTACTCATAATCATAATATATTACCACATACTGAAAATCTAAATCGTGGATATGTTACTAATTGAAATTTAATTATAACAAATTGTACCAAGAGCAATGGGTTTTGGGTGGATCTTCAGTGTGTCACTGCCTTCAAATAGCCTACTCTCGTAATACGCAAGTTATAATAATTCTTTTGCCATGAATATGATCTTTCTCATTATTTTATTGGAACGAATCACAAAGTTAACAACGGGTCTTCCAGTGATTCTCAATTTGCTGGTGCTCAGAAACGGCATATATACATATAGGATTGAAACGAATGCCAATATGGCGCCTCACAACTCTGTACTGAAGGGAGACGGCGTGCGTGTGACGTAGGTGGCGTTGTGCCATCTGATTGGTCAACGCTCAGACGCACGCTCGGAATATCTGACACGCCAGATATTATTCTGCACGTTCGGAAAGACTCCCGAACGTACTATTCCACGCTATGACGTCAGAAACTCGGCACGCTCAACGCTCATGTTTGGATGCACGGTCCGTGTGCCGACGGCTTAAGTCTCGTATGGCACGGAGGTGCGTGGGACTGGGATGTATGCCTTGGGCATTAAGTATATTTCTCAGGTATGGCAAGTCACTGGCAAATAATACACATATTTGTCCTTCCGTAAGCGAAGACCGTTCTGTGGCATAACCAGAAATAAGGTCCAGAGATTAGCTAAATGTTCTTCCTCCGTCCTTCCTGGGATCACTATACCGTAACGATAATTGACGGCTGTAGGGACCGACGCACAAACAGTCTGCAGGTATCGTTGGAACAGTGCAGGGGCCGACGCGCACCCGAATGGCGGACGTCGAAACTTGTACAAACCCAGATGCGTGTTAACTACCAATACGTGTTGGGATTCTTCGTCCACCGGTATTTGCAAGTACGCATCGGCCAGGTCCAACTTCGAAAAATATGTGCCCGGACATAGTTTATCAAAACGATTTTCAGGACGTGGCAAAGGAAACGTCGCAATCACTAGCTGTGGATTCACAGTTGCCTTGAAGTCCATACAAAGTATCAATTTTCCTGAAGGTTTCGGCAAAATGACTAAGTGCGATAGCCAGAGGGAAGCTTGAATACGTTCAATTACACCTTGGGCTTCCAAAGCGTGTAATGTTTTTGAGACCTCATCACGCAATGCGTGGGGAACTGTGCGTGCTCTGAAAAATTTGGTTGCGCGTTTGCTTTAAGTTCCAAATGTGCTTGATAATTCTTGGTGCAACCCAGGTCTGGTGCAAAAATGTCGGCAAATTCAGCACAGAGACGTGCAACACTGTGCATAGGCACAGTCTGGTTCACTAATAGGACATTATCCGAAACGGACAAGCTAAAGAAATGAAAAGAATCCAACCCAAACAAGTTCACTGAAGAACTAGAACAAAGTACATAAAAATACACAAGTTTTGTTTGTCCTCTGTACGTAGCAAGAAGGCTGCACTGAGCTAATACAGGGAGCTTCTGTCCTGAATAGCTAGTCAGCGTAACATTTGCATCACGCAAAGGGGGTTTGCCCAATAGTTCAAAAATGGTTCTGAGCACTATGGGACTTAACATCTATGGTCATCAGTCCCCTAGAACTTAGAACTACTTAAACCTAACTAACCTAAGGATATCATACAACACCCAGTCATCACGAGGCAGAGAAAATCCGACCCCGCCAGGAATCGAACCCAATAGTTTGTAAGTGTCTTGATTTATTAAAGAAACTGCAGCTCCCGTATCGAGCTGGAATGGAATCACTTTGCCGTGAATGTCCAAGTCCACTAAAAGTTTATTGTCTTTCCTACTACACAATCTACTGTCACGTGCAACGTTGACAGACACGGGCACGAAATCAGAAGCAGTGGGGTGGGACTTCCGTCTCTGTCTACGCGCACTATTGGTAGCATGAACACAGTCACTATCCGGTAGAGTGACATTGGTCAGTGTGGAATGTACACTAAGAATTTCCATTGGAGAATGCTCTTGAGCTACAGCAGTCTTAGTTCGATTTGGATTCCGGCGAGAAGCAATGTGCCTGGAATGATTTTGAGTTTCCGACTAGCGCTTTCTTTGACAAACAGATTGAACATGTCCCTTTTGTTGCAAAAATAGCAAACAGCCTGACGTGACGGTCAAGTTGGGAGCGTGTGCTTAGTAACACAGCACGGGGGTGATTTGAAAACAGCATTTGCCTGCCGGCGCGGCACACCTGGCGTAGAGCAAGACGGCACAGGCGCGGACGGGCACGAGGGCCGTTTACGGCGCTGCGCAGCGTGCGCTGCAGGCTTGCTAATCTGACACACAGCTGAGGAAGTTTCAAACGACTCCTGAGCAAAATCCAATGTGTCTTGTCGATCCAATATGTCGATCACTTGGGAAAGGGAGGGACTGACAAGTTTCAATATCTGTTCCCTGATACGTGTATCAGAAACGTTCTGTGCAATGGCGTCACCTACCACGGTATCCGAGTACGTGAGGCCACATTGACATTCCAAGTCGCAATCGCGAGTGAGGTCTTGTAAATTTGCCACCCACTCCCGATTAGTTTGTCCCATCGCACGTCTTCTCCGGAAAAATTGGTACCTCTTTGCCACAACGTTAATAGTCTGTTTGTAATAGGCATCCAATGCTGACAGACTCTCTTCGTATGACAAAGTAGCTATTTCTCGTTGGGGTAAATAACTTGACTATCACACGATATGTGGACACACGCTGAGAGAAAAGGCTGCCTCTCGTTACCTTGAATCCTGTAGGCGGCGAGATGAAAGCCAAATAGTCGCGACCACTCCGTCCAGCTTTCCAATACAGAATCAAAGGCTCGAAATGGAGGTGCTACTGCGTGCTGTGGCTGCAATAGCGGTGGCGCGCTGGCGGCCGCATCTTGTTGTACCGCACGTTGACCTTGGACGAGCTGTCCAAGTGCATCAAGTAACGCCTGCGTTTGCTGATTCTGCAAGCGGTAAAATTCTGACAGTACATCTGGTGATTGTGGCGTAGCCATTGCACAAATGAAATCAGGGCAAACTCAACTGCGCAGTATGGGAGCTACCCAAACCACTGTCACACACATTCACTCGTCTGTCCTGAGTCTAACATCCGTCCAACAGTATAGTTCGTTAGAAGACAAGAAAAACACACTTTTTATCTTTGTTACACAGCTAACCAATTAGCAGAAGACTCGTCGCCATTTTGTCATGTATGAGGCGGAACTATGGGCCTCATGGAAAAAGGATGACCTGGCTGAGATACGCAATTTGACTCTTAGTCTGATCATGAGGTGTGGCCCTTAATTGCACGCGTTTATCACGTAGGCTGACGTGAGGATCAATGAACTATACTTGACGGGATGTATCTGGAACATCTTAGGTGATTAGAAAGTTAGTAGACAGGAATAAAATTAAAAACTTAGCTTTAATTCAGTATCAGCGGTGAACGTCCATCTTGACTTTGTACAATAATATTTACAAGTGCAGTTATAGACTGAACTGAGAATACTTCTTTACAATTCTGATTGCTTCACACATATAACTGAATTGTCAATGCATAAACTGTATTTGGCGCCTGGCTAGGTCGTAGCTACTGACTTAACTGAAGGCTATGCTAACTAGCGTCTCTGCAAATCAGATCTCTGAAGCTATAACGAGTGAACCATTCCTATTAAAGTCGGCTGTAGAACTGGCCAGTGCGCTAGCTCGTCTCGTAAGACCAGTCGAGTGGCGGCGCTCGGTCTCCTAGCGTCGACAGTGGCAAGTCGCGGGTCCTATGTGTACTGACGGACTGCGGCCGATTTGAAGCCTCCAACCTAGCAAGTGTGGTGCCTTACGGTGACACCACAGTATTCACGTTGTGCAGCTTGACGGACAGAGAAAAGTTGGTTTCTCACGTCAGGTACATGTCAGAGACTTAAAAGTAAAGCAGATATCCAATTTTAGTTAATGAACATTTCTGTACAAATACTGCCAGTCCCATAATTTAGTTTACAACTGTCCATACACATTGTGGAATCGGAAACTTTTCAAATGTAGCGAAAAGCCGTTTATTTGGTGAAATATGATGTTTCATCCAAGAGTCTGCACTATCAAAGCTAACATGAAACAACAAGCTAGAAATGTATTTGGTTTGCTGCTCACTTTTACACTGGAATATGAATTATTATCGTTGTAAGCTGTCGCTTTTACTTCTTCTTCGGCCATGCGCTTTCGGCAGTGTGCGATAATACAGGGTGTCACTATGAGAGGCACCCACGTCAACATACCATACCTTTGCTCCCTTATACTCAACCACATAACACATGGAGTTGTTTCAGAGATAGCATTCCAGTCTCCAAATCCGTCCTTTCACTCTGGTACCTCTTTCCATCGGCTTACCTCTGCATTCACTTTACCAATTATTCATCCTGCAAAATAACTGAACACATTCTTGATACCGTTTTGATTAGTTATACTGGTACCAGGCTTCAACAAAAACAACAAAAATTACTTTTTTCATGTTGCAAATGTTATGGTAAGAATTAGATTTACAATTATATTACACTTTACATCAGTATTCCACAACGTTCACCATCTGGATCTCATACTCCCTTTATGTCCTTTCACGTTGTGTAGTTGTCCTCCTCTCTTCGTTCGTATTTCGGCTCTCCGTCCGTCCATTACTCCATCATTTCCTGGTCTTCCTTCGCCATTGGCATCAATCTCTATTGCAGCATACACAGGCCTCTCTGTAACATACATCTAAGACATCTCCACATTATTAATTCTACTCACCTTTATTTACCACTGTTTCATCACGTCGAATTGCTCTTTATTAATCACACTGCTTCACGTCGCTTCTCTCCTTAAATATCACCTTTATCAACTACTATTTATTACATCGCTTCTCTAATTATGTACCATCTTTATTCACTCATTAATAATCACGTCGTTTCTGCTTGATCCTTATTCATTTGACAAAAAAATGCGCACAATACCACTCTGTCGACTCCTGTTCATGACTCATTTGACCAGTCTATTCCGTCATACAACCTGACATTCCGCCTGAAAATTCTTATGTTCGATTTGACCCTGCACAACGTTACACACCACAAATAAATACACTGACTATCTACCATAACTTGCCTACTTTCGATCTATCCTTAACTTTTCCATAATTTGATGTTAGAAATGTGACGAAGCCCACATGATTGTTTTCCCTTGATCGTCTCAATTGTGACAATGATTGTCCTGTCGTGAACGCAATGACTGCCTTTCCTCTCTTCGCCCATCATTTTGATTTTCCCTTCTTCTTCCATCTCTGTCCCATCTTCTATTTTCCCGGTTTGACGGTCGATATTCCCATGAATTCTGCCCCCTATTTCTTCGCCATCTTCCATTCCCGTCATTCCTCTGATTCCATGCTCTCCTGCCATTCTGATAGTTTCTGCCGTTCCTATCCTCGACTCTGTCTGACCTATGAGTCGTGTCTCCGTTCACGATGTTCCTCTCATTATCCAGTTCCTGTAACAAGTGCTGAAATGACGGAGAATCGTCTAAGCCTATGCCTGCTATCGCTATATCTCTGCGCAATCTCACTGGCAACTTCGTTATACAGATCGTAATGAGCTTCCCAGGTTCGTATGGCACATCCAAATACCTATTTCGTCTCAGCATTTCCTGATAGCACGCCACTGGATCTCTTATACTACCTTCGTTACAATTTGGCATCATCAATATGCTTTGCTTAACCTGGTCCTCCTTACTTTTCGGCCAGAAGTCATTTAAAAACTTGTCACAAAATATCTTGTAGCTACTACAGTCATTAATAACTTCCTGCATTTTTGCTCTAGCCTCGTCCCTCAAATGGTTACACACAAACTTCATTTTGAGAAGCGGTCCCCACGATGCAGGTAATGAATCTTGAAATTGAGACAGCCACAGACATGGATGTTGGTAGTTATCAGGATCCGAAAAACAAGTGAACGTTTGTACCGACACGAAGTGCCTCCTACATTCTTCTTCCGCATTTATGTTTTCCGACCTTGGGCTATACCCAGTTGGGTTTGCCACCTGTTTTATCCGACACAACCGTTCTTCTCCAACTCTCTGAGTTCGTCTTCCTCTTTCTGCCTATTTTCTTTATTTGAATTTATCTCACTCTCCCTCTGCAATCTACCTGGTGGTGTGTCACCTTCGCTACTGCATGCTAATTGCAACTGTGCTAGTTCTTCCCTATGTTTCCTATTTATTTCTAATTGTGCCTCTTTAAACTGTAATAGTGATTGTATCCCCTCCTGGTCGGCATAAACCTCTCGCTGCGTACTGTCAGAGCCTGTCTCGCCTCTTATACTGATCTTTTCTGCATCTGCACTAATTGTATTCATTCTGACCACTACCTCCGCAACTTCATCCCTGTATTTATTTAGCGCCACTTCCTGCCGGGTGACTTGAGCTTCCACGCAGTCTAATGCCCCTTGTTTATCTGCAAGTAAGTCCTCCACTACCTCTTTGATTCGCTCATCTGTCAACACGTCCCTACGTTCTGTGATATCCCTCTCTATTGCAATTATTCGTACCTCCAAATTATTGGCTTTTTCTTTCACGGCGTCACATACTTGCTTCAACACACCCAGATTCTTCTCCCCCTCGTCTAACCGATTATTAACTGCGGACAGATGCTCATCGATAACTGAGAGTAGCTTCCTCATTGCCTCTTTATTTCCCTTATCCATTGCCTCCAATCTTTCCTTACTACCTTTATCCATCGCCGCCAATCTTTCCTTATTATCTTTATCCATCGTTCCAATCTTTTCTTATTATCCCTATCCATCGCTTCCAATCTTTCCTTATTCTCCCTATCTCTCTCCTTATTATCTCTATCCATCCTCTGTAAAAACCGCAGTAGCACATTGTCATTTGCTACTTTCGGTGCGCTCACCTCGTTCGCCTGAGAAACCGTATCTTCGCCAAGGGTAGCTTCACTTTCACTGCATACCTGACCTAGTCCCGGCTCGCCCGCGTCGTCGGGAAAAGCCCCCGTTTGTGGACAAAGCCCGCCGCATAAAGGATCACCTAGCCGCGGTCTGCTGAACAATTCAGCCCCTTCCGAGTGTTTGCCGTTCTCGCTCATTATCCCAAGGACGACACCTACTTCCTGCTGCACAGCTACGTTCACCCCAGAATCACTATTCTCCATGGTGACTATACTTTTCGACTGCGACCTAGTTACTACGGACATTACGCAAAAAAAATTTATACAACCTTCTTCCAGCCTTGGACTACGTAGCAAGCGATTACATAAAAAAAATAAAAGATCTTCACCAATCCAGAAAGAAATTGCAAACAAAAAAAATTTTTTACTTCTTAGCGCTATCACAATGCATTCCATAAAAAAAATGTTAACAGCTAACCCTAACAGCAAAATCCTGGCAGGGTCGAAATTATGAGAGGCACCCACATACCTTGCTCATACTGTGGCATCAAGCAGTCAGGCCTGCAAGATGAGTGGTCTGCCAAGCGAGTGGATTCATTCTTATTTATCGAGTAACATGAACTCTCGTACTCACAATTAAGTTACAAATTATCCTCCTATATGAATAATACGCAACGGAAACGCACATCTGACTATCAGTAATTTACAGAACTCTAACTGTTCACTACGCACTGGCAATACCACATTTTCTTTTCTTTTTTTTATTTAACGGCTTTTATCAACACGTGGCCACCGCACTGAATATGAATGGCGCACACATTATAAATTTGGGACATCATGACAACATACAATTCGAAGGAAAAGTCCACCAATCTTTTTCTTTTCACTATCTTATTTATTCCGATAAATTCTATAACCTAAACACACAAATTCTATAACCTACAACAATAACACATGAGAAATTCCGCCCAGTGGGCATGGCTTTACATTGGTGATTCTCTACCTTATGGTCTCGTAATTATTTAACGCTACAGTGCACTTTCTGGATAGGATGGTGATCTTTTATTATATCTCACACTTCGACTCTCACAATCATCATCACGAAACTTTCCTCCAGATCGAGCGGTACAGAAGGAACAAGCATAACCCACTAATCTTTTGAAACTACCTTGCTACTCTCCCATGCAAACTACACATACCCAAATTACATGACATACACCACACTACAACATGGAATACAATACAATAAATAGTCACAACACTATCACTTTCAGCTTTCCCACTTCAATTAGTATTTATCCCAGTTTCACATGACACTGCCCCACTTTGTAATTCTACTTTCCTATTATGAACTCTGGAGATACATGCACGTCTTCCTGTGCAATGCAAGCCAAGTGGTGTTGCTGGATAGACGGCCGACTCACCTTGCTTCTCTCTCAGAGTTTGAATCTAGCATCACACGGAATCATATCACACAAAGTAATATTAAGAACATATTCATCACACACGCGAGTCCTCAACTGATACCATGGACGAGTACTTCTCTTTATCCTTTGTCTCATACACAGATTGAGACTCACACAGTACTCACCACGTGGAAGTACTCGTCTCTAATTTCAAGTCCTGCACACACCATTTCTTAAATATTTCAACTTATGGTACACACGCTATTTCTTAAATATTTCAACTTATTGTACACACGCTAGTAATTCAGCTTAACTTAAGCGCACGGAAGTATTTCAACTTATTGCTACACATGGTTTCATTGTGACGGTTGGTCACTTCCAAAGATTACTATGATCCCATTAATATTACCTGCCTGACATTTAATTCTCCCCACAAAAGTTCCTGAAATAGAGAAATTATTATTTCAAACTACTCTTAAATATTCTACATGCATACCATGTCTCCACTCTTTTGTCTTTACGGAGCACACCCAAGACAGGTCTTAACAGCACAAGATCCAGCGGCAGAGTGCTGAAACCTGGCCGTATTTCAGGTCCTCTCGCACCTCTGCTGAAGTGGGGGAGCACCTTGCTACCGTATTGGTCAGCCACATTTCAGGCGCTCAAAGCTCAGGTAAATTTCATCTCTTTGGTCCCACCAAAGGTGACCAAAGGATCGTCTCAAAGATGATCATATATTCACATTCACTATCTGCGGTTAGCAGACGACCATACATTCATTCATTTCACAGATCTCACCAAACTGTATGTAGGGATTTATTTTGTGGGAGTGCACATGTGATCAATTAAATAAATAAATTGTCATTCTTTCCCACACTGGTATCCGGCTTCGCTGTATTAATTGAAATTGAGTTATTTTACAAAAAAATGTGTTGTTCTGACAAAAATAATGAAGTATGTTGTACCTATTTTCAATGTCGGGCGGTACTGTACCCTTCCAACTAACTATTGCCACTTAGAATAACTTCGAAAGTATGATAGTATCTGAGAAGTTTGTGGGACAAACGTTGCATGGGACAATGGGGGCCATAACATGACGTTGGTTTCTTGTTGCTAGGTAGCGTCACGTTAGAGATATGAAGGTCAACTTTTCTTTTATGGGATGCTATAGTTTGGTATTTATTTTCTGATAACGGCTATTGAGACAAAGCCAATGATGCATAACAGTAAGGTGTTTGAAGGTCAACAAAGGTCAAAAAGGTGGCACGGATGTCCATTTACAGAAGGTGTTCGAATTTATGACCATTGGTATCAATGCAATGCTGCAATCTTCTTGTCATGGGTTGAGTGGTATTCCTTATTGCTTGGGAAATTATCAAAGAACATGCTCTGACAATCCTCTCTAGTATATCGTGCAAACAGTAAATATTCGCTGAATATGGCGTATCCATCTAACGTGCCATTGATATGTAAACACCATTCGACGGTTTCGCAATACAACACTAATAGGAATGGTAAGATTAGTATCGTCCAATCACGCGAATGTGAATGATGAATTCATTCAAAGAACAAGTCGATATGCATTCATTTACGGAGAATACCAATGAAATTCAGTGAGAGATAGAGACTTATACGCTAAAAGATATCCTCAACGTACTCACCCTACACGTCGTACATTTAAATATGTGTATGATAAATTGAGAACAACCGTATCTTTAGCGCATCGGAAACATATCCTGCAAAGGTAAGTTACTAACAAGGAAACGAAATAGGTACTGTTGCCACTGTGGTTCGAGATCCTTGCGTTAGTTCACATCAAATTGCAAGGGAATCTGGCGTTAGCCAGAGAAGTGTTGTTTGTGTTCTGCATCGCCATAAATATCATCCTTACCACATCAGTCTCCACCAAGAATTGGCTGGTATGGATTGCATGCATCGCACTGAATGCTGCCGATGGGCTCAACTTCAGTTTCAAAAGGGGGGATGAAACATTTATTAATTTGATTTTGTTTACTGATGAGGCTACATTCGCAAACCATGGAAATCTTAATTTGCATAACATGCATTATTGGCAACTGAAAATCCATGTTGGCTGCAGCAAGTTGCACACCAAAAACCGCGGTCGGTGATGTATGGTGTGGGATTCTGGAGGACAGAATTATAGGCCCCTAATTAATCGAAGGATATCTTAATGGTAGGATGTACACCACATTCCAGCAAGAAACATTAGGTCTGTTGTTGGAAGAAAAATCCTTAGGAACAAGGAACAGAATGCGGTATCAACACGGTGGGTGTTCAGCACATTTTTCGATGATGGCTAGAAATGAGTCGCAGAGACAATTCCCAAATGGTTTGATTGGACACGGAGGAGATGTGGCATGGCTGGCTCGTTCACTAGACTTGATGCCTCTGAATTTTTTCTTGTAGGGATTCGATAAAGACATTGTTTATAAAGATGTTCCAGCTACACCTGAAGATATGTGAGAGACAATTGTCAGAGCATTTTCTTTGATAAGTGCTGATGTGATAAGGAATACTGCTCAATCCATGATAAGAACTGAATGCATTGACACCAATGGTCATCAAATAGTAGTAGCAGTAGTAGCCTTATTCATCCATAGATCTTTTTTTACAAGGAGATAGGACATGTCAAAGTATTTACATATTTAGGTCAATTTAAAATAAGCTAATTCATGTACAACACATATATTTACAGACTGCTAGTTAGAGACAATCATTAGATTTACTTCTGGTATACAATAATTTTTTTACAAATAACTTATTAAATAATGTAATGCCACATTGTTCACTCATATCTCACTATCAGTCACTGCACACACTATACACACATTGTTTCATAACACTTCAGTCACTACACACACACACACACACACACACACACACACACACACACACACACACACACACTGGTGATCTCTGGGCCATTTTCTGTACCGCAACTTCCCATTTGCATCCCTCCATAGTGAGTGAGATGTTGAGCTCAGAAAGAGAAAGAGGTGTTAGTATTGTGCTATGCATAGCTTGGGGGTAAGTATTTCTAGAAATGAAAAAAAGAAGGGAAAAAACGTAAAGTGAAGGTGTTACGTTAAATGTTGGATATTTTATAATCATTATTATTATTATTTATTTGTATAATATTTTTTATGAAAGCCCTACTCTGTTTTAGCTAAGTAATCCTTCAATATATAAAATGTATGGCATAACAGGTCCTTTTTAGCTGCCTTTTAAATAAGTGCATTTTGGCAATTTCTTTAATCGCTTTTAGTAATTTATTGTACAGTTTATTCCTTGGTAGAAAATGCTGTTTTGAGTTTTATGTTTACTTTTTCTTGGTAAATGTAAGTGAAGTCTGTCTCTTGTTGCATGGTCATGGACAGAGCTGTTTGTGCAGTAATTACCAATGTTATTTTGATGTGTACAACTGACTGGTAAATGTATTCACATGGAGTAGTTAAATCCCCAGTGTTCTGAACAGATCTTTACAATGAGCTCGACTAGTATTTTTCGTTATTATTCTTATGGCTCTTTTTTGGATTGTGAAAATTGTGTTCATATAATGTGCATTTGTTCCCCAAAAAAGAATTTCATGGCTAAGAATTGAGTGTACATATGAATTCGAACACCTTCTGTAAATAGACGTTCATGCCACCTTTTTGGCTTTTGTTGACCTTCAAAGACCTTACTGTTACACATCATTGGATTCGTCTCGATAGCCACTATCATAAAACAAGTACCACACTATAGCATCCCATTTCAGAAAACAAAGTTGACCTTCGTATCTCTGAAGCGATCGCACCTAGCAACAAAAAACCCATGTCATATTATGGCCCCCATTGTCCCATGCAACTTTTGTCCCACGAACTTCTCAGCTCCTGTCATACTTTTAGAGCTGTTCTTGGTGTCAATAGTTAGTGACTCACCCTGTATATCTGGCTTTCTTGTGATACAGTTACATACGACTTTCTTTCTTTTTTGGCTTATTCTGCTGTGGTGTAAATTTCTTCTGTTTTTGATATTGCTCATCGGATTTTGATTTTGCTCAGAAAGCACCAGCTGCCCATGAAGCTAGCGATTTCTCAATCGAATGCAAATTCTCAATAAGAAGCTTTGTCGTCTGCTCAGATTTGATAAAATGATGCTAGCTCGACTTGTGGAACTGATATTCAGGTCCTAATGTTTCCAAAATACGATTGTGAAGCACTGAAAGTGGCAAATTTGCATTTGGATTAATTTTGTTCATTTCATTGCATAATTATTGCAGAAAATTTCCCAAGGAGCAACATGTGTTTTGTTATAGACGTGATGTCATCTTTTGATGTTTCAAAGAAACAATCGAGCAATGTATATTGCTGTTGCAATGAAAACTGCTCATATACTGACGTTACAGTATCCCAAATTTCTTTTACGTCAGTCTTCTTTTGTACACGAATAGTAGGTTTCTCTTCAAGTGCCATTTCAATGAGACAAACTATCTGAGCATTGTCCTATTGCCAGCTTCAATATGCATTGGACGGTTCATCTCCTCCTGCTAATGACAGACACTGACCTGTACCACCACTGATTTTCACCTGACAACTTGCGAATATTTGTATGACTACTGTCATCATTCAACTGAAGTGCTGTGTCCGCTATTCCATAAATCTAGTAGTTTCAGGAATGTCCTAGTAAACGGAAAAATGGTCTAGTGAACGAATACTATAATTCTTACAACTTTAAGCGTTCAAATATGGGCTCAGAACCTGTTGTGGTGAACGTAGGACATATTTTTATAGCAAGAACACAATACTTTTAGAATGAGTGGTCTTCTCCCTTTAATATCTAAAAAGATGATACACAGCAACAAAACCTCATAGAGTAAATGCATGAAAAAGAAACACTTAATAGCTGATACATGGCTTACATGCCTGGTTGCCTTGGCATTGGAAGGACTACACGAAGGTGTACTAAACATCATTCGTGGCACTAACAAGTTTTGAAATACTTTTATTGAACATACATCAACCAAATCAGTTGAGATACTGTGCTTTCCTCCACAATGAATAAAGGATTGACACAATACAGATCTCAGATACAGAATGATGAAAATGTGTTTCACATCAAATCACAAAACCAGTGCTTTGATTTAAAAGAACAATTAAAGGAAAATTATTCAAAATTTGCAAAATTTGCAAAATTTGCATGAGGAACCAGTGTTCTTTACATTTGCTTAATAAAAATCACTGAAAACGTTGCTGGTCAAAACAGGTTATTCAGCTCAGGAAAGAACATAGCAAGAACGGGAAAAATATTTATATAAGTAAACTCTGCTTGCAAGTTAGCCCCACTCAGTCGCTAATAATGTGCCCCGATGTCGCACAGACTTTCGGGACCTCTTACAAACAGTTACCCTCCGCACTCAGGCTCCGCCTCTCTAAATTGTAAATACCAACAGACCACATACATGAACATTTACATCCATTGTGGAACCGGTCCTGAAGTCCAATTAGCTTTATGTGGCAGAACGAGCAATGAAAGCCCAAAGGTCTTAAGCTCCAGACCAGAACAAAACAATTGTTTCCAACCTAATTAAATGTGTTAAATATATTTACAACGACAAGACTTCGACTCTAAACATTGCTAGACCCCACAATGATAGAATTAACAAAACACCCGCACAGGATTAAGGTAAAATAACAACTATTTCAAAATGTAATAACTTATTAAACAAACGCAAGCTTAAAGATTGGAGCCACATGTGCCCAAATGATGAGATCATGGCATTAATAATTAACTTAAGACTTAAGAAGGAGCAGTTCGTTTCGCAATTTTAATAGCTGAGAATTGTACTACAGGCCAGAAGCCATTATTAATTCTTATCAAAGTTTACAGTCTTAAATCAAGTTAAGAAGGCTGAGCACTGATTGCAATTCGACCATTAATGTTGTTACTCTCAAACTCCAGATGACACAGAATAAACAGTTTCAAAATTAAACAGAAGATAGGTTGTGATGACAGTGTTTGCAAAGGAATAGACACAAATGCAAAATGATATTGTGTCAGACAGGTTAATGCTGAACATGAACATTTATAAGGAAGGATGTTCTTGTAGTTGCTCTCATGCCATAATACAGAAAGGTGACAGTGGGAATGAACAACACAGGCAACGAATCCACAGATCTATAGAATAGGCCGATATGGCCACAACACTGACTGAGCCGACCATTACTGTTTCCGTTAAGCCACTTCCTCTCTCTCCATGAACCATGTCGGTCACTGCCCAAGTCGATCTCACTCTCTCGACTCACTCCCACCATGCCTTGCACTGTCTTCACTGGCCAACGATAATAAGTGTGAAAGCATAATGAGAGATATCGAAAACAGCACAGCTCAGGAGCAAAGAATTTTACTAAACACAAAACCGAGCACCACTGTAGGAGAGAACAGGAAACATGTAGTTCTGATTTTTCACTTTAACAAGTACTAATGGGTTATCATTCAAGACTAATTCTCTTGTATTTAACCAAGATTTGAGTGGTGTAGCTAGATACATTTAGTAGCTACCTCCAAAACAGTAATAGTAGATAATATTTTGGAAGCAAAGGCTGAAATGCACGAAATTATATAGTTGAAGACTCATGAATCAAGTACATTAACAGAGAAATGGTATCTGGAATTATATGATATTTTGCTCGAGTATAAGGAAGTTTTCTCTGACAAACCAGAAGTGATTGCAGATTGTGTTTGTATGTTTAAAATAAAAGACAATAGGACATTCTTTTGTAAGTCATAAGCTATTTCAGTGAGTAGAAGCACACGAAAAAATACGGAAGAAGGTAGAAAATGGGATTATTGAACAAAGTTGAAGCATTTACAATAATCCATTATTAATAGAAAAGAAATGTACTAGTGGTGTTTGCTTGTTGTTGGATATTCACATGTTAAACCGACATATAGGGACCAAAAGGTATCTACCAGTGGATATAGAGGAAATTAGCAAGAAATTAATTGGAGAACCTTTATTATAGTATTTTACCTGTCCTGACACTGCAAACATAACCTTTAATTATATACAAAATTGTGTAAAAGGACCATTAGAGAATCATTTTGAAATTATATTGAGAGAACATAATGAAAAGGCAGCTACACCTAGTTTCAACATAGGTGATGTAGTGCTAGTAAAAGCATATCATCAGAGTTAAAACTGGAAAATAAAAATTGGGAAATTTTTCCTTTACTGTGCTGGACCTTATAAAGTAGTTGACATTCCTCCCCCTAAAGCAGTATTTCCGGTAGACCCAGGAAAAAGAGTCATTAATGTTGATATCATTAAAAGATGCTTCCTACTTTGAGTTACATGCATTGGTTCTTCTTCTGTTTACTACACCATCGTCTGTGTTGAAATATTTCACCTACTATATTATCATAGTCCTACATTGATGAAAAGTCTGATAAAAATGAGGCAATCAATTACAAATGTACACATATGTACATAATTAAGCACAAAGAAAAATGAGAGAAAAAAAAGTGGTTACCAATAGATGATTTGTATAAATTTCTAATTTTTTTTAACATTGGAATTTTGATTTGCACTGTATGTTATAGAACAGTCAGGTGTGTTTTTAATATATTAACGACATAGTGTGTTTTCTTTCATCTACATTACTATGAGTGTGCAAGACAAAGTTATCCTTACTATGCTTCATTCAGAAATACACCATATACATTAGCATAGCAAACAAAAACCACAAAGGCAGATTATGTTAAAGATTATATTGAACATTAGCAATGTCATATTTAACAGGGGAAGGCGTAGTGAAGATAGGTCAGAGTACATGAAATCTGAATTGATAACTTCCAGCTTAACTGAGTGGTTAAAGAATGATGACGTCCTCTTGGGTAAAATATTCCAGAGGTAAAATAATCCCCCATTCAGATCTCTGGGTGGGGACTCCTCAAGAGGAAATCATTATCAGGAAAAAAACCGGCGTTCTATGGATCAGAGTATGTAATGTCAGATCCCTTAATTGGGCAGGTAGGTTAGAAAATTTAAAAAGGGAAATGGTCACATTAAAGCTAGATATAGTGGGAATTAGTGAAGCTTGGTGGCAGGCAGAACAAGACTTCTGGTCAGGTGAATAATGGATTATAAATACAAAATCAAAAAGAGGTAATGCAGAAGTAGGTTTAGTAACGAATAAAAAAATAGGAGCACGGATAAGCTACTATGAACAGCATAATGAAATCATTATTGTAGCAAAGATGGTCACAAAGTTCACACCTACGATAGTAGTACAAGTTTATATACCAACTAGCTCTTCAGATGATGAAGAGATTGAAGAAATGTATGATGTGATTAAAGAAATAGTTCAGATAGTTAAGGAAGATGAAACTTCAATTGTAGTGGTGGACTGGAATTCGATCATAGGGAAAAGAAGAGAAGGAAAAGTAGAAGGTGAATGTGGATTGGGAGTAAGGAATGAAAGAGGAAGCCTCCTGGTAGAATTTTGCACAAAGCATAACTTAATCACAGAATCAAGAAAGAAGGTTGTATACAGGGAAGAGGCCTGGAGAACTGGAAGATTTCAGGTAGATTATATAATGGTAAGACAGAGATTTAGGAACCAGGTTTTAAATTGTAAGACATTTCCAGGGGCAGTTGTGGACTCTGACCCAATTTATTGGTTATGAACTGTTGATTAAAACTGAAGAAATTGCAAAAAGGTAGGAATTTAAAGAGATGGGACCTAGATAAACTGAAAGAACCAGAGGTTGTAAAGAGTTTTAGAGAGAGCATTAGGGAACGATTCACAAATACAGGGGAAAGAAATACAGTGGAAGAAGAATGGGTAGCTTTGAGAGATGAAATAATGAAAGTAGCAGAGGATCAAGTAGGTAAAAAGATGAGGGCTAGTAGAAATCCTTTGGTAACAGAAGAGATATTGAATTTAACTGATGAAAGGAGAAAATATACAAATGCAGTAAATGAAGCAGGCAAAAAGGAATGCAAATATCTTAAAAATGAGATCGATGGAAAGTGCAAAATGGCTAAGCAAGGACTGCTAAAAGACAGATGTAAGGAGGTAGAAGCATATATCACTAGGGGTAAGATAGATACTTCCTAGAGGAAAATTAAAGACATCTTTAGAGAAAAGCAAACCACCTGTATGAATATCAATAGCTGAGATGGAAAACCATTCCTAAGCAAAGACGGGAAAGCAGAAAGATGGAAGGAGTATATAGAGGGTCTATACAAGGTCGATGTACTTGAGGACAATGTTATGGAAGAATTTGACAAGAACACTGAAAGACCTACATCAAAAACAGGCCCCAGGAATAGACAACATTCCATTAGAGCTACTGATAGCCTTGGGAGAGCCAGTCATGAGAAAACTCTAGCATCTGGCGAGCAAGATGTATGAGACAGGCGAAATAACCTCAGCCTTCAAAAAGGATATAATAAAGCCAATATGGAAGAAAGCAGGAGTCGACAGGTGTGAAAATTACCGAACTATCAGTTTAATAAGTCACACCCGCAAAATACTAACACGAATTCTTTACAGACGAATGGAAAAACTAGTAGAAGCCGACCTTGGGAAAGATCAATTTGGATTCCGTAGAAACGTTGGAACATCGAGGCAATCTGACCCTAGGTCTTATCTTAGAGGATAGATTAAGTAAAAGCAAACCTACATTTCTTGCATTTGTAGACTTGGAAAATTTTTGTGACAATGTTGACTGAAATACTCACTTTAAAATTCTGAAGGTGGCAGGGGTAAAATACAGGGAGCGAAAGGCTATTTACAATTTATACAGAAACCAGATGGCAGTTATAAGAGTAGAGGGCCATGAAAGGGAAGCAGTGGTTGAGAAAGGAGTGAGACAGGGTTGTAGCCTATCCCTGATGTTATTCAATCTGTACATTCAGCAAGCAGTAAAGGAAACAAAAGAAAAATTTGGAGCAGGAATTAAAATCCACGGAGAAGAAACAAAAACTTTGAGGTTCGCCGATTATATTGTAATTCTGTCAGAGACAGCAAAGGACTTGGAAGAACAGTTGAACGGAATGGACAGTGTCTTGAAAGGAGGATATAAGATGAACATCAACAAAAGCAAAACGAGGATAACGGAATGTAGTGGAATGAAGTCAGGTGACACTGAGGGGATTAGATTATTAAATGAGACACTTAAAGTAGTAAAGGAGTTTTGCTATTTGGGGAGCAAAATAACTAATGATGGTCGAAGTAGAGAGGATGTAATATGAAGACTGGCAATGGCAAGGAAAGCGTTTCTGAAGAAGAGAAATTTGTTAAAATCGAGTATAGATTCAATTGTCAGGAAGTCTGTTCTAAAAGTATTTGTATGGAATGTATGGAAGTGATACATGGACGATAAATAGTTTGGACAAGAAGAGAATAGAAGCTTTCGAAGTGTGCTGCTACAAAAGAATGCTGAAATTAGATGGGTAAATGACGTAAGTAACGATGAGGTACTGAACAAAATTGGGGAGAAGAGGAAATTGTGGCACAATCTGACTAAAAGAAGCGACCAGTTGGTAGGACACGTTCTGAGGCATCAAAGGATCACCAATTAGATTCAGAAGGATGTCGGTTGCAATAGTTATTCAGAGATGAAAAAAGCTTGCACAGGATAGAGTAGCATGGAGAGCTGCATCAAACCAGTCTCTGGACTGAAGACCACAACAACAACTTCCAGTTGGACAAAATGGTAATAGCTATACTTGCAGATAATACGTATATGGTCACAATTACTGAACTATATGAAATAAAATCTTCATAATTTCTTAATGGTTTACATTAGGACGTTCAAACAGAACGGTTGGCTGTGGGGCACGATTGGAATTAGTATGTGCATGCAGGGTTTAGTTTAGCGATAAAGCACACTTTCATTTGGATGGGTTTTGTCAATAAGCGAAATTTGCCGATTAGGGGGGACTGATAATCCGCATTTCGCGATCGAGAAGTCTCTTCACCCTCAACAGGTGACTATGTGATGTGTAATGTCCAGTCGCGGAATAATCGGTGCGATATTCCTTGATGGCACAGTGACTACCAAACAATATGTGAGGATTTTGGAATATGATTTCTTCCCTATTATCCAAACTGACCCTGATTTCGACAAGATGTGGCTCATGCAAGATAGAGCTCGATCCCATCGAAGGAGGAGAGTGTTTGGTGTACTGGAGGAGCATTTTGGGGACCGCATTATAACTCCGGGGTACCCAGAGGCCATTGGCATGGGCCTCGATTGGCCGCCATATTCTCCAGTTCTGAACACGTATGATTCCTTTTTGAGGACTATATTAAAGGCAAGGTGTACAGCAATAACCCTGAAACTATTGCTGAGCTGAAAACAGCCATTCAGGAGGTTATCGACAGCGTTGGTGTTCCAACACGAGTCATGCAGAATTTTGCTATTCGTCTGTGCCATGTCATCGCCAATAATGGCAGGCAGATCGAACATGTCATAACCTAAATCTGAATATCTGTAGTGACGTTCACATGTTGAACAAAGTGTGTGCACTCTGTAATTTGTAATTAATTTCCTTTTTTTCATATAGCTCAATAATTGTCACCCTGTATATTTGCAGATACTTTATTGTAATAAGAAGACCCACACAGAGGAGTACCCAAGAGATGTGAAAGATGAATGAGCTCAGCAATCAAGGAAAGGAGTTTACAGCAGTGAGGTGTGAGCTAACCAGAAAGGAATAGAAAAGGAAGATAATTAAGAAAGATCAATATGAAAAAATGATACTGTATCCAAGGTATTTACAGGCTGGTCCATTGATAGTGACTGAGTCAAATAAGCATCAAACGAAAAAACTACAAAGAACGAAACTCGTCTTGCTTGAAGGGGGAAACCAGATGGCGCTATGGTTGGCCCACTAGATGGCGTTCCCATACGTCAAACGGATATCAACTGCGTTTTTTTTTTTTTTAAATAGGAACCCCCATTTTTACACATAAAGAAATATGAATGTTTTGGTTGGACCACTTTTTTCGCTTTGTGATAGATGGCTCTGTAATCGTCACAAACATATAAGTGCGTGGTATCACGTAACATTCCGCCACTGCGGACGGTATTTGCTTCGTGATACATTACCCGTGTAAATTGGACCGTTTACCAATTGCGGAAAAGGTCTACATTGTATTGATGTTTGGCTTTTGTGTTCAAAATGCCCAACGGGCGTGTGCTATGTATGGTGCTCGGTATCCTGGACGACATCATCCAAGTGTCCGGACCGTTCGCCGGATAGTTACGTTATTTAAGGAGACAGGAAGTGTTCAGCCACATGTGAAACGTCAACCACGACCTGCAACAAATGATGATGCTCAAGTAGGTGTTTTAGCTGCTGTCGCGGCTAATCCGCACATCAGTAGCAGACAAATTCCGCGAGAATCGGGAATCTCAAAAACGTCGTTTTTGAGAATGCTGCATCAACATCGATTGCACCCGTACCATATTTCTATGCACCAGGAATTGCATGGCGACGACTTTGAACGTCGCGTACAGTTCTACCACTGGGCACAAGAGAAATTACGGGACGATGACAGATTTTTTTTCACGGGTTCTATTTAGCGATGAAGCGTCATTCACCAACAGCGATAACGTAAACCGGCATAATATGCACTACTGGGCAACGGAAAATCCACGATGGCTGCGACAAGTGGAACATCACGACCTTGGCGGGTTAATTTATGGTGCGGCATTATGGGAGAAATTGGCCACCATTTTATCGATGGCAATCTAAATGGTGCAATGTATGCTGATTTCCTACGTAATGTTCTACCTATGTTACTACAAAATGTTTCACTGCATGACAGAATGGCGATATACTTCCAACATGATGGATGTCCGGCACATAGCTCGCGTGCGGTTGAAGCGGTATTGAATAAGCATATTTCATGACAGGTGGATTGGTCGTCGAAGCACCATACCACGGCCCGCACGTTCACCGGATCTGACGTCCCCGGATTTCTTCCTGTGGGGAAAGTTGAAAGATATTTGCTATCATGATCAACCGACAACGCTTGACAACATGCGTCAGCGCATTGTCAATGCATGTACGAACATTACGGAAAGCGAACTACTCGCTGTTGAGTGTAATGTCGTTACATGTATTGCCAAATGCATTTAGGTTGACGGACATCATTTTGAGCATTTATTGCATTAATGTGGCATTTACAGCATGCGTTCTCAGAAATAAGTTCTCAAAGGTACATGTATCACATTGGAACAACCGAAATAAAATGTTCAAACGTACCTACGTTCTGTATTTTAATTTAAAAAACCTACCTGTTATCAACTGTTCGTCAAAAATTGTGAGCCATATGTTTGTGCCTATTACAGCGCCATCTATCACAAAGCGAAAAAAGTGGTCCAACTAAAACATTCATATTCCTTTATATACTACACGAATATGTAATAATAGATGGGGATTCCTATTTTAAAAAACGCAGTTGATATCCGTTTGACCTATGGCAGCGCCATCTAGAGGGCCAAACATAGCGTCATCTGGTTTCCCCCTTCAAGGTAGACAAGTTTCATTCATTGTAGTTTTTTCGTTTGCGCTCATTTCGTGAGATATTTGGCCCAATCACGATCAATGGACCACCCTGTATAGAATTGTGAGAGGACATGGTTTCTATCTCTGAGGAAAAGGGTGTATCTGATGATTCCTACACATGCAGTTAAATTTGAGTTTTGAGGCTCACTTCAAAGTGACAAAGTAGATAAATTTTTGTATGTATTATTTCATTAAGAGGATATTAAAGAAGCAAGTATCTGAGGTTTGTAATCCAGTAACCAGTCATGGAAAATTAAATACATATAAAATGATAAATATAAAATGAGATACAGCAAGAAGCTGTGAAATTTAAGCCTTAAGCTACTCCTCTGGTGACGGTAAAAGGATTAAAAGAATAAAGTTGTTAATTTTGTTAAACATTTATATCAGGGTAATTTGTATTTTTTAATAACTTTTAGTTTATGGTTGGGTTTATAAGAGTTTTTGTAAGGGAAGTTAGCTTAGAAGAGAGGAGCTAACAAAAACCCCTTCCTGAACTACAAAACCTAGTTTTTTGAGAACAGAGAGCAGTGCAGACTTATAGTTAGAGAAAGGGTGAATGGGTTATAGAAACGAAAAGATACTAAATGTTCTAAAAGTACAATGAAGTGTGCAGCTTAATTTCTCCTGAAATATGATTTTCTGGGGCTAAGTGACATTATAGGCTATAATATAGTTTAATAAAGTAATAATGCAAAGACATTTTAGACTATTAGGTTAAGATGATGGAAAAACTCAAATCAGTTGCTAGAGAATGACGTCATAATGGTTGGAGATTAAAATTAAATTAGGTTCAAATTGAAAAAGATATACTGACACAAAATGTTGTAGTGGTAAACATTAACTGAAATTAATTTTGAAGAGACAGTTATGTTCATGTAATTTAAACATATTTGAAGAAAGTTTTCCTCTTGGGTTGTAAGTTGCTCAGAATACCACGAGTGTTTAGTTACTGTAGACAATTAACTTTCACGACGTCTTTCCTTTCAGTAGGGGAATCTGAGATGTGACACATCACTTCAGGGGAAATTATAGGTCACACATACGTCCTTCTAGATGAGGGAAGTTGATCGTGACGTTAAATCATTGTTTTATTTAGAATTAAGGCAAGAACAGCCCACTGTGTAGGAAATGGTATTCTGTAATGTGCAGACGTTGTGGGTTTCAAGGACTCAGCATATCGGCCGCGCAAAATGACGAACTGAGCAGTACCACTTGCTGAAGGGTGGGGGCCACCTATTTTCAGAACATGCAGCCCAAAGATGTGCTATGGCCATGGGATGTCAGAAACAAATAATCTATGAGAAGTTATAAAAATAGTAGAAATTATGTTACTCCATTATTATTAATGAATTTTATAATGTGAATGAAATCTTTCCTTGTGAAATAAGATATCCTATGTAATGAGAAGAGAAAATATATGGACAGTTAACTGAAGAAAGGTAGCAGAAGATGAAAACCCTTTTCTTTTAGTTTTAGAGAGCAGCCTAAACTGCCAGAAGAAAAAGTTTGATGTAACACGGCACTTCAGAACAGAGAAGCTATGCGAAGAAGAAGAAAACATAGGCAGAAGACTATAAATCTAGAGCTATTCCACACCAGAAGCGAGATAGGAACAACTCAGCGTTGACTATTAAAATATCACTTGATATATAGAGTTACAAACTCTTCTCTTCATGTACAATGCTCAACATTTACAAAAGTACATTTCCATCCAATACTTTATAACTCTTTAGCCCCACTCAGCGATGCTGGCTCTTTCAGCTGAGGGCACAAACTTTGCCGCAGCACTCCCATGCTCAGCTTTGTATTGACCTCCATGTGATTGTGCTGCTGCGCTGAGAGATAGGACATCTCTTCTTCAGCCTCTTCCATTCGTCACTGCGGATTGCACCGAGACATCGCTGATGTCGATGGTATCTATGTGCGCTGCCGACTGTGCTGTGTTGCTGCGATCTCTGGATCATAGCATACTCCAGCCCCCCAAAACCTCCACACCATGATCGTATACAGTGGATGGACACGATGACAGCTGGAAAGCGGAATGGAGGACTGAATGCTGATGCAGATGAGGAGGCAGCGGTGATGACTGCTGCCAATGGTACCTCCTTGCCCACGCCCCAATATCACTGCATGGGCGACCAGGAACAATGGAACACTGGCCGAAAAACCGGTGCAAGGTGCACACCTGCATCCACAGATGGAGATGCCATGGTCGGCTAGACAGGAAGGGATCTTCTGGAGTGGCATGTTGACCTTCTGGCGGTGGCATGTCCGAGGACATCGATTCAAGTACCTGGATGGGTGCCAGCGCCGGTGACATTAGCAGTGGCAGTGGGGCGCCCCATCTCCGTGGTCGCTACAAACGAAGGTGCCAGCTGCAACTGGTGGAGAGATGGCTGTGACGTCAGGTGAGGACCCCAGCAATGTGTTGGGTCTGTAGACAGACATTCTATGGTAGAACCACTGACACACTCGTATGTGTCACACAGCTGGTTTTGGTGGCACTACAGTTGTCGAGCAGAACCATGGACGATATAAGGTGGGCGTCCGATTGCTTTATTAATGAGTGCATGCTCACGAAGTTGTTTTCTTCCAAAGACTTTCTAAAAGACTGCAATCTATGACTGAAACTTTGTATGACCTGGCAGAATGAACTGTTTCCCTGACGGCCACAGAAAATGCAACAGGCTACGCTGCCTTTGACTGCTTAACAATTCTGCTGACAACTTTCTATCACGTGGTAAGGAGCAGTAGGAGAACAGAAAAAATTTCAGTGCCTGCTCCCATGTGTGGGAGGAACAGAGCTTCTCCATGTGACTTCTGAGAGTTCGAACGAACCGTTCAGTCTCACCGTTTGACTGAGGGTAAAAAGGAGCGATAGTCACGTGATACATGGCATTGGCAGCATAAAATGTCGGAAATACGGTGATGTGAAATGTGGTTCGTTGTCAGAGACAAAGAAAAGAAAAAAATAGAAGACAAAGCCGATACCATACTCGAAGTAGTGGTGGATGTCATGAGGACAATAAAAGGAAAGTTATTGCAACCATCTCCTAGTAACAACCATCTCGTGTTCCAGAATGGAACACCGAAATTGATATGAATGCCACTCTCTGGATGGATGTGGCCACTCAAAAAATCGTTTTGGCAAAGCTGACTGATTTTCCACAAAGACTTTGAAAAGAGTAGTCTTGTGTTCGATCTGGGCATCTATTCCCTGCCAAGTACAATGGCAGTAGACGAGTTGCTTTGTGCGAACTTTGCGTGAATAACCTTAATGTAATAAAGACAAGTTTGTTCTGTAGGGATTGAGGAATCACAGCACGCGCATCGCCATTCTCTGTGTGCAACAGCGCAGTACCTCATCACTTGGAAAGCGTGTGATGATATGAGAAGTACCGATGCACCACTGGATGGAGAATTTCTTTCAAACTGCATAGTCACCAATGGAGCCCATACTGCAAAACAAACTGCAAAGCCACGCCAGATGCAGTGCAGCGACAACACGCCAGAAAACGAGAGGAAATTTTTGATGACTTTCAAAATCCTGCAAATCGATTTGAAAACATTATTCATCAAGAGAATCAAATGCTGTGTTGGTTCCGACGGGCAATGGAGGCAACATGTCAGCATCCGAATGTTGGGCAGCGGGCCTGTACAATAACTCATACTGATAATTAGACGCTATCAGAACCCGACGTTGCAATTTTTGCGTTGTCCAAGATGGGATAGGCTGGTATGATTGAACAAGACCCTCATAAACCGATGATCTGTCAGCAAATAGAAGTTCCAACCATGCAAATACTGCTGGAATTACGTAACATCACAAATAATGGCGATCACATCTTTTTCAAGCGGACTGTAGTTACGCTGCGATTTTTTCAGATTTTTCAAGGCAAAGGCATTAGGTCTATGAGAAAAACCAATTTTAAAGGACAGTAATGATCCGATCCCATCAGAAGATGTATGTACAACTAACAAGACAGGCTTAACTGGATCAAAATGAATCAGTCATCGACGAGTTAATATTCTGTCTTAATTTCTGAAATGTGTGGTAGGAACATTTTTCCATGGAGCCATTTGAGCGGTACACCAACTTGTGCTGCATCGTGAATAAATCTGATATAACAGATAAGCTTCCCCCTGACTGATTGGAGCTCCTTAACGTTGTGGGGCACCGGCAGATGTCTAATTGCAGTCAAGTGCGAAGTAGTGCGATGTATGGCCTGAGCATTTATTATGAGATCTAAGTAATTCAATTCTTGCTGGAAGAAGGAGAGCTTTTCCTGGTTGCACTGTAAGCCAGCAGCAGAAAAAACTTGAAATAAACAGTGTAAATTTGCTAAATGTTCGACAGACCCGCGACGACAATAATCTCTAAATAGTTTGTACAAGAAGGGACTTTTGCAGTTAAATGGTCCAGGAACCGTTGAAAAATTACAGGGGCTGAAGCACTTCCAAACGGTAGTCTTTGAAACTGGAACAAACCTAAATAAGCGTTTATCACAAAGTATTGCTTGGAATTTTCGCCTAGCGGTAACTATACATACGAGGGGCGTTTGAAAAGTCCGTGCAAAAATAAAAACTACTTACCTGTTTCGGGTAAACCTTTTTTACTTTTCAACATAGTCTCCTTTTAGACTTATACACTTCGTCCAACGCTGTTCTAATTTGTTGGTCCCTTCCGAATAATAGGAATTGTCCAAGTCTGCAAAATAACTATTAGTTGCTGCAATCACCTCCCTGTTTGAATAAAATCTTCGTCCAGCAGCCATTTCTTCAAATTAGGGAACAAATAGTAGTCTGAGGGAGCCAAGTCTGGAGAATAGGGGGGATGTGAAACGTGTTGGAATCTTATTTCCATTAATTTTGCGATCACAACTGCTAAGATGTGTGCTGGTGCATTGTCGTGATGGAAAAGGACTTTTTTGCTGTCCAATTGCCGACGTTTTGCACCTGTAATAGTTTTACCCATTTCCAGATAGTCGATGAAGATTAATCCTTTGCGAATCCCAAAAGACAGCCGCCATAACCTTTCCGGCCGAAGGACTGGTATTCGCCTTTTTTGGTGCAGATTCTCCCTTGGTAACCCATTGTTTAGATTGTTGTTTGGTGTCAGGAGTATCGTAATGTATCCATGCTTCATCCACAGTGACGAAACGACGCTTAAAGTCCTGCGGATTCTTCCTGAACAGCTGCAAACCATCCTTGCAACACTTCACATGATTCCGTGTTTGGTCAAGCGTGAGCAATCGCGGAACCCATGTTGCGGATAGCTTTCTCATCTCCAAATGTTTACGCAAAATATTATGTACCCGTTCATTCGAGATGCCTACAGCACTAGCAATCTCACGCACCTTAACTCTTCTGTCATCCATTACCATATCATGGATTTTATCAATGATTTCTGGAGTCGTAACCTCCAGAGGGCGTCCAGAACGTTCAGCATTACTTGTGCCCATATGACCACTCCGAAAATTTTGAAACCACTTATAAACTGTTCTAATCGAAGGTGCAGAGTCACCGTAATGTTTATCAAGCTTCTCTTTAGTCTCCTGATGCGTTTTGCCTTTCATAAAGTAATGTTTAATCACCACACGAAATTCTTCTTCGTCCATTTTTTGACAATCACTCGACTTCTTTGATTCACACGAATGCCAAACACAAAGAAATAGACCAATATGGCTGAAACTTGGTGTGTGTCCCTTCCAAAGATGCTACTAATTAAACATGACCTCGATACGCGCCGGTGGTGCCATTTCTCGGACTTTGCACGGACTTTTCAAACGCCCCTCGTATCTCGCAAATCTATCTTTGAAAAGTATCTGCCCTGTCCTAGTCAGTTCATTAATTCCTCGGGACATGGAAGAGGAAAAGAGTCCACTAATGTTTGTAGGTTGTCTGTTGACTTAAAATCTGCTCACAACCGTAAACCATCTGAGGGGTTTTTCAGAATGACCAAAGGTGATGTTCACTGGCTAGCAGAAACGGGATGGATAATCCCATTGTCTTGCCATCTTCGCAATTCCTAGCATCTTGCTCACGTAATGTATGGGGGACGGACTCGGTGCGAAAAAATCGCGGCTGTGTATTGTTCTTCACAGTTGTGTGTGCTTCAAGGTGTTTAGCTCTTCCTATAGCTTGTTCAAATAGTTCCTTGTACTTACAATACAAATCAGAAACTTTAGCGTGAGGGGCCGGCCGGAGTGGCCGAGCGGTTCTAGGCGCTACAGTCTGGAACCGCGCGGCCGCTACGGTCGCAGGTTCGAATCCTGCCTCGGGCATGGATGTGTGTGATGTCCTTAGGTTAGTTAGGTTTAAGTAGTTCTAAGTTCTAGGGGCTGGTGACCTCAGAAGTTAAGTCCCATAGTGTTCAGAACCATTTGAACCATTTTAGCGTGAGACACAGAAACACTAATTTTTCAACACATTGTTCTGATGGCACAAACTGAACAAATCAAATAAATCTAACCCAAAAATGTTTGCTTCGTTCTTAGAATTAAGTAGAAGAAGGGAAATACATTTTTTCACACGCTGAAAAATTGCTGACAAACTGCATACGCCAAGGAGGGCTGATTCTGTTGTAAGTTTATTTATCACAGAAACAGAAGCACCAGTTTGCAACTGTAACTTAATCGTCTTTTGTTCCACTTTTAACTGAACAAAAAGTTTGTTCACCTACCATCGTATCACAGCGGAATATTTCTGCAAAGCGGAAGTGCTTGGTTCGGCTCGTGCCGACGTGAGTGGCGTGGCCCATACTGTATACCCCTGTTGACAGCGTGCACTGTTACGACGGCGGCTGTCGACTTGGCATAACTTACCGGGTAAGCTAACTCTGAGGACGTGATTTTCTACCAGACTTTGTAACACACCCTGCGCACAAGACTGACACTTTTTACTTGTGCTGTTGTTACTCTTCTTACTGCTTGTCTAACAGCTATTCTTAATTAATTGCCCCGCGGTGTAGCAGCGTGATTTAGGGCGCAATGCCACGGTTCGCGCGGCTATCCCCGTCGGAGGTTCGAGTCCTCCCTCGCGCATGGGTGTGTGTGTTGTCATTAGCGTAAGTTAGTTTAAATTAGATTAAGTAGTGTGTAAGCCTTGGGACCGATGACCTCAGCAATTTGGTCCCACAGGAACTTACCACCACCTAATTAATTGAACACTATTCCGTGCATGAGACTGAGTGTCTGATGCACTCCAAACAAAAGAAACACATGAAGCCTCTAAATCAACCTCTGTTGAGTCCACAGTTGTTTTAGCTTCTAGTAAAGACGGAAACGTTTTTGAATCAGGGCCTGGCAGTTTTATAACTGCAACACAAAAGCACATATCGGACACATTCTGTACATCATGTAACATTACTTCAATATAGTTAATTCCACATAAACTGGTGAGTCCCCAGAGTGCTGCTTTCCATTGTTTCACTGGCTGAACAGGCTGCTGCTTGAAAAAATTTAAAACATGCAGTTACTACATGGATCAGGCTACCAAAACGTTCATCCAACAATTTCACAATATTGTCGTATGTGACTTTCTCACAAAAGCGATACACGCTGGAACCAATGCTGGACGAAAAGTAAGGTCTATGATTCGTACATGTTATTCTGTAGGCGGCAAAATTTGCGTCCGCTTGTGCTCTATAGCCTGAATATTCTTCATCTTGGCTGTGATATGGGAGAAATTTTGGAGCAATTACTGGCAGCTGCTTGCTTGTCCAGTAAAGGCATCAGCTAGCTAACAGTGAGCAACAGGCGTTCAGTCTGCCACTCCTGAAATTGTGCAAGCTCGGCTAGAGAAATTTCTTGTGACAGATCACACATAGTGAGGTATATGAATATGGTGTCCAAAAGAACAGACATCAATGGTGATCTTGCAGCTCTCGAAGAATGAAATTACAGTAATCCAGTTCTTTGCAGCCACTTACAGCCGTTGATAAAAGCAATGGGGACAGTTGAAAAGGCGTGCCCTGACCAGGACTCGAACCCAGGACCTCCCACATACATTGGCAGACGCTCTATCCGACTGAGCCATCGAGGACACAGATGACAGTGCAACTGAAGGGACTTATCCCTGGGACGCTCTGCGTGAGACTCTTTTTGGCACTACAAATGTAGTGTGTGGACAATAAGTTGAAAATGTGGGTCTCACGTGGAACGTGCCAGAGATACACTACTGGTCATTAAAATTGCTACACCACGAAAATGACGTGCTACAGACGCGAAATTTAACCGACAGGAAGAAGATGCTGTGATATGCAAATGATTAGCTTTTCAGAGCAATCACACAAGGTTGGCGCCGATGGCGACACCTACAACGTGCTGACATGAGGAAAGTTTCCAACCGATTTCTCATACACAAACAGCAGCTGACCGGCGTTGCCCAGTGAAACGTTGTTGTGATACCTCGTGTAAGGAGGAGAAATGCGTACCATCACGTTTCCGACTTTGATAAAGGTCGGATTGTAGCTTATCGCGATTGCGGTTTATCGGATCGCGACATTGCTGCTCGCGTTGGTCGAGATCCAATGACTGTTAGCAGAACATGGAACCGGTGGGTTCAGAAGGATAATACGGAACGCCGTGCTGGATCCCGCCTCGTATCACTAACAGTCGAGATGACAAGCATCTTATCCGCATGGCTGTAACGGATCGTGCAGCCACGTCTCGATCCCTGAGTCGATGGGGACGTTTGCAAGACAATAACCATCTGCACGAACAGTTCGACGACGTTTGCAGCAGCATGGACTATCAGCTCGGAGACCATGGCTGCGGTTACCCTTGACGCTGCATCACAGACAGGAGCGCCTGCGATGGCGTACTCAGCGACGAACCTGGGTACACGAATGGCAAAACGTCATTTTTTCAGATGAATCCAGGTTCTGTTTACAGCATCGTGGTGGTCGCATCCGTGTTTGGCGACATCGCGGTGAACGCACATTGGAAGCGTGTATTCGTCATCGCCATACTGGCGTATAACCCGACATGATGGTATGGGGTGCCATTGGTTACACGTCTCGGTCACCTCTTGTTCGCATTGACAGCACTTTGAACAGTGGGCGTTACATTTCAGATGTGTTACGACACGTGGCTCTACCTTTCATTCGATCCCTGCGAAACCCTACATTTCATCAGGATAATGCACAACCGCATGTTACGGGTCCTGTACGGGCCTTTCTGGAAACAGAAACTGTTCGACTGCTGCCGTGGCCAGCACATTCTCCAAATCTCTCACCAATTGAAAACGCCCGGTCAATGGAGGCCGAGCAACTGGCTCGTCACAATACGCCAGTCACTACTCTTGATGAACCGTGGTATCGTGTTGAAGCTGTATGAGCAGCTGTACCTGTACACGCCATCCAAGCTCTGTTTGACTCAATGCCCAGGCGTGTCAAGGCCGTTATTACGGCCAGAGATGGTTGTTCTGGGTACTTATTCCTCAGGTTCTATGCACCCAAATTGCGTGAAAATGTAATCACATGTCAGTTCTAGTATAATATATTTGTCCAATGAATACCTGTTTATCATCTGCATTTCTCCTTGGTGTAGCAATATTAATGGCCAGTGGTGTAAGTCCCTGCAGTCGCATATCCTCTGTGTCCTCGATGGCTCAGTTGGATAGAGCATCTGCCATGTAAGCAGGAGATCCTGGGTTCGAGTAACAGTCAGGGCACACATTTTCAACTGTCCCTGTTGATATTATCAGTTCCTGTAAACAGCTACAAAGGTCTGGATTACTGTAATTTCATAGTGAGATATAACTGGACACACACTAACACAACAGAACAAGACAGAACAAGCACAGGGCAACAGCCTGAAAAACATGTACAACTCGCTCACAGGGCAGGCAGTTGCATGAAAGACGAGCAGTTTAAGCCCCAGTTCTTGGCGCATTTGTTATGACCAGACGAGACTACAATCGTCCAGCCATGTCAGTGGGTTCTTTCATTGCTCTGGGAGCTGACGCATTAGGTATACAACATGTGAAATATTAGTTCACTTCATTACGTGAAAGATAAAAAGATTTACTTAACTTGATACAATCCTTTGCCACAGGTGTCGTTGATAATTTACAACTGACATTGACTATTAAAGCACTACTTGATGCATACAATTACAAACAGTTCTCTTGAAACACATTGTTCAACATTTGCCAAAGTATATTTCCATCAGAGACTTGAATCACTCTTTAATGCTACTCAATGATGCTGAATGCTTCAGCTGAGGTCACAAACTGGTGCAGAGTGCTTCCATGGGTGGCTCTATATTCACATCCGTGAGAGAGAGAGCAGAGAGCATCTTTTCTTCAGCCTCTCCCATTTGTCGTTGTGGATTGCAGTGAGACACCGTTAATGTCTGAGGTATCAGTGTGAGTTGCCGTCTTTGGTGTGGCGCCACTATCTGTGTATGGTACCACATGCACTGTATCCCCCCATCTCCCCTCTAACCTATCAGTACAAAAAAGTGAACAAAATGTCAAAAACATTAGACTGTTTCCATTTGACATTCTCCTTTCTAACGTTTAAACAATACCATCATAACTTTCAGGTATTCAAAATTCAATATGTCCCTAGCAAACAGTGTTACACCACGCCAAACAAAAATGCCACTAACTTATGCACCATTTTTTAAATTTCAGATATAATTTGTGGGTGATAATAGGTTAAATACTTGAATATTCCTTGCTTCATATGCTGAATGAGCTTTTGCCACTGCGTACTGTTGACTTGGATCATAAAAGATATTTATGACAGAAGATCAAAATACAATAATAAATAAGTTATTGCTTACCAATGCCACTACTGCAGACTGATAATTTTAACCAACAAAAACGCAGTTTAAAATCTAAAAGATGTCTGTGTTTCTCCACATCATTTATATGAATATGAGTGGTTCTGAGTTGTTATTCCTCAAACTGTCCAAGTTGTGTGTATTCCAACATCTCACACGATCAGCTACCATTCTGCAAGGAACAGATTGGTGCAGTGCTGGCAAAGGACATTAAAAACTGCACTTATGTACCATGAGGACAGTAGGATCGCCATGCTACCACTCGTATAACTAGGCCTCCACACAGTTTTCAAACCAGACACATCTGCCACATCAGTTTTTTTTCTCCACAACAACTGTCGCTTCAACCACAGCTACCATTTTTTCTGCAACAAGACAAGATACTAATCTCTAAGCTACGCATTTCTCCAGGATTCTACCATGAAAACCAGAAAGTTTTCGTCCGTAAGGATCTTACAAAGAGCTCGCATCTGTTGCTAAGGACGAACGCTGTGCACCCACCATTACAACTGCCATACTCTGAACTCTTCTAAGCTCTTCAACAGGGTGAACATATGCAGATAATGTGCTATGACAAGCCACTGAGAGTATCACTGGAATGAGTCAAACCTACATGTTTGCTAAAACCAGGCCGGCCGGGGTGGCCGAGCGGTTCTAGGCGCTACAGACTGGAACCGCGGTCGCAGGTTCGAATCCTGCCTCGGGCATGGATGTGTGTGATGCCCTTAGGTTAGTTAGGTTTAATTAGTTCTAAGTTCTAGGGGACTGATGACCTCATAAGTTAAGCCCCATAGTGCTCAGAGCCATTTGAAACATTTACCAGAACAAGTGTGCAAAGAAAACACTGCATGGTTGGTTATTTTCCCAACCACACTGTAAGTAAAGGAATTTAACAACTGTAATACAACACTGTAACGTTAATAATTAGCCTGTTGTTCTTTTAAATTATCAACTGTGTTGTACTATGTGTGTTGACATTGTGTATTGCTGTAATGAGAATTGAATTATAGTTATTGTATTTTCTTGTGAGAGGGATGCGTAGTATCTCAAGTTATTTTGTTCCATATACCATGACCACAGCAATGAGAACTTCATGGGCAAAGTTGCGTGTTGAGAATCACTGGTGTAGACTGTAAAATTCTACACAGGATATTAAAATTTATGTGTTCATGGCATTCTTCTTCCTTGGATGGGTTTATATTTTAATGAACGAAACCCGGGGTTCACTTTAACAAATGATATCACAAGAGATGGAGTACGCCTGGGCTGATGTAATAGTGCATGTAGCATTCTGAAATGTTTGATGCTTGGCCTGTTTCTTTTCTTGATTTACTTATATGATTTACTTAGGACATTCTAGGATTCTTCAAAAACTGTGATGTAAGCTGATGACACAAATATGCTGGTGAACGATCCAAACACATCCATATCAGACACAGCGATTACAACAATGGAAAAACTTAAGCTGGTTTTAGAAAACATCAATTAATCTTACACAGATACATATTACATGAGTGTAAAGTATAGCTCTGCCACTATAGCTCTTATGCACTAGTCTGAAGAAGTGGAGCGTTCACGCAGTGTGTGCTCATGCAATGTTGCGTGGTGTAATAGCTGAATAGCGGCTGTCAAGGTAGTTCCACGCTGGACCCCAGAGACGCCGTTTTTTGTTCGGTTTTTTTTGTTTTTTTTGTTTTTCGCGTGTACTTGCACCTCCTCCATGCGCAATGTTTATTCCTGTTTTTTCATGTTCCATGTTTTTTATGCTTTTTATGTTCGATATTGTCGCTCCGGGTTACAGTTCAAATAGCTTCTATAATCCGTTCATCATAAGAATAAACCTGATGTAAACAAACACAAACGCGATGATTGGTCAGAAGCCGTAGCACACGTAGACGGGTGTTGTTACGCTCTTGGAAGTAGGCCCTACTTATGTATTAGATATATTATTACTACGTTACGTTAAATGAAACTTTAATATATTCAAATGTATTAACAGCCATCAATGTTTTTCTTAATCACGCTTTACCTATGTAGTTTTTATTTCAAAAATCGTGTACAGTCACAGCCTCTGCAGCATTGTGCTCGGATTGTCGCGTTGTTATTGTGCAGTATGAAAATGGCGGAGGCTGCTTCCGTAGTGAAACACGCATGTGGAATACGGTTAAAAGTGCCAAGAAATAGGCTGTTCTGAATGTTTTTCATATATTTGCTAAGATCATCGACTCTGAAATTTTCCCAACGCTGTATATACTACAGTTAATAAACAAATGTTTATTGAATGTATAGCGCAGACGGTAGCGTGATGGAACGTATACCAAATGCAGTTGTTCGTACGTTGATTCACATCACCCCAATAACATTTTTTTCTCATTCAATTTTTTTTACGTCTCGTAATTATAAAACTCATCATCATTTTTACGAATAATGCACGTATTGTTGATTCTAAGTACATAATGGACTCAAAATTCCTGTTTCTATTTCAAATACAGATTCTTAATTAGGGATGTTTTATGAAAGACTGTTCATAAAAGTTGTTTAAATTAAGAAAAAAACAATTTCATTTTAAGGCAAAAATGAAAAACCAAATCCTCTTTATTTGGAATATGTTCATCGCTTTATTACACAGAGGTAGATATGTATCGTAGAAACATGAAAAACAATCATTTTCACAGCATCGACCAACAAATGCTGCATTTTTACATTTGTTACTGTACCATTACAGTATGAGTCAAACAGAACTGTTCTGGAGCCAAGCTGCGGGATTTGGCCCGATAAGTAACAAGAATGTTGGGCTGGAACTAAACGCAAGCAGCTTTTTCACACGTCACTGCCGAACGTTGACTCTGATGCTGAAAAGATGAGCCTGTCCTTGGCTCGAGATGGTGTAGTTTAGACAAAATTGTCATTCCTGTGGTTCCTAGAGGGGGAGAGAATAGATATTACCATTCTTGTTGATTTGTCCTTGCTGGTGGAGCCTGTAAAAGAGGTAAACACACACTGATGGAGGATTAGTAAAACTTATTCCTTCAGCATGTCAGGCCAACGCGTGGTCGGCCTGTGGTGAGGTTGTTGGCCCAGTCTTCGGTTGAGCCAGTTGCGAGAGTGTCCCTCTTTCTCGTATAACTTCTTGGCGATGGCGCGAATCCTATCTCGGAGAGGCAGGATCCCGGTGTCCTCGTGGAGTTGGCGCGTCGAGTAGCGCCTCGGAAGATGCAAGGCAGTCTTCAAGGCGCGATTCTGTATCCGCTGCAGATGCAGGGCGCGAAGGCGTCCTATTACTCTCCCTTTGACATCAAGGATGTGGTGCTTCCAGGTGAGCCTGCGGTGGAGGGTGACTCCTACGTATTTCTCCGTCCCACTCCATGGGATAGGTTCCCTCAGGACTTCGATTGGCGTAAGCCCCGGAGGCAGAAGTCTTTGGGTGAAGACAACTACCTGGCTCTTGAGCGTTCATGCTGCTAGTGAACAGGGCTGTATCATCCGCGTACAGCGCCAGTTCAACTCCTGCCACTTTCGGGACGTCGTCAGTGTACAGGGAGTACAGCGAGGGGCCAAGTACCGACCCCTGCGGCACTCCTGCACGTATCTGCCAGTCTGTGGACGCACCGTCGTCGGCCCGAACGTGGAAGGTTCGTTCAGACAGGTACAACCGCAGTAGCGTCATGTGCGACGTCGGTACCCCTTGTTCAAAGAGTTTGAACTCGAGACCGTCGTGCCACACCGAGTCAAACGTTCGGGAGACGTCGAGGAACACTGCCCCATGGTATTCCCTTGTTTCCAGAGCCCTCATCGCGGGTTCTACCACCCGCAGAAGCTGATGGGAAGTGGCATGTTCTTCTCGAAACCCGAACTGCTCGTCCGGGATGATGCCCTCCTGCGTGACGTGCCGCATCAGTCTTCTATCGTACAGCCTCTCGAAAACCTTCGAGAGGGACGGGAGCAGGCTGGTGGGTCGGTAGCTGAATGCCTGGCGTGGGCCCTTGCCGGATTTCAGAATGGCCACGACCTCCGAGTGTTTCCGTGCAGAGGGGTAGACACCTGATCGGAGGATCTCGTTGAAAACATCGGCAAGCTGTCGGTATAATCCCGGCGGAAGGTTCTTCAGCAGGAGGTTTGTGACGCCATGGCTGCCTCCAGCCTTCTTGGGGTTCAGCGAGTGAAGCTGCACAGCAATTTCTTCCTCCGTTATCGGCTCGATAACGTCGCCTTCATCCCTTGAGGCGCGGAAGGTTGGCAGTTGCTCGTGGACTAGCCGTATGTGCTCCACGTCGATTACGTCGGCCACCGGTGTGAAGTTCGCTGCGAATGCGTCAGCCAGAGCGCTGGCCTTCGCGTCCGGGTCGCTGGCGAAGTCGTTCCCGATCTGCAAGGGCGGCATTCGCTGTCGCCGGCGCAAGAAGGATTTTACCATCCTCCATGCACTTCCATCCTCAGGATTGAGGGTAGACGCAAGGTCTTCCCATTCCTGGTTCAGGTGTTGCTCTACTGCTGCCTTAATTTCCCGTCCCATGCGGCTTAAGTGGCGCTTCGTGTCTGGTTGGCGAGTGAGCTGCCATTCACGAAACAGTCGGTTCTTCTCGGTGATCGCGTCCAGAATAGGGCGCGGTAGCTGTCGCGAGATGTCTCGTGGCCCTTGGCGATGTCTCGGCGTGGCTTCATCTGCTGCTCGGAGTATTCTTCGGGTGAAGAATGCTAGGGCGGCGTCTGCCCCTACCTCAGCGGGGTTTGGCGCGTCCTCGAGCAGTTCTAGGGCTTTCGTCAGAAAGCGCTCGGCGTCCAGCCCGCGATAGCTCGGACGGCTGCAACTGCAACTGCTCTGACCACGTCGAGGCCAAAAATGACCGGTGCGTGGTCGGAGGACAGGAAGTTTCGCGTCTCGGCGGTCACGAATTGCCCGATGCCCTTGAGAAGAGCAATATCGAGCACGTCCGGTTGTCCCCGTACAGGGAAGATTGTGGGGTCAAACGGCCCCACGGTGACCGCACCATTACGGTGAACAGCGCGCGAGAGGCGGTGCCCGCTGCGGTTGACAGTTCGCGAGTTCCATTCGGTGTATTTCGCATTGAAATCCCCGGCAGTGAAAGCTCGCCCCTCCAACGACAACAGGGCGTCAAAGTCGGCTTCGTCTAGAGGTCTGCCAGGCTGCCGGTACACCGACACGAAAAGAATCTTTCCGGCGGTGGTGTTGACTGCCGCTCCTGTGGCCTCCAGCGCATTGAATGCCGGCAGTTGAAACCAGTGGTGACGCAGTGACTTCTTCACGTAGATGGCAGTGCCGTCCCTATGGGCGGCTCTGTCATCTTGGTAGCAGCAAAAATGTGCTGCTTGCACGTCGACCTCGGGTTTGAGGAAGATCTCCTACACAAGGTAGATGTCTCGTAGGAATTGGCCAAATTCGCCCTGGTGGGGGTGGAGACCCCGAGCGTTGAACGTGCAAATATGGTCGTTACCCATTTTAAGGCTGGCTTCTCCCGGCGGTGGCCTGGAGAGCCGCTGTCACTGCTGCCACGAGCACCGGTAGCTGAGTCAGCAGCTGGTTGAGGGACCGCAGAAGCGCGGCCAACTCGTTGGTGTCTTCCTTCGCCCTTTAGAGAAGGTTTGACTCCATCGCGACGCTTCCCGAAGCCGGCAGCGGAGCGGCGTGCTGAGAACGCCCTGCGCGGGCGGCAACCCTCCTCGCAGCCGCGGGCGCCGGCAAACCGGCTCCACCGACTGCAGGCGGCGCCGCAGGCGAAGGCAACTGCGACGGCTGCGGTGCCGGTGCGGTCCCCCTGCGAGTGGCTCTGGCTTCTCGAAGGGGGCGACGTCCGCGAAGCTGCGGCTCGGGTTTACGTGGCTGGCGCACTTCCCGCTCTCGAATGCGGCGCATCCTCGATAGCAGGCGACGTGGTCCCCGTTGCAGTTGCAGCACTTCGGCCGGTCTTCTTTCTTCTTCGGGCAGTCCAGCGACTGGTGCTCATCGGCGCGCTTGCGGCAGCGCACAGGCATCCCGCAATATTTTGCCACGTGATCCATGCGCTGGCCGTTAAAGCACTGGGTTCGCCTGCCTTTCGCACGGAGTGGTTCGACTTTTACGTCGAAGTCGGCAATGTTGTTAACCTGAAAAATTTTCCGGTTGTCAGCGTTGTCAACCAATACCACTAGGAACAAGGGCATGTCCCTGTGGGTCCTGGACGACCGAACCAGGCCGACGTGGCGGGTCTGGAAGCCGATTTCCTCCAGCTGCCGCTATAGGAACACCGGTTCCATCTTCAGCGGTAGGTCGCGAAAGACGACCTTCAACTGCTTCAGTTGTTCAGTGCTCTGCGTGAAGCAGTTTCACTTCTCGGTTTCGCAGAGCTGCACGAGTTTCGCGTGGTCCTCTACGCATTCTCCTCTAACCTTGTAGGTGTCGGTCCCCGCCATCATCTTTCGCGGTTTTACTACTGAGTAGAGCTTCTCTCTCAGCTCAATGTAGCCCTCGTGCCAATGGATGGTGGTCAGCGGCGGGCGGCGGGGCGGTTTCGTCACCGTAGTCAGTGAGACCCCGTCCCCGTCAGTCTCAGCTACTTCCGTCAGATCTGCATACCGGTTTGCACCCTGGACCTGTTCCGGCGTCGCCAGTTCGAACACCGTACCTCTCGCTGTGTGGCGCCGGGAGGGCGCGATGAAGCCTTCTTCATCGCGTTTCCTCGGCGATGCGGTCGTCCTGCGACGCATCCTCCTCTTATTCCGCCTGGCGCGACCGCAACTTGCCTGGGGGGAGGGAGGGTCCTTGCGGCCTCGGCTGGGCGCTTCCGCAAGGTTTGCTCGACCTCTGCAGGCTTGTCCGGTGTTGCCAGAGTGGACGTTGGCGAGGGCGTGGCGGCTTCTGTAACCGGTGTGGCTGGTGCGACTGTTGGCGCGGCAGCTGTCGTGGCGGCTGCGACATGCGCTTGGATGTCGCGACCCACAGGTAGCAAGGACCGGTGTCTCGAGAGTACCTCCTTCCGGTCCTCTTCTGTACCCATGGCCAAACGTTGCATGTAGATGCAGCTCTCCTCGGGGCTCAGCCTGGCGATGGCGGCGGCAATTTCCTCCTTTGTCAGCGGCGTCGGCGGCCCGGTGCGTCGTCTCCGTCCTGAGAGTGTGCGGACGTGGCGCCGAACATTCGCGGGAATTTCCACGTCCATCCAGCGGCCGCGAGCATCACTCTCGCTCGTCGTCTTCGTCGATGGTGGGGGGTCAGACGCTGCCGTCCTCCGGGAAACCTCCCTTGGACCGCATCTGCCACACCCTGCGTCTCGCCGAAGCGATCATCTCGTTTCGGTTCTTTCTCCATGTCGTGACCCCCAACACGACAATGCTGCGGGATATAGAACGGTTCGTCATGAAAGAAGAAGATTAAATGCTGCGCCTGGTTGGCTTCGTGGATTCTGTTGTTGATAGGCTCGTTTATCAACATAACAGGTGACACTTCCAGAACTGAAATGTATTTCTCGGATTCGGATAAGGAAGGTGCTAACAGATTACCAGACGACTGACTGTAAGTAATAATCGTACCTTCAGTGGCTCCAGTATTTAATTATACAACGAAATCCAAAAAATGGCACAAATGGCTCTAGACCCTATGGCACTTAACACCTGAGGTCATCAGTCCCCTAGACTTAGAACTACTTAAATATAACTAACCTAAAGACAGAACACACATCCATACCCGAGGCAGAAGTCGAACCTGCGACCATAGCAGCGGCGTGGTTCCGGACTGAAGCGCCTAGAACCGCTCGACCACAGCGGCCGGCAAGGTGAAATCTTTCAATACTTACACACAGCTTATGCAGAAAAATTACTGTGGTTAAGTCAGTAGTTTTTATCATTCTTGTTTTTAATTACAATTGTAAGTTAGTTAAAAACGATAACTTGTTGCGGTTTTCGTCTAGTCGTCAAAGGAGCGTACTGTAGGAGATTTGCAGCGTATTATTTCTTCTGCATAAAACTTAAATGACACTCGAAACCGTATTGCTCCCCTGCTCGTCTCTTTTTACGTGTGAACTGCAGCTGGCCACGCCACTACAGGCTAGCTGTACCAGCTGATCGCCAGTGCTGTCCAAGTTAAATGCGCCGGTAAATCTGTTGTCCCGTATTATCGCTAAGTAGATGTGCGCGTAACGCACAGCACAAAACGTACCCTTATTATTGTACTTGACAGTACTCGAGACAGCTTGGCTGCAGTCCCACGTGAAACGTAAATCTAATAAGGTTCTAGAAAACGTGGAAGAATACATAGTGCAATGTTTACAGCAGGTTTATTCTTATGATGAACAGATTACAGCTCTCATTGCCTAAAAAATCCTGTCCACTGAAATCCTTTGGCGTCGGATTAATCAATGTTATTAACTCGATCGCTTTCAGTTACATTGGTTCTGACAAGCAGTGAGCCCCATGTGATCCCCGAGCTCAAGACACTGAATTATAGCCATTTTTTTCCAGTGAGCTCAGAAGATATCTGAAGAACGCACCGTATCGAGACTAGCAGTCCGTTTGCCGCCGTTTTGACCCGATGACGCCGTCTTACGGTTTGCTTAGGTGGAAGTAAGTTTTTGTAGTGCTGCAATTTCGGCCGATACCACGAAGTTCACACTCGTTGTAATCCAGTTGCACCACTATTTCGCGGCAATGGTGCAAGACGCCGTCACTGCACTCCCGGTGGCGGATTCCTACGAGAAATCCAAGACGGAGACAGTGTCACTGTTTCGCAGGAAGATCGAATTCGCCAAGTTCTTACGCAATAAGATACCGGTGACCATAAGCCGTCACAAAATCTGAGGCATCTGTGCAATAAAGAGCACACCGTCACGGTGCCACACAATTAATTGTGTAAACTGTCGAGTAATAGATTACCACCGCAGATTAAGGCAATAGTAGTATCACAAACTAATATGTCGTTATATTTATATGATACAGTTCTGACAATTCCGACCACGACCTTCTTCTTCTGTGAGGATGCACACATATTACCCGAACTCTTACGGGACTTGGTAAGAATGTCTTCCACGAGTAATGAGTGTGTTGGGTAGGGACACTACGAATGTAGTTTGTGGACATGTAGGGACACTACGAATGTAGTTTGTGGACATACTTGGTGAGAATGTGGGTCTCGCGGAAGGCGTGCGCGAGATAGTCCCTGCAGTCGCACTATCCTCTGTGCCCTCAGTGGCTCAGATGGATAAAGCGTCTGCCATGTAAGCAGGAGATCCCGGTTCGAGTCCCGGACTGGGCACACATTTTCGCCAGTCCCCGTTGATATATATCAACGCCCGTCAGCAGTTGAAGGTATTAATATATAATTCTAATATGTCATTGGTCACCACGATAGCGTTGGCAGACTGCGTACAGGAAGCTATCACACCTGCCCAGATTAACGTGGTCGCGGCACATTAGCAGCAGCAATACGACAGCGTCAGCTATAGTCGCGTGCCCTGTTTACGACTCTCTCCCAGCAAAAGAAGACTTGGTATGCCGCACGTGAGCGCCTTGTCGTCGCAAGCCGGCGCCGGAAACAACGGAGGCAAAGGGCGTTACCACAGACGTTGGAGGAGGCGGTCTTTGAGCAATGCTACGTCTTCGCAAGGTGATCAGCCTGTGTGTTGGTACCGCCGCACATCTAGCGAGAATGCATCCACCAAAATGTCGGTGGCGGTCGATTGTAGACGCAAAGGCGCAACCGACTGCCCGTTACACATCCAGGCGCCTGTTCATCAGCGATAGAAGCTCTGGCCTGAAATTTCTCGTAGACACTGGTTCGGACCTCAGCATCATGTCACAGTCTTCGTTGTGTTGCTGTAGGCCACCAACTGCCTTCCATCTAGCAGCTGCCAATAAGTCGACTGTTGCAACCAATGGAACCCAGCGAATGGCTCTGAACTTATATCTACATCGTCAGTTCACATGGAAGTTCGCTGTTGCAGACGTCACGGAAACGATCATCAGTGCAGATCTCCTGGCACATTACAACCTCTTGCCAGACGTGGCAAACGCCCAGTTGTTGGACAGCGTTGTTGGTTTAAGTGTCACCGGTTTTCATCACAGTGTAACCCTCCACAGCGCAAAGTTCGTGCAGGCATCTGAGGGCGAATACGCTTCGCTTTTAAAGCAGTTCCCGAATCTGACTAAGCCATCCAGTGCACCTAAACAGATTCCACATAATATAGTGCATCACGTCAAGACGACAGATGGACCACTAGTGTCGTGCTGACCTAGACTATTAGAACTGGAGTGCCTTGCAGTCGCAAATACTGAATTCGACACCATGCTGCGAGAGGGCATTATTAGACTGTCAAACAGTCTATGGTCCTCTGCCTTACATCTGGTACCTAAAAAAGGTGGGGCCTGGCGCTCTTGCAGAGACTATCATGCACTAAATGCAACATCCTGTGCTATTACTAAGAGACTACAACTGTGTGTCACATGGTGCGACTATATTCAGCATCTTAGACTGCGCTGAAGCCTGTACTCAAACACCTGTGGCTAAAGAGGACATTCAGAAGACAGTAATAATAATACCGTTCAGCCTTTTTGAGTGTTTATATATTACCTTCAAATTATGAAACGCAGTGCACAAGTGACAAAGATCCATTGATCTGTTCTTCGAGGCCTTCCATTCTGTTTTGCATACCTGAATGATGTGCTCATGTTCTCAGAGGCTGAGGAACAACACCTCCAACGTCTAATGGAGATGTTTAAGCGTTTGTAGAATTATGGAGTCGTGCTGAACGTCACCAAGTCCGTTTATAAACAACATGCAGTGACCGTCTTGAGACATAGAATCTCTGCTGCGGACTCCCTACCTCTGGCAAAGAAGGTAGATGCAATTTTACAGTTACCTAGGCCAACCACAATCAAGAGATTGCCTCAGTTCCCTGATAAGCTAAATTTTTTAACCTTGCCACCTGCCTCACACCGCAGAATTGCAGGAAGCATTGATTGCAGCGCTGACTGGTCCTAAGACGAAAGGAAACTCCCCAGGGCAGTGGACTGAAACTATGTGTTCTGCATTCAAGGCCATGACACACAGCACGGCTGCAACCGAGCTTCTAGCTCATCCTAAGCTCAACGCAGCTATTGCAATAGTGGTAGAAGCATGCCCGACGGCTATCGACGTGGCGCTACAGCAGTGGTCAGCCGGTTCATGGCAACCAATGGCATACTTTTCCCGAAAACTCTCACCATGTCAGAGAAAGTGGAGCGCCTATGATCGCTAGCTCCTGGAATTATATGAAGCTGTGAAGTACTTCCACCCTCAAGTCGAAGTGTGAATGTTTACGATATTCATGGGCCATAAACCATTGACTTTTGCGTTCAAGAGGAACAGTGCCAACTGCTCTCCTCTCCAATTCAACCGTCAGGAGTTTGTCCCTCGGTTCACTACTGACATCAGGCACATTTCGGGAATCGATAAGGTTGTGGCTGACTGTCTTCGAAGCGTCAGCAGTGTGACGAGTGCTACTAACTTTTCTGCACTGGCCCGAGCACAAAAAGAAGACAAGGAACTCTGAATGTTTGTTGACGAAGATGCATCAGCATTACAACTGCAGCTCGCCGACGGTCCAGGAGAAGATGTCAAGCTCTACTGCGACCTCTCCCGTTTTTTTCTACCAGCGTTCAGAAGACAAGCTTTTGACAGCATCCATAACTTGTGTCATCCAGGAGTACGTCCCACTTTTCGACTCGTCTCCAAACGTCTTGTGTGGTCGGGCATGGAAAAGGTCGAGAATGATCAAGGATATGTTTTCAGTGCCAAAGATGTAAGATGTCTCGCCATGTACATGCCCTGAAAGGTGACTTTCCAGATATAACTGTATATCTCGCCCTTGGACACCTAGATGTTATGGGACCGCTTCCTCCATCGGAAAGTCAACGCTACCATTTCAAAATCATCGATTGTTTTAGCCACTGGCCAAAGGCTGTGCCAACCGCTAACTTTACGGCCGAAACGTCAGCCTCTACCTTTGTGTCATCGAAGTTTGGGTGCCTGCAGCATATCACTAACGACCAGTTTGAGTCGGACTTGTTGCCGCAGCTCGCTATGTTTTGTGGGTATGCCCACAATAAGACCACCAGTCATTGTCTCGCTAGCAATGGCATGGTCAAACACTGATATTGTTCTTTGAAGGCGGCGCTCATGTGCCACGAAAACACATGGACTTTGGGTATTCCAACGATTCTACTTGGGCTACAAACGACTTATAAACCTGTCTGGCGAATCGTCGACACTGATACACTGTAAACTTCCTCGCTAGATCAGCTAGATTTCTTACATCGCCTGTGGGACCACGTTGCACAGATTTATCCTCCAAAGATTTCACATCATAGCACGCCTCTTTGTTGTGTGTATCAGAACCTGGATCACTGCTAGCATGTCATGCTCCACACCGACGACGTAAAACCACCGTTACTACCTCCATACACTCACCCATACCGCGGGTTGCAAAGAAGAATGCAGACAACGGACATATTGGTGAATAGCAAGCCAACAATCGTTTGTCTGAACTGAGTCAAACTCGTGTATATTTTTCAAGAGGCATCACCGTCCACTACCCAGTGGAGACCTCAGAACCTTCTTGAACTAGACGCCCAGCCGCAAGCGCCACCACCGCCGCAGCCGCCCACAGAACATCGAGCGACGTGGATGACCTGCTCCAGGCGCAAGTCCACTTCCCTGCCCATTTCCTAGATACCGACGCTCAACTTCCGCTGAGAGGGCTGACATAACGTCTGAAATGACAGCAGTTATGTGTTAGTACAGGGAAGTGAAGTGTTCGTGTAGTGTGTATGTGTGTGTGTGTGTGTGTGTGTGTGTGTGTGTGGAGTGTCATGTGTTGTAACAGCTTAATCGTAGCTGTCAAGGTAGTTCTACGCCAGGCGCCAGGAGCGCTGTGTTTTCATGTGTAGTAAGTGAACTGCGGTTGTTAAAAGAATTCCACGCCCGGTCGATAGGGGGCGTCGGTTTTTTATTTTTCGCGTGTGCTTGTGCCTTCTCCATGTGCAATGTTTATTCCTGTGTTTTTATGTTCCTTGTTTTTTATATTCTGCAATGTCGCTCTGGGTTACAGTTCAGCTAGCCTCCTACTCGCATTGAATAAAGAGTTTTCAGTCAAGTGTAATCCTTTGGCTTCGAATCAATCAGTATTAAGTTGATCAGTTCTAAATACATTGATCCCAACAAAGAAATAAAAATTTCTGCAGATTCCAGAAGCAGAGATCAATACTCACCTACAGAGAAAGGATCTATTTATGAAATTCCTATGAATCCAGAACGATAATAAACTGAGGTACAATTGTACCACAAAGCTCAGTTCTGTCTGCTTTTTATGCTTAAAAATCTCTCTCATTCTGTCGACTCACATACAGGATTGTTAGAATACTTTCACTCAATACCATCCCATATTGTATTCTTGTGGGGAATGGAGATAAGGCCAAAAGAGGATTTGTTCTATAACATACTTAATAAGGAAAAAGTGTAAAGTTGACAACCCACAATTCAGGAACAAAAACTGATATTCATATAGTCTATGCTTTCTTATCAAGGATTCTGAATGGAATTTTATATCCTGGCAAAAAAAGGTATCAAAGTTATTCATAAACATGGGTCAAGAAACAGCTTAAAAGCATGCCTTATAAGTTACTCCTATAACTTGGTCATAGGGATTTAAATTTCGCTTGTTTTTGAACACTAAATTAAAAGGCGTTGATTCTGGTAGACTGTAAACAGTTGATGTTGCCCTGTGAAAAACTACATAAATACTTCATTTGAAGTGTTGTATAAAAACAAATGCTCAGTAGTGTAAGAGGGGCATCAGTGTCTTTTCTGAAACCAGCTGCAGTTCTCATATAGTATTCTACAAGCATTTCTTGTAATTATCAGTTCCACTAAATTAGCATAAGTCGCAATTTGTTGCTGGTTTACTTGACAAAAGTGGTCTACGGCTGCTACACCAGTTTATTAATCTATAATTAACTCGTTCTGCATCACTGATGTCTGTCCTTCAGGAATGGATTTATGTGTGAATAAATAAATGAAACTACCTGACTTCTGTGTTTTGTGTTATATATTATCATTTTCTAATTGTGTCTTCAGTTTCATTTCATTCAAGTTTCCTCAAAAGAATATTGTAACAGCACATTCAAATGGTTAATACAAGTTACAAGTCTATGATATTTCTTTCTACGATTAGTGAAATGCTTTGTCTATTCAGGGAAATATACTGTACATAATGATGAGACAGTAGTCAATAATAACAGTGTAACAGCCTTAACAATCTCACTGCGAGCAGAATTTGAAGTCAGTCACCACAGTAATAATGATTTTGAATGTAAATCTGTTTCCCCTAATGGTATAGTAGATGAAGTAACAACATACATTAACTCACAAACTGAAGGCTGTTACGACCTTTCCATTTTACTGTAAAACAAAATAACAGAAATACCAGGAAAGTGCCTTTACTGACTGTTTCGAACTAATTTCAGTTATACTTCTGCATAAAAAGGGATCTCCACAAAATTATAGACCCATACCTATAGTTCCAATAATATTTTAAATCTTTGAGGCGATAATGACCAAGCACCTAACTTAACATTTTGATAACAACACCTCTTAAGTCATGTGCAATATGGATTTCGTCAAGGTCAGTCCACAGTTAAAGCAGTGCAGAACACTGTTTTATCTTTCTTAAAGGGATTTGAACATATGCAATATGCATGTGCTACACTGGTTGATCTAACAAAGACCCTTGACACAATATCACATAATATGCTTGTAAATAAACTTAAACATTATAAAAATCATGGAATAACAGATACAAGACTAGTATTATTAAAAACACATGTGTCCAATAGGAAATACATGGTACTAAGTAACTGAACATCTTACATAAAGAAATCAAGCTTTCTGAATTTAATAAGAAGAGTACCCCTGGGATAGTGCTTGGCCTGTTTTTGTTAACTGTCTATTTTAATGTTCTGCCTAGCCTTCTACCATTCTAAATAGTAATATAAGCAAATGATATCACTTTTATCACTTCCCATAGTGGCACATATGCTGTGGAGGGAATGAATTAACCTATGTGGAGAAGGCATCTTACAAGCTTAAGGCAAATGAATTAACATTAAACAATACCAAAACTGGGAGTATAGCATTCTCCCTAAAGGTAATAAATGCCTTGGCAAAGACTCTATGAAATTACTGGGTACCCACTTTGACACCAGTCTGAACTGGAACACAGACACACACACACACACACACACACACACACACACACACACACACACACACGGAGAGAGAGAGAGAGAGAGAGGGAGAGAGAGAGAGAAGAGAGTAAGGGGGCTGATTTATGCAGCAAACTATTCTGTGTGCTGTAACTAAACTGGAAATGAAAAACACATCTAAGTGCAAAACAGCAACTTCTTGTATACTATGCCTTTTTTCACACATGTAAATTATGGCGTAATGAGGTTGGATTTACTCTGCTGGAGCCAGAAGATTTTTTATACAGGGTGAAGCGAAATTCATGCACTCAGGCTTCGCAGCGCGACTTCTCACATGCCACCAATGAAAAAAATTCTCTCACAAAATCTCATCCAGCGAGTACATCTCGCAGGAAAAGGACGTTAAAGTGTGACAATCTGGCAATGTTGTAATCACATGTATGGTAACTTCATCAGCAGATATTAGTCATTCTGTACAGTTGGTGCAGTGGATAGACTTTTGGGCTAGCATACAGGAGGTAGATGGTTCGATCCTGGTTAGAAGCATATGTTTTTTATTTGGTAAATGTAGTCCAGGTGGTACAGTATCTGGCATCTTAATCATCAACAGCAATTGAAACAGGTCCTCTAGAAAACATTTGCACTATGCACTACAATCGTAAAAATGGAAGATTGGTCAGCTTTGAAAGAAATCCTTTCCACATGAGGGGCATGAATATATTCTCACAACTTCATCTACTAGATGCTAAACCTGTTTTCTTTGTAGCCTACTCTAATGGTCCCATAGAGTAGTATCAACTATTATTCTTGCCTCGTTCATGTCCATTACATTTCGTTAAGGCCTTACGTTGCCCGTAGGACTAGCAACGTGCTTCGCGGATAATATCAAAAATCGGTTATCATTTGTATGTGTTATCACCATGGTCGCACTAATTATGCTTTTCAACAATGAGTCTGGTAACCGCATGCTGTTTACTACGTATCTCAGTGCATAATTATTATTGTTATTATTATTATTGTTATTATTATTATTCCATCAATGGGATTGTGGAAACATCACGTCTATTACTGTTAGGGAAACAGAGCAATTAGAACTAAACATTTCACGATTAGTAGTGTCGGGATGAATCATGCAGAACAATATCTACCAGAGGGGGAAAGCTCTCATGAATTGATAAATAAATAAATGAAACGTTCATTGGATAAAAACCTTGTAGGCTAGTATTTTGGAAGATATACATGTCTGTGCTTGAGTACATTACCTCTCCCAGAATTGCAGGGTAACTGGTCGAATCATGATCCACAAACTAACTGCTTTGCTATCGGAAAGAGTGGGCGTCAACTGCATCCTGTGAATATCTTTCAGAGCAGTTGTAAATATTGTTATTCGCTTTGGGAGGAGTTGTGCGTGGGTTGAAGTGCGACAGGCGTATGTTGTCGCGCGGCTGATAAATGTAGTGGCAGTGTATACATTGTGTTGTCAGTTACTGGGATTAAGCTATCGCATTCTATTTGTTTAGTACTTCCCAGGTAATTAAGAGACCGTAAATGGATATATGCTTTCCACGTGGCCCTATCGTTAACCTCAGATTTGTTTACAAATTGCGGCTTGCAAAATTTATTCGGTATAACTATGTCTTGTGATTACGATGACAGCGAGTTCTTGGACTTTAAAGAATTGGAAGAACAGATAACTCAGATAGTAGATAATGGAAACCTCGAGGAAATGCTTCGCATACAACTGTCGGAGTTTGAAATGTTACAATCCATGTTTTCAAATCCAGGAGAATTTTGTGTGGATGACCCGAGCGTTATAGCCGATATAAATGAGTTTGTGGACGGAAGGTGTTCTATCATTCCACCTCGTTTAGATTTTAGTATAAATTTATTTATAGATATGGTACGTACCCGCATTTAAAAACGTTAGTTCTTAGCCAGCTAGAAGGATGTAACCACATTATTTATTGTTACTTTTCTTTCTTTAAGGCCAAGTTCGAAGTCTGTGTGAACCTCCCACACGATTATCCAGCTACTGAGCCAGATATTTTTGTGAGAAGTGACAAACTCAGCAGAAACCAGCAACACAGTTTAAATATTGACCTTAGCAAATTTATTGCTGATCTTGATCGAGGTGAAATCTGTATCTGCTCCGCAATTTCTTGGCTTCAAGAAAATGCTACTCATTATTACGTTGCAATTAAACCAGAACCACAAGTGAAAATATGCGAAGATGAAGATTTGTTTACCCGGTACTGGATATATTCTCATCACATTTACAGTAAAATAAAGAGGAGAGAAGTATTGGATCTTGCTCATGAATTTAACATCACAGGATTTTGCCTTCCTGGAAAACCTGGAATTATTTGCGCTGAAGGTTCCTCTATGGATTGTGGTGAATGGTGGCAAAAGGTAATTTGTAAAAAGTAGACATTTTAGTTCATGTCATGTGTGAAACAATTTAAAGTGGTGAATTGTTTTCCTTTACCCACAGTTCTCAAGTACTGACTAGTGTATTATGTGTAGCCTATTGTTCTTCACTTCCACTTGCTAATGAAAGTCCTTAGCAAAACATTAAAACCTTTGAACTAAAATATGCAGAAAGGACATATCTGATTAAAGCAAAAATTTTCAGTGGGCACGAAAAAAAGTCTTGCATACTTTGATACACTAAGTTAGCATGTGAAACTTTTTTGCAGCTTTGCAATCACGCTTTGTCACAATAATTGAAGAAAAACTACTCCGACATGTGATGTATCAGGCAATTATTGTGTATTACTTGTATTGTACCTATAACCATTTTGCAGATTATAGTGTGTGTGATGAAATAAACTGTCAGAAAAAGTATTTATAATATTATTTCAAATGTTATAATTAGGAAGTGATCAAAACTAATAAGAATCTTCAGAAAAAACTTATGAATATGGTAATTGTGGGCAGTTTTTCTCCTTGTTCACAGTCCTCTTCTTCTGTGTATGTAGTGGAGCATTTGAAAAGTGTCTCATTAAACTCACTGTATTATGCAGGAATAAGTTGTGCAAGTTTTTGCAGGTCCTTCACCGGTTTTTCAGTAGTGGAACACTACCAGTTACAAATGATTTCTCATGGGGTAGACTCAGAGGGATATTGTAGCAGTTCAGAGAAAATGCGTCCTTGGGTAATCCACCAGTGTACTCAAGAACAACAGCTTTGATAATACCTACCCCTCAGTTGGTGAAACATCAGAAGAATCATCAAACAAAAGTCAGCCAAAGAACCCAAGAAAGAAGTCTACAGGCAATTTGTCAACAAGTGACCATAAAAGCCTTGACACTTTTGTAATTTTATTTTCCTTACGAATACCTTATCCTGCTGTAGTATCTGATGCACACCTTTTTGTAGCACCTGAGCCACCATTTCTTGAAAGCTAGATCATTGCCTGAATTCCCCACTATGATGTAGAAATGTCCAGACACTGTCTTTTTCATAAACTCACAGTGTCCTTCCACTGTATGTATTATATTACTCTTCCTGGATAGCCGTTTAATAGCCCCAAAGCCCCTTAACTTGGCTGAAACGAGTGCTCTCATACAGAGAAATAGTATGTTGCAGTTCGTGATGTATTGTTGTCAACCATACTAAGCAGAAAATGAATCATGTGTGATGCAAATTTTATAATTCCTTTCCCTTCCAGGTTATATAATCGTTCCCTGTTGTTTTTAATAAAATTTCTTCAGTTCATCTGTTTATTAGTCTTTCTCTTACCACACACCAGTTATTCTCCATTGGATAACATTTTAATAAATTTAATATTACACTTTACACAATAGTAACAGCAGTAAGGGGAAAAAAATTATGTACATGGATTCAAGCGAACCACAACAACATTTTACTTTGCAGAAAGGGAACAGTTGTGCTAGATATGTCCATTCTGCATCTTTTATGATAATCGACAGCCAATGAAATCGAGTCCCAATGAGTATATGTGTGACAGTTTTACATAGTGCAAAGAGTTGAACTCAGCTACAAGTTTATGCAAATAAAGGAAATTTTCAAATTTTGTCAGATATGCCCTATCCGCATCTTGTAGTAAGTTTTACCTGCCACAAAAATTAAGATTGTGCCTAATTCTCTCAATAACAAAAACTTCCACAGGCTTGATGTCTCGAGTAAATTACCAAAGTCCTATTCTGTATTCATGTATTCAGTCACATATTAGATTATTATAATTAAATGGACAGTGCTCAGTGTGCTGCAGTGCTGCCTGTATACATTGCAGGATGCTGAAACATCGTAGGTATGTTCATTTATTGTTGCACTCAAAGAGTGTGCTGAAAAGCATAGTAGCTTCACTTTCTGCCACTGAGTGAAAATATGGCACTGTAAGCAATTAGAATGTGATATATGTGCAGGAAAAGGGGAGGAACAATCAAACACTTAATGGTAGTTCAGTACATTTATTAGGATACAGTCACAAGTGACAACATGTGTTCAGTATGGTCTCCTGACTCAGAAACATCCTGTTCCTTAACATGGCATGCTTGACAGTTGCTTTCAGTGTATCCAGTGCAGTTAGAATGCCATGTTGTCCTTCAAATCAGGAAGAGCCTGGGCACATCCCTAAAAGACACAGTCTTTCAAATATCCACACAACCAGAAGTCATGTGGATTTAGGTAATGGGCCTGGAAGTCCACACATCTTGAAATTTGATGTCTTTAATTATATTTGGTAGAAAATCACTGAGCGAAATACAGTATATTGGAGTAAAAATAACTTATTGCTCCATTCTTTATTGCAACTACAAGTTACACTGTAACAACAAAACAAAAAAAAGATATAATTTTATAATGTATAATGTCATGGAACACAGCCACACACTGAATGAACATAAATATTCTGGCGCACTCCCACCATGAAAACTGAAAATGAATTAAAAAAAAAAAACACCTCAATACGACAAGCTCACTGCTGTCGACACACCCACTCTTGTTTTATTGAGTTTCTTTTGGGATCATTGACAGAGCTTTTCTGTTATATGAATTAGTCTGTAATTAGAGGTTTTGTGAGTAAGTCTGCCAACTATTTATCAGAATAAACGTAATAGACATCAATCTCATTATTTTCAACATTTTCACGTATATAATGGTATTTAATGTCGCTGCACTTGGTGTGTTTGTGATGTTCTGTGTTTTTAATCAGGCAATAACAACATGGAATGTTGTAGGTTTGTCTAACTGAAAACCAAGTTCACTGAGAAAACCGCACAACCAAACCACTTCAGTAGCAGCATCTGAAGCTGCTATGTATTTGGCCTCTTTTGTTGATCTGCTTACACATTTCTGCCGACGTGAACACGATGTCAAAGGCCCACCTGCTAACAAGCTCACATAGCCTGTTATTGACCGACAAGTGTCACAGTCACAAGCAAAGTCAACATCTCAGTAGACCTCCATTCCAGTAGAGTCATCTTCGTACCTTATGGTCAGGTCCCTGGTCCCCTGTAGATACTTCACAATCCTTTTAACAGCATGCCAATTATCGAGATCCGGATTATGTAAAGACCTACTCACCATGCTCACAGTGAACATAATGTCGTGTGACTAGGGCCTCCCGTCGGGTAGACCGTTCGCCTGGTGCAGGTCTTTCGATTTGACGCCACTTCGGCGACCTGCGCGTCGATGGGGATGAAATGATGATGATTAGGACAACACAACACCCAGTCCCTGAGCGGAGAAAATCTCCGACCCAGACGGGAATCAAACCCGGGCCCTTAGGATTGACAGTCTGTCACGCTGACCACTCAGCTACCGGGGTGGACAGTGAACATAATGTCTGACTGAGAGACAGTTGCTGCAAACATTAAGCTGCTGACTGCCTGCCGATAAGGTTTGCTTTCCATCTCCTTTACCACTGTGCAACCTGGCTCCAACATCAAAAGAAGTGGAGTTCGGTTTTGAATCATCCATGTTGAACCTCTGGAGTAAACAATTGATGTATCTCTGCTGGCCTATATAGATTTCTTTTGTAGAAGGGCTGAGTTCAATTTCCAATCCACAGAAGTATCTTCCATTGCCCACAGTAATTTCAAACATTGATCCCAGTGCTGTCAAAACATTTTCCAGTATTTTTGGAGACTTACAAATAAGCAAGCCATCATCCACATAAAGTACCAGGTAAGCCTCAGTGCCATCTGTTACAGCATGGAAAACATATTTGTCTGCATTCATTTGCATAAAGCCAAACATTTCTGATTCCAACGATGTGATGATTGTTTGAGTCCATGTAGACTCTTCCTCAATTTGCAAACATTATTTGGGCCTTCTACAACAAAACTTTTTGTTTGCTCCATGGGAACTTCTTCTTTCAAATCCCCATTCAAGAATGCAGTCTTAACATCGAAGTGCCTAATTTCCATATCTCGTGGAGCTGCTATGACTAATAAAACTCCTATTGAATCATATTGGACCATAGGAGAGAATGTCTCTTCATAACAAATGCCTTCTTGTTGTGAATAACCTTTTGCATATAATTTAGCTTTAAAGCAGTCAGTTTTTCCCTCAGAATTCTGCTTCACACAATAGATCCACTTATATCCAACTGCCTTGCAGTTGTGTGGTAATGGTACTAGGTCCCAAGTTTTGTTCTTCTTCAAGGACGTCATTTCCTCTTCCATTGCTTGTTTCCAATTTGATGACTTTTTCGATGCCATTGCTTCTTCAAAAGTTTGAGGTTCAAAGATAATGGCTGAACAAGCTATATCTTGGTCCCAAAAGTGAGCATGAGCTTGCAGATTAGCCCGATCTCTCAGATTCATCCTTTTATTTTCTTTCATTTGTGCGCCAGGATCATACTATTCAGATTCTTCTTGAACATCTTCTGTAGCATGGTCTCCCAGCTAAAATCCATTACATCTTTTTTCTTGTGTAAGCTATGGGTTTGTTCTTCATTAAAAGAGACATTGCAGTAGATTGTAATATTCTTTGACTCAGGATTGTAGAGGTAATAATTAGTATTATACCCTTCATAGCCAACCATGATTGATTCCTTTGATTTACTATCCCATTTTGATCTAAATTTATCAGGAATGTATACATATGCTGCTGATCCACTTTCTCATGTGTCCTAAAGAATATGGCGCAACATTGTCGTTTGCTTTACATGGTCGGCCATGTAAGATATATATATGCTGCACAGTTTACTGCCTCTGCCCACAATTCGTGAGACAAGCCAGCACTTAATAACATAGTGCATGCACACTCAGGAATGGACATATTTTCTCATTCAATTCAGCCATTCTGCTGTGGTGTATAGGGCTTGTTTTCTCATGTATCATACCATTTTGCTTGAAATAATCTTCAAATTGAAATTTCCTGGCAGATTAAAACTGTGTGCCGGACCGAGACTCGAACTTGGGACCTTTGCCTTTCGCGGGCAAGTGCTCTACCAGTGCGAAAGGCAAAGGTCCCGAGTTCGAGTCTCGCTCCGGCACACAGTTTTAATCTGCCAGGAAGTTTCATATCAGCGCACACTCCGCTGCAGAGTGAAAATCTCATTCTGGAATCTTCAAACTGCTTATTTATGAATTCAGTTCCATTGTCACTTCTCAGAACTTTGATTTTGTTTCCAGTTTGTCTTTCAGGCAGTCTCTGAAATTCCAAAAACACATGGAAAGTATCATGCTTACTTTTAAGAAAATACACAAATCTGTATGATGTGCAATCATCCTTGAAAACTATGTACAAGTGTGCACCTCCAAGAGACGATTTTCTTATCCATCCATTCAAATCTACATGAATAAATTCACCAGGAACTTTCAATCTTGATTCCAAATTTGAATTAAAAGATTTTCTTTTCATCTTGCCATACTGACACGGTTCACAATGAAGATTTTTCAGCTTTCTTCGTGTTGAAACTAGATATTAAGTTCAGATCACCCATACTGTTGAGACGACTGAAATTAGTGTGTCCAAGTCTCTCATGCTAGATCATGGTAGAATTCAGGGAAGCAGGATTTGCCTGCAGTACATCTGGACATTTAAACAACATTTTATAACACTGATTGTCCATCTTAATTCCTGCTGCAGTTAGACCTGAACTGTGAACTTCCATTCTCTTGTCATCAAAAATAACTTTCATTCCTCTTTTGTGACTGCTACCGCAGAAAATAAATTTTTCTTTGCCTAAGGAATACATAATGAGTTTTCCAAAGTGTGATGTTGCCATGTGCCGTCAACTAATGACAATACTTCAATTGATCCAATGCTTCTGCATTGACGATCGAGTTGCCTCCAATTTGAACAAGTGAGTCATCTGACTGAATTGGCTCAATGTATTGGACCACTCTTTGTGCGACGTCGTATGTTATGATGCAGCACTGTCAGATAGCCAAATGTTTTCGCAACCTGGAGCAAAAACATATGCATGTTCTGCACTCAAAGCTTGGTGCTCAGACATATCAGTTTTCGTATTAAGTTTTGCTAAAAGTTTTATGCACTCAGGTTTAAAATGTCCCTTGTTGTGACAATAACAACATCCAAGTCTTTTCTACTATGTTAGATGCACTGTTGTTGCTGGTAGTTGAACTGAACTTGCGTCTTTTGTCCACATTAACTACTGCGAAGGCCGTTGAGTTTTCATCTCATTGTAAAAGTTTTTGTTCTTCTTTGAATAACCTTACAGTCAAATTATTGAACGTTTGTTGGTCTTCAGCACATGAGCCCAGGCAGCTTTGCTGGCAGACTTCCCAAAATTTTAGCCATTTTGTCAGCTTCTGTAACAGGTTCCCCAATATCAGCTAAAGCTTGTGCCAAGGACTCAACTTGACTGATGGGTTGTGCGATTGTGTCTGATGGTGTCGTTCTGTAATCAGAAAATTTCTACTTCAAGTTCATTTTAGTAACTGCGGACTGCTGTTCATGAATAGTCTTTAGTCTGGCCCACATTTCCACTGCATTTGTGCACGTCATAACAGGTCAAATTCCATTGCAGTAGATAGAATGAGCATCGCCTTCGCATTCATTTAAGTTGTCCCAAGCGGTTTGACTCTCACCAGTTTCATTTGGCCTCGGTTTCCCCTCGACGATATCGAGCACTTTTTCAGCACAAAAAATAATTTGCAACTGATATTTCCACATTTGGAAATTTTTACCATCAAATTTCTGGATACTGTACATTTTCAATTTATCCATCTTCGTGTGGGCTGAATGTAAGTCAAACTTATAATACTCAGATCAAAATGAAAACAAAGGTTTCACAGACCAGTGAAATATGACGCTTCTAGAACTTGAGCATCATGGTTCACACAAATAAAACTCTAGTAAAAAGCAGTGAATTCACAGAACTTGATGTCTTTAATTATGTTTTGCCAGGAAATCAGAGTGAAATACGGCATATTGGACGAAAAATAATTTATTGCTCCTTTCTTTATTGCAACCAAAAGTTACACCATAACCATAACAACAAAAATATATTTTTATAATGTCTCAGAACACAGCCACACACAGAATGAACATAAACATCTGGCTCACTTGCGCTACAAAAACTGAAAATGAAGCCAAAAAAAAAAAAAAAAAAAAAGAAAAGAAAAAAAAAAAGAAAAACCTCCCCGCATCTTGCATGAAAATAATGGTGTGGAAACAGTTGTGTTCTTGTAAAGCTGGGATCATGTGTTGCACACGATGTCTTTATAATGTGCTACTGTCCATCTAAGAGCCTCATGAAATGTCAACTCCTCACAGAAAAAAGGACTGAGAATGAAGGAGCTTTTGAAACCACATCACACAGTCACATAATCCCAGGGCATTGGATAGTCCTGCACAACATGTGGCAGAGTAGGACCTCATATATAACAGTTCTGTGCATTCACAGCACCATGCAGACTAAAGTGTGCCAGCATCATGTCATCCATTTCCATGTGCGCCAAAAAACAAAGGGCAAAGTCACACCATTGAAACCTATCTTGGGGTTTGCTTTTGTGCATATTCTGAGTCTTGTAGGGATACCAGTGTGAAATACACTGCAAAATCTTTTGCACTTTTGACCAGGGGAGAGACAATTCGTATAACGCAGCTCCAGCACTGGCTGCAGAATTTGGGGCATGTGCAGCAGGGTCAGCTATAGCTACAGCAACATCATCAACAACTGCCATGGAAATGGGCCACCTCCCACTCCCTGCTGCACCACCAAATTCACGTGTTTCTTCAACTTTCTTTATCATTTTCTTTAGCCCATTTATTGACATGGGGTCTCTTTATAGCTGTTTCTTCTGGCAGTATTCCCAGAACACAGCACTGCTTTTGCTACCATTCTGATAAAACAACTTTACCGGCAGTGCACTGCCTGTCTCTGTAGCCATTGTGTTTGGTATGGAACACTTCAACATTGTTAAACCTGTACACCAACAGTTACTTTGCAAAAGAAATCACACACAGTGCCATGCAACAAACAACATATTGATGTCAAAACAGGAAACATTTCACATTATGATGGCATACAGCACCATATTTTCACTTGGTGGCAGAAAATGGAACTCTTCCCCCCTCCCCAAGCACACCCAGTGAGCACATCAATTAATGAACATATTTATGATGATACAGCATCTTGCACTTTGTACAGCATGTACTGCAGCACTCGGAACACACTGTCAGTTCAACTATCACCACACAGTACAGTACATCAGTATCTCAGGGTATATCTTCAGACAGGCTGAAATATACTGCTGTCAGATGCCTTTACAAGGTAGATAGTAAGACAGATATTAATAACTACCAAGCAGTCTCAATGCTTACCTCCTTTGTGATTGTACTGGAAAATACTGTTCATGCAAGAACAATATCACACACATCCAAGAATAAGATGTTTGGATTCAGTTTGCATTTCAAAAACGTTTCCCCACAAAAAGTTTTTTTTTCTGTGCATGAATCGGATTATAAAAGAAACTAACTGTTTTCAACTGGCTTTTTACAGGACTTGTCAAAAGCGTTATAACTACCAATTTTGTGAGTGCACCACTTCATAGTTCACACGTGAAGTTTGTGCTTGTTTCAGCCACAAGAGGCCACCTGGCCTGTTAATATGACAGCAGCTTTGTGCACAGCCTGCTGGCTGCACCCCCTATTGAAGCTAATGAAAATGTAGGCTGGATTGCCAGCCTCCGCTGATCGCTTGAGTGTTCCTAATTATATTGTATCTTGTCTTCCATGTGTGTGTACTGTTTGAGCAATTAATTGCAGTGTTCTTAGGTTACAACACTATTTGGCAATTGTATGTGCTCTAAAAAGATTTCATCTTTTTCTGTATAAGTCTAAGTTTCACCTCATTGACAGATCACAAACCACTGGTGTCTCTTTAACTCTTTGGCATCCTTACCAGACAAAGCTGCACATCACTTACAGTGGCGGGCTCTGTTCCTGTCACAATACAATTATGAGATACATTTTCAACCTGTGGCACAACATGCAGATGCTGACACCTTGTTGTGTTGCCAATTGGTCCAGATCCAGAGTTTGATAAAAAGGAATAGCTTTGTTTTCATTTAGATGTGGAAGCTCAAAATGTTGCAGATCGTTTTCCTATTACTAGCACTAAAATTGCAGCTGCAGTAGTCGCAGATCATGTTTTAAGCAAAGTTGTTTCTTTTGTGCAATGTGGCTGGCTGGTCAAACCTCTGGACTATGCTTCTGATCCTTTGAGAAATTATTTTGCCATATAAAATAGTATTTCTGTTTGCAGTAGAATGCTGCTGTTAACTACAGTTGATATTACTCCTCGGGTTATAGTTCCATCTGCCCTGCGGTGTAAACCGAGTGAGGTGGCTCAGTGGTTAGCATGCTGGACAACGACGGTTCAAACTCACGTCCGACCATCCTGATTTAGGTTTTCCATTATTTGAAGATCGCTTCACTCAAATGCCGGGGTGGTTCCTTTT